>NC_073628.1:49877500-50547500 GCF_029407905.1 Bubalus kerabau | reverse complement strand
AATCTTTCCACTCAGCTTTCTTCTTCCTCATTCACTACTAGGATGGATACATTATAGAAGGAGACTTAATCGAATTCCTTCTTGTTTGGCAGCTGTTTAGGAAAACTGTTTGTAATCTTGACATATTCGTGATATCATGCAGTGTTTGTCTTTTTCTACCTGGCTTATTCACTTAGCATAGTGCCCACTGGGTTCATGCATGTTGTCTTGTTTTTGCCCATGCACGTTGTCTTAATATGAATCTAACTTTCTTTTTATTTTGGTTATATCCATTTTATTTCTTTTATTTTTATTATGACTTAGATAAACAGAGAATAGACTGGTGTTTGCCAGGGGCTGGTAGATGGGGGAAAAGAGAAGAGTTTGGTAAAACAATACAAGCTTTTGGTTAAAAGATGAATAAGGTCTGAGTATCTAATGTATAATGTGGTGACTATGGTTGATATTGGAGAAGGCAATGGCACCCCAGTCCAGTACTCTTGCCTGGAAAATCCCATGGATGGAGGTTCATCCCTGGTAGGCTGCAGTCCATGGGATCGCTAAGAGTCGGGCCTGACTGAGCAACTTCACTTTCACTTTTCACTTTCATGCATTGGAGAAGGAAATGGCAACCCACTCCAGTGTTCTTGCCTGGAGAATCCCAGGGACAGGAAAGCCTGGTGGGCTGCCATCTATGGGGTCGCACAGAGTCGGACACGACTGAAGCAACTTAGCAGTGAACCACTGAAGCAGCAGTGGTTGATATTACTGTATTGTATGATTGAAATGTGCTGAGAGTAGAATCGGTGTTCCCACCAAAACATAAAAAAATAGGCAAATACATGAGGTGATGGATGTGTTTGTTAATTAATTCTGTTTGTGGGAATTCTTTCACAATATGTATTAAATCATCATGTTGTAGATTTTAAATGTCTTATAATTTCATTGGTTAGTTAAATGTCGGTAAAGCTGGAAATAAAAGAATGACTAAATTTTGAAAATTTTTAACAGGTTATATCAATCAGTGAAAATTCTGTATTCCTTCGGCATCTTTGTGACATATTCAATTCAGTTCTATGTTCCAGCAGAGATAATTATCCCTGTGATCACATCCAGATTTCATGCTAAATGGAAGCAAATCTATGAATTTGCAATAAGGTCCTTCTTGGTTACTATTACTTGTAAGTATCACTGCATCCTTATATCATAATGATTTTTATTGTTGAATTTCTTCTAATGAAGCTACTTAAAGTGTATTTTTTATATTTTTGAAATAATTTTGTTCACCTAACTAGATACATTTTGGTTTAAAATTCTGTTATTCTACTAATATAGAAGAAAATCATAAATCAGATCCTATCACATGTAAAACAAATAACTGAATTATTATTTTCAAAATAATATCACTCATGATTGAAATATATATTTAAATCAGATGTAAAGCGACTCTATATGGTTGATAACATTTTGCTTTGGCTTTCTAGTTTTCCTGAGGTTTTTTATATCTGCTAACTTTTGTGTATTTAACAGTTCAGCTCTCCATGACTCCCTATACAAATGGGTTTTGTTCTGTTTTGGTCTTTAACAGTTTTAGTGGCTTATTTTACTTACTATTTGAAGGAGTGTGTATAATCTCTTATTATAGTTTCATATTATAAAATGCCCCACAAGGTAGAATTAATCATGGAGACTCGTGGAGAGGGGCCTTTAGATTGGTGTAGCACTCTCAGTGACGTGACGGTTCAAAACTCAGGCCTCCCACTTCCTTGCTGGGTCTTTAGTTAAGTTACAAACCATCTTTGAGCCCTTCTTTCCTCAACTATGAAATGAAGATGAGACATTTAAAAATATGAACACAGTGGTTAGAAGTTGCCGTTAATACTATCTTTATTGTCACCACTTTTATTATAATTGCAAAGAGAAAGATGATTGCCACACCGACCTATCTGATGGGATTGCCTAGGATGATACCAAGGACGAGATGACTGGTGACTGGGGGATAAGCAGCTTTGGAAATTCTCGAGAAGATTTGAGTAACTGTCTTGGCCCATTCGAGGTTAGAGAATGGTAGAACTAGAAATTCTGGGTAACTCCGTAAATTGCATTGAGCACCTTGGGGTGCGGCTTATGCCTAGATTTAAAGAATTGGGTGTATTATATTTTGTTCAAGGAAACAGCAAAGCTGGGCAAAGTAGATAAAATAGATAAGACATACTTTTTGAAGCAGTTATTTAAATGAAATATGTCAACTAATAAGGGAAATCACATTGAGAAATGAAGTCAGTAAACCCATACTCCATTGTCTAATGAAACACCCAGGTGGAAAAATTATTTTAAAATGTTTTAGAATATTCTTTACACATTACTTTTATTGACATTTTGACAGCTGTACTAAATAAAAAGATGTATTTCAGGCAAAGTCCTTTTATCAGGAGATGTAAGGCAGTTCTCTTCTGAATGCATGTCTCCTTTTAAGGTTAGCTACTGAATTTTAATAATTTTACCCACTTCTGCACATTGGCTGCTGTTATGTTGAGCTCCCTGTCTGCTGTGGTCCAGACCAGATTGCACCTCTGCCTCCAGGAGTTTATTCCCACAAGCCAGGGCTTTTCCTCAAGGGCTGAGTACATAGCACCAAGAGTTGCAGCCTGTTCTTTGTTGCTGCTTTCTTTTAGTTAAAAATAGAGAAGCCTGTTTAACCATATGTGAGGGCTATATTTACAGCATGCTTTGGACACAGAGAACACAGACCATGTCATATGCCCTTCTACTTCATTGAGACACATGGTTGGACACTGACCTTCATTTAAATCTTTGGCAGGTCCTTCCAAGTTAAAGTCAACCGATGTTCATGACAGACCTGTTTTGTATCCGTTATCCAAAGCACTTGAGAATGTCCTGGGGAGGACTCTTTACTGACGGGTGTGTGGAGAGCTGGCGGGACCTTCTCCTGTCTGTAGAGCAGGCTGTGCAGCACCAGCAGGGGGAGTGGAGATCCAGCTGGGTTTGCGCCTTTCAGGTCCCACAGTCCTTTCCAGGTGCTCGGTCCACGTCTGCAGGGCAGATCTGCAAACTATGGGGCTCATCAGCTTGGGTTATATGTTATGTCTAGGTCTCCATTTAGTATTGAATCGCCCTTTCACAGCATCGTCTTCATGGAATCAAAAGCTTGAAAGGATGGGTCAGGCTCTTCCTGCGTGTTCCCTGTAGACCCTTACCTGCTAGGTAGGCATTACACAGGTAAGAGAGAAGAGTGACTAGCAACTGGCCAGAGGCCACCGTGGACTGCAATAAATGCCTTTTATTTTAAAGGCAAACCTGTAGAAAAAACTGCAAAATTTTGATTTCAAACCAGTATTTTGATCCCCTATTTGAATTGAACCTACAGAATATGTTAAATACTACTTATTTCTGTTATTGTCCAATTCATTGATCCTTTTACTGTTTTTAATTTGAAAAGCCCTTGGATTTGAGAGTATGCTTTCTTCTTTTAGTAAACTATGACTACATAAAGCATAAATCTTTGGTAGTTTGTAGAATACTAAGAAGACGTACCAGAACCATTTAAGCTCGTTGTCACAATAGCTGAAAATAAGTACCATGCTGTGCCCTAGTATTCTGTCTTAGAGTCAGTAGGTGTATGGAGAGGATCATTCACTGTTTGTGCGATTTAAATTTGTGTGCTGCAACTAGAGAAAGCCTGCGTGCAGCACTGAAGACCCAGTGCAACCAAAACTAAAAATAAATAAGTTTTAAAACAGATTTATGAGCTAGAGTGTTGTTGATGCTATAGTAGCAAGCGTTTGTTTTTTCTCTGATATGTCTGCTTTTACCATTAAGATGCAAGAAAATGGACCTTTTTTGCCATTGCTTTTTTTTCCATGTCAGAGACAACTTTGTACCTTAAGGATACATTCTTTTCCTCTATAATACAATTTTTGGAAATACTGAATAAGATTAATTAGTACTTACTAGATATATTCATAATAACTATCTGTAAATGACAAAGGGCAGCATATTTATAGTAATCCTGTAGTGAATATTTGTAATTTGTGATGACTAAATTATCCTTATCCAAGTTATCCTTTGACTTACTATTTTGTGATTTTTGAGTTCTTCTATGTCAGATTTGCCTAAAGTATATATATTTCACTTTCTTCTCTACTAACATTATCAAATAACATTTCAAGCCATTTTTACTAGCAAATATATATTGGTTATATAACATTTAAAGAATGACTTTGTCTAATTGATAAATTTCATGATTTAAAAGCATTTGGTAAATGAAATTTTAGTCTGAATAAATAAATTCTAAAATACTATAGTGTTTCTCCAGATGCTTTTCCAAAATATTTTACTCATAACAACTTGGCCTATTGGAAAACATTAATAACAAAAAATAGACTCCAAAATGAAAGGCTCTTTAGATGACAAGGTGGTAGTTGTGTTGGTCTGGTTGTCCTTTTAAATACTACCATCTACTATAAGTATTTTTTCACAAAATGGATAAAAGCCAATGGGTTTTGAAATGTTCTGTTGTGATTGAGAGTCATGCTTTATACTTCCTTTGAGAGAAATGTTAAAATGGTATAGCACACATCCATTAAACAAGGATTCACTTTAAAGTATTTCTAGTTTAGAGTTCCAACTTCACATTATTTTACTTAGGAAGATTTATTGTCCTTTGGTCTTGTAGAAGTGCAGCTATGTTTATGATTTCAAAATAACTTTTTTAGGATTTTAGCTTTCATAATAATGTATATAAAAAGTGTGTGGTTCTAAGAAATGTGGTGGTTCCAAATTAATGCCACATCCTCCTGGAAAAATATCGAGGGCCACAAAGAAAATATGGGGAGGGAGAAACCATAAACTAACAGTTAAGAAGTAAAGAAACCAGTAGACCAGAATCCCGAAACTTAATTACAAAGAGCATGAGTTAAATTACACACACACACACACACACACCCCACAGAAAGTTCAGTAAGAGACAAACGTGCAGGAAAAAGAAAAGCAAAGGAAAGTAACCTTAGAAATAGAAGGATGACAAAGCATAGTGAGAAAACTGATAGCTTTTGAAGACAAGGAGAGGAACACCAACACATACGTGATCGGAGTCCTCACAGCTGAACTGTGGTTGCACAGTCATCTCTGGTGGGCGGTGTTGATCAAGTGGTCACAGCTTGCGTGCCAGCGAACTTAGCTACTATTTCTGGTGGCAACTCCAACCCTTCACAAATCATTCAATGATTTAGGGACAATTCAGAGAAAGAATATGTCTCGATTTTTGCAAACCTTCTGTTGATACCTTTTGGTAAGATAAGATAAAAAAAGTGCTGGATCAGAACTTGCAGAAAACTTGTCAATAGCTTGGCATAAAATCCTGCTGACAATAATGGTGCATAATTTTTTTTATCTTTTCATTTTTAAACAGCTTAGAAAAGCTGTCCAAGAAAGTAGAATTACCATAAACCCTTTACTCTGTTTCCTCTAACGTTAGCAGCTTACAATACCACGATACAACTGTTAAAGCCAGGAAATTAACATCGATAAAATGCTGCTAACTCATCTGTAGACGTCATTTTCTTTCACCGGTTTTCCCTTTTTCTGATCCAGGAACCAGTTCAAGGTCCCACTTGAATTTAGTTGTCAAGTCTACTAGTCTCCCCCAGTCTTGACAGTTATCTTTTTTTGTCTTCATTTAACCCTGACATCTTTGAAGTGTCAGTAATTCTGTAGAATTTCCTTCAGTGTAGACTTGTGTGATGCTTTCTTATGATTAGGTTGAAGTTAAGCATCTGTAACAAGAATTCCACAGGTGATGCTTTGCACTTCTCAGTACATCATATTATGGTTTATGACTGCTGATGTTAACTTTGATCACTTGGTTAAGGTGGTATCTGTCAGGTGTCTCCACAGTAAAGGTACTCTTTTTTTCCCCTTATAATTAATGAGTTTTTAATAGGGGTATTTCCTGTTGTTATACAGTTAGTGTTTAAAAAAAAAAAAGTGTTAAGTGTTAGTCGCTCAGTTGTGTCCAACTCTTTGCAACTCCATGGACTGTAGCCTGCCAGGCTCCTCCATCCATTGGATTTTCCAGGCAAGAATACTGCAGTGAGTTGCCATTTCCTTCTCCAGGGGATTTTCTGACCCAGCTATCCAACCCAGGTCTCCTGCATTGCAGGCAAATTCTTTGTTGTCTGAGCCTTTTGCCCATTAATTTTAGGATCCTTCATTGACTTTTCCTGCAACAGTTATTATTGTAGTGCTTACTTAATAATGATTTTCTGTTTCCATGGTTTCTTCTATTTTGGTTAATTGGAATTCTAATGTAAGAAATAGTTATCTCTTCTCTTTGATTTAACCATTTGTTTATACCATACCAGCCCAGATTTTGTGTTTTATAGAATGAGCTTAATGGCAGAATATGCATTCTTTACCCAAAACCTCATAGCAAAAATTAAAAGTTGTTTATGTAAGAAGCCCCATTGATAAGTCAAAGTCTGAGAAACATCACTCAGTGTTTTGGTTTCTTTCTTTATTTTCATTTTTAGCTCAGAATAAAACGTGACAGATGCTTCCGCAAGCAATAGTCTCATAGTGCCTACTTGCATCAGTTAATTTTAATGTGTTGAAAGTATCTGCAGTTAGTGTTTATGTAGGTATTAGATATTTACATAAGGAAAATTTGTATTTTCAATTTTCTAGGTGCCGGCGCAATCCTCATTCCTCGTTTAGACATTGTGATCGCGTTCGTCGGAGCTGTGAGCAGCAGCACGCTGGCCCTGATCCTGCCGCCCCTGGTTGAAATTCTCACGTTCTCTAAGGAGCACTACAGTATATGGATGGTCCTGAAGAACGTGTCCATCGTGTTCACTGGGGTTGTTGGTTTCTTATTAGGGACATATGTAACTGTTGAAGAAATTATTTATCCTACTCCCAGAGCTATCACTAGCACTCCACACGGCCCCTCTTTAAATTTGAATTCAACATGCTTTACATCGGGTTTGAAATAGTAGGAGCAGAGATATGAGTCTCCGGTTTCAAAATGATTTAAGAACCACTGGGACACGTTGGCAGTACTGATAAGCTACAACATATTTCTTGGTTTTAAGTATTAGCAGCAATTTCAAAAATTTTAGTTTTGAAAATTGAAAAGATTAAAATGTTAAATAATTAAAGAAATACTCTATTACTTGTCTTTCAGTCAGAGATGATTCAACCAGGATTCTGTCTTTTACCTCCATGCTATTCTTTTGTCACCTGGTTGAGGAGAGAACAGGGTTTCAGCATTAAAAGAATTAAAGAAGAAGGTATAGGTAGCTGAAATCTGACCACCCTAATGAATTTCAAAGTATCCTTCATGTTAGTATAGAAATATCTCAGTTGTGTTTTTATTAGAGAGCCAGATACTTACGTTTACCCTTTGGAAGTTTAGAAAACCCTCATTAGCCATGATGTAAGCATCAGAAAATCCCCCAATCAAGAGGGCCTGTGCAAGAGTCTGACTTAGTGTTTCAACCAGATTTGAAAGAGACTTTAAAAGTTGTGGAATACAAATCCCCCCCCCCCTTTTTTTTTTCACCTGTGGAAATAGATACCCAGGATGGTTAAAGTTAACTTGATTGAGACCACTCAGCTTGAGATCAAGAGAACATGATCTTTGGATTCCTGGTCCAGGATTTTTTTTTTTTCCCAGGATTTTTTATCTTTCATGTCACATCCTAGAAAAAGAATAAATTATGTTCAGTTCAACTTTAGTGTTAAGTCGGTTTAATATGATGTTTGCCAAGTGCATGTGACCTGAGAAGACAGTCAGGGAGCTCTGAAAAGCCTGCAGCGCAGCCGTGGGGCAGAAGCAGTGCTTTAATGAACCAGTAGAAACACCTTGCTGGTTCAGCTTCTGGCAGGTGGACGGTGCCCGGCTGTCCTTACTGTTTCTTCCTTTCTAGGTTTGTGGGTGGAGAAGGCAGTGGCACCCCACTCCAGTACCCTTGCCTGGAGAATCCCAGGGACGGGGAGCCTGGTGGGCTGCTGTCCATGGGGTCGCTAAGAGTCCGACACGACTGAGTTACTTCACTTTCACTTTTCACTTTCATTCATTGGAGAAGGCAATGGCACCCCACTCCAGTACCCTTGCCTGGAGAATCCCAGGGACGGGGAGCCTGGCAGGCTGCCGTCTGTGGGGTCGCACAGAGTCGGACACGACTGAAGCGACTCAGCAGCAGCGGGTTTGTAGGTGCCATCTTTCCTAGTGACAAAAGAGTAGGTACCTGGCATGATACAGGGCCTGTGCCCTCTTTCTGGCCTTGTGGCCTTCCTCATCAGAGCCTTCTGTTGCTCCGCATGGGCAAATAAGAGAAAGATTCAAGCCAAGGGAAAACTGAGACAATAATAAACTGTTAAATACCGAGAGCTCCAGGCTTCTTCCAGAGAAATGCATTCTATTCTATTCCTCCATATTTTTCAAGCCCAGTTATTAACCAAAACAAAGAATCTCAGTAGACATGAAAGATGAAAATGGTTAAATTTAAAATTGAGAATCTTAATTTTTTTTTTAAATCATAATTTAAAACTCATTGAATTTTTTAGTCAGGTTGGTGAAAGATATCACCAAGATCACTGCAGTGTATATAGTCTCTATTTTTGTATGTAAATGTCCATTCAAGTATTTTTTTCTTACATCATAGAGTTGAGCATAATCCTAAAGGTATATCAGAAACTTTGTTTTGGTACAAATTCATCAGCATTAAACTTTTAAAAAAACATTTGTGTCAAGAATCACCAATAATTATTTATGACACTTTTATGTCAAATCTGTTGTGATGAACCTTTAGTCATGTTGGGAAAATGTGGAACAAATTTTAGGACAAGTAATTGCCATTGAAGCTAATGTTATATAATCTTGACTATAAGAGTAAATTAGTTATTTTTTTTAAGATATGTAACTTGGTATAAAGTGACTTGAAAACTATTATTTAATACAAAGCACTATTAGAGTTTTTGTCAGCTGTCTCTCATAATATTTCTAGTCTGTGTGAAATTTTATTTTTATAGTTTTGCCTTTGTTTATTTTCTTTATGAAATTTATCAACTTTAGTGAAATATCAAATGGTTAATCATAGCAATATATAAATTTTAATTTATATATTGTGAACAAATGTTGAGTATATTTTCAGAGTCAAGTTGAAATGCAGAAAGGAAGAGGTGGAGAATAGTTTTAGTTCCTAACAAGAAACATTATGTAGATGCAAATGCACTCTATGTAAGGATTTTGATGATTTATTTTATTTTCAAAAAAATCAAGCAATATTTTTCCTTTGAAAATTGTTTTTAATGAGTCATAACATTTTCTGAATGTTACTAGAGAAGATACTTTGATCAAACCAGCTATTGATTTTATTTGGGGACCTGAAAAAATGAGAGTGATTGCACCTGTCCAGTTTTTTATCCAGTATCTTTGGTCCATTGCATTCTGGCTAAAATGACTTCAGCATTTCATCTGCCACCACAGTAAAACACCTTTGGAAAGCCAACCAGGTGTCTTATGAACTTTACTACTGGAATGGGGAAGGTAAAGGAAAACATTATTCACCCCTGAAAACCTCAGAGATAAGCCAGTCACCTCTGTTCCTTTCCAGCCAAAAGGGTTTCTCCAGTTTCAGACTCTGCTTATCAAAACACTGGCTCTCAGACCTTTCTATTTTATCAAAGGATCTGCTTTTCCCTGAATGGCATGGTTTCTCCACAAGTGAAGAAATAAGACCTAGTTTTTCTTAAAGACCAGTTTGTATAGTCTTACCAAATGAAAAACATACTATGTTAGCAAATGCCACATTATGTTTTAATCCTGCCCTCTGGATTCTCCTCTGTTGAAATGATTTCTGCCTCTTGTCTGTATGATGCACTTAACATTTTTGTAAGTGTTTTATGCAATATGCATAAAATGATGCATGTTGTAAATGTCCTGACGGCCTAATTTCATTCAGTATTTTTGTAGTAGTTGTAGAAAAGCTAACTGTAAAGTGCTATACAGATATTAATTGGGATATTAATTGAAGTTCTATATCAGTGACATGTCCAGCTGTGGGCATGCTTTACTCTAGCTTACCTGTGACATCTCCTCTGGGGCTGACATGCCAGAGAGGTCAGAACAGCAGCTGAGAAGTGCATTTGTTTACTGATAATATGTATCCCCTCATTTCTTCATGTGCAAGGGAGAAGATACATAACAGAGCTAATAGAAGTAATAAATAAAATTATTTAACTGATACCAGTGGCTCAGTGAATATTTTCTGTTGAGAAAATAACTTGGTAAAAACAAAGGCAATGCTATAAAATGAGTTTTTCTAAATGAGTATTTTTATCTTTTTGCCTGAGTTAGCTCCCCTTCATAAAACAATTTGAGAGACTTTGATCTAAAAGGTATAACAACATACTTCCTAACATTAAACGGATGACTGAAATAACTAACAATTTGGCAGTATGGTTAACCATAGTCTTATTCATGCCACGGGTGCTCACTAGGCTAAACACCATTCTCAAAGTTGTTGGTTCTGACCTAGGAGATAAGAAAACATGCTTTAGAAATGTTATTTATTGCCCTATGATAAAATGAAATGACAAATCACTCTCATTCTTAAAATTATATGTCAAGGTTACCTAGCCCTGATGTATCCACATATATACATTCCAGTACTCTGTGTTATATACTAATATAATTTCCCATTTAAATTGGATCCAGACAGATGTGTGTTGAAAGATCACCCTGAAAATGATTCCTTTAGAGTTTTCTTGATAACAAATAGGAAAACACACGCTTGTACCATGAATAAATTAAGCTGTGGAGTTTTGTTTCTTGAAATGATGTTGTTTGTTTGAGTGAAAACTATATATCAGTGCACTTGAGTCAATTATATTTCTTTTAACTTATTTTTCTTTATAATATGAAAAAAAAGTCTTTAAAAGTACTGTAACTTCTGAATTTTCAATAAAATATTATTTTGCTTGCAAATGCCTTTTTAAATAAATTTGTCTTTTAGAAGGTTAAGTGACACAAATGTCATAAGCTGCAAAGGGCACTGGTATATTCTACTGTAACATTTTAACCAGTCTTGAGGTTGGTTCCTTGGCATGTGACCTTCTACATTGGAAGCTGCTGTTATGCACCACCGAGATATAAGAACGGAAGTTGACTGAAAATGAAAGGTCATACTCAAAACATGACCTGAACTTCCTGCAGAGTAAATGCTGGGAGGGCATTCTGCCTGTGCCACAGCCATGCCATCATTTACCGTTCTCTTAGGGTCAAGACCTACCAGTCACACTAATACGTTTTGCTTGCAGTATGCCAACCCCGAATCAAAGACCATAAAGGTATTTATACCTTGACAGCAATAATTCTGCTCTTGTGAACTTAAGAAAAGGGCATTCCATAGTTCGTCAGAGGAGAAAGACTCTATACCTAAAGGTGCATCGGCAGCCTCATGTGTAATAGTGAACAGCTGAAAGCAACCTAAATATTCAACACTAAGGAAATCATAAATTGTGATATTTTAGCCTACAGTACAATTTTAGTCTCCAGAGCCTACAGTACAATAGTGGTATTTTAGCCTAGAGATTACATTATTCTACTAATGTACTGAAGATTAGTAATTTGGTAAAGAATAAATACAAAGAGTTAATTTTTTAACTGCAGCTCTATAAAAATACGCTTTTGGACCAAGACAGGAAGATAAGCAGGAAGTAAACCATGGTGCTGAGAGAAACAGATGGGTTTTACGTTTTACTGCTTAGTTAAAAGAAGGCGTTGAGCTGTAGGAATTGCTTGTATAGTCATACAGATGGCTAACAAACACATGAAAGGATGCTCAACATCACTCATTATCAGAGAAATGCAAATCAAAACCACTATGAGGTACCATTTCACACCAGTCAGAATGGCTGCGATCCAAAAGTCTACAAGTAATAAATGCTGGAGAGGGTGTGGAGAAAAGGGAACCCTCTTACATTGTTGGTGGGAATGCAAACTAGTACAGCCACTATGGAGAACAGTGTGGAGATTCCTTAAAAAACTGGAAATAGACCTGCCTTATGATCCAGCAATCCCACTGCTGGGCATACACACTGAGGAAACCAGAAGGGAAAGAGACACGTGTACCCCAATGTTCATCGCAGCACTGTTTATAATAGCCAGGACATGGAAGCAACCTAGATGTCCATCAGCAGATGAATGGATAAGAAAGCTGTGGTACATATACACAATGGAGTATTATTCAGCCATTAAAAAGAATACATTTGAATCAGTTCTAATGAGGTGGATGAAACTGGAGCCTATTATACAGAGTGAAGTAAGCCAGAAAGAAAAACACCAATACAGTATACTAACGCATATATATGGAATTTAGAAAGATGGTAACAATAACCCTGTACACGAGACAGCAAAAGAGACACTGATGTATAGAACAGTCTTATGGACTCTGTGGGAGAGGGAGAGGGTGGGAAGATTTGGGAGAATGGCATTGAAACATGTAAAATATCATGTATGAAACGAGTTGCCAGTCCAGGTTCGATGCACGATACTGGATGCTTGGGGCTGGTGCACTGGGACGACCCAGAGGGATGGAATGGGGAGGGAGGAGGGAGGAGGGTTCAGGATGGGGAACACATGTATACCCGTGGCAGATTCATTTTGATATTTGGCAAAACTAATACAGTTATGTAAAGTTTAAAAATAAAATTTAAAAAAAAGAAAAAAAAAAAAAAAAAAAGAAGGCGGTGAGAGAAATAGGGTTTTGAGAGAGGAATAGGGAGTTTATAAAGGTTTAGTAGTAGTACATGCTTTTGTTAAAAAAAAAAATACGGAACATAAAGACCAAAAAAAAAACAAAACAAAAATTACAGGGTGTGGATAGGAGTGGGTACATAAGAGAGATGTAAATTCAATGAAAAGCCCTATGGAATACTTGGAGAGAAAAAAAGTGACCGTTTTGTAAAATTAACTTTGGGTTTTTTGGTTAAATATAAAAAGTTTAGTGTTTATTCTTAACAGACAAGCACATTCTCTTTGTAAAATTTTGAATTTTACAAACAGATTAATGGAGCTCACATTTCAAAGGGTCCACGGACCCAAGGGGAAAAAATTCTTGGAAGAGGTACATCCGTTTCTGAAGAATGGGTTTGGTTCAAAGTTTCCCCATGGAGGTGGACTCGTTTGCAATGGTATGGAGGTCTTTGGTCGTCACCGTTTCCTGAAGCTGTGAAGTACAGGATGACACGGTAGGAGACAATACAATGCTTCTCAAATGAGACCTAATGTATTAATCTTGCCAAGGAATTTGGGAGTAACTTCCCCATCCTACGTCCTGGATCTAGATCTGGCCTACAGGACGAGGACTGGACGCTGACCCTCCAACCAGCACTGTGTGGAGAGGAAAGCTGTGCTGGGTGTGGGTCAAGGCTGAGAGGTCTTGAGTAGAACAAGAAAGTGCTGGAAAAAATGGGTAGTGCAGAAGCAAGCAGCTTCAGATCACAGACCTACGGGGCCTTACATACTTTTGTAGCTTCAGCAGCTCATCACACTATTAGGGCACAGAGTTGGTGCTCAAAACACTGAGCTTGTGACTCCCCTGCTGTAAATCTTTTCTCCTTCCCCAACCTCAGCTGTGTGAAGACCAAGGCCTCCCTATCTCAGCCTCCAGGTTCCAGCAGCACCAGCTGCACCAGCAACACACCACACACCAGCTGGTTTTCATCAGCATGACCATCATGTCTTCATGCTGAAATACTTTCTACTTTCTCCTCCACTGTTTTCTGGCCAAGCCCTGGTTATTCTTAAGATTCAACTTAGGCGTGTCTTCTATCAGGAAGCTTTCCCGTTTACCCTCTCCTCCACCCAGAACTGTGCACTCTTTCCTTCACACTAGAAAACGATCTTAGGTTTACTATCCCACTTTGCACACTAGGGTAATTCAGTTTCTGGGTCTGTCTCTCCATTAAGTTGGGAGTTCTATAAGCATACCATATATGTGTGTGTGTGTGTCTCTCTCTGTGTGTGTATGTAGGCAATTTTGTCAACTATGTTCAATACTAGAAGCCTATCAATCAGGCACTTTGGAGATGGTAAAAAATATTTGTTGAATAAATGGTAAGGAAAGTCATTCATTTAAAGGAATAAAAAGGAAAACCCCATATTAGAGTTCTGATATTTAATAAAATCTTTGCATGCAGGGGCCAAATCATATTTTTGCACTGACTCTTCCAGCCTTGTGGGTATTTATTGAACAACTGTGGCCAACTCTTTTTCACTTTGTATGTGAGCTCAGCAGTTGTCTTACAGAACATCCTCTGAATGAATCAAGCCTTAAACACATATTCAGGAACTTCTGGTAATGGGTGTAAGGTCCTTAAGGAAAAGACTGAAAACCCTCCTTCGCAAACCTTTATGTCTTCATGCTTTATATAAGCAGATTGTTCTGTAGAAAAAAAATCAGAGGTTATACTTTCTATTTATCATATAAAAAATATATATGACCTAGAATGCAAATGTCCATTTCTGCCTAAAAAGAAGTATGTGTCTAAAGTATAATATCTAGTCCTGATATCTGAGGGTATTTTCCTGAACTTTTGATGCTCAAGAGATCCCTGCTGGTAAGAGTCACAGATTTAGATGTTTGGAATCTTCTCGCAGAGGTGAATACTCTCTGGCTGTTCTGAGAAGCTCTGTCTGTACTCGGTTCTCAGTCACACCTGACTCTGCAATCCCATGAATTGTAGCCTGCTGGGCTCCTCTGTTCATAGAATTTTTCAGGCAAGAATACTGGAGAGGATTGCCACTTCCTACTCTAGAGGAACTTCCCAACCCAGGGATCGAACCTGCATGTCTTGCATCTCCTGCATTGGCAGGTGGATTCTTTACCACTAGCGCCCCCTGGGAAGTCCTTTCTGAGAAGCTACCTCTTGTCAAAGTGCGTCGCTCTATACGACGGAGATGGACCTCAGTGCAGGGCAAGAACGAGAACCTATCCGTTTGGGAAAAGTGACTGCCAAGATGATTATTGTGCAAGAATAGCTAGAAGTGAAAATGAAATTAAGAAGAATAGAAATGATAGCTGGACATTGGATTTAGTTTAACTGAAAATTCATTTGCTCCAGTACATTGTGTTTAACGAGGCTTTGCCCAAGTGTATTATTAGCACATAAAGCAGAGTGCTCTGTGGCAATGAGTGACCATAGTCATACCTTTCAGTATAAAACATATGAATTTTGCCACTGGAAAAATACAAGAGACATCAAATTATGCTCCTCTTGGAAAAAAATGGATCTGGGTTATCTTTTTCCTATATGCCGGTAACTCTGGCCACCCAATGTTAATAACCCGTCAAAATCTATATAAAAAACACTGCCAGAAAACAGTATGGAGGTTTCTCCACAAAAACTAAAAACTGAACTACGATTATGACCCAGAAATTCCACTCCTGGATCTATATCTGAAAAAATGAAAACACTAATTCAGAAAGACGGATGTACCACGTTGTTCGTAGCATCATTATTTATAGCGCTGCTATGAACCTAAGTGTCCATCAACAGATGAATGGAAAAAGACGTGGTGTATATATATACAATGGAATATTGTTCAGCTTTAAAAAAGAAGGAAATCATGCCACTTGCAGCAACTGGAGACCAAACTAGTGGTTCCCAGTGGGGAGAGGGGAGGGGTCAGGGGCAATATAGGGACAGGGGAGTGAGAGGTGCAAACTATTAGGTATGAAATACACTACAAGGATATAGTGTACAACATGGGGGAATGTAGCCAATATTTTGTAATCAACTGTAGATGGAGTATTAGCTCTAAAAATTGTGAATTACTATATTGTATATCTTTAACGTATACAATATTGTTCATCAACTATGCTTCAATAAAAATTACAAATTTAAAAATTTACAAAAAGACCACTGCTGGAAATGGCATAGTATCAGTGGTGGAAGACGCTCATCAAACGGTGTGCCTCAGTGTTTCTCTTTTCAGCCACTGCAGGGGAGGATGCATATGGAGGAAGTACTTGATGACTTAGTGATACTGTAACACAGAAAATCCAAACCACAGGAGAAGGGATGTTCTGATTTAAAGTTTCTTTTGGAGCCATCATGAAGACTGGCGATGTGCTGTGCTCAGTTCTGACAAGGGCCCAGATTCTCACGACAACAGAACACCATCCCTGAATGCAGACCCATGCACTTCTTGGTTTTCAGGGGTTAATGAACAATCTGTGGTGACAGAGCCTCCTGATCGCAATTTTGTGTTTAAGGAAATAGTGAAAATTATAACTACCATCAAATTGCACCTATTGAATATCCACCTTTCGAGCACATTCTGCCAAGAAATGGGGGTTGAATGTAAAACACTGCTTTTCATCGCTGAGGAATGCTGGCTGGCAGAGAGAAATGTGCTCCTAGGAGCTGTAAAATCAGGGATGGGACATTTCTTCATGATATTAATAATCTCAATAAACACGATTTCTATCATTTCAAATGCAAAGTGCATCTCAGCAATATCTTCAATTATCTTAACAATCCTGAACTCACCGCAGGAGAAATGAACTTTTGCCAGTTTTCCATGGTGAGGATAAGGTGTCAGAATTAAAACAAGACAAGACAAAACAAGCTAGGGTAAAAACGCTCCAGTTACTAGGAAATTGATTCATTCCCAATATTTGATGATTTTATTTCTCATTAGAGAAAACAAGACAGTGAAATCTTGGGTATGCTTAAAAGCCACATCAAGATGCAGCAATAAAATGGAAACAATTGCTTGACAGAATGAAATGTGACCAGGGTAGACTGAGAATTCGTTTGTCACTATCCTCAAGTAAACTCAAACTGCCACATTTCGATATAATTGTGGTCCTAGAGTTTTCAAGGTACTACTTACTAAATCTCTCCATTAATTTCAGGTCTATGTTTGACTTGAATGGGCTTCCCCAGCAGCTCAGCAGTTAAGAATCTGCCTACCAATTCAGGAGCCACAGGTTCTATCCCTGGGTAGGGAAGATCCCCTAGAGAAGTGGTAATCCACTCCAGTATTCTTGCCTGGGAAATCCCATAGAGAGAGGAGCCTGGCGGTCTATAGTCCATGGGGTCGCAAAAGAGTCAGACACAGCTGAGCGCCTAAACAACAAACAATATTTGACCTGAGTATCCCGATTAATCAGATGGAGCCATCAAGCACTCACATTCCCAATCATCGATAACTGTCATTTTAGCCTCTAATTTAGTAGCAGTAAGAGACAGGAAAGAAGCATAATGCTTGTAGAACCTAATGCTTGAATTATTGAGACAAAAGTGAAAAAGGTTAGCAATGAGATCATGTCTCTTCCACAGACACGAAACAATTATTTTTGCCATTAATATTATGTTCCATTTTTATAACTTAAGTACTTATCGTGTCTCTTTCTATTCACTTAAAATTAATGGTCCGTGAGAACAATGAGCAAACCATAGGGTGGTTTGGGAATAAGAAACATCTGAGAACTGCTGGTGAGAGATAGCTGATGGAAGAAATGGCTGAGGGAATTCTGTAGGCTACTCAAAAGCTGACGGTAACGAAAGTACACCCCCAAGTGACTTATCCTGGTTGTGACCATGGAAAATTGGGGATAAGTGCTGAAAACTGGTGGAGGAGGAAACGGCAACCCACTCCGGTATTCTTGCCTGGAAAATCCCATGGATGGAGGAGCCTGGCAGGCTGTGGTCCATGGGGTCACAAAGAGTCAGACACAACTGAAGCAACTTAGTACAGTATAGCACAGCTGAAACTGGAGCAAATCCTGAGATTTGCATTTGATGAAGACAGTTAATATGGGAATAATGGACTCTTTTGAAATTCTTAAAATACAAGTGATGGAAATGATCACATTAGTGTAAACTGATTGCATCATTAGTCACCATTTTTCAATAAAAATTGATATATACTGGTAGAATGACAGTAGATCAGAAACACTTTAAATCTGCCAAGTGATGCAAACAATTTTTTCTCCTGTCAAGAAGATTCATTTGCCAAAATTTCAGCCCAACTAGCCCCTTGTACAGTATTCTGTGCGGTATAGGATAGGCCCTTGCATCTTGTGCGGTATTCTGGGCATCTTCTCTCAGTGATTACCACAGTAAAGCTCATTGAGCTTTGGGAACAAAGAAAAGTAAAAGAACAAATATTTCTGGTATCCATACATTGTATTAGTCTTAGGTCTAGAAACATTGTCACAGCAAGAAGAAAGAGGAGAGAAATTGCCTAGATCCTAAATCTCATTATCATCCTTCAATTTAGCCCCATTTTCAAATTTTATGAACTCAATGAAATCGCATCATAATAGATGCAGGGGGTAGGAAAAAATTGCTATAAAGATATCAGGACAAGTAATATAGCTGCTGTAACAAATCACCCCTATATTCTTAGCGATCTTGTAGAGACAGTAGTTGAGCAGTCCTAAAGAGAGATTTTAGTTCTCTACACAGGAATTGAATGTGGAATGGCACCCCACTCCAGTACTCTTGCCTGGAAAATCCCATGGATGGAGGAGCCTGGTGGGCTACAGTCCATGGGGTCGCTAAGAGTCGGACACGACTGAGCGACTTCACTTTCACTTTTCACTCTCATGCATTGGAGAAGGAAATGGCAACCCACTCCAGTGTCCTTGCCTGGAAAATCCCAGGGACGGGGGAGCCTGGTGGGCTGCCGTCTATGGGGTCGCACAGAGTCGGACACAACTGAAGCGACTTAGCAGCAGCAGCAGCAACCTGGATGGAAACCAGGAATCGTAGCCACTAAACCGCCAAGGGCTAGAGGCTAGAAGCAAAGTGGCCCTCAATATTCATGAAAGAATGTTTCAAGGAGGCAAAGTCTGTGAAAACAACTACAAAGTTTAGAGACTTGAGAGACACACAGCAAAACATGTGGGCTAGTACACAGAGAAACAGATTGTTTATTTAAAATTGAAACAAGGCAGAAAGACACACCCATGGAGAGTGCAGGCATCCTGAGGTGACTTAAGTCACCACATAGGACAGTTCTTTGAGGTCTGTGTTTATTTTTGGCCTTGCTTCTTTCCTCCCACCTGACTGGTCCTAGGACTCTCCCCAAGATGTGCTCACCACTTTTTGCTGACAGCTTCCAGCCCTGAGGGCTGTGGGGGTATGTCCACGTATGTTATGGGCTTGCACCCCCCTCTCTTTTGACCCGCAAGGAAACTTCCACGTGCAGATTGGGAAGTTTTCCTTGACCTCTGGAATGGGCACGTTATCGCTTCACCTCAGCCGAGCTCAGCTTTCGCCACGAACTTTGTCCATAGAGTGTCTGGATGAGAACAAATTGCAGTTTTACTCAACTTGACAAACACCAGCTGTCCAGCCCAGGGGCCCATCCGTCTCCTACCTCATTAGTCCTGTATCACAGCAAAATTCTCCGTCTTGACCAGGTCACAGTATGCTCTACACTGAGGCTGCCTCTTCCATGCAGGGCGGGACACAGTGATAGCCAACTGTCTGCGTCGTGTGTCACTGCTGCGTTCACCTCCAAGGCTGCCATGGGAGAGAACGAGCCGGCTCACTGCTGCATTCACCTGCAAGGCTGCCGTGGCGGAGAACGAGCCGGCTCACTGCTGCATCCACCTGCAAGGCTGCCGTGGCGGAGAACGAGCCGGCTCACTGCTGCATCCACCTGCAAGGCTGCCGTGGCGGAGAACGAGCCGGCTCACTGCTGCATTCACCTGCAAGGCTGCCGTGGCGGAGAACGAGCCGGCACGCGAGACCTTTTGTGGAGTTCTGTGTCCAGACCTGGAAGAGCATTACAGAACTTCTGCCCGCCTCCCAGTGCCTGGACCCTCACCCCACAGCCTGGGTTACCAGTTCCAGGAGGGGCTGGGAAGGTGTTGTCCTGTGCACCTAGGAAGAGGGAACGGGATTGGCAATCACGCAGGAAGTCTCAGGTGGAGATGTTAATAAAAAATACTACATAATTAGGCTATTAAGATCCAAAAAGCATATACATTTTAAACATAAAGCACAATACTTCAAAGAAAGTTTGAGCTGAAGGGTTTTGATGGAATTAGACTATGGACCCCTGAGAAAACACATTCACACACTTATATCTCACACACACAAGAGCTATCTCAGTAAAGATGTTTGAGAAGCTGGTAGCAATGTGCTCAGACTGAGCTAACCACACTTCCTCATCTTCATCTTGGTGATCTGCATCAGAGAGCTGATCTCTGCACACAAATACACAATCTGCACACTTAGCACAAAGCTCCCTCTCACATCTTCCCTCCAGTTCAGTTCAGTTCAGTCACTCAGTAGTGTCTCTTTGCAACCCCATGAACCACAGCACGCCAGGCCTCCCTGTCCATCACCAACTCCCAGAGTCCACCCAAATTCATGTCTATTGAGTCGGTGATGCCATCCAACCATCTCATCCTCTGGCATCCCCTTCTCGTCCTGCCCTCAATCTTTCCCAGCATCAGGTTCTGTTCCAATGAGTCAGTTCTTCACATCAGGTGGCCAAAGTATTGGAGTATTCCCTCCAGCCACTCTCTCAATGGAGATAACCATTAAGGGATGGAAAGATGGAAACAACTGACGTAATGATCTAATTACCACTGTGATCTGAACAAAGAGACCTCAACATGGGAATCTGAAAGAAGATGATTGAGGATTAATTGCTGCTGTAAAAACGGTGGAAGGAATCTAGTTTGTTCAGATTTTAAGATTAAATAAAGGAGAAACTTCACAGTGGAGAGGGATATGGGATGGCGTTTCATGTGTGTCCACTTCAGAAATCTGCATGTGATTTTCTCTTCAAAATAATTGCTCTCTCTCTCAAAGTTGCTCAGTTGCGTCCAACTCTTTGTGACCCCATGGATTATAGCCATCCTAGCTCCTCTGTCCATGGGGTTCTCCTGGCAAGAATACTGGAGTTCGTAGCCATTCCCTTCTCCAGGAGATGTTCTCGACCCAAGGACTGAACCCAAGTCTCTCACATTGCAGGCAGATTCTTTACTGTCTGAGCCACTAGGAAATCCCCAAATAATGGTAGAACTAAACATGTGTTGTACAAGGAATGCAGTCATGAATGAAATTTAAAAGTCCCTTTCGCGGATGAACCTGTTTGAAGGACAGGAAGTGAGATGCAGACGCAGAGACCAGCAAGTGGGCCCGGGGAGAAGGGGAGGCGGGATGGACCGGGAGAGCAGCACTGCCGTCTGTACACACCGTGTGTGACACGGACGGCTAATGGGGAGCTGATACACAGCACAGGGAGCTCAGCTCGGTGCTCGGTGATGACCTAGCGGAGTGGTGTGGGGGTTCAAGGGGGAGGGGATATACGTATACATACAGCTGGTTCACTTTGTTGTATGGCACAAACTAACACAGCATTGTAAAGCAATTATATGGCAATAAAAATGATATTCACAAAGCTATTAGCAGTATATCTAGAAAAAATAAACAAAAAACCAAGTTATCCAAAAGAAATCTATGTTCACTTTCTCCTGAACTTATATGCATATTGGCAGAGCATCTGAGCAGCCATGATAAAAATTGCATTTTCCAGCAAAAAGCAAAGCAAAACAGTCCCTCTGAACACAGCAAAGTGTCAATAAACATTTGATGAATTGAGAAACAGGTAAAAAATGGTATTGAAGTACTGACAGCTCCTAAATATAGCACCCTGTCATTTTTTCATTAAAAAGATAAAGTCAGTAATTAGACTTACTGTTTTGAGAATTAATTTTCCAGAATTTCAATAATATTAAACATGTAATCATTACATGACTCTAAGTAAATATTTATAAGTTTCATGTTGTTAAGTAAAAAGCGTAATTTGATGTAGTTGGAATGCATACATCTGGAGATAACAGTTAGCAATGAAATGAATCAAACTTCTACAGTAGAGTGCAAAACCCACCCAGTCACAGATTAACTCTGTGATTTGCAAATATTTTCTTCCAGAGTGTATCTTGCCTTTTTATCCTTTTCACAGGACATTTTGCAAAATAAAGATTTTAACTTTGATAAAGTCCCATTGATATACTTTTGATTTTATAGATCACACTTTGGTTTCAAGTCTAAGGATTCTTTGTCTTGATCCAGATCATAAGGATTTTCTTTTTTGTTTAAAACAAATTTTACATTTTTACCTTTTACATTTAAGTTCATGATCCACTTTGAGAGAATTTTTAAGGTATGACACTTGGGTCACGATTAATTTTCCTCTGTAGATGTCCAATTGCTCCAGCATTATATGATGAAAAGACTATCTTTCCTCCACTGAATTTGCACCTTTGTTTGGGGATATTTGTGGGTCTGTTTCTGAGTGCTTTATTCTATTCTACTAATCCATGAGTTTATTCCTCCATTTAATATCACTCTGTTCTGATTATTGTAACTGTAGAATAAGTGTTGACATTTGGTAGACTGATTTCTACTACTTTATTCTTCATTTTCAAAATTGTTTTAGCTATTATAGTTCCTTCACTTTTACATATACATTTTAGAATCATCTTGTCTGTATCCACTAAAAATCTTTTAGTAGGTTTTTTAGCTGAGTTATTTGCTTACAACTTTAAAAACAACAAATGTGAGAAGTCACTGTGTGACCATTTTATGTTTGCCTCAGTTAAGTTCTGGAGGGTTCCAGTTTTCAGCCTGTGGTTTTCAAGCTCAGTAGCTGTTATTATTTACTGTAAACATCATCTGTGTGGGGGCACAGAATGACTCTATCAGAAAGAGATGAAAGTTCTCATATTCCCTTCCACCAGCTTGTCACCCACAAGAATTTGCCTGCCTTGGTATCTTGAGTATAGCGCTATTTAACCCCTTGGTTTGGCATCTTGCTCCTTACTTCTAACCTGCTGCTCTGTGGCACTATTAGACTCCACTAATGGAAGTCCAACACAGAGAATAAAATAATCTAAGAATTATTCCAACCACTTTTGACAGCCACTTTGCCAATGATAGCTGAGAACTTCCACCCAAAGATTTAGCTGCCATATAAGGAGAAAAGGAAAGATATAAGCATCTAAATGCAGAGTTCCAAAGAATAGCAAGGAGAGATAAGAAAGCTTTCTTCAGTGATCAATGCAAAGAAACAGAGGAAAACAACAGAATGGGAAAGACTAGAGATCTCTTCAAGAAAATTAGAGATACCTCAGTGTCTCTTTTGCTGTCTCGTACACAGGGTTATTGTTACCATCTTTCTAAATTCCATATATATGTGTTAGTATACTGTATTGGTGTTTTTCTTTCTGGCTTACTTCACTCTGTATAATAGGCTCCAGTTTCATCCACCTCATTAGAACTGATTCAAATGTATTCTTTTTAATGGCTGAATAATACTCCATTGTGTATATGTACCACAGCTTTCTTATCCATTCATCTGCTGATGGACATCTAGGTTGCTTCCATGTCCTGGCTATTATAAACAGTGCTGCGATGAACATTGGGGTACTCGTGTCTCTTTCCCTTCTGGTTTTCTCAGTGTGTATGCCCAGCAGTGGGATTGCTGGATCATAAGGCATTGAAACATGTAAAATATCATGTATGAAATGAGATGCCAGTCCAGGTTCGATGCACGATACTGGATGCTTGGGGCTGGTGCACTGGGACGACCCAGAGGGATGGAATGGGGAGGGAGGAGGGAGGAGGGTTCAGGATGGGGAACACATGTATACCTGTGGTGGATTCATTTTGATATTTGGCAAATCTAATACAGTTATGTAAAGTTTAAAAATAAAATAAAATTAAAAAAAAAAAAAAAAAAAAGAAAATTAGAGATACCAAGGGAACATTTCATGCAAAGATGGGCTCGATAAAGGACAGAAATGGTGTGGACCTAACAGAAGCAGAAGATACTAAGAAGTGGTGGCAAGAATACACAGAAGAACTGTACAAAAAAAGATCTTCACGACCCAGATAATCATGATGGTGTGATCACTCACATTCACCTATAGCCAGACATCCTGAATGTGAAGTCAAGTGGGCCTTAGAAAGCATCACTACGAACAAAGCTAGTGGAGGTGATGGAATTCCAGTTGAGCTACTTCAAATCCTGAAAGATGATGCTGTGAAAAGTGCTGCACTCAATATGCCAGCAAATTTGGAAAACTCAGCAGTGGCCACAGGACTGGAAAAGGTCAGTTTTCATTCCAGTCCCAAAGAAAGGCAATGCCAAAGAATGCTCAAACTACTGCACAATTGCACTCATCTCACACACTAGTAAAGTAATGCTCAAAATTCTCCAAGCCAGGCTTCAGCAATACGTGAACCGTGAACTTCCAGATGTTCAAGCTGGTTTTAGAAAAGGCAGAGGAACCAGAGATCAAATTGCCAACATGTGCTGGATCATGGAAAAAGCAAGAGAGTTCCAGAAAAACATCTATTTCTGCTTTATTGACTATGCCAAAGCCTTTGACTGTGTGGATCACAATAAACTGTGGAAAACTCTGAAAGAGATGGGAATACCAGACCACCTGACCTGCCTCTTGAGAAACTTATATGCAGGTCAGTAAGCAACAGTTAGAACTGGACATGGAACAACAGACTGGTTCCAAATAGGATAAGGAGTATGTCAAGGCTGTATATTGTCACCCTGTTTATTTAACTTATATGCAGAGTACATCATGAGAAACGCTGGACTGGAAGAAGCACAAGCTGGAATCAAGATTGCTGGGAGAAATATCAATAACCTCAGATATGCAGATGACACCACCCTTATAGAAGAAAGTGAAGAGGAACTAAAAAGCCTCTTGATGAAAGTGAAAAAGGAGAGTGAAAAAGTTGGCTTAAAGCTCAACATTCAGAAAACTAAGATCATGGCATCTGGTCCCATCACTTCATGGCAAATAGATGGGGAACAGTGTCAGACTTTATTTTTTTGGGCTCCAAAATTACTGCAGATGGTGATTGCACCATGAAATTAAAAGACACTTACTCCTTGGAAGGAAAGTTATGACCAACCTAGATAGCATATTCAAAAGCAGAGGCATTACTTTGCCAACAAAGGTCTGTCTAATCAAGGCTATGGTTTTTCCTGTGGTTATGTATGGATGTGAGAGTTGGACTGTGAAGAAAGCTGAGCACCGAAGAATGGACGCTTTTGTTTTTTTTTTTTTTTTTTTTTAATTTTATTTTATTTTTAAACTTTACATAACTGTATTAGATTTGCCAAATATCAAAATGAATCCGCCACAGGTATACATGTGTTCCCCATCCTGAGCCCTCCTCCCTCCTCCCTCCCCATTCCATCCCTCTGGGTCGTCCCAGTGCACCGGATGCTTTTGAACTGTGGTGTTGGAGAAGACTCTTGAGAGTCCCTTGGACTGCAAGGAGATCCAACCAGTCCATCCTAAAGGATATCAATCCTGGGTGTTCATTGGAAGGACAAATGCTGAAGCTTAAACTCC
Organism: Bubalus kerabau; assembly: GCF_029407905.1. Classification (NCBI taxonomy): domain Eukaryota; kingdom Metazoa; phylum Chordata; class Mammalia; order Artiodactyla; family Bovidae; genus Bubalus; species Bubalus kerabau. The sequence continues at coordinate 50,522,073 of NC_073628.1, read as the reverse complement.
AATACTTTGGCCACCTGATGCAAAGAATTGTCTCACTGGAAAAGACCCTGATGCTGGGAGTGATTGAGGGCAGGAGGAGAAGGGGACGACAGAGGATGAGATGGCTGGATGGCATCAGCGACTTGATGGACGTGAGTTTGGGTAAATTCTGGGAGTTGGTGATGGACAGGGAGGCCTGGTGTCCTGCAATTCATGGGGTCGCAAAGAGTTGGACACAACTGAGTGACTGAACTGAACTGAACTGAAAGATTTTTCACAATAGGGCTCAGCAAGACTTTGGGGCACGTGACTTCATAAATGGCACTTAGACCAGTTTTGTAAGGGCTTTGAGGATCTCTGAATTTAGGTATTGGAGTTGGGCAAGACCTGGAACCAATCCCTCATGGATAAGAAGGGACAACTGGATATATTATACTTTATCACTTCTTTGTGGAGGGCAATGACACTGAACAGTTAGGGATCAAATTAATTATCATCCTATGACATTATTCAGCTTTAATGGGAATAGCTCTTGGCATTTCTCAAAAGTCAGACAATGAAGCAGTAACTTCTTTAGGTGATTATGTGAATGCTTCCAGGTTGTTCCACTCTTCTTAAAAATGTCAAGAGACACAAGAAAGGATACAAGCCAAAATTGGATCAGGTCAGATATAAAGAAGATGTTCCCAAGAGTGTAATAAGCATGGAAATGTTTTACTGAAAGATGGAGTGCATTATCTTGAGACATCTGTACAAAGGTTTAGATGTCAGCCTGTAGCAAGAGAAATTGATTAAATTACTCTGGAAGTCTTCAAGAGTTTTCATTATTGGAAATTCTGAATCAAAAATCAGATCCCTGAAAACATGTCTAAAATATCTTTGGTTTTAATAAAGCAAGACCAAACAATTCCAAATCTGAATTTGAGGGTTACTTAGAAAATTAAGATTTTGGTATAAATTTAGTAAATTAATTTAGATTAATATTGACAATGGAATTATATTGCTGATTAAGACCTCCAAAGAATAGTTGGCTTTGCAATAATAATTGCAATGTTAATTCAATATAGCTGAAGTATGTTGCAGATGACACCACCCTTATGGCAGAAAGTGAAGAGGAACTCAAAACCCTCTTGATGAAAGTGAAAGAGGAGAGTGAAAAAGTTGGCTCAACATTCAGAAAACGAAGATCATGGCATCTGGTCCCATCACTTCATGGGAAATAGATGGGGAAACAGTGGAAACTGTCAGACTTTATTTTTGGGGGCTCCAAAATCACTGCAGATGGTGACTGCAGCCATGAAATTAAGACACTTACTCCTTGGAAGGAGAGTTATGACCAACCTAGATAGCATATTCAAAAGCAGAGGCATTACTTTGCCAACAAAGGTCTGTCTAGTCAAGGCTATGGTTTTTCCAGTGGTCATGTATGGATGTGAAAATTGGACTGTGAAGACAGCTGAGTGCTGAAGATCAATGCTTTTGAACTGTGGTGTTGGAAAAGACTCTTGAGAATCCCTTGGACTGCAAGGAAATCCAACCAGTCCATTCTGAAGGAGATCAGCCCTGGGTGTTCATTGGAAGGACTGATGCTGAAGCTGAAACTCCAATACTTTGGCCACCTCACGCAAAGAGTTGACTCGTTGGAAAAGACCCTGATGCTGGGAGGGATTGGGGTCAGGAGAAGAAAGGGATGACAGAGGATGAGATGGCTGGATGGCATCACTGACTTGATGGACATGAGTTTGGGTGAACCTGGGAGTTGGTGATGGACAGGGAGGCCTGGCATGCTGCGATTCATGGGGTTGCAAAGAGTCAGACACAACTGAGAGACTGAACTGAACTGAAGTATGTTGGACACACACATACTCACACCATACATACATATATTGCAGATGAATGTGTCTTATTCATATGTCATAAAATTATTCTGAAAATTTATTTAAATAACTTTCATTTTAAGAATTAAATGAAAACTTCTAAAGAATAAATTTATTATTTAAGTTACATGTTTAAAAATATAAAAGCAAACCATCTGACATCCAAATGTAAACACAAAGAAACTTCAAAAGTTGTACAATAAACAACACGTTATAATTGCCAAAATCCCCACACTATGGATTTAACTGAATTCAATTTCACAGACATTGAGGGAGCATCTCCCAAGTGTTGATCTTATGTTAAGCACAAGAACTTCATTTCATGATGGTGGACCAAGCATACATTGGGCTGTCCTCTGCCATTAGACCCCTTTGAAATAACAGTCAAGAGATACAAAGGGAATAAAGGAATTGTAGTAAAGAGAACTGCAGAAGACTTATCAACAGATGAAAGATTCTTGAGCTCCCAGACCTTGCTTCAGATGTGTCAAGTCCCTCATCCATTAAACCACTGATGTCTCTGTTGCTGACTCTGGGTTCTTTTCTTTGATCATGAAGCTGAGCAAGTCCCACAAGGATCCCTTGTGGAATCCAGCCCAACATGCTCTCATGTTCAGGGGAAGCTGAACAAGGCAGGTGATGTGGTGCTAGTTGGCACTTTTGTTAAAATACTTTATTTTATTGAAATATAATTGATTAGCAATGTTGTGTTAGTTTCAGGTATACAGCAAAGTGATTCAGTTATACATGTACATATATTCATTCTATTTTAGACTTTTTTCTCATATAGGTTATTGTAGAATATTGAATGGATTTCCCTGTGCTATTCAGTAAGCCCTTTCTGAGAATTTATATTATATATACAAATGTACAAGTGTTTATCCCAAGCTCCTGTTTTATCCCTCCCTCCATATTTTCCCTTTAGTAAGCATAAGCTTGTTTTTGATATTTATAAGTCTGCTTCTGCTTTGTAAGTCCATTAATATATTTTTAATATTAGATTCCACATATGGGTGATATTATGATATTTGTCTTTCTCTGTGACTTACTTCATTTAGTATAATGATCTCTAGGTCCGTCTACGTTGCTGCAAATGGCGTTATTTTATTATTTATATGGGCTAATCTTCCACTATATATATATAGATATAGATATAGATATAGATATAGATATTGGAGAAGGCAATGGCACCCCACTCCAGTACTCTTGCCTGGAAAATCCCATGGACGGAGGAGCCTAGTAGGCTGCAGTCTATGGGGTCGCTAAGAGTCGGACACGACTGAGCGACTTCACTTTCACTTTTCTCTTTTCATGCACTGGAGAAGGAAATGGCAACCCACTCCAGTATTCTTGCCTGGAGAATCTCAGGGACGACGGAGCCTGGTGGGCTGCCGTCTATGGGGTCACACAGAGTCGGACACGACTGAAGCGACTTAGCATAGCATATATATATATACATATATATATATATGTATATATATATATATCTCACATCTTCTTTATCTTTTCATCTGTCAATGGACATCTAGGTTTCTTCCATGTCTTGGCTATTGTAAATACTGCTACAATGAACACTGAGGTGCATATATCCTTTTGGATGATTGTATTCTCCAGATATATGCCCAAGAGTGGGACTGCTGGATCATATGGTAGTTCTTAGTTTTTTAAGGACCCTCCCTACTGCCCATACATTCCCACCAACAGTGTAACAGGGTTCCCATTTCTCCACACCCTCTCTAGCATTTATCTTTCATAGATTTTTTGACACTGGCCATTACTGAAATCAGATTGATTATATTCTTTGCAGCCAAAGATGGAGAAGCTCTATACAGTCAGCAAGAACAAGACCGGGAGCTGACTGTGGCTCAGATCATGAACTCCTTATTGCCAAATTCAGACTTAAATTGAAGAAAGTAGGGAAACCACTAGACCATTCAGGTATGACCTAAATCAAATCCCTTTCAATTATACACATTAAGTGACATATAGATTCAAGAGATTAGATCTGATAGAGTGCCTGAAGAACTAAAGACACATGTCCCTGACATTGTACAGGAGGCAGTGATCAAGCCCATTCCCAAGAAAAAAATGCGAAAAGGCAAAATGGTTGTATGAGGAAGCCTTACAAATAGCTGTGAAAAGAAGAGAAGCAAAAGGCAAAGGAGAAAAGGAAAGATATGCCAATTTGAATGCAGAGTTCCAAAGAATAGCAAGGAGAGATAAGAAAGCCTTCCTCAGTGATCAATGCAAAGAAATAGAGGATAACAATAGAATGGGAAAGAAAATTAGAGATACCAAGGGAACTTTTCATGAAAAGATGGACACAATAAAGACAGAAGTGGTATGGACCTAACAGAAGCAAAAGATATTAAGAAGAGGTGGCAAGAATGCACAGAAGAACTATACAAAAAAGATCTTCAAGACCCAGATAATCATGATGGTGTGATCACTCACCTAGAGCCAGATATCCTGGAATGTGAAGTCAAGTGGGCCTTAGGAAGCATCATGAACAAAGCTAGGGCAGGTGATAGAATTCCAGTTGAGCTATTTCAAATCCTAAAAGATGATGCTGTGAAAGTGTTGCACTCAACATGCCAGCAAATTTGGAAAACTGAGCAGTGGCACAGGACTGGAAAAGGTCAGCTTTCCAATCCCAAAGAAAGGCAATGCCAAACAATGCTCAGACTACCGCACAATTGCACTCATTTCACTTGAAATAGCAAAGTAATGCCCCAAATTCTCCAAGCCAGGCTCCAACAGTGAACCCTGAATTTCCAGATGTGTAAGCTGGATTTAGAAAAGGCAGAGGAACCAGAGATCAAAGTGCCAACATCTGTTTGACCATCAAAAAAGCAAGAGAGTTTCCGAAAAACATCTATATCTGCTTTATTGACTATGCCAAAGCCTTTGACTGTGTGGATCACAACAAACTGGAAAATTCTTCAAGATATGGGAATACCAGACCACCTGACCTGCCTCCTGAGAAATCTGTACGCAGGTCAAGAAGCAACAGTTAGAACTGGATATGGAACAACAGATATTCCAAATCGGGAAAGGAGTACATCAAGTTTGTATATTGTCACCCTGCTTATTTAACTTATATGCAGAGTACATCATGAGAATCGCTGGGCTGGATGAAGCACAAGCTAGAATCAAGATTGCCAGGAGAAATATCAATCACCTCAGATATGCAGATGACACCACCCTTATGGCAGAAAGTGAAGAAGAACTAAAGAGCCTCTTGATGAAAGTGAAAGAGGAGAGTGAAAAAATTGACCTAAAACTCAACATTCAGAAAACTAAGATCATGGCATCTGGTTCCATTATTTCATGGTAAATAGATGGGGAAACAGTGGAAACAGTTACAAACTTTTTTGGGGGGACTCCAAAATTACTGCAGATGGTGACTGCAGCCATGAAATTAAAAGACGCTTGCTCCTTGGAAGAAAAGCTATGACCAACCTAGACAGCATATTCAGAAGCAGAGACATTGCTTTGCCAACAAAGGTCGTGTAATCAAAGCTATGATTTTCCCAGTAGTCATGTACGGATGTGAGAGTTGGACTATAAAGAAAGCTGATCACCAAGAATTGATGCTTTTGAACTGTGATGTTGGAGAAGACTCTTGAGAGTCCCTTGGACAGTAAGGAGATCAATCCAGTCCATCCTAAAGGAGATGAGTCCTGAATGTTCATTGGAAGGACTGATCCTGAAGCTGAAACTCCATACTTTGGCCACCTGGTGCAAAGAACTGACTCCTTGGAAAAGACCCTCATGCTGGGAAAGATTGAAGGTGGGAGGAGAAGGGGATGACAGAGGATAAGATGGTTTGATGGCATCACCGACTCAATGGACATGAGTTGGTGATGGACACGACTGAGCAACTGAACTGAAGTGAACTGATACTGACCGGTGTGTGGTGATACATTGTTGCAGTTTTGATTTGTGTTTCTCTAATTATTACTGATGTTGAGCATCTTTTCATGTGTCCTTGGCCATTTCTATTTCTTCCTTGGAAAACTATTTAGATCTTCTGCATATTTTTTATTGTTTTTTTTTTTTTTTTTTTTTTGGTTTCTTGGCATAGATCTGCATGAGCTGTTTGTATATTTTGGAGATTAATTCCTGTCAGCTGTGCCATTTGCAAATATTTTCTCCCATTCTGTGGGTTGTTTGTTTTGTTTTGTTTTGTTGATGGTTTCCTTTGCTGTGCAGAAACTTTTAAGTTTAATTAGGTCCTGTTTGCTTCTTTTTCTTTATATTTCTCTAGGAGGTGGATCAAAAAAGCTCTTGCTGCGATTTATGTAGTTGGCACTCTTGATCCATTGTGCCTTGCCGCACATCATGGAAGCCCAGAGGTGAACATAACTTATACGCTCACTAAACAGCAATGAGGCAGTGTTAGTAAATGCTCCAGTTTTATCAGGAGGCATCAGTGTGGTCAAAAGGGAGCTGAACTCCCACTTTCACGTCAACCTGTACACTATACCTTCACTGAGTGACTGCCTGCAGAAGAGAGAAATAGGATCCAGGATCTCACAACAATACAATACAAATAGATAGAATACAACCAAAAACTCACTTATAACAAGGATCATCTCAACATGAACAAGAAAACACAATCCATGGATGCTGTGCTGACACAGACGCTGCATTAACCGACAAGGATTGTAAAGCAGCCACCGCAGAGTGGGCAGCTAATGCCGCTCCTGAAACAAAAGGTAAAATAGAAGGTCTAAACAAATAAATGAAATATATGAGGAGAATAAAATGGAAGTCTCAGAATGGAAAAAAATATATAATAATGGACATTTTAAGCAGTCCTCCATAAATAAACGTGAGCCCTCACTGGACAGACTCAACAACAAAATGAATGTGACAGAGGGAAGAGTCAGTGAGCACACACACAGGGCAGAAAAATGGCTCGTCTGAAAAACAGAGAGAAGATGGGCAGAAAATAAATGAACAGAATCCCAAGGACCTTTGAATCTGTAGCAATAGATCTAACATTTGTATAATCAGAGACCCAGTAGGAAAGGAGGAAGAGTGGGACTCAGAATATTTGAAGGAGGTAATAATAATTCAGACTTTTTTTAGCAAGACAGTCCTCTTTTATATTTTATTTTTAAATTTCATTTTATATTGGGGTATAGTTGATTTATAATATTGTGTTAGTTTCAGGTGTACATCAAAGTAATTCAGTTATACACATATATATATCTATTCTTTTTCAGATTCTTTTCCTATATGTTACTAAAGTTTCTTGAGTAGAGTTAAAGCAGTAAAAATTTTCAGAGGCCCCTCCTTATCAGAGTTGTTGTTGAGCTGCTAAGTAATGTCTGACTATTTGAGACCCCATGGACTGCAGCACACCAGACTTCCCTGTCCTTCACCATCTCCGAGTGTCCTCAAATTCATGTCCATAGTTGGTGATATCATCTAACCATATAATTCTATGTCACCCTCTTCTCCTCCTGCCCTCAATGTTTCCCAGCATCAGGGTCTTTTCCAGTGAGTCGGCTCTTTGCATCAGGTGGCCAAAGTATTGGAGCTTCAGCTTCAGCATCAGTCCTTCCAATGAACATTCAGAGTTTGATTTCCTTTAGGATGGACTGGTTGGATCTCCTTGCAGTCCAAGAAACTCTCAAGAGTCTTCTCCAATACAATTCGAAAGCATCAGTTCTTTGGTCCTCAGCCTTCTTTATGGTCCAACTCTCCCATCCATACATGACTACCAGAAAAATCATAGCTTTGACTATACAGACCTTTGTCAGCAAAACGATGTCTATGCTTTTTAATTCATTGTCTAGAATTATTATTGTTTTTCTTCCAAGGAGCAAATGTCTTTTAATTTTGTGGCTTCAGTTACCATCTGTAGTGGTTTTGGAGCCCAAGAAAATAAAATGTTACTGTTTTTGCTTTTTCCCCTTCTATTTGCATGGAGTGATAGGACTGGATGCCATGATTTTAGTTTTCTGAATGCTGAGTTCTCAGCCAGCTTCTTTACTCTCCTCTTTCATCCTCATCAGGTTCTGTAGTTCCTCTTCATTTTCTGCCATCAGAGTGGTATCATCTGCATATCTGAGATTATTGATAATTCTCCCAGTAATCTTGATTTCTTTGGGACTGGAATGAAAACTGACCTTTTCCAGTCCTGTGGCCACTGCTGAGTTTTCCAAATTTGCTGGCATATTGAGTGCAGCACTTTCACAGCATCATCTTTCAGGATTTGAAATAGCTCAACTGGAATTCCATCACTTCCACTAGTTTTGTTCATAGTGATGCTTTCTAAGGCCCACTTGACTTCACATTCCAGGATGTCTGGCTCTAGGTCAGTGATCACACCATCGTGATTATCTGGGTCGTGAAGATCTTTTTTGTACAGTTCTTCTGTGTATTCTTGCCACCTCTTCTTAATATCTTCTGCTTCTGTTAGGTCCCTACCATTTCTGTCCTTTATCAAGCCCATCTTTGCATGAAATGTTCCCTTGGTATCTCTAGTTTTCTTGAAGAGATCTCTAATCTTTCCCATTCTGTTGTTTTCCTCTATTTCTTTGCATTGATCGCTAAAGAAGGCTTTCTTATTTCTTCTTGCTATTCTTTGGAACTCTGCATTTAGATGCTTATATCTTTCCTTTGCTCCTTTGCTTTTTGCTTCTCTTCTTTTCACAGCTATTTGTAAGGCCTCCCCAGACAGCCATTTTGCTTTTTTGCATTTCTTTTCCATGGGGATGGTCTCGATCCCTGTCTCATGTACAATGTCATGAACCTCAGTCCATAGTTCATCGGGCACTCTATCTATCAGATCTAGTCCCTTAAATCTAATTCTCACTTCCACTGTATAATCATAAGGGATTTGATTTAGGTCATACCTGAATGGGTCTAGTAGTTTTCCCTACTTTCTTCAATTTAAGTCTGAATTTGGCAATAAGGAGTTCATGATCTGAGCCACAGTCAGCTCCTGGTCTTGTTTTTGCTGACTGTATAGAGCTTCTCCATCTTTGGCTGCAAAGAATATAATCAATCTGATTTTGGTGTTGACCATCTGGTGATGTCCATGTGTAGAGTCTTCTCTTGTGTTGTTGGAAGAGGGTGTTTTCTATGACCAGTGCATTTTCTTGGCAAAACTCTATTAGTCTTTGCCCTGCTTCATTCTGTATTACAAGGCCAAATTTGCCTGTTACTCCAGGCGTTTCTTGACTTCCTACTTTTGCATTCCAGTCCCCTATAATGAAAAGGACATCTTTTTTGGGTGTTAGTTCTAAAAGGTCTTGTAGGTCTTCATAGAACTGTTCAACTTCAGCTTCTTCGATGTTACTGGTTGGGGCATAGATTGGATTACTGTGATATTGAATGGTTTGCCTTGGAAACGAACAGAGATCATTCTGTTGTTTTTGAGATTGCATCTAAGTACTGCATTTCGAACTCTTTTGTTGACCACGATGGCTACTCCATTTCTTCTGAGGGATTCCTGCCTGCGAAAGTTCACATTTCTATTCCACAACTTACTAAGTTAACAATTCAATACAGTTGCTAATTAACTAAAATTTTGTGAAAATTAAATGTGATGTCAAAGGATAATTTTCAAAAACTGATGAGAGATACAAAATGAACAGAGATTTTTATTACATTTATTGTACACCATATATTACAATGCAGGAAAGAAGTGTTGAAAGAAATTTTCAAAAACTATTCTATGTGTTAGGTAGTTAGAATAGGAAAAAGGAGTCCAGAATGGTGGTGGACAAAGACAAAGAATGGAAAAGCCCACAAAAATAGAAGAAAGGAAGCTCCAAGGACTGGAGTGAGAACCTCAGGTAAAACAAACAGCCCTCCTGGCTAGACCAATTTACCTAGGGCAGGCTCAGGGGGAGGAGAAAAAACATATAAAAAGAGGAGCCAAAATTGGGCTGGGGGCTTCTCTTCTCTTAGTGTCTTTTGGGTTGGCCCACCCTCATGCCTTGAGGATGTATTTTCCTTTGCTTTCTAAATGAAACTGAACTGTGACACGGAGCTGTAACACTGGTCCATCCGTCTGTCCCTTCAAAATTTTGTTGTGATGAGACAGAACTGAGAAAATTACAAACTCCTCCGACATATGCATAGAGCAATACTTGATTTTATTTCAACAGTGCACATCTAATTTACATTCCCATAGATAAGAATTGTTTTCATTGCTGTCAGTTTGTGACAAATTAACTTCTATCTCCAGAGCTATAAAATAGCCTAGTTAAAGTCCTTCAGGATGGAATTACTCATGATGGAATTAAACAATTCCTGGGCCTTCAACCTTTTATTGCAAGAATATCCAGTTACCTCTTGCCCATTTCAAAGTCTTAAATTTTTCTCTATAATGATAAAATCTATAGTTTAGCCTTAGCACAGTTAAGGAAGGCAGAATAAAGAACATATTTGCTGATGTTACAGAGGAAGAGATTACATCTATGTCTTGTGCTTAGTGTTTTTAACAAATAAAAAATAATAAAGCAAACAAAAATATCAATAACTGTGAGGAAGACATTTTAAATATTAATACTAATTTCACTTTAGTTATTCAAAATACAAATTCAAAAAATACAATAACTAGTAACTAAATGCAAAATAGAAACTGTGTGCTTTGCTTATACACAAAGGGCATAAGCTCCATCAAATGAAAATAGAGATTTATTTTTAAAGACTTGAAATTATTCCAATCAATTCGTTTTCTCTTGAATGAAAGAACATGTATTCCCATGTTAGTAAGTCAAGCAACAGAAGTCTAGGAAGATCAAATGGAAACATGGGTTGTTCTTCTTTAATGTAAACAGCCTAAAAGTAACATCCAAAGGAGTCTGAAAGCAATTTCCTTGAATTATTGACATTTGGTTGAATTATTTGATTTAAGATTAATTTATTCTTATGTCTACAGGTTTGATGCATTTTAATTTTCAAACAATAGTTTGTTTAGCAAGCTTTAATTATATATCCTTAAAAAAAATTGTTGTTCAGTCATGTCCAACTCTTTGAAACTCCATGAACTAAGCCAGCCAAGTTCCTCTGTCCACAGAATTCTCCAAGCAAGAATACTGGAGTGGGTAGCCATTCCCTTCTCCAGGGGATCTTCTCAACTCTGGGATAGAACCTGTGTCTCTTGTGTCTCCTGAAAGGCAGGAAGATTCTTTACTGTCTGAGCCACCAGGGCAGTCCCTTACTAAGTGCCTAAAACCACACTAAGTAGTTTTATCTTCTACCATTCAACACTATGAAAAATGCTATAATTAAATCAAATTGTAATCAGACCTTCCTTAGATTTCAACCATAAGTGAAAAGTTAAGATCAAAGCAAAACTCCTGAACTAAACTGATAGGAAAGCTAAGTGGATAAGAGCACTGGAAAATGGTCACTTCTTGGACTTGGATTTCCAAAGGCATCAAGAGCTAAGCAGTATACTCTCCTGTGGCACATTTATGCCCCAGTATAGATTCACAAGCCTCATAGAATTCTCTGTAGAGTTCACACAAATATGATGCTCATTCACTTTTCTATAACTGTGCCAAAACAGAATTCTAAACCTTGTCACATTAATTTCCACTACCTGAATCTCACCCCTAGCCCCTCCTTCCCTACTAGACTGAGTCCTTTTGAGGGCAAAATATGTGTATTGTACTTATGTAGGCACCATATACATGATCTTAGCACCTAGAGTGGCTAGCATAGAGTAGGCATATGAAAGGTTTGTTGACAGGTTAAAAGAATGAAGAAATAATAACTTGAAAAAAAAAAAACAGAAACAATTAGAGATTTTTCTGAGTTATCAAAAAACCTGTGGGATCTGATGCCATCTCTTGACAGTGTCAGACCTGGATTGAATTATGGGACAGCCTGTTGGCATCTAGGAGTTGTTGAGTGTGTGGGAACCCACCCCCAAACACACATATGTTTTGGAGCTGGGTACTAGAATTATATTAGCAGGGCTTCCCAGGTGGCTCAGTGGTAAAAAATTTGCTTGCCAATGCAGGAGACATGGGTTTGGTCTTTGGGTTGGGAAGATCCCTTGGAGAAGGAAATGGCAACCCTCTCCAGTATTCTTGCCTGGGAAATCCCATGGACAGAGGAGCCTGGTGGGCCACAGTCCATGGGGTCACAAGAGTCAGACACAGCTTAGCAACCACACAGCAGCAGGAGCCTCAGACAGTCTGACCACAGGGAGATAAAACCTAATTAGGCTGGCAAAAAACCTGCCTTCCTAGATGATCTTCTTTGCCATAAATTGATATACTATGCCCTGCGTTTACATACCAGTCTTTATAATACAGCTTTGTTAGTGTAATGGAGCAAAACTTGTCATCCAAAAATATCTCTTTGGCATGTAGATTATTTCCTGTTAAAAACAATCAAGGCCCAAAAGACTCAAGATGAAACTTTATCCTTCTCCCTAAATGTCTAAAAGAATTTAGAGAGAGGGCATGTTTCAGCACCTGAAAAGAATATGGGCCAGTTGTGGTGGGGGAAACTTTGCCTCTCCCCCCTTTTTAAATCAGTCATTGAAGGTTTTCATTTTCCCTGTAACAGCAAGAGGTTTTTGCAAGTCTTTTAGCCACCAGTTAAATGATCAGGTGAAAAACTTTAGATAGGAGTCTGTCATCAAAAGTAAATTCAGTTGGAACTTCCCTAGTCATCCAGTGGTTAAGATCCCACACCTCTATGCAAGGGGCACAGTTTGGCTCCTTGGTCTAGGAAGATTCCATATGCTGTGAGGCAACTAAGCCCATGCACCAAAACTACTGAGCCTGTGCTCCAGAGCTGTGCTCCCCAGCAAGAGAAGCCACCACAACAAGAAGCCATACTCGACCATAACGAAGAGTAGCCCCTCCTCACTGCAGCTAGAGAAAGCCCACATGCAGCAATGAAGACCCAGAGTGGCCAGAAATAAAATAAATTTAAAAAAAAAAAATTGAAAAAAAATACAGTTCTATGAAGTGGCTCAAAATCTGAATCAAACTGAAAACAGGAAGGCCGGGGATTGAAATATTATTTTAAGAGCCTCTCTCACCCCCAAATGTGAGTCACTCCATGGGCTGAGGGAAAGGAGGGCAGGAGGCCAAGCTACCATTTGAGTGAAGCCATGGCTGGATCGGATCAGATGTGGTTCTGACGGTGCCCCACTGTCTCTGTCCGGCCCAGCAAACATTTATCTGCCAAACGTTTACTTTTGCACCTCCATGTTAACTGCCTTCCTCCTCTTTGGGGTCCCAAACCACAATCCCCACCATTCTCTTTGGCCTTTGGCTGAAGATGTTATTTAAGGTGAGAGCTTCAGCGATTTTGCTAAGTTTTCCTGGGTCTTTTCCAGGCATACATGTTATTAAACTTTTGGGCAATTTTCTCCTGTTAACCTGTCTCATGTCAACTTAATTCTTAGGCCAGTCAGAAGAACTTAGAAGGGTAGAGGTTAATGTCTTCTTCCCTGATACTAGCACGTATCAGCATCTCAAGTTTAATCAGCTCTCGGGCCCCATCCACAGTGAGCCTCTGAATGCCAGACCCTCATGAAGGTGGGTGCCCCTGGAGACACCTGGCAGGCCTGGCACTTGGGGCCTCTCCTGGAAGCAGTCTGAATTCCTAATGCTTCTCCTTTATGGTCTTTGACTAGGAGGAAATGGCCATCATGAAAGCACAAGAGAGTATTCACGGAGTGGTAGACGTAATGGGAGCCAGGGACAGGTTTTTGGGCACATCACAGGGGCAATCAAAAAAACAAAAAGGAGCTCAAACAGACAGAGCTGAAAGCTCCATTTGGACAGTGGAGAATTTCTAGAAGAAAGTGGCCAACAGTCTAACATTATAGGTGGTCAAGTGCGATGAAGGTTGAGCAGAGGCTACTGGCTTTAGCACCTGATTGTTCCTCATTAGGAAGCACAGTGCTCTGACATGGGGAGGATGAACGTGAGGGAAGAGTAAAGCAGTGTCGCTGCATCCAGGGGCATCCTTCACGGAAGCTGGCTGGGAAGGGAAATAAGATAGATGAGGTGGAAACTAGAGGAGGGTGGAGAAGTTTCCCTGGACTTTGAGGTTCTCCCCTAATTGCTGCAAGAAGGAAGAGCTTGTCTGGACTACAGCTCCCATGAGCCTCCAAGTATTCTCCCTGGGGCTGGGGTGGGAACTGTCTCTTCACCACTCTTGCAGCACTGGGAGGGCATGGACAGCCGCAGGGTGGGTCTTAGATGAGCTCTTCTTTTTTCTCCATTTGCTCACTTATGAATATAGTTGCCCCACCCCCACCCCCTTTTTTTTTGGTTTGCCTGTGCCAGTCTTCATTGTGGCGTGCAGGCTCTTAGTTGTGGCATGTGGGATCTAGTTCTCTGACCAGGGATCATACCGAGGCCCCCTGCCTTGGGAGCTCAGAGTCTTAGCCACTGGACCACCAGGGAAATCCCCCAATATAGTTGCCTTCTGAACCAACTGAAACCATTTATTGCTTAAGGAAACAAGTCTCCTGACAGTAGTTTCTTGTATCAGAGACCTGTGACTACTTCTGGGTGCCTGGGTCACAAAGGCTGGGGTTCTGCAGCCCCACCTTCACTTGGCTCCTCTGTGTCAATCCTGGTCTCCCTGTGCTTATGGCCAGTAGACACCTTCTCTGTTGATTAGGGACGGTGTCAACCAGGAGCTAACTTTGGGCCAGGTGGCCGTGGGTTCAGATTCCTCCCTTGGTTGTGTGACAGGGCAGCACCCTGGTGCATGATGTAATGAGCGTTAGTGGCAAAGAGAGCTGTAAGCATGGCAACTCTCTCTTTTTTCCTGCTGCTGCTGCTAAGTCGCTTCAGTCATGTCCGACTCTGTGCAACACCATAGACGGCAGCCCACCAGGCTCTGCTGTCCCTGGGATTCTCCAGGCAAGAACACTGGAGTGGGTTGCCACTTCCTTCTCCAATGCATGAAAGTGAAAAGTGAAAGTGAAGTTGCCCAGTCATGTCCAACTCTTAGCGACCCCATGGACTGCAGCCTACCAGGCTCCTCCATCCATGGGATCTTCCAGGCAAGAGTACTGGAGTGCGGTGCCATTGCCTTCTCCGTGATCTTTTTTCTTTTTTTCTGGACACCATTTAAAGTTTATATTCAAATGTCTGTCTTTAAACATGATCCATGGGGTCGCAAAGAGTCGGACACGACTGACCGACTTCACTTTCACTTTTCACTTTCATGCATTGGAGAAGGAAATGGCAACCCACTCCAGTGTTCTTGCCTGGAGAATCCCAGGGACGGCGGAGCCTGGGGGGCTGCCCTCTATGGAGTCGCACAGAGTCGGACACAACTGAAGCAACTTAGCAGCAGCAGCAGCAGCCGCAAGGGCCTGTGAAGAGTACCAAGAAGAAATGAAAACTTACACCCACACAAAATCTTTTACATGGGTGTTCATAGCAGCATTGTTCATAAGAGTGCCAAGATGGAAACAATCCATATGTCTATCAACTGATGAATGGGTAAATAAAATGTGATACAACTGGGTCTCTGTATTCTTGGATGAGATTCCTTAGGTGACTGGCTGTATTCATTGTACTACACCAGTTTTATAAGGGAGTTGAACTTCCATGGATTTTTGTGGGGGTTCCTGGAGCCAATCCCCTGCAGATACCAAGTGACAACTGGTATAACCCTATGATGTAGAATATTACTTGGAAATAAAAAAGAATGAATTACCGATACTTAGAAGGATGAACCTTGAAAATAAGTGTGCTAAGTAAAAGAAGTCATTCACCAAAAGTCATATATTCTATGATTTCATTTATATGCAATCTACAGAAAACACAAATTCACAGAAAAAGGAAGTTGATTAACTGTTGCCTACACCCGTGGGGATTCAAGGGTTGGGGAGTGGGTCATGATGAAAGCTCAGGGCTTTCTTTTCGGGGTAATGCGCTGTGTGTAAGTTGACTGTAGTAATGGCTGCACAGCTCTGTGGATCTGCTGATGCCTTTGACGCCTACACTTTAAACGGGTGAGTTGGATGGTATGCGACTTATATCTCAATAAAACTATTGGTTAAAATGCCAGTGGAGAGGCCTCCCAGGTACCTTAATTTTGGCCTGCAGTAGAAGAAGTCCCAGGATGTGAGCCTTTCTGGGGAACCCTATCCATGATGGCAGGCAACTCTGCTGGTTGTAAAATCTCAGATGAGTTACTTCATTTCTCTGAGTGTGTTTTTTCCTTTGTGATCTGGGGATGAGAATAATACTGTCCCCATGATAACATGGGAGAAGGCAATGGCAGCCCACTCCAGTACTGTTGCCTGGAAAATCCCATGGATGGAGGAGCCTGGTGGGCTGCAGTCCATGGGGTCACTGAGAGTCAGACATGACTGAGCGACTTCCCTTTCACTTTCCACTTTCATGCATTGGAGAAGGAAACGGCAACCCACTCCAGTGTTCTTGCCTGGAGAATCCCAGGGATGGTGGAGCCTGGTGGGCTGCAGTCCATACACAGAGTCAGACACGACTGAAGCAATTTAGCAGCAGCAGCAGCATAACATAATACATGTTATTTACAGTGCCTGGAAGGTGGAAAGATTTGGGTAAATGTGGGCTAGCAGTATTATCAGTGAAATGAAGATAATAATACAGATCTCACAGGTTGCTCTCATCCCAAAATGAGTTAATGTGATGAAATTACTTAACACTGTACCTGGCACATCAACAATGATCAATAAATGGTAGATAGGGAGCGGAGGTTATCATTGGGATTGTTGCTGTTATGATTTTAGTGTGATTCAGGACTAGGAAGGGGGAAGGATGGGGAAAGAATTTGAAAATCTCAGTCCTCACATGCACACACAATTTTTAAAATTAACAAGGAACCTAGGTTGTCTTTCAGAGAAGGCAATGGCACCCCACTCCAGTACTCTTGCCTGGAAAATCCCATGGACGGAGGAGCCTGGTAGGCTGCAGTCCATGGGGTTGCTAAGAGTCGGACATGACTTCACTTTCACTTTCACTTTTCACTTTCATGCATTGGAGAAGGAAATGGCAGCCCACTCCAGTGTTCTTGCCTGGAGAATCCCAGGGACGGGGGAGCCTGGTGGGCTGCCGTCTATGGGGTCGCACAGAGTCGCACACGACTGAAGTGACTTAGCATAGCATAGTTTGTCTTTGGTTTTAAATTACGGCTCCAGCATCACCCAGCCCTCAGAGACATGGTTTATGGTTCTTCCTGGCTGCCTCAGGCAAGGCGAAGGAACTTCAGCGCTGAAGGTGCTTCCTGTCTTAAGAGGTGCTGGACAGGAGCAGGGAGATGGAGGCTGACAGGGACCCTCCCTGACCTCGTTTGGCTCCCTCTGCACCAGACAGACCTGTAGGTCTGCTCTGCAGCCCACGGGGAAGTTGGGGTGCCCTTGGGCAGACCTGCTCAGAGTGGCTTTGAACTTGACTGAGTAACTTTCCAAGGTGAGGCGGACTCTCTCCTGATGTTGCCTCCCTCCTCCTCCCGATATGGTTTAGTTGTGCTGGTTTGGAGGGATTTGCTTTGGTTTCTACCTCTTCCTTCATTTTCTCTGCTTTTATTGCCTGCTTTTACTGCCTGAAAGCCCAGTTCCCTCATGAATTACTTGTTAGAGAAACAGCAAGAGGTTCTTTTTTGACCTCTGGCTCCCAAATCTTCATTTCTCTCCTCTGTTTTCCCTCTAATGCCTCTGGAAGGAGCCATCAGAGCCAAACTCTTCTTCCAGAAGGAGCAGAGTCACACTGTTGCTAAGGATCCTGGAGGGCAATGTCCTGAGATGCTCCTGTAGATATGGGGCTTAGACAGTCTAACCTTTTCTAGCTCCTGATATGCATTACCAAGGCTTTCCTTGAAGAAAGAACAGGTGCTTCAGGGCCAGAAGGGTCTGGAGAGATCAGCTTTCCTGCCTTCCCATCTGTCCTGCCTCCATCTGCTCTTAGGTAAGTCTTGCCCCATTTCCCCCTATTTTTGTGTGGGTTCACACCATATATCCAATGCATATGCAATTCTTATTAGTTTCAACTCTTAGAATCTGCTCAGCTCACATCTGCTCCCTTTTCACTAATTGCAATCACACTAGTCCATACCACTGTCAACTTAAAAAGTAGTCAAAACCTAGAAGTTGAGAGTTATGTTTTATTTGGTGGAAATTTTTAGGATTCAAGCCTGGGAGACAGCTTCTCAAGAGATCCTGAGAAAACCGCTCCAAGGAGGCGGAGAGGGGAGAGCATGTCTGCAGCAAAGGGCGAGTAGTTTGAGCATCAAAAGATTATTGTTAATTAAGTAAAACCAGATATCTCAAGTGAAGGAATTTAGGGAAGATGCAAGAGTCTGGGCTTACTGAAATCATTCCTTTCACAAGCATCTCAGCTACCTGGGGCCAGCCTCTTGAGATGTGATTTTTCACATCCTTAGTCCCTTGCTCACTGTAGGGAGTGGCGGCAGCTTGTGGTGGCAGCTTGAGGGCTGCCGGATAGCAGGCACTGTTCTTCCTGGGCTCAGAAATTCACATTTGGAGTGCTGGAATCACAGATGGCTGTGATTCCTTGTTTATTGATATGGCAGGAAATGCTCTATTTCACACCACCAATTCTCATTTGGATTTTTAAAATAGCCTTATCATGAATCTTTCTGTGTAAAAAGTTTGTAAGCTGAAACCTCAATAAATAAATAGAGCTAGGAGACTAGAAGGGGGAGCTGTTTCCCGCTGTGACCATCTCAGAGCCCTGCAGGAATAAGAAAGACTCTTTCCTGGCAATGACTCCACCAGTGAAAAGCCATGGACTAAACCAAGGTTTACAGAGCCCTTCCAACTTCTTTTTCCTCTCTCTAAGACTTCTCCTTCCCTGGCTGTAAGGGGGTTTGCACATTGCCCTCCATGGTTGCAGACCCTGAACTGAAATTGCCTACTGAGTCTGAAGAAACCCATCTCTGCTGGAGAAATATCCAGCAGTCTATTTGTGTGAGGTCAACATTTGCATCAAGCCTGCTTTCCTAGAGTCAATCACTCTCAGAAGCTGTAAGCAGCTCTTTGCAGGAAACCACCCTCAGCAGGAAGCCCGTTTTCTTGTCACTTGAGCATGAAGCTACTTGAAACTAACTTGTAAATCATGCTCTACTCTTCTCTGGCCCAAGCACAGCTTTCAAAACTTTGAATCACACAATACCTTGTCTAACTTGCTGGTTCTTTCTGTAAGATCAACGGAGTAGAAATGAAGAATTAGTAATTAACGGATGACCAGATCTTTTCTCTGGCTTCCCTCCAATAATCTCTCCAACAAACTGAGTGAACAAGATAACATCTAAAGGGTGAGCACGAGGAGTGGACAGTCCTGCACACAGAGGGCGGTGACAAGTCTGACCCCCCATCTCAACGGTTACCTGAGGCGACGTCCCTCTTCCCCAAAACCTTGCATGGCCGAACAGAGCCTTCACAGGCGCTTTTCAGAAAGCAGTGAGTCTGCTCCACCATCTCTCCAGGTGCCAACATTCTGATTAGAGTCATTTTCCCTTCTGCCATTTGTGAGTATGTAATTGATTTTGTAGAAAGTGAGCAATGGGACCTGATTCATTTGGTAACATAGCCAAAACATTAAAAACGTTTATTATTATGAAACCTATCATATAGGTTTTTATCATATGAAAGACAGCATATATGATTTAAAGAATAATCATAAAATGAACACCCCTAGTCACCCCCCAGCTTAAATAGAATTTACCAGCTTTCTAGACATCCCCTATATTTCTTCCCAAATTGCATTTCCCTGTCTCCCCTCAGAGGTAACCTGCATCCTGAATTTTGTGCTAATCATCTTTGCTTTTTATTTTGTTTAAAAAAGTATCCCTAAATAATAGATCAATTAGTATTGTTTGTTTTGGACTTGATCATTCTTCTATGAATTACGTCATTTTTCAACCTTATGTTTTTGCGATTCAGCCATGGTGATTCATCTGAAAGCTTAAGTGAGCTCATGTCCTTTGCCTGTTCAAACACTCTCAGTGGCTGCCCACGACAGTCAGGAACTAAATGTAGCCCTCTTTCTTTCCTCAGAAGATCCTACAAGACTGGCTCTTGCTTGTTCCCCTGCCGCATCTCTTACACTCCCCTCCTTGTTTGCTCTGCTCCAGCTGCACTGATTTCTTGGTTCTCAGGTATGCCGCCATGGTTCTGTTCTGGGAAGCGGGATCCCTTCCGGGGCCCCCGAGTGGGCTCCTGTCTAACACTCGGAAATGAATTGTCTGAGGAGACACACCCACTGACAAAGAAAGAGATTTTACTGGGGAGGGCACCAGTAGGGTAAGGGAACCCAGGAGGACTGCTCTGCCCCGTGACTCGCAGTCTCGGGTTTGTGGTGATAGGATTAGTTTCCAGGTTGTCTCTGGCCAGTCATTCTGACTCAGAGTCCTTTCTGGTGGTGCACGCATTCCAGTGAGGAGGATTCTGGGAGGTTGATAAGACACGTGGTGTCTCCTTTTGACCTCTCCTGAATTCTTCCCTTGTTTTGGCTTGTTATTTCTGTGTTCCTCACTAGGACCTCCTGTCATAAAACAACGAATGCAAATGGTTATGATGGTGCCTGGTGGTTTCAGTCACTGTTTCCCCAACAGTTCCTACCTCAGAGTCTCCGCATGGGTGGTGGTTCCCTCTGCCTGGACTTCCCTTCCCTCTCTTCATGTCATTTGTTTCCTTACTTCCTTCTGTTTTCAAATGTCGCATCACAGAGGACCCCTTCTTAATTTATTTTATTTTAATGTTTCCTGAAATTCTCACTTACTAGCTATCTCCTTGCTGCTGCTGCTGCTAAGTTGCTTCAGTCGTGTCCAACTCTGTGCGACCCCTGAGATGGCAGCCCACCAGGCTCCCCCGTCCCTGGGATTCTCCAGGCAAGAACACTGGAGTGGGTTGCCATTTCCTTCTCCAATGCATGAAAGTGAAAAGTGAAAGTGAAGTCGCTCAGTCGTGTCCGACTCTTAGCGACCCCCTGGACTACAGCCTACCAGGCTCTTCCATCCATGGGATTTTCCAGGCAAGAGTACTGGAGTGGGGTGCCATTGCCTTCTCCAAGCTATCTCCTTACCTTGATTTATTTTTACTTATAATACATTACCATTTGTCCTTACATTATGTGTTAATTTATGATCAACTTCCAGGCAATCACTTGTCTTGTTCACTTATCTATCAGAGTCTGGCACATATTATACACTCAATATTTTTTATTAATAAATAACTGAATAGATAAGTGAGGGAATGGAAAGACGCATAATCTCCATTAGTTCACCCTTTCAAATCACCCAAATATACAAACAATCTGAATGTAAACATTGTGCTTGCTTTGAAAATGCAATTTTAAGATAGATGCCTACTCCTAGCCCAAGGGCCACCCAGTATAGCTGGGGAGCTTTCCGTAGTGTAAGCCCTGGCACTTGGCTTTTCCTTTTGTAAAGCAATTTTCTGGTTTAGGCTTTAATCGTGGTGGTACCCACTTCAAAGAGGCATTGCTTCCAGAAGTCTATCGCCAATAAGCACTGTTAGGGCTCACAAGGGGCTCATAGCATATGGTTAAAATATGGCCCACTGTGGTGACCTGACAAACAAGGGATGAAGTCTCAGTGGCCACATTGCCCTGTGGGCATCCTGCTTTTGTCTTAAGGCGATACCCTGTTTTTCCCTGCTGGTGCCTGGTTTCTCAAGACTACGTGACCACCCGACTGTGAGACCCCTTCCACTACGTGACCACAAGACCCCAGCTGCGAGCTAAAGATAAACTGAGGCCCCCGCCCTCTGGGGCACTGTTTCCCATGGATAGGGTATAAGAAAGGTTGGCTGTATAGAGATCACTGGTTTCTCTCTAAAGCCGGTCTCTTTCTTTCTTTTTGTAATAAACCTTTCTCTGCCTGACTGCCCAGCTTGCTCTCTTTTTCTCCACACTCGCCTTGCAAGCACATTGACCGCCACTGGGCTGGACAGAGCCAAGACCCAAGCCCCTTGCTGCCTCCCTGAGGCTCCTTTGTTTTAGGAATCCTGGTTGATTTAGATAACTGGTTATTTGAACTAGTTTTCTTTTTTTTGCTTACTTTTTCTCTCTTATCTCTCTACAAATTCTCTCTCTTCCTTTTAAAATTTGCCAATAAAGACAGTCTGTGAAACCCTAGATCCCTGACCCTTATCTTAATAAAAGTAGAACCCCAGTTTGAATTGCATTTTCTATATGTGCAACTAATTGGAAAAAGACAAGTAAATGTTCTAGCAAATATTCTAGTGAGTAATGAGAAGTGGCTATTCCAACGTCACTAGTATATATATGCGGTGGCCCCTGACACTGTGCAGCCTGTATTTGTTTTGTGCCAGCTTTAGCCCATTGATAATAATACAGGAAATGTGGGCTAGAAATGCCTGGAAGCACCCACCTGGGCCCCAGTGAGCTCTCTTCCTACCCATCCACCCCCTCGACCCCCACCCCTGCAATCGCTCCTCCCCCCAGCCCTACCCCACCACTCCATCAGTTGCCTGCCTTGTATATGCCAAGACTTGTAAGTAATGCATTCTTTTTTTTTATCATAAGTTTGCTAATACTTATTGCTAAAGGGTGTCTTGCAATCATAATAAGAATCACAAGGGTTGGTCCAGTAGTAACACTGAACTGGAATGGGGACAAGTCTGTGGGGAGTTCACTGGGGCCCAGGTGGGTGCTTCCAGGCATTTCGAGCCCACATTTCCTGTATTATTATCAATACGCTAAAGCTGGCACAAAGCAAACACATGCTGCATGATGTCAGGGGCCACCACACACACATACTAGCGGCATTGGAATAGCCACTTCTCATTACTCACTAGAATGTTTGCTAGAACATTTACTTGTCTTTTCCCAATCAGTTGCACGTAGTAGAAAATGCAATGGAAACTGGCATAAAGAAGGAAAAGGATTTGTTGGTCTGTGTGCCTGGAAAGTCTAGCAGAAGAGTGGCCATCAGCCTGCCTGATTCAGCAGCTCAACAATTGTATGGTCAGGGGTGCACTTTTCTCTTACTCTTTTCTGCTCTGCCACCCAGAGTATTCGTTTCCTTCTCAAGTGCATCCCAGTAAGTTGGAAGCTGCCTGACTTCTAACTGAAGACTTGCAGGAGGAGCTTCTGTCTCAGCATTCCAGCTGGAATCCAGATTAGACTAGCTTAGATCACATGTGGAAACTGACCAAGGTGAAGACAGTCTCATGGTCACAGGCACTGCTCAGCACTCAGCGTCGAGGCTTGCTGCAGGCTGGAGGGGAGTTTAGTCTCCCCAAGTAAAGGGTCTGCAAGGGGTGGGGCTGGACACCTGAGTACTGTGAGCAAGAAGGGAGGGGTGACTACTGCTGGATACACCCTCCAAAAATGTCCACTGAATCGCCCATGGACGCTGTATGGGGACTGTGAGGTTGAGAGCGATCGATCAAGAGTGACAAAATGAAACCAGGAGTAGAAGTAGAACAATGCTGGCTCTACATGTTGTGAATGTTTCTTTTCTTAAAAAGCTTCTTATTGAAATATAATTGATATACAATGTTGTGTTAGTTTCAAGTTTGCAGCAAAGTGATTCAGGTATATTAATATATATATATATATGAAGATACATGTGTGTGTGTATATATATATATACACACACACATACTCTTTTCTGTACATTCTGTTCCATTACAGGTTATTATAAGATACTGAGTATAGTTTCCCATGCTATACAGTTGGTACTTGTTGATTATTTCACATATATAATAGTGTGCATTTGTTAACCCCAAAGTCCTAGTTTATTGCTCCCCTATCCTTTCCCCTTAGGTAACCATAAATTTGTTTTCTATGTCTGTAAATCTATTTCTGTTTTGTAAATAAGTTCACGTGTGTGTGTGTGTGTGAGTGCATATATATATATATATATATAGAGAGAGAGAGAGAGAGAGAGATTTCACATATAATTGATGTCATGTATTTGTCTTTCTCTGTCTGGCTTCCTTCAGTTACTATGACAATCTCTAGTTGCAAGACACTGGAGTGGGTTGCCATGCCCTCCCCCACGTGATCTTCCTGATCCGGGGATCGAACCCCTGACTCGGGCATCTCCTGCATTGCCCCACTTGGGAAGCCCCTAGTTGCAGGTATGTTGCTGCAAAAGACATTATTTCATTCTTTTCATAGCTGAGTAGTATTCCATTGTGTACACACATACACACACACACACATATATATATATATATATATATATATAAATACCATATGTTATATATCAATTCATCTGTTGATGAGCACCTAGGTTGTTTCCATGTCTTGGCTATTGTAAATAGTGCAGCTATGATCATTGGGATGTGTGTATTTTTTTGAATTAGAGTTTTCCTTGATATAAGCCCAGGAGTGGGATCACTGAATAAGGAAAAGGATATGGGTCATGGAAATAGAAATCAATAGAAAACTGGAGTGAGCATTACCTTCTAGAGTTAAGGACAGTCACAAAGTGTGAGGGCCTGTTCTTTTTTAGAAATCCTTATATAGGGGAGTAAGATCTGAAATTGTGCCAGGTCTAAGTATGACCTCTTCCCTTGGCTTGAAGCAACTTGGCTGAGAGCACGGGGGAAAAAAAACACTGGGCTTCCTGAGGCAGCACAGTCTGTGATGCTGTCTGTGTTGGCTGATTTGCCTTCCCAGGGCATAGAGAAAATAACAGCTTGAGGTTCTGCTTCTTTGCAGCAAAGACACTCACAAGAAGATCTCAGAAGTCAGCAAAGTGCATAAGCCAAATGTCTGGCAATATCCTGACCTGGGAAAGGAAGCCTGAACCTTGAGGGAAAGAGTGCCTTACAGAGGCTTGGCCTCATTGCCTGGCACCCACCTTTGCTTTGAGCTACTTTGTGTCCTGAGAAGGATTTGACAAGTCACGACTCCTCGGTTTCATCATTACCCTTCATCAATATTTAAGGAGCTGGAGAGTAGGGGTGATAATGAATGTGATGCAAAGGATAGGGAAGCATGGCTGGATTGTGTGTGTGTGGGGGGGATGTGCACATGTGTGTATGAGATGTGACTGGATCAGTAGATGTGGATTAATCAACAACTTATTGGGGACTACCTCTAGGCATATCCCAGACAGTTTCCTGACTGTGTGTGTCCTTTTAGTTTTCTTCCGTTGGTCTGTCTGAAGAGTCTGGTCTGCAGGTCTGAGTCCCCTAGACATTAAGTTTCTAAAAGGGCGAGTAGGAAGGAAATAGATGGAGCAGACCACACAGTGCCACGCGGCACCCACAAGGACGCACTGCCACTGCACACCATCATGAAGCCAGGTGTCGGGGTGCCTTTCAGACCCAGCCAGAGATATGAATCATGCTGCTCCCAATCACGAATTCCCATTACTGCAGAAAGGTGGTTTAGTCAGGACTCAGGTGACAAGCTTCCCTGGTGGCTCAGCGGGTAAAGCATCTGCCTACAATGTGGGAGACCCGGGTTCAATTCCTGGGGTGGGAAGATCCCCTGGAGAAGGAAACGGCAACCCACTCCAGTACCCTTGCTCAGAAAATCCCATGGACAGAGAAGCCTGGGGTCGCAAAGAGTCGGACACGACTGAGCGACTTCACTTTCACTTTCAGGTGACAAGAACAGGAACTCTCTCAAGTTAGTGCAGATAAAGGAGAATCTTCTGGACCCTAGTGTAGCATGTGCAACTGTGCCTCATGGAGTCTGGGAGGTTGCTGGGCAGCTGCCCTCTCTACTTCATTCTCCCTGACCACATAGCCTCTTATCTGGGATTCTGGTCTTGTCTTCCTCTCTGCACACAGCTTTCTTTACTGTCCTATAAATTCAGCCTTAATGTGGCTTGGCGCATCAAGACTGATCCCAGCTTGACAAGACAGTACAGTTCCAGTACAGCTCCAATACGTCAGACCACCCTTCCTGTGCTGGTTAGTTAGTTAGTTAACTAGTTAGTCAGAGCAAGCAGCTGTGTGATTAGGGTGGAGTCCCTTGGCATAAAGGGCCAGTCCTATGGCCGCTTTGGCTCATTCCTTCAGTATGGTCTGTGGGGATGAGGTGGTCATACATACTGGGGACACATTTACATTAAAAACTAATTTCTTATTTCCCTGAAATTCAAATTTAACTGGTTGACCTATATTTTTATTTTCTAAGTCTGGCAACCCTTTAGGGGGCACTCTGAGGGAGTCTACCATAGGGACTAAGGAAACAATACTTTTTCAAGAGCACTTTTTGTCTTTCAGTCAAGGACAAATGTCAGCTTTGCTATATGTGACAAGTTTGAATCCTACAATCTTCTGAATGCAAGTTTCAAAATGGGCATAATTATCTTATTAAAGAAAAATCATAGGTAAGATAATTACTTACATTGTTCCAAAATAAAATGTGAAATAGAGTGAAAAAATAAAGCTAATATAGTGGGTGGCAGATTTAACCCTATGCGTTCTAAGGGCCAGATTGAAGAACTCCCAGGTAAAGTAAGTTAGGCTCCTGACAAATGGTGGAGACTCAGTCATTTTTGGTTCTTTTACAGGTTTCACCTTTCTCCTGCTTTAACCTACCCTTTTATAGTGAACAATTCTCATGACTGTGCCATGAACACTCAGCATTTTTTTCTGGGAGTTGCTAATCATTAATTTGAGAAATACCAATTAGTTGTAAAGTTCATTTGATAATGGGTATACAGACTAATGGCAATCATTTTTTTTTTAATATGGATAATAATTACAAAGAAAATGTAAGAACTATTAAGGTAAAGGGATGGTGACGGGTTTCTTTTCTTACAATTTCATTTGCAGTTATTATAATGTTTTATGTGCAGCAAATTTGAATTAAAAATACATTTCCGGGGGCATTGTATAAAAGCATACTGTGTAAGGGTTAAAAAAAAAAAAAAAATCTCCATTTGCCCTGGTTGTTTAGTGACCTATTTGGGAAAAGGCTTACAGTAGTTTCTGCCAGTCATTGGCAATTAGTTTGATGGATACAAATGAAGAAATTGGTAAGCAATGCCATTATTTACCAATAAAAAAATAAAAAAGATCTAGCAGCCCTAAGACCTGGAGCTGGAACAAGGGACATGAAGAGATGATTCCTGGGGCAGTTTATAAAAATCTGAGAAAACCCAAGGCTCAAGGTGAGGAACCTCGCCTTTCCATCTCTGGGATTGTTACGATGAAGGTCAGGGGTTTGACCGAATATTAGGAGCCTCTGATGCCAGGGACTCGAACAACAACAGAACTTGCTGTGTCTTCAGGTTGTGACAAGAATAAATGAGCTGATATAGGTAATGCTAAAAACAGGCAAGCATGTAGAAAGCCCCGCATAAGCATCAGCTATTATTATGATACCTCTGTTTCTCATGGCTCATGTCAACCTCATTTTCTGGTGAGAATTTTTTTTTCCCCTTACATGACAGGAAACATAGGTATTCATTAGCTTTTAGCTTTTATGGTATTATTTTCTTCACTGGAAGGGGTTTGTCTCAATTTTCTAATTCCAGTTAAAACTTGCACAGCTGTGGGAACTTCCCCGGGGGTCCAGTGGTTAAGAATCCACCGTGCAATGAGGGGACATTGATTTGACCGCTGTGAAGATCCCACATGCAGCGGAGCAGCTAAGCACAGGCGCTGCAACTGCTGAGGTCTGTGGGCCAGAACTAGAGAGTTCATGCGCTGCAAGGAAAGGGCCTGCATAATGCAGTGAAGAGCCAGTATGACACAATGAAGTTACCGCATGCAGGGAGACCTGAGGCAGGCTCCCACGAAAAAGATGTCACGGATGTAAGGATGAATGAGAAGCAATCCAACCCTGCAGGGTTGAACACCAGGTCCAAATCAACTGGATGAGAAACATACCTTAATCTATGGAGCTACATTAAGATGAGGAGCCCTTACAAGTAGCTGAGAAAAGAAGAAAAGCAAAAGGCAAAGGAGAAAAGGAAACATACATTCATCTGAACGCAGAGTTCCAAAGAATAGCAAGGAGAGATAAAGCCTTCCTCAGTGATCAATGCAAAGAAATAGAGGAAAACAACAGAATGGGAATGACTAGAGATCTCTTCAAGAAAATTACAGATACCAAGGGAGTATTTCATGCAAAGATGGGCACAATAAAGGACAGAAATGGTATGGACCTAACGGAAGCAGAAGATATTAAGAAGAGATGGTTAGAGTATACAGAAAACTGTATTGAAAAGTCCTAATGACCCAGATAACCACGATGGTGTATTCACTCACCTAGAGCCAGGCATCTTGGCGTGTGGAGTCAAGTGGGCCTTAGGAAACATCATTACGAACAAAGCTAGTGGAGGTGATAGAATTTCAGTTAAGCTATTTCAAAGCCTAAAAGATGATGCTGTGATGCTGCACTCAATATTCCAGCAAATTTGGAAAACTCAGCAGTGGCCTTAGGACTAGGATTTTCATTCTAATCCCAAAGAAGGGCAATGCCAAAGAATGTTCAAACTACCACATAATTGTGCTCATTTCACATGCTAGCAAGGTAATGCTCAAAATCCTTCAAGTTAGGTTTCAACAGTACATGAACCGAGAGCTTCCAGATGTGCAAGCTCTATTTAGAAAAGGCAGAGGAACCAGAGATCAAATGGCCAACATCCAATGAACCATAGAAAAAGCAAGGGTATTTCAGTAAAACATCCACTTCTGTTTCACTGACTACACTAAAGCCCTTGACTGTATGGATCACAACAAACTGTGGAAAATTCTTAGAGATGGGAATACCAGACCACCTCACATGTCTCCTGAAAAACCTTTATGCAGATCAAGAAGCAATAGTTAGAACCGGCATGGAACAACAGACTGGTTCCAAATTGGGAAATGCGTACGTCAAGGCTGTATATTGTCACCCTGCTTATTTAACTTATATGCAGAGTACATCATGAGAAATGCCAGGCTGGATGAAGCACAAGCTTGAATCAAGATTGCAGGGAGAAATATCAATAACCTCAGATATGCAGATGACACCACCCTTATGGCAGAAAGTGAAGAAGAACTAAAGAACCTCTTGATGAAAGTGAAAGAGAAGAGTGAAAAGCTGCCTTAAAACTCAACATTCAGAAAGCTAAGATCATGGCATCTGGTCCCATCATTCCTGGAAAATGGATGGGAAACAATGGAAACAGTGAAAGATTTGTTTTCTTGGGTTCCAAAATCACTGCAGATGGTGACTGCAGCTGTGAAATTAAAAGACACTGGCTCCTTGGAAGAAAAGCTATGACAAACCTAGACAGTATATTAAAAAGCAGAGACACCACTTTGCCAACAAAGGTCCAGATAGTCAATGCTATGGTTTTTTTGGTAGTCATGTAAAGATGTGACAGTTATACCATAAAGTAGGTTGAGTGCCAAAGAATTGATGCTTTTGAACTGTGGTGTTGGAGAAGACTTTTGAGAGCCCCTTGGACACCAAGGAGATCAAACCAGTCAATCCTAAAGGGAATCAACCCTGAATATTCACTGGAATGACTGATGCTGAAGCTCCAATACTTTGGCCACCTGATGCGAAGAACTGACTCATTGGAAAAGACCCTGATGCTGGGAAAGATTGAAGGTGAGAAGAGAAGGGGATGACAGAGAATGAGATGGATGGCATCACCTACTCAGTGGACATGAATTTGAGCAAAGTCCTAGAGATAGTGAAGGACAGGGAAGGCTGGGTGCTGTAGTCTATGGAGTCATGAAGAGTCAGACAGAACTGAGTGACTGAACAACAACAACATTAAGATGATCCTGATTATTAGCAAAAGCAAACAAAAGTTCTCTCTGGAGGAAGAAAAAATAATCATTGACTTTTAAAAATTACTCCGAGTAATTCTTTCATATACTATGTCTGGCATATAATCAATGATAAACAAGTATTTGAGGACATGAAACAATCAGAAGAAACATCAGCATAAATAATAGAAAACAGAGACAGATAGGTGAAAGACAGGGAAGCCTGGCCTGCGGCAGTCCATGAGGTTTCAAAGAGTTGGACACAACTGAGTGACTGAACAACAAGGCATAACTCCAGACACTTGAATTATTTGATACAGACTTTAAAACAAATGCTTATTATGTTTATAAAGATAAAGGACAAGTTTGGAAATTTCAGCCAACTGTTGGAAGCTATTAAAAAAGTGACACGTACATTTTCAAAGGATTTCTGCATCGAGGAAGGGGGAAATAACTAGCAGCAGACCAGCATCCCACTTAGGACAAAGAGAAAATTTGGATACAAGTCAAAAGTCTTTTCTTTAAGGCAGTGGAACACAGCTGAAGCAACAGCCATTAGTGGGCCTAAGACTCGAAGAGGGAAGGATCTTGGAGAGGTGAGTTGACTGCTGCAGCCACATTTTCCTAAAGGCATGTGTCAATTCTGAGTGTTGTAAGGAGGCTGAGAGTCCGGTGAAAAGCCTGATGCAAAGCTTGGGAAAGATGTTTCAGGAGAACAAGGAAATCAGCAAAACTTTTGAAAGAGATTTTGGGGGCAGGGGGGTCAAGCACACAGCTGGTTTATTCCTCTGGACATTTCCTGAATACTAGGGTAGAATGTTAAAAATTTTAGTGAGAAAACTTTGAAAAGGGCAGTGGAGTTGCTTCAACAATCTTTTGAGTCAAGGTTAGAGCTTGGGGACCACTGGGGAAACAGATCCTGTAACTACATGAGGTTCTTAGTTAAAAACCCAGGAGAGCCAAAGGCAGATATTCCTAATTGGATTAAAGTGATAAACAATGATTCCATTTATCAAGTTGTTGAGTTGCTAAGTCATGTACAACTCTTTTTGAGACCCCATGGACTGTAGCCCACCAGGCCCCTCTGTCCATGAGATTTCCCAGGCAGGAATACTGGAGTGGGTTGCCATGCCCTCCTCCAGGGGATCTTCCCAGGCCAGGGATTGGCAGGCAACTTCCTTACCACTAGTGCTACCTGTGAAGCCTGAAGTTTACGTTGTTGTTTGTTGTTCAGTTGCCGAGTCCGACTCTTTGCAACCCCATGAACTGTGGCACACTATGCTTTCCTGTCATTCACTATCTCCTGGAGTTTGCTTAAACTCACATCCATTGAGTCGGTGATGCCATCCAACCATCTCATCCTCTGTAGTCCCCTTTTCCTCCTGCCTTCAGTCTTTTCAGCATCAGGGTCTTTTCCAATGATTCAGCTCTTCACATCAGGTGGCCAAAGAATTGGAGCTTCAACTTCAGCATCAGCCCTTCCAATGAATAGTCAGGGATTTTTATTTCCTTTAGGATTGACTGCTTAAACACAGTTTTGTACATAATGCCTGGCAATAAATAAAAGTTATTAGGCATGCCAAAGACTAAAGTCAAGAGAAAATAGTTATAGAAGACTCACAGGTGATCCAAATAAAAGGGCTAGCTGACAAGGATTTAACAAGAAACATGATTAATATATTTTTTAAATAGAGGGGGAAATAAATAAAATAGGTGAAAAGGTATAAACTTTCATTAGAGGTTTGGAATATAAAATAATTCAATTAAAATTCTAGAACTGAAAAAATATAAACAAACTAAGTAAAAATTTGAATGCTAACATACAATAGCAAAAGTCAAAAATTTAGAGGTTGTGTTTAACAAAAGATTAGACACAGCTGAATAGAAAACTAAAGACCTGGAAGATAGGCTAAAAGAAATTATACAGAATGGAACATGGGGAAAGAAAAGGATGAAAAATACAAAAAAGAGTAAGAGAGGAGGTAGTCAGAAGGTGTATTGTGTGCTTAAATGGATTTCCAGAAGGAAAGGAGAGAAAGAACAGGGCAGATGCCATGTGCGAAGTGATAATGGCTGAGAATTACTCAATTCATCAGACAGATTAATGGTTTTTCAATTCAGAGATAATGAAAATGTTCTGCAAACTGAAGTATGATAAATAAAAATAAATCCACACTTAGATACCTCAAAATAAAGCCAGTTAAAATCAAAGATAAAAATAAACATTTAATAGTAGGTAGAAAAGATTACCTTCAGTTGAGTTCAGTCACTTAGTCGTGTCTGACTCTTTGCAACCCCATGGACTGCAGCACGCCAGGCCTCCCTGTCCATCACCAACTCCCAGAGTTTACTCAAACTCATGTCCATTAAGTCTGTGATGCCATCCAACTATCTCATCCCCTTCTCCTCCCACCTTCAATCTTTCCCAGCATCAGGGTCTTTTCAAATGAGTCAGTTCTTCACATCAAGTGCCCAAAGTATTGGAGTTTCAGCTTCAGTCCTTCCAATGAGTATTCAGGACTGATTTCCTTTACGATGGACTGGTTGGATCTATTTGCAGTCCAAGGAACTCTCAAGAATCTTCTGCAACACCACAGTTCAAAACCATCAATTCTTCAGTGCTCAGCTTTCTTTATAGTCCAAGTCTCTCAGCCATTCATGACTACTGGAAAAACCATAGCCTTGACTAGATGGACCTTTGTTGGCAAAGTAATGTCTCTGCTTTTTAATATGCTGTCTAGTTGAACTATTATACTGACAGTTGACTTCTCAACCAATATTGAATGTCAAACTATAGAATTTTGCAGAAACAGAAGAGCTATCATCTAGAATCCTATAGCTAACAAAAAGTTCCTTCAATAGCAGAACTGACAGTGCAATTAAGGCATTTCAGATATGCAAAATTGAAAGAATTAATCACAAGCAAGCTCTGAAAGCAAAAAGAATATTATCCCTGGAGGAAGATTACAAATATTGGAATAAATAATGAACAATGGAAGAAGGCAAATATATCAGTAAAATTAAATAAATATTTCTTCTACAAGCTAATAATGATAATATATTGTGACATGTATCCTTATGTTAGAAAGTAGAGAGGAACACAGAAAGGGACAGAAGGAAAGAGAATGAATGAATGTTTATATACAAACAAATATATAAAAATTGGGAGAGGATAAAGAGGGTTAAATTATTTGAAGCTCCTTACTTTATTGCAGAAGCAGGTAAAAAAGCTAAAATTTGTTTTTTGACAATTTTAGAATTACTGTTAATAATATAGTTCCAAAGAGTCTAGTAAAGAGTACATTACTTCTATATGGGCATATGAAAACAAAAGAAAAGAAATGATCATCAAAAATAATCCCAAAAAAGGCAAAAAAAGAACAGAAAGGAAATATAGAATAGGCAGCATAAATAGAAAGTACATAAAATGCACATATTTGCAAATATATAGCAGATAGGTATAAATTCAAATATATCAAATATTTAATGTAAACATCTTTATTTCATAAACAGGCAAAATAATTCAGAAGTTAAAAACAAACAAAATCCAAGCACAGGCTGCTTATAAGTGACAAACCTTAAGTAAATAGGTATAGTTGACTGCAAAATGACAGAAAAAAATGCAACTATAACAGTATTAGACAAGATAGACTTTAAGGATGAAAGCATTATCAAAGATAAGAGGTGCCTCATAATTATAGAAGTTTCAATTCACCAGAATAATATAGCAATTTTAAGTTTGTATGAATTAAATAACATAAACTCAAAATATATAAAGCAAACCCTGACAGAACTATAAGGAGAAATCAGCAAATTAATAATTATAATGAGAGATTTAACGTATCTCTCTCAGTAACAGCTAGAATAAAGACACTAAATCATTAAAGCTATAGAGGATTTGAATAACATGATAAATTTGATTTAATGAACATATCTAGAACATGGCTTATCATGCCCATAATTAGACCTTCTAATGGGTCATAAATCAAGGTGCGAAACAAACTTCAAAAAGTGGAAATCGTATGTTGTATTTTCTTATCCCAATGCAATTAAGCTAGGAATCAATAACAAAATATAAACAGAAAAACTTCTTATATCCTGAAGTGAGTAAATATACTTCTAAAATTTTAAGAAAATGTCAAGGGGTAAATTAGAAATGTAGGGCCTTGGATTTAGCTTAAAGCAATGCTTAAAGAGAAATATTTGTTCTTAAATGCCTGTATTGGAAAAGAAGTAAAACTGAAGATTAATGAGCTCAGGATTCATCTAAAAAACATTGGGAAAAAACTTCAAATCAAATCTAAAGAAAGCAGAAAAAAAATAATGACAAGAACAGAAGTTAATGAAACAGAACAAAAGTAGATTAGATTAACAAAGCCAACAAGGATTACAACAGCCCTGCTTCTACTGCTGCTGCTAAGTCACTTCAGTTGTGTCCGACTCTGTGTGAGCCCATGGACGGCCTCCTACCAGGCTCCTCTGTTCCTGGGATTCTCCAGGCAAGAAGACTAGAGTGGGTTGCCATTTCCTTCTCCAATGCATAAAAGTGAAAAGTGAAAGTGAAGTCGCTCAGTCGTGTCTGACTCTTAGCGACCTCATGGGACTGCAGCCTTCCAGTCTCCTCCATCCATGGGATTTTCCAGGCAAGAGTACTGGAGTGGGGTGCCATTGCCTTCTCCGTACAACAGCCCAGGGAAAAGGAATTAAAATTTACCACATGCCTGCTATGTAATTTACAGTATGCTAGGGTCCTAAAAAAATGTCATTTAATTCTTTTTAATAGCTTTATTGAGATATAATTTGCATACTATAAAGTTTATCTGTTTAAAGCCTACAGTTCAGAGGGTTTAGTATATTCAAAGGACATGCAACCATAATTACTTAGAACATTTTGGTTCCCACATAAAGAAACTCCACACTCCTAGGCAGTCACTTCCCATTTCTTTCCACTCTTCCCTCCCCAACCAGGCCCTTGGCAACCACCATTCTACTTTCTCTCTGTAAGTTTGCTTCTTTCTGACATTTCGTACAAATGAAATCTTACACTATGCTGTTTTTCATGACTGACTCTTTCATGTAGCGTAATGTTTTCAGGATTCATTCATGTTGCAATATGGATTAGTACTTCATTCTTTTTAAGAGGTGAATAATATTCCCTTAAATGAATTACCACCTTTTGTGTGTTCATTCATCAGTTGAATGGTACTTGGTTTGTTTCTGCTTTGGGGTTATTACAATGGTGCTGTGAACATTTATGTATAAGTTTTCCATGGATGCATGTTTGATTTCTTGGGTTGTTCTTTATGTATCCTGGATAAAGTTCCTTATGGCATACATGGTTTGCGAGATTTTTTTCCATTCTGTGGGTTGTCTTCTCACTTTCTTGACAGTATTATTTTCAAAGCAAAAGTTTCAAATTTTGATAGAGTCTTAACAGTTTTGTAGTTTTAGCAGCTACATTTAGATTTATGACCCATTTTTTAGTTTATTTTTGTGTATAATTTAATGTTTACAATAGCTCTGTAAGATGAGTACTGTTCTATTCATTTTATATGAAAAATAACTGTGACTCACAGTCTAAATTAGTTACCAAAGATGAAACAAACATGCTTGGAAACTGGGACTCAGACTCAAATTTCAAATTAAACCCAGATACAAAGTTCACAATACCACAAAACCCGACTGGCACTTCTCACATATGAAATCTCAGTTATTTTTAAAGTTGGCATTTTATTCAAAAGTATGCTTATTTCATGAAATGCTGTTTCATTAGGTGTTTAAATTGGAAACAAAATAAAACAATTTGGTAAACATCTTCCAAGGCTGAAGTTCATTAAAAGGACATGTACTATAAGTTAAAAATACATATAAGAAGACCAACTAGACTCTCCAGAGCATGGTTAATGAGTCTCATAAGTCACATCCCATTACATTCTATTTCTTAATTAAATGCTACATAAACTATTAAAATGCAGCATTTCTTCTGTATAGGTAGCAATAGCACTGATATCAAAGGACAGTAAAAAGGTGTCTCAAGCTAGCTGCCTTGTAGCATCAAAGAGCTGTAGCATCAAAGAGGTGATGAAAACTCAAAAGGGTACAGAAATGAAAAATAATTACCAAGAGAAAGAAGAAAACTAAGCCAGAGAGGAGGGAGCCATCATTACTTTTGAAGGCAAATGATCTAAACAATGTTTGTTTATGAAACTGTCTGAAATGAGTCTAATAAGCTGCCTACTTAAGAGTACTTTTGCTGGAAAGTTTCACAGCCCCATACAAAATAGAGAGAAAGAGAAGAGAAACAGAGAGAGACAGAAAGAGAGAGACATGCACAAGTGATGAAAGTTTTCTTCTACATAGAAAATCTGATGACTAAACAACTTGCTCCCTGATTTGGAGGTGGCCTAGAACTCAACTCTCCTGTGGATCTCCCAAGAGATAAATTAAAGTACTTGAAACTGCTTCACTGGGAGAAGAAATTGACCAGCATTGGAAGAAGTGGGCCAACCAAGATGTGCTGACATTACAAGTGTATTAGCAAGAACTTTAAGGAGAATTTTCATTTTGGCTTATTGTCTTAGTCCTCTAGCAATATACCATGGACTAGGTGGCTTAAACAACAAATATTTATTTCTCACAGTTCTGAAGGCTGTGAAGTCTAAGATAAGGCCCTGGCAACACTGGTTCCTGGTGGGAGCTCCTTCCTGGTGTGCACACTGGGTGTCTTCCTGCTGTGTCCTTTCATGCCCAGGAGAGAAATCATCTCCCTGCAGTGCCTCTTCTTCAAAGGGCACTAATCTCATTCATAAGGGCTCCTCCTTCTTGACCTATCCCTCCCCAGAGCCCCACCTCTAAATAGGATCACACTGCAAATTAGGGCTTCAACATATGAATTTGGGGGAGACACAAACATTGTCTATAGCACTCACTAATATATAAACTACATAATATCAGTTCAGTTCAGTCACTCAGTCGTGTCCGACTCTTTGCGACCCCATGAATCGCAGCACACCAGGCCTCCCTGTCCATCACCAACTCCCGGAGTTCACTCAGACTCAAGTCCATCGAGTCAGTGATGCCATCCAGCCATCTCATCCTCTGTTGTCCCCTTCTCCTCTTGCCCCCAATCCCTCCCAGTGTCAGAGTCTTTTCCAATGAGTCAACTCTTCGCATGAGGTGGCCAAAGTACTGGAGTTTCAGCTTTAGCATCATTCCTTCCAAAGAAATCCCAGGGCTGATCTCCTTCAGAATGGACTGGTTGGATCTCCTTGCAGTCCATGGGACTCTCAAGAGTCTTCTCCAACACCACAGTTCAAAAGCATCAATTCTATAAGTAGGACAAATTACCAAGAAGACTTTAATGAGCTTCATACAAGTTCCCTACAGCATTGACAGTCAGGAAGGGTTTTGTTGTTGCTGTTTGGTAATAAGCACCTCTATCTTCAAATAAAATCTTCTAATCATTCTCAGAACTCCCAGCATGTGAAGTAAATAAATACATATCAAGTCTTATCTTAGTGGAGAAAATAGCCCCAAACTTCAAATGGTTCTGTCTCCTACACTCCCATCTAAGATCTCTTTTGTAAAACATTGTGAAAGCTATGGCATCTCCAGCATAATAAACTTTCCTTTTTTTTTTTTTACAGTATTCAAAATATTTGAAATGGTGGAATTAATAGATGGCAGGCATTTTGCTTTTAAGACTTTAAGGGCTGGGTTTACAAAAACAAAGCAAAGAACTAGCAATTGTACATCAGCTACTCAAATTTTTAAAAAGTAATTAAACTATTATGTGTTGAGTTGTGTCCAAGCAAAAACATGTTGAAGTCCTAACCTTCAGTACCTTAGAATGTGACTTTGTTGGGAAGCAAGGCATTTATTAGGTTGTTGTTCAGTCGCTAAGTCATGTCTGACTCTTTGCAACTCCATAGACAGCAGCACGCCAGGCTTCCCTGTTCTCTACTATCTCCCAGAGTTTGCTCAAACTCATGTCCATTGAGTCAGTGATGTCATCCAACCATCTCATCCTCTGTCAGCCCCTTATCCTCCTGTCTTCAATAATTCACAGCATCAGGGTCTTTTCCAATGAGTCGGCTCTTTGCATCAGGTGGCCAAAGTATTAGAATTTCAGCTTCAGGATCAGTCCTTTCAATAAATATTCAGGGTTGATTTCCTTAAGACTTGTTTGATCTCATTGCAGTCCAAGGGACTCTCAAGAGTCCTCCAACACCACAATTCGAAAGCATCAATTATTCAGTGCTCAGACTTCTTTATGGGCCAGCTCTCATCTGTGCATGACTACTGGAAAAACCAAAGCTTTGACTATACAGATCTTTGTTGGCAATCAAACTAAAATTTTTAGGGTCAGCACTAATTCAATAAGACTGGGTCCTTATAAAAAAGAAAAGGAAATTTGGTCACAGAGACATATATGTGTAGAAGGAAGACAATGTGAAGACACAGGAAGAGCACCATCTATGAGGCAGGGAATGTTGAGGCTACCAGGAGAGGGGAGAAGCACACAGGGCAGACCCTGCCCTCAGAGCCGTCTGGAGGAACCAACAAGCTGAAATCTTGATTTCAGACTTCTAACCCCCAGATCTGTGAGAAATAAATGTCTGCTAGTTAAGCCACCTAGTGTCTGGCACTTTGCTATGGCACTCTAGGAGACTAATGCACAAACAAAGCTTGAAATCTCAGAGTCTGGGGAACACTGGCTAAGCAGACTCAAAAGAAAAATAAGACACTCCTTTTCCCAGAGAAGGAAGGCAATCCATGTCAGTGAAGTCCCTCCCATGTACCCGGAACCGGAAAGGGTATGGTTTTAACTCATCTTCACATCTAAATTCTCATAGCAGCACTAAGACATTGCTTATAGGAAACATATGCAGTACACTCTGACATGTCTTAGTGATATTTTTCTGCATCTATTTCCTCAGGCAAGGGAAACAAAAGCAAAAACAAACAAGTGGAACTTAAAAGCTTTTGCACAGAGAAGGAAACTATGAACAAAGTGAAAAAAACCTATTGAATGGGAGAAAATATTTGCAAATGACATATTTGTTATTGGGTCAAAGTCCAAAATATATAAACAGCTCATACAACTCAATAAAAAAATGTCCAATAAAAAATAAGTCGAGGAACTTGAATAGACATTTTTCCAAAGAAGGCAAACAGATGTAAAATAGGCACATGGAAAGATGCTCAGCATCACGAATCATCAGGGAAGTGCAAATTCAAACCATGATGAGATATCACCCGACACCTGTCAGAATGGCTAGACAACAAATAAGAAATGTTGGTAAGGATGTGGAGAAAAGTAAATCCTTGTCACTGTTAGTAGGAATGTAAATTGGTACAGCTGCTATGGAAAACAGTGTGGAGGTTCCTCAAAAAACTAAAAATAGGACTAACATATTATCCAACAATTCCACTCCTGGGTATATATCCAAAAATAAATAAATAAATAAATAAATAAATAAAACAACCAAAAACACTAATTCAAAAAGAATATGCATGCAAGTGTTCACAGAAGCATAATTTACAATAGCCAAGATGTGAAAGCTATCCAAGTTCCCATCGACATGGATAGATAAAGATGTGGTATATATATATATATGAATAACAGTTTGCTATTTACAACAGCATGAATGAAGCTGGAGGATATTATATTTAGTGAAATAAGTCAGACAGAAAGACAAATACTGTATGTTTTTCACTCATATATGCAGTCTAAAATATAAAACAAATGAATGAATATAACAAAACAGAAACAGATCCACAGATGCAGAGAAACAGCAGTTACCAGTGGGGAGAGGGTAGGGGGCTGGGGCAAGATGGGGGAAGGGGATTAAATTAAGAAGATACAAGGATATATTACACAGTACAAGCAAAGAGTTAACTCATTGGAAAAGACCCTGATGCTGGGAGGGATTGGGGGCAGGAGGAGAAGGGGACGACAGAGGATGAGATGGCTGGATGGCATCATTGACTTGATGCACATGAGTTTGAATGAACTCCAGGAGTTGGTGATAGACAGGGAGGCCTGGTGTGCTGCGATTCATGGGGTTGCAAAGAGTCGGACACGACTGAGTGACTGAACTGAACTGATACAGCACAAGGCATATAGTTAATGTCTTATAGTAACTTTAAATGGAGTATAATCTATAAAAATATTAAATCATACCACCTTACCTGTCTCCTGAGAAACCTGTATGGAGGTCAAGAAGCAACAGTTAGAATCAGACATGAAATAATAGACTGGTTCAAAATTGGGAAAGGAGTACGTCAAGGCTGTATATTGCCATCCGCTTATTTAACTTATATGCAGAGTACATCATGTGAAATGCTGGGCTGGATGAAGCACAAGCTGGAATCAAGATTGCTGGTAGAAATATCAACAACCTCAGATATGCAGATGATACCACTCTAATGGCAGAAAGCAATGAGAAACTAAAGAGCTTCTTGATGAGGGTAAAAGAAGAGAGTGAAAAAGCTGGCTTAAAACTCAAAATTCACTATTCACTATTCAACATAGTTTTGGAAGTTCTGGCCACAGCAATCAGAGAAGAAAAAGAAAGAAAAGGAACCCAGATTGGAAAAGAAGAAGTAAAACTCGCACTGTTTACAGATTACATGATCCTCTACATAGAAAACCCTAAAGACTCCACCAGAAAATTACTAGAGCTCATCAATGAATACAGTAAAGTTGCAGGATATAAAATTAACACTCAAAAATCCCTTGCATTCCTATACACTAACAATGAGAAAACAGAAAAATTAAGGAAACAATTCTATTCACCAATGCAACGAAAAGAATAAAATACTTAGGAATATATCTACCTAAAGAAACAAAAGACCTATATATAGAAAACTATAAAACACTGGTGAAAGAAATCAAAGAGGACACAAATAGATGGAGAAATATACTGTGTTCATGGATCAGTAGAATCAATATAGTGAAAATGAGTATACTACCCAAAGCAATCTATAGATTCAATGCAATTCCTATCAAGCTACCAACGGTATTTTTCAGAGAACTAGAACAAATAATTCCACCATTTGTATGGAAATACAAAAACCTTGAATAGCCAAAGCAATCTTGAGAAAGAAGAATGGAAGTGGAGGAATCAATCTGCCTGACTTCAGGCTCTACTACAAAGCCACAGTCATCAGACAGTATGGTACTGGCACAAAGACAGAAATATAGATCAATGGAATAAAATAGAAGCCCAGAGATAAATCCATGCACCTATGGACACCTTATCTTTGACAAAGGAGGCAAGAATATACAATGGAGAAAAGACAATCTCTTTAACAAGTGGTTCTGGGAAAACTGGTCAATCACTTGTAAAAGAATGAAACTAGAACACTTTCTAACATCATACACAAAAATAAACTCAAAATGGATTAAAGATCTAAACGTAAGACCAGAAACTATTAAACTCCTAAAGGAAAACATAGGCAAAACACTCTCCGACATAAACCACAGCAGGATCCTCTATGACCCACCTCCCAGAATATTGGAAATAAAAGTAAAAATAAACAAATGGGACCTAATTAAATTAAAAGCTTCTGCATAACAAAGGAAGCTATAAGCAAGGTGAAAAGACAGCCTTCAGAATGGGAGAAAATAATAGCAAACGAAGCAATGGACAAAGAATTAATCTCAAAAATATACAAGCAACTCCTGCAGCTCAATTCCAGAAAAATAAAAGACCCAATCAAAAAATGGCCCAAAGAACTAATCAGACGTTTCTCCAAAGAAGCATACAGATGGCTAACAAACACATGAAAAGATGCTCAACATCACTCATTATCAGAGAAATGCAAATCAAACCACAATGAGGTACCATTTCATGCCAGTCAGAATGGCTGCTATCCAAAAGTCTACAAGCAATAAATGCTGGAGAGGGTGTGGAGAAAAGGGAAACCTCTTACACTTTTGGTGGGAATGCAAACTAGTATAACCACTATGGAGAACAGTGTGGAGATTCCTTAAAAAACTGGAAATAGAACTGCCATATGACCCAGAAATCCCACTGCTGGTCACACACACTGATGAAACCAGAATCGAAAGAGACATGTGTACCCCAGTGTTCATCACAGCACTGTTTATAATAGCCAGGACATGGAAGCAACCTAGATGTCCATCAGCAGACGAATGGATAAGAAATCGGTGGTACATATACACAATAGAATATTACTCAGCCGTTAAAAAAAAAAAAATTGAATCAATTCTAATGAGGTGGATGAAACTGGAGCCTATTATACAGAGTGAAGTAAGCCAAAAAGAAAAACACCAATACAGTATACTAACGCATATATATGGAATTTAGAAAGAAGGTAACGATAACCCTGTATGTGAGACAGCAAAAGACACAGATGTGTTGAACAGACTTTTGAACTCTGTGGGACAGGGTGAGGGTGGGAGGATTTTAGAGAATGGCATTGAAACATGTATATTATCATATGTGAAATGAATTGCCAGATCAGGTTTGATGCATGATACAGGGTGCTTGGGGCTGGTGGACTGGGATGACCCAGAGGGATGGGATGGGGAGGGAGGTGGGAGTGGGGTTCAGGATGGGGAACACATGTACATTCATGGCGGATTCAAGTCAATGTATGGCAGAACCAATACAATATTGTAAAGTAATTAGCCTTTAATTAAAATAAATAAATTTAAATTAAAAAAAAAAAAGCTTAAGGCGGTCATGAGGACCAGGCCTCCACTGTGTCCCGGGGCTGCAGTCTCCATAGTCTCCTTTCCTTTTCAGTACTCCCTTGAGGGGGCAATTATATCCCGATTTTAAATTTGAAAAAAGGCCAGGGAAATCTCAGAGAGTTCAAAGAATCTGCCCAAGACTATGAAGCTAGTCATTGGGCACATCTATGGATTCTCAGTGCAGGGCTCAAGAGAGCCCGTCAGCCTCTTGAGGGAAAAGAAAGCAGTTTTGATTTTCATGTCACCCTCTTTGTTATCATGTCCTGCTGTTTAACAAAGTTGCTCTGGGGCTCTCCAGATTCACAGATCACTGAAATTCACTGGTTAGTTCTATTTAAAGTCCCCGTTTCACAAATCCTCTGAATTACAGCCCTAATATTTACTGGAAGCTTAATTACATGCTAGGCACTGTTTCAGGCACTTAAAAAATATTAATGAATTAAAAAAATATTGTAAAGGAAAATAAATTAATTAATTAAATTAAAAAAAAACTCAACATTCAAAAAACTAAGATCATGGCATCCAGCCCCATCACTTCATGGCAAATAGATGGGGAAACAGTGCAAACAGTGACAGACTTTATTTTCTTGGGCTCCAAAATCACTGTGGACGCTGACTGCAGCCATGAAATTAAAATTCACTTGCACCTTGGAAAAAAAGCTATGATCAACCTAGACAGCATATTAAAAAGCAGAGACATTACTTTACCAACAAAGACCCATATAGTAGGAGCTACGGTTTTTCCAGTAGTCATGTAAGGATGTGAGAGCTGGATCATAAAGAAGGCTGAGTGCTGAAGAATTGATGCTTTTCAATTATGGTGCTGGAAAAAACTCTGGAGAGTCCCGTGGACAGCAAGGAGATCAAATCAGTCAATCCTAAAAGAAATCAACCCTGAATTTTTATTGGAAGGATTGATGACTCATTCAGCATGGCTGAAGCTCCAATATTTGGCTGCTTGATGTGAAGAGCCAATTCATTGGAAAAGACTGTGATGCTGGGAAAGATTGTGGGCAGAAAGAGAAGAGGGTGACAGAGGATGAGATTGTTGGATGGCATCACCAACTCAATGGACATGAGTTTGAGCAAACTCCAGGAGATAGTGGAGGACAGGGAAGCCTGGTGTGCTGAAGTCCATGGGGTCACAAAGAGTTGGACACAACTGAACAACTGCACAACAAAAAACAAATATATTCAATTAAAAGCAAAAATGAATTGTGCTGTTTTAGATTATTCTATGATTGCCAGAGGTATCTTAATATCTATTTTGAACCAGTGCAGGCAGAAGATGACAAAATGAGGGTTATCTAAAATACCAGAACTACTTTGATTTTCATATGGTGTTAAAGAATGTTGAATTTAGTTTTAGACAGGAGACGAAAGGGAGAGAGAAAAGAAAGTCAAATTCAATTTAAGTTCAGTTATATGTAAAATGACTCATGATATATTCAACTTATATTAATGACTTTCTACAATTATTAAAACATGCTTTTTAAATCTTGACATCTAGAAATGCATTGGTAAAAGCAGATTTTCTTAATAAAAGTTTTTAATATTATGAGTTTTTCTGGACCAGGAGGAAAGCATCACAGGGAAGAGTCACTTTGATAGAGGAGGTGATATAATCAATTTTGTCCTACTCAGGATCAACACGGAGAAGGCAATGGCACCCCACTCCAGTACTCTTGCCTGGAAAATCCCATGGACGGAGGATCCTGGTGGGCTGCAGTTCATGGGGTCGCTAAGAGTCAGAGACGACTGAACGACTTCTCTTTCACTTTTTACTTTCATGCATTGGAGAAGGAAATGGCAACCCACTCCAGTGTTCTTGCTTGGAGAATCCCAGGGACGGTGGAGCCTGGTGGGCTGCTGTCTGTGGGGTTGCACAGAGTCGGACACGACTGAAGCAACTTAGCAGCAGCAGCAGGATCAACAAGGGGATTGTGGATCTCTGGCTTTGATTCAGTTACTTTGCCAGCATTGAATAAGACCTTTAGAACATA
The DNA here is from genome assembly GCF_029407905.1 of Bubalus kerabau. Lineage (NCBI taxonomy): Eukaryota > Metazoa > Chordata > Mammalia > Artiodactyla > Bovidae > Bubalus > Bubalus kerabau. The sequence continues at coordinate 50,477,790 of NC_073628.1, read as the reverse complement.
ACATCTATACAAACTAAGTTCTTTCAGGAGTATTTTTCTTTTATTTTTCTTTCTTAAAGTTGATGCCCCTCTTAAAGGGACATTCCTTTAGATTACATATTTTCCTTCCTCGAAGAGAAGACTTACTTTACTGTGTTTTTTACTTTACGGACTTTTTATAGAAATAGGGAGAGAAATAGTGTTCGCAAATTTCTTAGCATAATGGCTGGCAATGAGAAAACAACAAATCTTACTATAATTCCCTGGAAACCAGAATGTTAACTTTCTGTGAGAAGGAACATAAAGGTCATTCCACATTAGCAGCCTGTACCTTTTAGTTTCTTGGAGAAATGTTTCCTTCTACTTCTCCACCTTTCTGACTATGAGCTTTAAAACTTCTTTTGTTTCTTTAAGTCAGCTATGTCAAAGCCCTTAGATATTTTCAAACTTGAATTTTCATAGTCTTATTTTCAAAGAGCAAACAGTGAATTAGAAAGCACAAAAGAGGATCAAAAGATATTTGAAACAGTTTGTGACAGTTCAGTCATCAAAAACAGCAATGTTTTTGATTCATTCCTGAGTGGAGAAAATAAGTAGTATTTATTGACATCAGTGCCATTTGTTCCCTAGGAAAAAAACACATAAAACCTTGAAAATCAGCTCTGTAGGGAGCAATCCAACCATCTAATTTCATCATTTCTCGAGAAGTTTGCAGTGCTGTTTCCTGGATGAAAAACATGAAAGAACCAATGGCATAAAAGAGAAGTTCCACAGAATAATAAGAAGAATTTCTATTATTTTAAATCAGTCCTTCAAAAAAGACTGTGGTCACCTTAAATTATTGTATAATCTTAACCAAATTATGTGTGTATGAAAATCTGTATTTATACTGCACCTATTTCTACCCCCAATTTTAAAGTATCTTAAGGTAAAGAACTTTCAAAAGAATGATACAATTAGAATAGAAAAAAAGATAATGATGGAGGAAAAAGATTATTACTAATGATCAGGAAATAATATGGTTAATGTAATTAGCAATGTTTTGTTCTAAACTGTGAAAAAGGGGATGTCTCCTTATCAGAAAAAAAAGACACATGGCAAGACTTAAAATTGTGCTTTATACAGCATCTTCTCATCCAGTGGAAGGTCACATAAAGCCTCCTGGTACTGGCTCCCAAGCAACCCTGTTCAGCATGGCCAACGATTGAAATCAAAATATGTTTGTAGCTGCTCAATGCAATTGCTCACACAACAAATTTATTTTGTTCCCAGCTGGCAATAGTGGTAAAGAATCTGCCCGCCAATGCAGGAGATGTGATCCCTAGGTCTGGAAGATCCTTGGAGGAGGAAATGGCAACCCATTTCAGTATGCTTGCATGGAAAATACCATGGACAGAGGAGCCTGGTACTCTAGAGTCCACAGGGTCACAAAGAGTCACACACAACTGAAGTACTTAAAATGTACAAACGCATTTAGTTGACAGGTGTTTTTGTTTCTTTGGTTAAAGTGAATTGACAGACCAATCTGATACAATCAAAACCAGCTGGCATCATTTTGGCTGAAATATCTGATTGCAAGTAACAGGAACACAAGCAAACAAAGATTTTTTTCTCCACGTGAAAAGGAATCTGGACCTGGGCAGTGGATGGGTTTGGTATCTCCCTGGAGAATTCCATGGATAGAGGAGCCTGGAGGGCTGCAAAGAGTTGAGCCCGACTGAGCGATTAACACATACACAAGGGAAAATAAGAAATGTTATGGGAGTAATGACAAGACTTGTGGGGAAACCTTGGTTAATCCACCAAGAAGTCCTCATTCTTCGGAGCAGCAAGGTCTCTGTGGGGAGGTCTGAGCAGCTGTTGGAGCAGTGAGGGGCCCCTGACGGGCCTGCAATCACTGTGGGGCTGCCAGGATCCCGTGACTCAAGTTGAAGGAACTGGGGTCACCCCTCAGGAAGGTGCTGTCTATGTAAATCTCGGGTTCTCCTGCATTTGATTCCTACTCCTCTAGGGAGCTTATGGAAACCCTTGGGAGCAGGTAACATGGAAATGGCTCGACATAATTTAGGATGTTTTAGGTATCAGGTTAGCCTTTTGAATCAAGTTGAGGATTATTACAGAAACTGTGTGATTGAAGCCCTCAGAGAGTCTGGAGGCATAGCACAGTACCTGGAAAAGTTATTAAAACTGCAATGTTGGGGATATAAGCATGAAGCGTGCTTTCTCCATGATTAAAACTCATTAATGTTCATATCCCATCACTTGAGGGAAAAAGCATTTGTTAATCAAAACAGACCAGTGGGATTTATCATCCTAGCCTTGGTTCCCCATCAATTTCTTTTCTTGAAGAAATCCCTTAGTGTGCTGATCCAAAGTTTCCCCAGGGAAACCCCATTCTCCTGTTTCACTTTAATTTCCTACCAATGGTTTATTGCTGTATTAAGTGTACCTTTTTTAAAAAGTTCATTTCATACAGATTCTGTTGTCTCTCCAGTGGTTTTGCCTATTACTGCAGATTCAGAGGCCCCGCAAGAAACAGAATAACATCAGATGGTAAATCTTCATCGTTGCTTGTACCAGAGTCCCTATTTTATTTCTCTTCATAAAATCAAAAATAAGATTAAATATGTTAACATTCTTAATAAATATCACAATTCCCAGGAGCCACATTCAAAACTCTGAGTATACATGCTAATCATCTGAGTTACATAAAATAAATATATTCAGCTGTGCCTTGGTCTCTGAGGGTGTTTAGCAATGAATCTTGGTAAGTACTGGGGAGAATCTGTCTTGCTTAGGGTCCAGTCAAGACACAGAAGCCACACCAGTTATTTCACAATGTTGTTGTTGGTTGTTGCTTTAATTGCTCAATCGTGTCCAACTGTTTTGTGACCCCACAGACTGTAGCCCGTCAGGCTCCTCCATCCATAGGATTCTCCAGGCAAGAATACTGGAGTGAGTTGCCATTTCCTTCTCCAGGGGATTTTCCCAGCCTAGGGATTAAAACCCTGTCTTCTACATTAGCAGGCAGATTCTTTGCTGTTGAGCCACTAGGGAAGCCCTATTTCACAATAGAGACAGTTTAATATAAGGATTGCTAGTTGGGCATGAACAACTGTTAACTAGGTAACTAAAAAGCCAGAAGGAAAATAAGAAAGTAGCACAGAGGCAACAAATGCAGGAAGCAGCTACTCTCCTGGGCTGGGAGACAAAGGGAAGAGGCTGAGATTATTAAAATTTAGACGCCTGAAGAGAGCCCCTGCTGAGGAGGAACTTAGATCTCTGAGGAGGGGCTACTGCACAGCTGGTTCTGGATTTCTGGACTTAGCAGAGGGGCCCCAAGGACCTGAGACCCATATGTCTGAGGAGGGGGCGCCAGCTGACTGGTATTAGAGGCTTTGAGGTGTTAAAAAAGTCTGGCTCACTGAGTGCTGGAAAAACTACTGCTTTTTTACAGTGCGCAGGGGAAAAAAACCAACACGTGGCTGTGGGGTGGCCGGCAGGAACAGAAACCAAGAGGGGCAGAATGGTGGTTTTAAGGACCTGCTCTGATTGGCTACGTGCGTGTGCGCCAAGTTACTTCAGTCGTGTCCGACTCTGTGCGACCCTATGGACCACACACAGGCCACCCGGCTCCTCTGTCCATGAGATTCTCCAGGCAAGAATACTGGAGTGGGTTGCCGTGCCCTCCTCCAGGGAGTCTTCCCAACCAAGGGATTGAACCTGTGTCTCTTACCTCTCCTGTATTGGCAGGCAGGTTTTACCACTAAGTGCCACCTGGGAAGCCCCTGATTGGTTCTGGTGGTTGTGGTTTAGTCACTAAATTGTGTCCAACTCTTGCGACTCCGTGGACTGTAGCCTGACAGGTTCCTCTGTCCATGGGATTCTCCAGGCAAGATTATTGGAGTGGGTTGCCATTCCCTTCTCCTTGACTGGCTATAACCCAATACAAAATTTTAAAGTTTTTTTTTTTTTAATAAGTATCTGCTCTGGGTCTGGAGGACTGTTTTTGTATCTCAGCCCCCATCAGTTTCCAGCTCTGTGATCTTGGGCAAGTTAGACTCAGTTTTCCCATGCATACAGTGGGGCTGGGATACTTTATCAGAGAAGGCAATGGCACCCCACTCCAGTACTCTTGCCTGGAAAATCCAATGGATGGAGGAGCCTAGTGGGCTGCCGTCTATGGGGTCGCGCGGAGTCGGACGTGACTGAAGCGAATTAGCAGCAGGATACTTCATGCGATATTCCTTACCTAAGGATCAAGAGTGACAGACTGTGGAAAGCCCTTGGCAAAGTATCCAGTACAGAAATGCCTAATGCACTCCTGCTGCTATTGCTACTAATACATGCATGAGAGTTTAAATCAATGCTTCTCAGTCCCAGGTGGCTTTGTTCCCCAAAAGACATCCAGCTGTGCCTGGAACTATTTTTTAATTAACTGGCCCATTATCCCTGGCTACACTGGTCTCTAACTGCATGCTGGCGTTCTGCAGTTGCAGCGAGTGGTGGCTGCTCTCGAGTCGCAGTGCTGTAGTCAGGGCTGCTCCTGTGGACCATGGGCTCTAGGGTGTGTGGCTTCAGTCGTGGCAACACACAGGCTCAGCAGTTGCAGCACACAAGGCTCAGCAGTTGTCACACACGGTCTTAGTTACCCCAAAGCATGCGGGGTCCTAGCTCCCTGAGCAGGGATTGAACCCATGTCCCCTGCATTGGCAGGCAGATTCTTAACCACTGGAACACTGGGGACATCCTGGCAATATTTTTGATCATCATGACTTGGATGCAGTGCTCTGGCATGTAGTGAACAAAGGCTAAAGAGGCTGGTAATCATAGGACGCACAGGACAACAAAGGATCGTCTAGCCTCAGATGTCAACAATGCTGAGGTTAAGAAACCTTGGTTTAAACTAAAACAAAAAGAGTGTTTTAAGAACCTTGAAAGAACAGTACTTCAGAGGGAAGGGAGCTCAGCCAAGGCTAGAGTAGTCTGACCACATTGAGAAGGAGGACTCAGAAGAAAAGTGGATTTGGTAATGAGCAGAGGAAGGAGGGTACCTCAGATGGGCAATGACACAAGCAAAGGCTTGAGGGGGCACCTTGTCTTCTTCTCTGCCTTTAGCACCAGTTTGCATATCCAGACCCTCACAAAGGTGCTATAAATCACAGACTTAGAGGTGATGTGCCAAAGGTAAGTCTCCATTCAGATTGTTTTCCTAACAGAAATCTCACACGACCACTTGTAATCATTATGGTGAAGGTGTCCATTCAGAACACGTCCCTGGTTTAGCTCTCCTGCCAATCAGCATTTCACATAACCAGAGCAGCAGTCAGAAATATGTCAGATGAGAAGAGATGAGAAGGAGGCCCAGTAAATGCAGCTACCTTTTAGAGTCCTGCCTTCTAAAATCATTTCTCCTATAGCAATTCAGGGACCCTCCTGAGCAATGGCCTTTACAGGAAGCTGACCACTCTGGCTAAACCACAGTTTGGCAAATCAGCTGGGCTTTGGACCACACACTCAACCTCATGCAAATAACCTTACACGATTACTACAAAAAAGACACTGATTCAGTCTCACTTATTAATTTTTGCTTTTGTTGACTTTGCTTTTGGTGTCAAATCCAAAAATCATCACCAAGATCTATCCTCATGGGTTTACCCCCTATATTTTCTTCTAGGAGTTTTACTGTTTCAGGTCTTACATTCAAGCCTTTAATTCATTCTGAGTTGATTTTATCTGTATCCCATGTTCATTGCAGCATAATTCATGGTAACCAAGATATGGAGACAATCTAAGTGTCCATCAGTGAATGAATGGATAAAGATGTGAGAGGCACAGAGTCTCTCAGAGGCACAGAGTCTAGAATGGTGGTTTCCATAGGTTGGCAGTTGGCTGTAAGGGAGACATTGGTCAAAGAAAACAAATTTTCAGCTATAAGATGAATAAGTTCTGGAGCTCTAATGTACAGTATGATTATTATAGCTTACAGTCCTTCTTATATACTTGAAAGTTCCTAAGAGAGTAGATCTTAGATGTTCTCACTACAAAATATAAACAGTAATAATCTGATGGGTTGGAGGTGTTAGCTAATCATTTTACATATGTGCTGTGTGCTGTGCTTAGTTGCTCGGTCATGTCTGACTCTTTGCGACCCCATGGACTGTAGCCCGCCAGGCTCGTCTGTCCATGGGGATTCTCCAGGCAAGAATACTGGAGTGGGTTGCCATGCTCTCCTCCAGGGGATCTTCCCAACTCAGGTTTCAAACCCAGGTCTCCAGCATTGCAGGCAGATTCTTTATCATCTGAGTGACCAGGGAAGCCCAAGAATACTGGAGTGGGTAACCTATCCCTTCCCCAGGGGATCTTCCCAACCCAGGAATTGAACCAGGGTCTCCTGCATTGCAGGCAGATTTTTTACCAGCTGAGCTATTAGGGAAGCCCTTTACATATGGAAGTAATATATAATCATTTTGCTGTATATAAGTGCTGTGCTGTGCTTAGTTGCTTGGTCATGTCCAACTCTTTGTGACCCCATGGACTGTAGCCTGTCAGGTTCTTCTGTCCATGGAATTCTCCAGGCAAGAACACTGGAGTGGGTAGCCTTTCCCTCCTCCAGGGGATCTTCCCAACCCAGAGATTGAACCCAGGTCTCCTGCATTGCAGGTGGATTCTTTACCATTTGAGCCGCCAGGGAAGCCTGCAGTATATAAGAACACAATGTGATATTTCAGTCATATAAAGCTGGAGGAAGGAAAGACCCTGATCACAGTCAAGGCTGTGCCATAAATGAGTTGCCTGAGAGTCGTCAGGTTTTAGAAGAATGAAGACAACATTCAAGGAAGAAACGGGGTTGAGGATCTGTCTCTGCTGCCAATGAACCGTGTGACTGTCCTTGACTAAGTCCGTGCACATCTCTGTGCCTTAGGTTTCGTTACACTGAGAATAAAGTCACTGGGAAAAGGCTTGCTTAGGCTAATTCAGGGTGTGCATTTTTAAGGCTTTATCTTGCTTTTTTCCCCAGAATCTAAAATTCCCAGGTCTTTACTAAAGTTAGGAGAAACAATATAGTGGTTGGTTGGTTGGTTTGAACCTGCCTTTCCTGCTAGGGTGGAGATTCCATGGGGACATGAGTTTGTGGCTTCATCCTCAGCAGGTAGAGTGGTTCCTTACTCCTAGTCGGCACTCGCTGAATATTTGCTGAATGTTGAAAGATCTCAGGTCTGCCATGGTTTAGGAATAGAGCTAGAAAAACATAGGGAGAAGAAGAGACAGAACAACAGGTGATTTCCTAGAGAGAAGAGAGAAGAAGAGAGTCTTATTGGACTAGAGCTGAGTCTTGTAGAATGGGAAGGAGTTTGCATGGGAAGAAGTGAAGGAGAGGATTTTGTATATAGAGGGGAAGCATGCTAAGTCATTTCCGTCATGTCTGACTCTGTGCGACCCTATTTGTGGGCTGTAGCCTGAAGGCTCCTCTGTCCATGGGATTCTCCAGGCAAGAATATTGGAGTGGGTTGCCATGACATCCTCCAGGGATCTTCCTGACCCAGGGACTGAACCTGTGTCTTTATGTCTCCTGCAGTGGCAGGTGGGTTCTTTACCACTAGTGCCATCTGGAAAGCCCTGTATACAGAATATTAGATAGGCAAAGGCCTGGGGAGCATAAAAGATCAAAGTTCTTTTCAAAAACTGCGAGTTTGCCATAGCTTAGATCTGGGCATAAGATACAGAGGAGCAAACCTCAGAAGACAACCTGAGAGCAAGGCAAATAAAAGAGAGATGTGTGTGCCTGCTGGCTCCTCCTCAAGGAATGGGCAGCAGCGGAAGAGTCTAAGATGATAGCCTGGGATGTGCCAGCGCTTTCACTGACAGCAAGAGGGCTAGACGACAGGCGGGGAGTGTGGGCGGGCATCGTGCCTGTCTACGGCTGTGTGGGGGATGGTAGAGAGCAGGGTACATCTCTTCACCTCATCCGATCTTCTGAATCAGGCTGGGTGGGTTCAACTAACCATTCACCAGAGGTTTCTCTGCTTTTCAAAACAGTATACAAAGTTCTCATAACCTTCAAGACTCGAAACACCTTGTAGATTATTTGGTACATTCAGCTGAACTCAAGTGAGATATTGGTTGGTATCTGCATTACTTAGAGTTTCCTTTTGTAACGTGTTGACTGGTTTTGAATGAGTCTTCGTAACAGGTGGGTTTCTGTATTTAGGTTATATTATATAAATTTCCATAAGACAGCCTCTTTATCATCATCACCAAATTGTCTGACAAGCTGTACATAAGTGTTATATAAGTGTTATATGTGTATAATTGTTTCGAACATCAAACTGACAGTGAAAATTTCCCTAGTAGGCTCATTCCTGGAAAAACAATATTTCCAATATAATCATTTCTTATCAGCATTTACCATATTACTGAAGGGACTCAAGTAAAAACAATGAATACGTTTTCCTGTTTCATTGTTTTGAGATGGGCCATGCCCGTCCAGACAAAGGGACACATGTTGTTTATTCATCTCTATGTTTTTCTTGTCCTTTTGCAAGCCGTCTCTTGTCATTTTTAAGTTCTTCTTGCCCTCCCTTTACCACTTAAGTTGTTTTTCTCTTTCCTTATAGACCTGTATTCACATCAAGAGGGGAGGATTGGTCATTGGAGTCCAGACATCCTTCACGTTGTTGAGTTTATCTTGTGCTTTATGTCTAGGGAGAGGCTCACGCTGATCTTCTTCTTCCAGGGCTTTCTTTCTGTGCTTATTGTAGTGTTTTTTATAATAAAGATGGAAAGACCCTTTGTGTTTAGAACTCATGCTCTTCCCCGGATCACAGGAAAGACGCAATGAGCACCACTGAGTGGACAACAGTGCCTATTATATCCTTAGTACTTAGCTACCTCGTTACTCTCTTTTAAAGAGACCTGTAATTACTTTCAGCTGCTACTAATGAGCTTCTACCCTGGGGAAAAATCAGCTCCCTAAGTAAACATACTGAAAACTACATTTGCTCACCTTTTCAGTGGAGACAGTATATTGGCAGGTTCATTGGCAGCGGATAACCATGTTGAACTTTCATGAGACTGATCATGGCCACTCTATATTTTGGCTTTTGTTTTTCCATGAGTTTTCTCTTTTTCAGGGCTCAAAGCACAGCCTAAATGTAATCTCATTTAATTTCATTGAGTTCACTAAAATCCGGAGAAGTTTTAGCTGAAAGAATAATTTTTTCCCCCTGGTGTGCATCTCCAGCTCACATGTTCAGAATGATTAGTGCAAACTCCTAACAACTTTGGTAAAGCATATAAAGAGTTATAAAAATAGCATTTGCTCTCCCAAAAATACCCTCCTTCACTTCATTCCTTAAGAATTCACTGAGCATTTACTAAATGTGTTACTACATTTACTATATGTGTTACTGTTATTGCTGAAAAATTTTCACTGATGCTCCATTGCTTACAGAATAAAATCCAAAATTCTTAGTCTAGTGTTGTAGATGCATCTATGATGATTCCACTCATCTTCCCCCAGTTCCTACCAACACACACACACACACACACGGACATATGTGAGCCTCCAAACATGAATACTATGCCTTCTTTTAGACCTTTGCTTATTTTCTGACTACTGCCTAGAATCCTCCTCTCAACCCTATAGCATGAATCCTTACCACCCTTCAGGGACATCTATTATAAGGAAGCTATACTGTGCTGGTAAATATTTCACAATCAACACTCCAGAAAACAAAATAAACAAAAAAACCCCACCAAACCTAACAAACAAACAAACAAAATACATTTGCTGATTTCTATTGAGTAAATATTTCTATTCTGGCTAATTTCAATGTGATGTCACTATATGCAGAGCTAGGAAGAGATGAGCAGTAGCACATCATTATATCACCAGATACAATAAAATTGAATAACCTCAAGAGTACAGATAATGGTAAAAGTGAAGTAACTAAGGAGTTATGTATTTACTACTTTTGTTTTCAATATATTTAATTGTAACTTTAACTTAATTTTTAATAATGATTGTATTTAACAACTGAAAACTTGCCACTTGTCTCTTGCGAGCTGGGTATAGCCAGGTCCAGCACACTTCTGCAAGGACCCTACCATACTTCTTAGCCCACAGATATCTCCCTATGTATACACGTGCCTTCTATATAACTATTCTGATAATTTATTCAAGCAACCATTTATAGAGTGCCTACTATGCACCAGAGAGATGCTGAGAAATATTGAGGGCAGGAGAAGGGGACAACAGAGGATGGTTTCACCAACTCAGTAAACATGAGTTTGAGCAAACTCTGGGAGATAGTGAAGGACAGGGAGGCCTGGTGTGCTGCAGTCCATGGGGTTGCAAAGAGTTGGACACGACTGAGCGACTGAACAACAACAGTAAACTAATATACCAGGCAAAGATATTACCTATATTCTGTGTTCCATCAGCTTTTCACATAGGTATTTCTTCTTTCCTCAGCTAAACTAAGAGCTCCTTGAAGACTAGAACCATGTATTCCCAAAGTATCTATCACACGGTGGGGCTCTTACCAGGATCATCCTCGTGGGGGTTTAATTGGGTTCGATGGTAGCAGAAGAGTAGCTGGAGGCCTTTATAGAAAACAGAGAAGGAGCTGAGAACACCAGTGTCTTTGTTGCATGCAAAGCAGCTCCCAGGCATTGGGATCACCCTCGGCAGTGTGCTCATACTGTAGGAATACTGGACCGTCTTATACGTGCATTGAATTTGACATGTCACCTTTCTCCCTGATAACTGCCTGCCAGGTGGGCAGAGTGAGTATTATCAATGCCATTCTTCAGCAGAGAAAGCAGGCCCAGCAAGGGAGCAGAGACCAGTTTAAGGCAAGTCTGGAGCAAAGGTAGAGACTGAACTCAGATTTTCCTTCTTCCTGCCTGTTCAGGATTCTGAAGTAAAAACCTTCTAAAACAACCATCCTCAACACATTTTATTTTCTATCTGACAACCGCACCCCAGCTGGGAAACTAATGCTTCATGCTTATGGCAAAGATGATGAACATAACCACCAAAAAACATTGTGGAAATAGCTTTATTTTTATTTATTTATTTGTCGTTTGTGTTTTTTGCTTATTTTTTAAACTGGTCTTCAATGTTTTTTTCTTTTATTATTATTTTTAAAAGATTTATTTATTTCTTGGTGCAAAGGTGGATTCCTCAAGGGAACTCCAGGATCCAAAAAAAAAAAAGTATCTTCAAGAGTGGAGGGCCAAGATTTCCCCAGAGAACAAATAGTACATAAACCTAGGAAGAAAAAAAGCAATCGTGGTACCAAAGTCAGAAGTAAACAAATTTGTGTTATGTATTATTCAGAAAAGACATTCCCGCTCACGACTTGGAGTGTCATTTCACTTTACTAGGCTGGGGATTGATATTTTAATAATGGACTCATGGTTCCCAGAGGCAGGAACACTTACTGCATTTGTAAATAAAACCAGACTTCCTTTCTTTTAGAAATGACTGAAATGCAGGCTTTGAGTTCCAACGAGGCAGTTAGTATAATTTGCTCATAGTATGTTTCTCCAAGGACAAACCTAGAATACATATTCTGAACTTTCTTCTAGCTCATAGTTTCTCCAGACTCTTCAAAGACTAGAGGCAATTATCTAGCATAAGTTGCTTTTTCATCTTTGTTCTTCATATAGGATGCAATCCCCAAACACCTGAAGAGCTTACAAGTGCGTCTTTGCCCTTCCAATCAAGTCTTCCAAGTGTCAGTGGTCCATTTCACAGGGAAGGGTTCCTAGCTACCTGCAAGCCACAATTGGGAATTTTCTGCACACAAGACTGGTTGGAGCAGACTTCCCTCATGGTCCAGGCATTAAAAATCTGCCCACCAATTCAGGGGACACAGGATTCCGGATCCGGGAAGATTCTACATGTCCCAGGGTAGCTAAGCCTGTGTGCTACAACTACTGAGCCCCCACACCTAGAGCCCATGCTCTGCAATAAGAGAATCTACCAAAATGAGAAGCCCATGAATTGCAAATCGAGAGTAGCCTCCTGCTCACTGAAACTAGAGAAAGCCCACAGGCAGCGACAAAGACCCAATGCAGCCAAAAATAAATAAACAAAATAAATTTTAAAAAAGGACTTTAAAAATAAGTCAAACAAACAAACAAACAAAAAACAAAAAAAAATTTTTTTAACCCTATAAAAAAACACTCGTTAGACAATTTTACAAAAGAACTGATTGGTGCATTTGCTTTTTTTTTTTTTTTCTCCTTAGTGTTGTTTTTATCTTTTATTTATTTTTTAAAAGCCATGTTAAATTTAGTTTTACTGACTTACAGCCAGATGCACCCTAAGAGCAAACATAATTTGTAAATTTCTTCTCTCTTCCAGTCTATTATTTATATCTTTAACATGCTATTTCTCTTTTTTTTTTCCTTTTTTTCCCATTTTTTCCCATTTTTATTATGGTAAATACTCATAGGGCTTCCCTGGTGGCTCAGATGGTAAAGAACCTACCTCCATGCAGGAGAACCAGGTTTCATCCCTGGGTTGGAAAGGTCCCCTGCAGAATGGTGGCTACCCACTCGAGTATTCTTCCCTGGAGAATTCCATGGACAGAGGAGCCTGCGGGGCTACAGCCCATGGGTCTCGAAGAGTCAGACATGACTAACACAAAATACACATAACAGAATTTATCACGTTGGTCATTTTTTAAGTGTACAGTTCAGTGGTATTACGTACATTCATATTGTGCAACCCCTGCCATCCATTTATCTACATATGTGTATCTTTATATTTTAAAAATGTATTTATATGTTTTCATATTTTAAAAAATAATCTCTTAATCATCAAGTCACAACTGTGATCCATATAACAATTCACATGCTTCACAGAAGCGGAAGCTCTGCTGTCAGAGGGGAGCTGTCGGATGGGGAGAAAGTGGACTGCAGAAGGAACTGGTGTTCCCTTGGAGCTTGAGAAGTGTTTAAGGAGGGGATAATAAGAGAATGAGAAGGTCATAAATTGTTTTCAGTTAGGGAGAGAATGCAGTTTCAGACAACACAGAGGGAAAATTACTGGACAAAGTGGAAGTGAGCCTAAGAGGAAGTAGAAATAGAACAGAGGCAAAAAGTCACAGAATTGAGAAAGTCAGGCAGCAAGTTGAAGAGATAAAAAATGCTGTCCTGTCTGCTTCCAGCGAATCATAGAGGTGCCCGCTTGTGCAAAGAAACCCTTCCAAGGGTCCAGACTCAAGGCTCCATCAAAGGGCATGTGCACCCACTGGCGTGTAGGATGAAGGAGCCAGTCGCATCTGAAACTTCGGGCCTTAAATCAGCAAGCAATGCTCAGATTGCTGGTCCTACCAAGGGATACCTCAGCTGTCCTTGGTGGCTGAGGTCTGCTGTGAGTCTCCAGGAAGATGCAAGGTCTGATGGAACCTTGATAAAAATGGCTCAGAGCTATAAAGAATTCATGGTCATGGACGACAAAGGACGAGATGGTTGGATGGCATCACTGACTCAATGGACATGGGTTTGGGTGGACTGCAGGAGTTGGTGATGGACAGGGAGGCCTGGCGTGCTGTGGTTCCTGGGGTCACAAAGAGTTGGACATAACTTAGTGACTGAACTGAACTGATGCAATCAAAGCACAGGCTCCGTTACATAGTGATTCCAGTAACCGTAGCGAGTGCACCTAGTCTGAGAGTCGGGGATCTTCCCAAGAAGAAATGATGCGTGGGCTGATATCTGATGGAAGAGTGGACACTGAGCACACCTGATGGTGAACACGCGTACTGTTTCTGGACTGGGGGAAAATGAGAGTTCCAGTTGCTTTATATTCTCACCAAAACTTGGAATTCTCAGGCTTTTAAAAAAGGTTTAGTTAATACGGTCAGTGTGGTGTATCTCACCACATTTAATTTGCATTTCTCAGAAAAGTCATGAGGCTGAGTCCCTTCATGATTATCAGTCATTTGGATATCCTCTTCTTAGAAGAGCCAGATCTTTGTCCTTTTTAAAAAATATTGAGTTCTTTGTCTTTTCCTTATTGACTCTTGGGAGTTCTTTCTTTATTCTAAATGAGTCTTTTGTTGGATATAATTATTGCAAATATCTTTTCCCAATAAATGGATTGCCTTTTCATTTTAATGGTATCTATTTTTTAAGGAATAGAATTTCTTAATTTTAAAAAATTATGTTACTAGATCTTTTCTTTTATGCTTAGCACTCTGATGTAGTATTTAAGAAAAATTTTCTACTCCAAGGTCATGAGGATATTTACTTCCAAAATTTTCATTGTATTTAGGACTATGATTCATATGGAATTAATTTTGGGTATAGTGTGAAGAATGGATCGACTTTCTTTAAAAAAAAAAGGATATGTAATTTCTCCAAAAACATCTATTTAAAAGACCATTCATTCTCTCTAAATTGCAGTAATGCCTTTATTATAAAGTGACTATATAAGTATAGATTTGTTTCTGAAGTCTCTGTTCCATTTCATTGGTCTGTTTGTCTACCTTTACAATTGTTTTGATTTTTTATAATTTTAAAATAAGCTTTGAAACTGGGAGCTAAGTCCTTTATCTTTGTTTTTCTTTAAAGAATTCTTGGCAATTCTAGATCCTTGCATTCCTATAAATATTTAAAAGTCAACATTTAAATTTCCAGTGAAAATCCTGCTGGGATTTTGACGGAGACTGTTGAATCAGTCAAAATGTTAAGATAATTAACATTTTAAAAATATCAGACTGTCCAATCCCTTAATACAGTTTATCTCTCCACTAATTTAGAAATGATTCTCTCAGTATTGTTCAATACTTTACTGTATAGTGCTGGTGCGTATCTTTTGTTAGATTTATGTAATCATCTGGTGGTGTTTGATGCTATTGTGAAAGATATTTTCATTTTCCGGTTGCTCGTTGCTAGCACATAGAAAAGCATTTTGCAGCTGTTCATTGCTAGTACACAGTTGATTGCTAGTTCATTGCCAGCACATGCTAAAAAAACATTTTTTAGCATAGTTTGATGACTATGCTAAAATCAGTATCTAATTTTAATCATTCAACTAATTAGTTGCTTATTTTGGATATTTTAATAAACAATCATTGCATTTGTGAATATGAAACTTTACTTCTTGCTTTCCGATATTTACCTGTCGCGTTTATTTCCCTTGCCTCAGCCACTGGTTAGGACCCCAGGTCGATACTGAATAGACAAGCTTCTCTTTTCCTCACTGTCATTGTGCAGATGTAACTGCGCCTCCTGAGACAGGAGTTTTCAGGGGAAACAAACCATCTTTGTAAAAAGAAGACGAGAACTGGAAGCTTGAGCAATGTTCAAGAGGACTGTTATTGGCTTGGGATTAATATGACTTCATGAAACTTCAGTGCTGATTGGCACAAGGATGGGGAAGAAGCATCCCAGGCGTATTTTGAAAGGCTGTATCTGTTTTGAAAGAAGGTTGATGTTTTTAGGTCTCACATAAGGACAGTTATGAAGTATGACTGTGAGTGTGTTGAGGAATGTTAAAAGACTGTGTTCAGAGAGAAATTTGCCCAAAAGTGCATGAGACTTCTACAGAGTTTAAGATGAAACTTAGAAGAGAACTTTTTAAGAACTGAAAAACTCAGATAAACAATGCTTACTGTCACCTTTTCAAGCTTTACAGAATTCCCAAGGAAAACCATACCATCTCTCAATAGATTTTTCTCGGAATGTTTTACATTACACACTCAAATAGTGACAGACTTTTAAATACCTGTTAAACACAGTAGATGCATAACTCAATGAATGAACCAAGTTACAGGCACCTTTTTGAGACAGTGTACATATATATGTACTTTGAGAAAAGTATCTGTGATAAGGTACAACCTCCAGGAATATCTAATCCCCCTGCTTGAAATATAAATGCATATATGTTATATATATACATATAAAATGTATATATATTTCAAGCAGTATATATGTGTGTGTGTGTGTATACATATATAGTAATGATAAAGGTTTATCTGCATTGAGTATCCATTTTTCCTGTCTTATATAATTAGAACAGAGGAGCTTCTGTGGCCTAGACAATAACTCCATCTCTTAATTAAATGTGGGTCTGGCTGATCAGCCAAAACAATTTGCCATCCTTAAGGGAACTTTATTGAGTTTTCACTTAATAATAGTGGCCATATATGACCAAGTAAGCCTGTTGAGCAACAGTTAGAGCTGGACATGGAACAACAGACTGGTTCCCAATAGGAAAAGGAGTACGTCAAGGCTGTATATTGTCACCCTGCTTATTTAACTTATATGCAGAGTACATCATGAGAAATGCTGGGCTGGAAGAAGCACAAGCTGGAATCAAGATTGCCAGGAGAAATATCAATAACCTCAGATATGCAGATGACACCACCCTTATGGCAGAAAGCAAAGAAGAACCAAAAAGCCTCTTGATGAAAGTGAAAGAGGAGAGTGAAAAAGTTGGCTTAAAGCTCAACATTCAGAAAATGAAGATCATGGCATCTGGTCCCATCACTTCATGGCAAATAGATGGGGAAACAGTGTCAGACTTTATTTTTGGGGGCTCCAAAATCACTGCAGATAGTGATAGCAGCCATGAAATTAAAAGACACTTACTCCTTGGAAGGAAAGTTATGACCAATCTAGATAGCATATTGAAAAGCCGAGACATTACTTTGCCAACAAAGGTCTGTCTAGTCAAGGCTATGGTTTTTCCAGTAGTCATGTATGGATGTGAGAGTTGGACTGGGAAGAAAGCTGAGCGCTGAAGAATTGATGCATTTGAACTGCGGTGTTGGAGAAGACTCTTGAGAGTCCCTTGGACTGCAAGGAGATCCAATCACCATTCTGAAGGAGATCGGCCCTGGGATTTCTTTGGAAGGAATGATGCTAAAGCTGAAACTCCAGTACTTTGGCCACCTCATGCGAAGAGTTGACTCATTGGAAAAGACTCTGATGCTGGAAGGGATTGGGGGCAGGAGGAGAAGGGGGCGACAGAGGATGAGATGGCTGGATGGCATCACTGACTCGATGGACATGAGTCTGAGTGATCTCCGGGAGTTGGTGATGGACAGGGAAGCCTGGCATGCTGCGATTCATGGGGTCGCAAAGAGTCGGACACGACTGAGTGACTGAACTGAACTGAAGCCTGTTGAAGCACTGCTGGGGAGCATGACACAAATATCAATTTCTTCCATTTTTAATTTGTTAAGAATCTTGAAGTATTGAGATTTGATACAGCTATTAAAGACTTGAAGGTTGCACCTTTTTAAAAGAGTGAAATTTTAAGTAAACTAAAAGGTAAAATGAAACAAGTGAAATTAATTTTAATATTTTGTTTCATTTACCAATGCATCCGAAATATTATCACTTAATGAGTAATCAATATGAGATATTTTACACTCTTATCTCGTATGAAGTCTTCAAAATTCAGTATTTTACATTACAGTACAGTCACGTTAGACTAGCCTCATTTCAGTTGCTCAATAGCCACTTGTGGCTAATATTGGTGTGTAGTTCTAGTGTAGTTTATATCCACTGGATATAAACATTTTGGAAAGAATACTTCATAGACAATGTTGTATACTTTCACGTCAAGAGACCCAGGATGACACATGATTAGGGACATAAATTTTATCATTTGATTAAGGGGGTGATCATCAGATGTGTTCATTACAAAGGTGTACTTTCATTTGTATATTAGTGAGAAAAATGTAGGCTGATACTTTCAGTTCAGTTCAGTCGCTCAGTCGTGTCCGACTCTTTGCGACCCCATGAATCGCAGCACGCCAGGCCTCCCTGTCCATCACAAACTCCCTGAGTTCTCTCAGACTCAAGTCCATCGAGTCAGTGATGCCATCCAGCCATCTCATCCTCTGGCGTCCCCTTCTTCTCCTGCCCCCAATCCCTTCCAGCATCAGAGTCTTTTCCAATGAGTCAGCTCTTCGCATGAGGTGGCCTAAGTACTGGAGTTTCAGCTTCAGCATCATTCCCTCATAGTTTGGTGCCATGCAAATATCCTGTCCCTAATCAAATTTCACCTACAGATTTTAGCCACCAGGACTAATGTTTGCTGGAATGAATTTCCATAATAGAGGCTATAAACTACTGACTCTATGTCCGTTATTCTTTTATATTCATTTACTTTACATTTGTAAAGAAGAGCTTTTTCTCAACCTTTCCTCCTCTTTTGAGAATCACTATGGCTTGTGGGTTTTTATTGGGTATGCCACGATTAAATCAGTTTTTTAAATATTCAAATAATTGTAAATTTTGGCCTCTTAAAACGTGTTTCTGTAAAGCAACTGATAAGTTTGTCTTTACTTAGATACTTGCCTAAATAATGTATATTTTTTAAAATTTCATAATCTAAGGGAAAATACTGATAACATTTTAGAATAAGAATGATCCAAGGTCTGTAACGTATGGCTATATCACAGCTGTTTTTAAGGTTCATTTCTTATACTAATATGGCAGGGATTATCTGTTAGCCAGAGTGTAAAATAGATTCCATCTTACTCTGTCTAAATAATAGGGCTATTTATGTCATAAATAAAACACTGGTGTTAGGGCAATAATAGACTGCTACTGCCAATCTTTCACTCTCTATAGACATATATCTCCTGACAGGAGTTCCATCAAATGTGATAAAGAAGATTGTGATCTGTCAATCATAAACTGATTCATGGTGTTATGTTTATTTCATGTTACCTTATGAGTGATTTTTCACTCTTTTTCCAAATTCATACCTTTCTTCATGCTAATATACTAAGAAATATATTTCATGTCATTTTAAAGGAAAAAAAGCAGGAATCATAAAAATGCTCTTTCCTTTTATAAAATAAGCCAGACTTTCCCCATAAAAATCCTCTTTCTTTTTATAAAGTAAGCCAGACTTTCCCCATAAAAATGCTCTTCCCTTTTATAAAGTAAGCCAGACTTTTCCCATGTGAGCAGCTGTCTTCATTCGATATCAGGATTGCCTATACTTCTCCAGATTCACCAGACAAGCATGTTTGGGAAGCTGCTCATCCTTCCACGCCTCCATGTTTCCTCACCATAAACAGTGGACTATGTTGTACATTTAAGCAGTGATGGAGACACCATTTTCTTGGGCTGGTGCTTATCTGTGCCAAGTTACATGGCAAAGTGGTCTGGCTGAGTAATAACAGCCAAGATGCTGTATGTATACTCCTGTGTCCCTCCTCCGACCTTAGGGCCGCTTGCTGTTGCGTAATTTTACTTAGCAGAAGTGCTGGATCTTCTCTGCATCAATTCACATTGTCCAAGGTTTCTGCACATGCATACAACTTTGGTACAAGGATTAATGCTACCTAGCCTTCAGGCACTGACCCTCGGGAAGGACACATATAAACACCCCCTCTTTTTGATCACACTCTTACCCCAGAGCTGGCATAGAGCACAGCTACAGATTTTGTATGTAATCTGAGTCTATGTAATCAGAGTAGGATGAAATTTCATCATCAGTGCTGTCCAGTAAAAATATTATGTTAGCTATAAATGCAAGCAGCCTATGTAATTTATAATTTGCTGAGAACCATATATTAAAAATAAAAATGAACAGGTGAAAGTAAGTGCCAAGATATAGTTTAGTTAATAAATATACCAAAAAGTCATTTGAGGATATAATAAACCTAAAAAATCATTAATGGGATATTTTATGTTTTGTAGAAATGATATTTTTGAAATCTGGTGTGTATTTTACACTTACATCACATCTTGCTTTGGACCAGTCACATTTCAAGTGCTTGGTGACCCTGTGTGGCTAATGACTGCATTGAACAGCACATGTCTGACCATATTTTCCCCTGAGAAGGAAAAATAGAAGCATATTATTCATATGCTCCATCTGATGAGAGTTCAGCAGATACAATTTCTTGTTATTGTCCACTGAATATAACTAGTGTGAAGTCTCAGAATAGAATAGAAGTCTCAGAAGTCTCAGAGAATAGAACCAGCTAACATTTAAGGAATTTGTTTCCCTACAGTCTTCAGTTCAGATCTGGTTGGGGTGGGTAGAGAGATTTTACCCTTAAGTGTATCAAAGATGATGTCCATGATGATAGGAAATACAGTGTAGCTTTGCTGTGTTTGGAGAATTGTTCACATAAGTCATTCCAATAGGCTCAGATTCATTAGTCTGCCAACAGACATGGCCTAGTCTGCATGGTGCAGAAGTGTGGGCCAGTTTGCAGGAGGATTACCCTCCTTTCAGCCTCCCAGAATAAGAATCCCTTGAGACACTCAGAAGCAGCTGATTGGGTGCAAAGACACCTACTTTAAATCTACCCAGAGGTCTCTAGAGGGACAGTTGGGTGGCACCAAGGAAGGCTTCCAGAAGGAAGTACACATAGATGGAGTGTATCCATCTGGCCTATGGAGTCATCTGCAACTTGCCTTAAGCTAGTAACATAAAGACCTATGTATTCTGTGATTACATTCACAGCATTGCTTTCCTGGCCCAGGCCAGGGTGTATTTAGAGTAAGGTTAAGGACTGTGATGGTAGCATGACACGCTTGGTCAAACATTTATTGATCTTCCCTATTGTCCTTCCTGACCAGCTCACAGAACCACCACCCCGCACCCCTCAGTACTGCAGGGGCTCTCCATCCATCAGTCGTGTGGCAAACAGCGCTACTCCCCACTGTGTAAAGGCTGCCAGCATCAGACAGTTTCCTAACAAACTCCTGATGACATCTTATCTCCATTCCCCACTAGTTTTGCATCTGTCCAAACACACACAAACTCACATGAAAACACAAGTTATTTTCAGAATTAAAGGCCCTAGCTGGTGTACTGCTTATGGCAAAGGATTCAACAGCCATTAAACCATGCTTTAGTCATTAATAATCACACATATGGCCACCTTGAAAAGTTTCTTTTTCATATTTTCTTTATCCTTCAAAGTCTTCCTCACAAATGATGGCCTACTGCTGCTAGACACCCCTTGAGGGTTCATTTTCCCTTTTTTGTAATAATCAAGCCGGGAGTCTTTTAACCTGTCAAAATTAACTTTTGCTGCTCTACCCAGTGTTCAGGGTGGTATCATTATTTTGAGCATTGGGGTTTGCAGAAAGAAATCCTTAATGTGATACCCAAGTGGTAACCAGGTGGCTCAGTGGTAAACAATCAACTTGCCAATGCAAGAGACTCGGGTTCAATTCGTGAGTTGGGAAGATCTTCTGGAGAAAGAAATGGCAACCCACTCCAGTATTCTTGCCTGGAAAATCCCATGGACAGAAGGCCTTAGCGGGCTGCAGTCCATGGAGTTGCAAAGAATCAGACATGACTGAAAATGAGGCACACGCCAACACATGTGCCACCCAAAAATATTAGCTAATATCTAGATAATTCACTAGAATGCTCACCAGAGTAATTATCTAGAGATGGGTCCCAATCCTCCTCTGTGATGCTCAGGGCCACACGTGCCAAAGACACCTGCCCTGTGACGCATACTGCAGTAAAGCAGCCTCTGATGATGTCTGCTCTAGTCCACGTGGGGCCTTCAGCATCCTTCCAATAAAACAAAGCCACATCAGCACCTCTGAATTTTCAAGAAGACATATCCTAAGGAGGTGAGAACTGGTGCTTGCAAGCCCCCAGGCTTCTCACTAAAGTAGTATTGGAAAGATTGGTCCATACTTCAGATGCATTTCTCCAGCAACAATCTCATTAATGTGCCGAAGGTTGAGGAAACACTCTCTGAAGCAACCATCCTCAATACATTTTATTTTCTATCTGATAACCACACCCCAGCTGGGAAATTAATAATTTTTATGGCAAAGGTGATGAACCATAATTACCAAAAAGCTTTGTGGGAATGCTTTTATTTATTGTTTATGTTTTTGCCTATCTTTCTAACTGGTTTTCAATGTCTTTTTTTTTCTTTTATTATTATTTTTAAGATTTATTTATTTGTTTTTGACCGCACTGGCTCTTCATTGCTGCGTGTGCGCTTTCTCTGGTTGTGCTGAGCAGTGGCTGCCCTTCCTCGCAGGGCACAGCTTCTCTTGTTGCAGAGCACAGGCTCTAGTAGTCGCGGCCTGAGGGCTCTAGAGCACAGCTCAATAGTTTTGGTGCTCGGGCTTAGTTGCTCCGCAGCATGTAGGATCGTCCCAGACCAGGGACCAAACCCCTGTCACCCGCACTGGGAGGTGGCTTCTCAACCACGAGACCACCAGGGAAGCCTGGGAATGCCTTTAAAGGCCAGATTTCACAGATCTCAGGAGTATTATCTGTCACTTCCAGCTCTGCATGTACTCCTACAGCACCCTGCAGGGCACCAAGTCACTGCTGTGGCTTTCTATGCCTAGAGCGGTGGGTTGGCTGATCTTAGCCTGGGTGCAATAGAACACTAACAGTAGCTTGCCACCTGTCCTAAGAACAGGCAGAAAAACATGCCCATTAGAGTGAAAACAATTTGGTCCTTTTCCAGATCAAAATGATGGGTTTTAGTATCTCAAAATGATCATGATTAATCTGTGAGTATATTTCATCTTATCCTGGGAGTAATAGAAACTTAGGCTATCAGAATGTCACAATGCGGCACCATCTCCCTGTCTTTGAACTGCGGTATAAGCAGATAGCATTCATTCAAACCCTTCTCCCCTAAAGGAAACCTAGGGTTCAAGAGGCAGGAGCCCACTGTGCAGCCTTAGAAACCCCATCCTGAAGGAAGCCTCTGATAGGGAACGTAACTGACATCCTACATGACATCACCCCACAGGTTGCTCCAACCACAGCTCTGGGCTCGCTCCCCTGAAGCTGGTGAGGCAGCCCTGGAAGAAAAGAAGCCTGAAATTCATAGGGCACTCTGACTCCAATGGTCGTGGAACCATGGCAGCAGGCAGGGCACGTGGAGAGCTCCTGCAGTGCACTGGAAACCCCAGCGCTTGACAGCGAACCAGCATGGATCCCATGCAACAATGCTTCCCTGCAGAGGTGGCCATCTGGGAGTCACCAAGCCAGCACGCGTGTATTGACAGTTAACTAAGCCACGCATACAGAGTAGAAAGGGAGACAACTCTATTGTGTTGTGTGCCTCCTAAGTGCATCATACTCACCACATACATATTTGAAAAGATATATTCAAGTCTCCTAAGTAATGTCTTTACAGGTTCTGAAGCTGTACATTCTTCTTACAGCTATGTCATCACTGTCTCTACAGATCAAAAAATTTATTCTCTTCATTCCACCATAAAAGCTCTTCTCTGTAGGTTGGCATCATCTGGCCAAGCTCTAATACTTCAGAACTCTCATGGACCTGCATGTTTTTGATTCTGAAACATTTTCTTAAAGCGGGGGCATTGTCCCACAGTTCCCAGAAGCCCAAGGCTCAGAGTGGCCTCCCCAAATGATTGCTGTAATGCACTCACCCTAAGATATGAATTGTGAGTGATAAACAACATAAAAAATCAGCACTGATAAATTTATTTAAATAGAATTGGTCCTCAAGTTCTCCCGTCCACCTTACCTTGAACATGTGTGCTGTATAATGTGCTGTATGTCGCCTTGGTGCTTATGTACCAAGTATTAAGTATTTTGTATAGGTACAAGTAGTAAGTATTTTGCAGATGACACCACCCTTATGGCAGAAAGCGAAGAAGAACTAAAGAGCATCTTAATGAAAGTGAAAGGAGAGAGGAAAAGTTGGCTGAAAACTCAACATTCAGAAAATGAAGATCATGGCATCCAGTCCCATCACTTCATGACAAATAGATGGAGAAACAATGGAAACAGGGACAGACTTTATTTTGGGGGGGGTGGTTCCTAAATCACTGCAGATGGTGATTGCAGCCATGAAATTAAAAGATGCTACCTCCTTGGAAGAAAAGTTATGACAAACCTAGACAGCATATTAAAAAGCAGAGACATTACTTTGCCAACAAAGGTCCGTCTAGTCAAAGCTATGGTTTTTCCAGTAGTCATATATGGATGTGAGAGTTGGAGTATAAAGAAAGCTGAGCGCCTAAGAATTGATGCTTTTGAACTGTGGTGTTGGAGAAGACTCTTGAGAGTCCCCTGGACTGCAAGGAGACCAAACCAGTTTATCCTATAGGAAATAAGTCCTGAATATTCATTGGAAGGACTGATGCTGAAGCTGAAACTCCAATACTTTGGCCACCTGATGCGAAGAGCTGACTAATTTGAAAAGACCCTGATGCTGGGAAAGATTGAAGGCAGGAGGAGAAGGGGATGACAGAGGACGAGATGGTTGGATAGTGTCACAGGCTGAGTGGACACGAGTTTGAGTGAACTCCCAGAGTTGGTGATGGACAGGGAGGCCTGGCATGCTGCAGTCCATAGGTCACAAAGAGTTGGACACAGCTGACTGACTGAACTGAACTGAGGTTATTTTGGGAGTCTAAAAACAGATACTTTCCTCTCATAAAAAGTTCTCCATAGCAAAGCCTCACATTCATATTTCTTTGAGGAAACACATCAAAAGCTCTGACCACTCATGTGTTTTCTTAAAAATTAGTCTGTGTGGTATTGCCTTTCCATTGTGCTGTTCTCAAAGAGCTGAGCCATGATGATGAACCGCTGTGAGAAAAATATGTTTGCCTTTGGGTTAGTGTTTATTACTTTTAAAAAAAAAACAAGCTGAGTAGCAAGTAGCTTCTTAATTCCCCCAACCAAGGGTCAAACCCACACCCGCCAACCTGCAGCAGAAGTGCAGAATCTTAACCACTGCACCCCAGTGAAGCCCAAGGGTCGGTGTTTATTCTTACAAGTTACATGGCATTGGCCACAGATTTTGGTCAACCCAGAAACATCCTCAGATTGTTCATTTTATTGTAATGATCAGAGTACGAAAGTATAAAACTAACTGGAGGCGTTGCTGACCACCCCGCCCCCCCACCCCGCCCCCCAGACACAAGGAGTTCCCATCCACCATGGTCACCTTTTATTGGAAAGGTCACATTTCCAATAAAATCTCTTGCTTTGTTAGCACATGTGTCTCCTTGGACAATTCATTTCCGAGTGTTAGACAAGAGCCCAGTTTCGGGCCCTGGAAGGGGTCCCCCTTCCTGCAACAAATGGCGACTCTGGCGGGGACTCTTCCTTGCTGACACTGACATCCTGACCACTCGGGGTACTCAGAGGCCAGTTTGCCTGCCAATGGACCAGACCCAGCGGCCGCAACTGGGACCCTTTCGTCCCTGGTCTCCTCCTGATGCGGACAACTGGCCAGAGTGCCCCGACCGGTAAGGAATAAGAGACTTTATTTACCTCTCTCCCCTTCCCTCTATCTTTCCTCTCCTTAACCCTTCCTATCCTTCCCTGTTTTTCTAGTCCCCCGGTCCTGGATGCAGGAATCTGGTCGAAGGGCCCTCAGCCTCAGCTGAGGATTGGAGACTGATCACCTCCTCTTGGCAGAAAACTCGAATTCTGGTTCTGGTCTGGTCTGATTTCTGGTAGGGCTGAGTTCCAGTCCTCCCTTCTCTGCAGGCCCAGGGAAAAGTCCCGTAAAGCCTGGGTACCTGTAGGTGGCAGGTGGTCTGTAAGGCCACCCCTTTTGCCCCCCGTCTCCCGTCTCCTCCCCCTTCTTCTTTCAACCTGGCTTCCTTTCCTCCCTTGAAATCACTTGGATCTGAAGTTCTGTGTCTCTATAGGAGGTTTTCTGAGAGACTGTATTCTTGTATTTAAGGGCTTCCCTGGTAGTGCACAGGTTAAAGCGTCTGCCTCCAATGTGGGAGACCTGGGTTCGATCCCTGGGTCAGGAAGATCCCCTGGAAAGGAAATGGCAACCCACACCTGTATTCTTGCCTGGAGAATTCCATGGACAGAGAAGCTTGGTGGACTACAGTCCACGGGTTGCAAAGAGTCAGACATGACTGAGCGACTTCATTGTGGTCAGCTTAGAGCCACATCTGAATATTCCTCAAACAGTTCCCCCACTTCTCTGTTGTGTCATTTTTTGAGAGGAAGATTCCCCAGGCTGTGTGAAGCACCCCTACCTGGGGTATGAGCAGCATCTCACTTTTCTCTGGGAATTGCATAAATTCAGCAGCAAAAATAGGTGTGAGCTGCCAAATGGTTAAAACTCACAAGGTACTAAACATCATAATGAATCATCTGAGTACAAAGAACAGAATTTAAATTTCTAAGTGCTCTTCTCTCTGATTCTTTACCCCCTGTCAGGTTAACCTCATTAACCTATCACCAATAAGCTCGTGTTACTCTGCAACAAGGAAGCCCACAGCCTGTTGGACTTGCATGAGGACCGGGGCTGTCCACACTTCTCTTGATGACTGGAGGTTATTATTATTAACCTTTAGGCCCAGCTCTGCCAACGAGAGGGTCTCTGCAAACTCCTGATGGTGAGATA
Organism: Bubalus kerabau; assembly: GCF_029407905.1. Lineage (NCBI taxonomy): Eukaryota > Metazoa > Chordata > Mammalia > Artiodactyla > Bovidae > Bubalus > Bubalus kerabau. The sequence continues at coordinate 50,451,457 of NC_073628.1, read as the reverse complement.
AAAGATAAGGTCTGGTTTCAATTCCCAAAATGGATTTGCGGTCATAGTCAACTCTATGAAAATTTCACATAGAAATTCTGTTTCTTTAAAAAAAGTCTTTTCAGCTTCCCCATCATTTCTCTTGGCTACTTTGTACTCTCTACTATAGTTCCTGCATGTTCTTAGATGCCAGTGTTTCAGATGATTTGTTTGAGGGGTATTGTGCAGAGCATGTCCCCACTGTATCTCAGGAAGGCTGGCCAAACCTTTGGGACTTTGGTGCCACAACAGGCTGTATGACAGCCTGAGTAATGATCTGTTGGTTCAGAGCTACTCTCTCTACTGTAGGACTCAGGACTGTATGGTAGCAAGAAATAAAATAAAATAAAATTGCAGCAGGATTTTAAGGTCCACCTTAAAAACCAGGCCCTTGGGGATGTTGGACACATACTCCTTAAATATTGTTCCTTTAACATCATCTGCCCTATTCTTAATAATCTGTGTTGCTAACTTCAATTCTGTTATTGTAAGCACTTAAGCATTTCCAACAAGATGATGAGAGCTTTGGTATTTTAACCCCAAAGTGGCTTATTATTATTATTTTCTTTTACCCATACTACATAATATTAAAATCTATATACAGACAATATTTATGTATATACTATATATACATATTTGTAATATTAAAAATTTCTATACCACACGCTTGTTCCACAATTTCCAGCTCTTAGCAGTCTTATCACTTGCACATTTTTGTGCATCCAGGGAAGGGTTAGGAAACATTTGAAACTGTTTCCTCATTTTTATTGCAGCTTCTTTCACATTCATATAACAATAACCATCACCATTATATATAAGTCAGAATATGTCCAAAAAAAACATACATTTTCTTAAAAAGTGTATACAGAACCAATTTTAAACATACTTTCCTACTGTCCACTTAAAAAATAGTCACAACCTAAAAATTGAGAGTTATGTTTTATTCAGAGGGAATTTTGAGGACTTTAAGCCCAGGAGACAGCATCTCAAGTAACCCCGAGAGGACTGCTCCAAGGAGGTGCAAGAGGAGCCAGGTTACACCAAAGTGTGTCAAAGAGCACGCGGTCTGAACAACAAAAGACCATTGTTCATTAAGGAAAACCAGATATCTCAAGTTAAGGAATTTAGTGATTGTCTATGTATGAGAAGAGGCAAGAGTCTGGACTCACTGAAATCATTCTTCATATGCGTCTCAGCTGTCTGGGGCCAGTCTCCTGTGTTTCACCATAGGGAGTGGCTGCAGCCTGATCCCAGTATTGTTTTCCTTCCTGGTTGTCCTGGAGAACTGGAATCACTGATGACTGTGACATCTTTGTTTATTGACATGGCTAGAAATACTCCATTTCTCACTCCTGATCCTCAAAAAGAAATGTTTTCACTTACCTTGTATGGTAGATATAATTGAGCACAGGGGGGTGAAGAGGTACCACAAACCAGCCTCCCACCATTTCCTGCCATATATTATTCAACTGGATAAGAACTGTCCTGTGCCTGCAAGCATGCATGCTAAGCCACTTCAGTCCTGCCCGACTCTGTGACCCCATGGACTGTAGCCCACTGCACCTCTGTCCATGGAATTCTCCAGGCAAGAATACTGGAGTGGGTTGCTATGCCCTCCCCCATGGGATTGTCCCAAGAACTGCCCTATATTCACTCCCAAAATGTTTGCTTCAGATTGCTGGCCAGTGAGATTCAGGGATCAATCAAGGTGATCTGATGATGTTCAGATCAAGTTTATATTATTCAGAAAACTGTTCAGCTGACAGAGTCACTCCCTGGCCCACTTCCCGGGGAGGACGTTTTCAGACGGTGGCTGGCGGGGGAGGCTGGTTTCCTCCTGGCTGTGCAGCACTGCAGGTTGCTGGTTTACGCATCATCTGGTGGTCGAGGGCAGCTGTTCTCATGAGTCCTCGCTGCTGTGAATGGGAGTCAGAGGCCCCTGTTTCACCTGTTTGCTCACTCCTGGGGAACAGGAGAGGACTCACTTCGTATTTCCAAAAGAGAGAGGGGCCTTCTAGCAGGGTTAATAGAGCAACAAAAAGCATTTTCAGAATAGATTACCCTTCATCACTAAAGAAGCCTGGAACACCAGAATCAGGCCGTGTGCATGGGCTCTGTGCCCAGGGAGAAGAGAAATGTTCAGTTGCTTTGGAAGCCTTCCCATTCACAAGGGCTTTCATTACCTTCAGAATAACGGCAACTCCAGATCTATTCTCTCCAGCCAGGAACTCTCACCTAAGCTCCAGACAGACAGATTTATCCAGCTGTCTACTGGCTCCAGTGTCCCACACATGATCATTGTGCTCCCCCCAAATCCTGTTCCTTGCTGCTGTTCCCCCTTCTCTGCAACTATGCTGCCCAGGTGTCTTCTCATCACCCATCATCCAGGGGACCGTGTGTGCTCCCTACTACTGAAAGGTGAATCATTTAATTCAATAGAATTTTGCTTTCCATTCAGGTTGGAGGAGTCTGGCTCCTTTCTGGCAGGGGGAAAGATGTCATGTTCATGTGTAGCTCCCAAGGTTACTCTAGGCAAGGACACCCAGGCAGACGACAAGGGCAGAGAGAGTAGTCGTGGCCTGCAGGCTGTAGTTTGCTGACCCTTGCTTGAGAATCTCAGCTGCATAAGATCAGAGCCTTACCTGTCTCATTTATATTTCTTGTGTGCTCAGACACACTTGACCTTCCTGGGGAAGAAAGAATCTTCATACCGTGTTTGAACTGAAATATGCTAGGGGTGTTCTTTATTTCAAGCAGGAAGCAGAGAGAAAAATCTTCACTGGACTCTGATGTTTTCTTACTAATGAAAGAAAGCCCTCAGCATTTATAAAATAATAGGCTAATTAATAGCAGACTTGGTGTGTTCATTTAAGGTTTGTGAGCAAAATCTGTTTTCTTTAACAAATACATTTTACAATCTAAATGAACAAATACAATTTCCTAAAATAAGGGTTAAACAAGTTTTGTGGTTCTAACAAATGTATGGCTAAAGTTTACAGTCCTGTGAAAGGAAATGAAATGTTTGTAGTTAGATAACTGAATACCTCAGAGAACCATCAACTTTCTTTTCAACCCTGGAACTAGCAGTGGGAGAGATTATAATCAAGAGAGAGATGTGTAAGCAAGCACATTGGATATCAGTAGGCACTTAAAAAATGAACATAATACAGGCAAGGGATTACTTGGGCAACTTTCCTCCTAAAAACAACTGCAAATACTATATTTTAAAAAATATCTCCTCTGTCTGACTCACTTCACTTAGTATGATAATCTCTAGGTCCATTCATGTTGCTGCCAATAGCATTATTTCATTCTTTTTTATGACTAATATTCCCTTGTATATATGTATACCCTGTCTTCCTTATCATTTCAAACATAACATATCATTTATACATGGAATCCAAAAAATAAACTTATTTACAAAACAGAAAACAGACACACTGACATAGAATACAGACTTATGATTACCAGAAGGGAAAGAGGGAAGAGGGATAAATTATGAGTTTGATATTAACTGATGGCATCACCGACTCAATAGAGATGAGTTTGAGTAAGTTCTGGGAGTTGGTGATGGACAGGGAGGCCTGGCATGCTGCAGTCCATGGTGTCACAAAGAGTCGGATATGACTGAGTGACTGAACTGAACTGAACTGATACATGCTACTGCATATATAACCGAGAAGGCAATGGCACCGCACTCCAATGCTCTTGCCTGGAAAATCCCAGGGACGGGGGAGCCTGGTGGGCTGCCGTCTATGGGGTCGCACAGAGTCAGACACGACTGAAGAGACTTAGCATCAGCAGCAGCAGCAGCAGCAGCAACTGCATATAAAATAGACAACCAACAAGGACCTACTGTATAGCACAGGGAATTTTATTCAATATCTTATAATACCTAAAATGGAAAAGAATCTGAAAAAGCTGAATCACTCTGCTGACACTTGACATTGACACATTATAAATCAACTATACTTCAATTAAAAAACCCTCCTTAAAAGTGCTGAAGACCTGATAAGTATGCTAGTCATCAGGGATGTTTCTCATCCTTCTGAGCACATGGAAGCTTCACACTTCTCTGCCCTCTTGAACTTGATGCACTCATGTGACTTGTTTTGGACAACAAAATATGAGAAAACTGATTTGTCTGACTTCTTGGCAGACATTTAAGATCAGTGGGTGATTCACCATGACCCCTTCTTCCCCACATGACAACCAGCAACATTACAGATGATCATGCCTCTGTCATGCATGGTCCATAAGTAAGGAAAGGGTGGGACACACCACCACAAGTGACAGAGACGTGTATTATCAAAAACACATGTGTGTGTTAAGTCACTGATACTAGGGGGCTCTAATCTGTGGCATACATTAGTTTATTCTGACTTACATATTAAGACTGTAAGACATTACCAGACTTAAATTGTAAGGGAGAATGTGTACTCAGAGGCTGTGAGCAGGAATCGAGCACATAAAAGCTCTTACCCTGGAGACACTTGCTGATCGGGAAGATCTGAACTTGGTTTTAATGATCTTGTGGTGCTGGAGTTAGAGGTCAACATCCAGTGACTGTTGAAGCAGACCCTGGGCATGTTATCCTGGTATTCTAAAGGAGCAACACCTTAGGGTAAGGTTGAATGCTTGCTGTGCAAGGGACTTCAGAGAAACTTGCCTTAGGATGGAGTACAGCCAGGAAGGAATTAAAAACAAAAACTAAAACTCAGCTTTGTGGGAATTCTCTGGTGCTCCAGTTGTTAAGACTCCAGACAACCAACGCAGGGGACATGGGTTCAATCCCTGGTTAGGGAACTAAGACCCCACAAGCCGAATGTCACAGCAAAAAACAAACAACAACAAAACCACAAAACCGACCAAACAAAGAAATAAAACCTCATCCTTATGAAACTGAAACCCAAATCTAGCCCTCTAATGGATCTTTAGTCCAAATTCACATCACAACACCTGTTGGCACTAGCCTGGAAATGCCTCCTTAGATGCTTTGATGCTTTACAAAAGAAAACACAGTTTGTTCCTAGAGGAAGGATCTTTTATCCTAGATGTAAAACAGCACCACAGGTAGTATTTCCAGGACAGTGATCAGTATACAATAAGATCAACTTTACTAAGCAGACAGTGGAACTACGTGCTGTAAGTGAGAGCCAGCAAAAACAAGAGTAAGCAGGCAGACTCATGAGGACATCAGATATTAGAATCATCAGGGGTGTTTTTGATTTTAAAGTGGCTTACTTTGTTTAAATAAATAAAGGCAAACTTGTTAGAAAATAACTGCAGGGAAGAACAAAGTTATAAGGAGTAATGCAGAAGATTACAAAAAGAATCAAATAGAGCTTATAAATGTGAAAAATGCAGTTCCCTATTGCAACATATTAATGACCTATCAGACAGGTTTAAGAGGCAATTAGACAATAGGTGAAGAGACATCAGAAAGATAGGCCAGAAAAAAAGACATTTGTACCATAGAGAGAAAAAATAATAGAAAACATGGAAATGAAGTTAAGAGGCTTGAGGGACAGAGGGAGATGTTCTAAAGAAAAGTGAAAGTGTTAGTCACTCAGTTGTGTCCAACTCCTTGTGACCCCATGGACTGCAGCCCACCAGGCTTCCTTGTACTTGGGATTCTCCAGGCAAGAATTCTGGAGTGGGTTGCCATATGCTTCTCCAGGGGATCTTCCTGACCCAGGGATTGAACCTGGGTCTCCTGCATTGCAGGCAGATTCTTTACCATCTGAGCCACCAGAGATGTTCTAACATATGTTTGAGTGCTACAGGGAAGAAAGAATGGATGGGGCAGAGGCAATATTTGGTTAGATAATGGTTGAGAGTCTTCCAGAAAAACATCAGTTCACAGATTTGAAGTTGTGATTCCCAAGTCAGATAAGCATAAAGAAATCACATCAAATATAGCATAGTGAAAGTACAGCTTCAAATACAAAGAATCAATGTTAAAAGGAGCAAGAGGGAAAAAAAAAGATAGTTTGCTTTCCAAGGATCAATTTAGTCAGGTTACCAGCTGAGTGCTAAAGAACTTCTGTGGGAGTCAGGAGACAGGAAAACAGTGTCTTCAATGTGCTGAGAAAAAGTGAATGGCAACTTCTATTCTCAAATCTATAAAAATAAGTTTTAAGAAACTTAAAGAAAGTAAACTTTAAGAAAGTAAAATAGACATTTTTTTTCCAGACAAACCAACACTGAGAGAGTTCATCAAAATAAGTTCTTATTAGAATTAAATTCTTAAGGATGTACTTTAAGTGCACAGAAAATGGCAACAGATGGAAGTTCCAGCACCAGATGGAAGGTCGCGCCAAGAGACTATACAGTGCACACTTGCCAGCTAAGGCATTCCAGTCCTCTCCCACTCTTATGGACTGTAGCCTGCTGGGCTCCTCTGTCCATGGGATTCTCCAGGCAAGAAGTAGGTTGCCATGCCCTTCTCCGGGGATCTCCCAGACCCAGGGATTAAACCCATCTCTTACATCTCCTGCATTGGCAGGTGGGTGCTTTACCACTAGTGCCACCCGGGAAGCCCGAGAGATGGTACATATATGGATAATTCAAAATGGATGTGGACTGAATAACACAATCTTAATGGTTTGTAGGATTTTAAAAATAGAATGAAAAAAACAGTAATACGGGAATTCTTAGAAATGTAAATTAAATAAGTACTCCAATGTCCCTGTGTTATCCAGAAGGAGAGTTTAAGATTTGATTAACTCTAGAGGTCTGTTACGGAGAAGGCAATGGCACCCCACTCCAGTACTCTTGCCTGGAAAATCCATGGACAGAGGAGCCTGGTAGGCTGCAGTCCATGGGGTCGCTAAGAGTCGGACACGACTGAGCAACTTCACTTTCACTTTCCACTTTCATGCATTGGAGAAGGAACTGGCAACCCACTCCAGTGTTCTTGCCTGGAGAATCCCAGGGACAGAGAAGCCTGGTGGGCTGCCGTCTCTGGGGTCTCACAGAGTCGGACACGACTGAAGCAACTTAGCAGCAGCAGCAGCAGAGGTCTGTTAAAGGGCTTCCCTAGTGGCTCAGAGCTATAGGATCCACGTGCAATGCAGGAAACACAGGTTCGATTCCTGGGTTGGGAAGATCCCCTGGAGGAGGGCATGGCAACGCACTCCAGTATTCTTTCCTGGAGAATCCCATGGACAGAAGAGCCCGACATTCTACAGTCCATAGGGTCGCAAAGAGCAGGACAAGATTGAAGAGACTTAGAACACGTGCACAGAGGTCTGTTAAATATGCATATTTAATTTCTAGGGTAATCATGAAAAAGAAAAAAAGAAACGTCTAAACTAATGGAACTAAAATGAAACTACCAAAAAAAAATGTTAGTCAAAAAAAAAAAAAAAAAGGCATGAAAGAGAAGATAAAGAATATGGACTAAGTAGACAAATAGAAAGTACAGAATATATACTGGTAGACTTAAATCCAAGTAAGTCAGTAATCATATTAAACAGAAATATATTATATGTCTCAGCTAAAAAAAATCAAGCTGAGAAATCAGCTTAGAAATCAAGAAACCATGGGATTAATCTAGTCTAAATGAGAATAGAAGAAGAATGAAATTAAAATGATACAAAGAGGACTTTCCTGGTGATACTGTGGATATGCATCTGCCCCCTTTGCAGGGGACACTGGTTCGATCCTTGGTCCGGGCAGACGCCACTGCCACAGAGCAATGAAACCCGGGCACCACAACGACCGAGCCTGTGCTCTGGAGCCTGGGGGCACAGCTACTGAAGCCTGCGTGTTCTAGGGCCTGAGAGCCTGTGCCGCAGCCACTGAGGTCCAGGTACTGCCTGGGCACCACAACGACCGAGCCTGCGCTCTGGAGCCTGGGGGCACAGCTCCTGAAGCCTGCGTGTTCTAGGGCCCGAGAGCCTGTGCCGCAGCCACTGAGGTCCAGGTACTGCAGTGAGAAGCCTGTGGACCGCAACTGGGGAGTAGTTCCCGCTCTCCTCAACTAGAGGAAGCCTGCGTGCAGCAGCTAAGGCCCAGGGCAGTGAAAAATAATTAAATACAGCACTGTGCACATGTCAAAAAAGGAAAAATTTAAAAATACGCATAAAAAGGAGCTCACTGTATTTAAAAAGATAGAAAGATACACAATGCAAATATTAACCACAAGAAATCTAATATAGCTATGTTAATAACAGGCAAAATAGCTTTAGAGCAAAAAGGCTTATTAATGATAAAAAGATCATTTCGGGGAAATTCCTGGGTGGCCCAGTGGTCAGGATTTGGCACTCTCACTGCTGGGACCAGGTTCAGTCCCTGGCCAGGGAGATAAGACCCCACAGGCTTCATGGTGTGGCAAAAAAAAAAAAAAAATCATTTTTTAATGATAAAGATTTAATTTACCAGTTAACAATTTTAGAGTCTTATTCACCAATAACGTCACCTCAAAATGTATAAATCAAAAATTTATAATACAAAGATAAATAAATCCAAATATGGCAACAGATTTAAAATAATTCTTTGAATAATTTGTAGAAGAAACAGAAAAATAATTTCTAACTGTATACAAAATATGAGCAAGCTAACAATCCTGATTTATGGCTGTATACACCTTCTATCTGACAAATGCAGAATACATACTATACATACCATTTCCAAGCCTACATAGAATGCTTTTTATAAGTTGACCAAAATAGGGTAACAATGAATGACCAATATACTTAGAAGGTTGGTACTCATTCAGAGCATATTCCCTGATCATAATCCAATAAAGCTAAAAATATAACTAGAATATTCTTATATTTTGGAAATCAAAAGCACTGTATATAACTCCCAAGTCAAAGAAGAAATTAGAACTTAGAAAATATTTTACACTAAAAATGAACAAGCAATGACATATCAAACTATGACATACAGCTAAAGAAAGACTCAAAGGAAAATTTATCCTTTCAATATGCATTTTAGAAAAAAAATGGAAGTTTAAAAATTAAAGAGCTAAGCACTCAAACAGCAAAATAAACCCAAAGAAATTTTTTAGAGTGATAATTAAATTTTTAATAGAAAACAAACCTACAACAGGAAAGTTCTTTGTAAAACTAAGAAAATTGATAGATTCCTAGCAAGATTCATGAAGTAAAAACTCAGCCATTTGAGGCAGCAGGAAATTCCCTTAGGGCACCAGGCTAAATGAAGTAACTACAAATGGCATGTGCCATCGAGCTCTCCAGGAATTAAATCACGGCCACTGCAGCTGCGGATTTTCAACACCCCCTGACAGGAGTTAAGGGTGGAGAGCAGAAAACAGGTGCTCTGAGCGCTGGGAGAAACTGGCAGGACAGGTCCTCAGGTAGGTATCTTCAGGAGTCGATTTCATGATCCCAATTCTTGTATTTCCCTACCTCTGCTGCTGCTGCTGCTAAGTCACTTCAGTCGTGTCTGACTTTGTGCGACCCCATAGATGGCAGCCCACTAGGCTCCCCCATCCCTGGGATTCTCCAGGCAAGAACACTGGAGTGGGTTGCCATTTCCTTCTCCAATGCATGAAAGTGAAAAGTGAAAGTGAAGTCGCTCAGTGGTATCCGACTCTTAGCAACCCCATGGACTGTAGCCCACCAGGCTCCTCCGTCCATGGGATTTTCCAGGCAAGAATACTGGAATGGGGTGCCATTGCCTTCTCCTCCCTACCTCTAGAAAAGCACTAAAATCCTTCATGGTGACAACCAGAAGGTCCACGTGACCAGCAGAAACCTTCTGCAAAAATATGTGCTTGATTGCATGTTCTCCCCTTCCACCAAAATCACATATGTAGTGACCGTCCCCCTACCTCTTTGGAGCAGTTTCTCAAAGCTGTCTGAATGTCCGTTTCAGACAGCCCATTTCTCACAGTTTCTCAGTGCTGTCTCCTGGTTATAGTCCTCATTTTTCCCAAAATAAGACTTGCAACTTTCACACTATGCTTTTTTTTTTGACTGTGTTGCACGGCATATGGGATGTCAGTTCTCCCACCAGGGACTGATCCTGTGGCCCCTGCATTGGGTGCACAGAATCTTAACCACTGGACCCACAGGAAGTCCCATCACATTGTGCTTTTTTTAAAAGTCAGCAGTTAGGCAGAGAAAGAAAAGGCCATGTAATTTCATTTATATGTGTAATCTAAAAAAAGCCAAAACTGAACACTTAGATACAGAGAACAGATTGATAATTTGGTGATTTCAGCGGTGGGGGGTGGCATGGGGGAAATGGGTAAAGAAGGTCAAAAGGTACAGACTTCCAACTATAAAATAAATATGTCATAGAGACGTAATATATAGCATGGTGACTATGGTTAATAGTACTGTATTGCATATTTGAAAGTTGTTAAGAGAGTGGATCTTAAAAGTTCTCATCACAAGGAAAAAATTTAACTGGGTGGTAATGGATGTTAAGTAGATTTATTGTGGTGATTACTTCACAATATATGTAAATATTGAATTATTATGTAATGGAAATTAATATATATCATATGTCAATTATGTCTCAAAAAAAGAGACAAGGTACAAATAACAGAAACATGAGATATTGTTACAGATGTAAATATTAAAATATAGTAAGATAATATTATAAATAATTTTATTACAATAACTTGGAAAAATTATATGAAATAGATAAATTTATAGAGAAATACAATTTATCAAAACAGACAAGGAGAAATAAAAATTTTGAGTCAAGTGGAAATCATTGAATAAATTGAATCCAGTAGCAAAGAATACACAGAATACAGGTAGCAACCCACAGTGTACATTAGCAACCCACACAGAATACAAGCCCAGCTTATTCCAAAAGCAAATCCTATATAATGTTTAAAGAAGAACATGAAAGGGAGGAAAGGAAGAGAAAAGACAAAGAGGAAAGAAAGGATAGTGTAAGTATTGCAAAGGAAGAAATAATATTGTCATTGTATGAAGTTAATATGTATATTTATTTAAAATCTAAATGAAATCTCCTGAAACTGATAAAAGAATTTAGAAGCGTTACCTATTTAAAAAGTCAATATATAGTAAGCATTGGTTGCTCGGTCGTGTCCAGCTCTTCACAACACCATGGGCTTTAGCCCTCGCAGGCTCCTCTGTCCATGGCATTCTCCAGGCAAGAATACTGGAGTGGGTTGCCATTCCCTTCTCCATGGGATCTTCCTGACCCAGGGATCAAACCTGGGTCTCCTCCATTGCAGGTGGATTCTTTACAGTTTGAGCCACCAGGGAAGCTGCATAATACAAAAAATTATATCCCAAAGGTCAAGCAGCACAGAATTTAATAAATATTTAGACGAATCCCACAGTTAATAATAGAAAACTCTAGCGAGAATCTACTTTTGTGTAAGTATAAGATTATCATACAGAAAACTTGTTCTATTAAAAGTATCTTCTAGAAAGGGAAGAAACTATAAGGAAACAGACTATGTTAGAGATTTGGTTAAGTGCACTCCTTTTACAAATTAGAGACCGAGACTCAATGTTAATAAGTAGCATGTCCAAAACATCTCAATGGTGGAACCAGGACTGATTTCTGAACTTGACTTTTATTCTGGGCTCTGGTTTACCATATCTGTGTTCTCTCATTTTATGATCTAATCATATTATTCATTTATGACATTTTTATATTTAAATTTGAAAAATTAACAAGTAAGGAAATGTCATCTATCCAACAACTCTCTAATTTTTCTAAAAAATGAGCTTAACAAGAACAGAGTGCAGTTCATAACATTAGAGCACTTGCTTAGATTCATTAAGGTCAGAACTTTACACAGGAAAAGTTCACTTCACACAGAATTCGCTTTGGCCAACACAAACCTTATATAAAACTCACAAATTTTAATCTATATCATAGTGACTTCATATGTTGTAAAAGGGTTTTCTATAATCTTGACATTTTCTTTCAGACTGCCAGTTTTCCTGTTTTAGTTGCCTAATAAGAGCTTCCAAAGACTTCAGTCTCCCTAGAGATATATAAGAATGAGTTATATTTTTACATATTAACAAGAAAATTCTAGAAATGACATTTAAAAAAATGTTTCATTCACAATAGGATCAGGCTGTTAGTTGCAAACAAGCAAACTGACTTCAGAGACTGGGTCGCTCATGTTGATGGCAAGTTTCTAGGAATAAGGTTTTAAAATCATGTAGCATCTTCTTATTTTACACTGATTGATGAATGGATAAAGAAGATGTGGTACAGAGAGAACAAGATGGTGGAGGAGTAGGTGACATGAAGTACATCTCTCTCCATGGATACATCAGGAACACACCTTCAGACACAGAAGTGCGTGCAGAACACCAGCTGAGAGCAGACAGGAGGACCTGACCTACATGCGGAAAGGAACATATAGACCCACGCAAAACTCGGTAGGACAAAGGAACTAGGGGAAAAAATAGGAGTGTTAGTAGGACTGGACCTGCCCTTGGCGGCTGGGGGAACTGAAGCAGGCGTCTGATCCCCACATCAGGGCAATTGTCTGAGTTAAAGGAGAAATATTTAAGGCTGAGAGTGAAACAGCTGAGATGTGCAGCCTAAGTGGAATGAGAATCAGACAGTCCTTGCCACAGGCATGCACACCCTGGACAGGGATGCAGGTCTTCTGGAAGGTGCAGTGGCTGGGAGCTGGAGTTTAGGGATTGTGGAGCAATCCCAGGGGCAAGGGCTGCTGTTGACTGTGGAGAGAAGGATCCAGGGGATGTGAGGCAGGAGATTATGGTGGGAAATGCCTGTGGAAGAAAGCCCGGCACCATGGAAGCAAGGCGATACTGCTGAGTCACGTGTAGGGCGTGGAGCCATTACCGTGGCCTCTCTCCCCCACATGCCAGCATCCGCAGCTGAACAATAGAGGGGCTGGCCCATCAAGTGCCTGACGCACTGATTTACAGAGTAGGACCCCACCCAGGGAGGCACTTCTATGTGCCTGACGCACCGAACAACAGAGAAGGACCCCAGGCAAGGGAGCCCTCTAAGTGCCTAAATGAGTGGAGCTATAGAGAAAGACTGGCCAAAGAGGCCTTCTGATTGCCAGCTACAACAGGCTGGAAAAAAGACTCTGATAGGGCTATAACTCCTTCGGTGGAGGCAGTCCGTGTCCCTGCACACGTGGTGCCGCCAGGGTCCCCGCAAGCCAAGCAGCTGCACCACCTTCACGCTCAACCCTCACTGGGGCAGAGCTGCCACGGGCAAGAAGAAACTCGCGTCTATGCGCACAGGTTCGCCTCCATTGTGTCCAACTCTTTGCCACCCTGTAGACTGTGGCCTTCAAGGCTTTTCTGTCAGTGGGGCTCTCCAGGCATGAACACAGGAGTGTATTAGCCAGTACTTGTTGCCATACCCTTCTAGACCGAAGGAGCTGCAGCACCTCCACACCTGGCCCTCACTGGGGCAGACCCAAGTCCTCCAGGGCAGCCTCAGGAGCAAACCCCAGTGGACGACCCACATGCAGAGGTGGAATATATGAACGGACTTTGAGAGCTCCCACAAAAGAAAACGCACTAGCTCTGATAGCTGTGGACATTGGGGACAAAGACACACAGGAGTGGACCAGATTAGAATCTGAGCTGCCCCCACAGCAGGTCCAGAGATCAGCAGTGTTGGAGGGCATCCCAGGGAGCTGAGGCGAACTGTGACTCCCAGCATGGGAAAGGCCTCTACAGCAGGACTCAAGAAAAACATTCATTATTCTTGTGTTTTGACATGTTCTGTGGATTCTTCTGGATTTTTTTTTTAATTTTCCGTTTTTCTTACTGATTCTCTTCCTGCGCCCCGCCCCCTCCCCCACCACCCCGTTGTAGTTGTCAATTTCATTGGCACTATGAAATCTAATTAAGCTTTTGAGCTTTTTTTTCCCCTCAGTCACATTTTTTATTGTTGTTATAAACCTCTGCCTCTACGTTGGCCTTTTGCATTTCTGTGGAGTTTTCCTTTTATTTTTTTCTTCTTCCTTTTTCTCCCTTTTCTCTTTTTTTCATTTTAATTTTTTAAACCTGTTACTAGTTTTTCCTACTGTCCTTTTCCCCTTGCAGTTAATCTTTAATGTATATAAATCTTCTTTTATCTACCTCTATTTAACTCTGCATATGTATTTTTTCTTTCATCTGAATATATTTGTTAGTTTTGTTTTCATTGCTTTCCCACTTGGCACCTTGCTCTAGTTTTGTTTTCCAGTTTGTGCTTTGGTTATTTTTGCTCTTAACTGGTAGATACTATTTTTGGTTTCCTTTGTTTGCTGGGTCAATCTATTGTACTTTATTTTGTTGGACTGTTTTGATTTTGCTTATGGGTGTGTATGTATCTGTGTATATTCAGTCACACTTTTTATTGTTGTTATAAACCTCTGCCTCTACATTGGGCTTTTGCAGTTCTGTGGAGTTTTCTTTTTTTTTCCCCTCTTCTTTTAATTTTAATTTTTTTAAACCTATTACTAGTTTTTCTACATTTATTCCTTTGCTTGCATTTCCTATTGTTCTTTTCCCCTTGAAGTTAATCTTTAATGTATCTAAATCTTCTTTATCTACCTCTATTTAGCATTGCCTATCTATTCATTCTTTCTTTCCTTTCCTCTCAACATATTTGCTAGTTTAGCTTTTATTGCTTTATTCTCCACTTGGCACCTTGCTTCAGTTTTGTTTTCCAGTTTGTGCTTTAGTTAGTTTCATTCTTAACTGGTACACATAATTTTTTATTTCCTTTTTTTGCCAGGTCAATCTACTGTACTTTATGTTTGTTGGACTGTTTTGATTTTGCTTATGCATGTATATGTATAAGTGCATATTCCATTATTTTAATTATTATTTGCCTGATTTTGCAACTGCCATTTGTCTGAGGTTCATCTTTGGTTTCTAATTCTTGGGTATTTGTTTTAATCTCACTTAATGCCATAACAAACCACCAATGGAATCTTCATTCCTGACCAGAGATCAAGCCCTGATCTCCCTGATCTCTTGGAGCACTGACTCCAAGACCCTAGACTACCAGAGAACTAACCCTAAGGTGTATCAAATAGTGAGAACTCACACAAAGGAAACCACTTGAATTCAAGACCTGGCATCACACCCAACCACCAGTAGCACCCAGTGCAGGATGCCTCATCTAAACAACAAACAAAAGAAGAATACAAACCCAATCATCAGCAGACAGGATTATCACTTCACTCAGCTTTGCCCATCAGAGGAAAAACAAAGCTAAACTAAAAAAAAAACAGCACAAATCTCATCCTATTTTGAAGCTTACACAAAACCACTGGACCAACCTTAGGAGGGTAGACACCAAAAGGAAAAAAGAATTCAACTTTGAATCCTGGGAAAAGAAGATCTCAAACACAGTAAGGTAAAAAAAAAAAAAATAATAATAATAATAATAATGAAAAGGCAGAGAAATACTACACAAATGAAGGAACAAACTAGCAACACAGAAGTCTAAATAAATGAAATAGGCAAACTTTCTGAAAAAGAATTCAGAATAATGATAGTAAAAGTGATTTAAAAAACCTTGAAAACAGAATGGAGAAAATGCAAGAATCAATTAACAAAGACCTAGAAGAATTAAAAAATAAACACAGAGAGGCAAACAACACAATTACTGAAATTAAAAATACTCTAGAAGAAATCACTAGCAGACTATCTGAAACAGAAGAACAAATC
The DNA here is from genome assembly GCF_029407905.1 of Bubalus kerabau. NCBI lineage: Eukaryota > Metazoa > Chordata > Mammalia > Artiodactyla > Bovidae > Bubalus > Bubalus kerabau. The sequence continues at coordinate 50,435,801 of NC_073628.1, read as the reverse complement.
AGTGATTTGGAAGATAAAATGGTGGAAACAATTTCTGAAGAGCAGAATAAAGTAAAAAGAATGAAAAGAACTGAGGATAGTCTGAGACCTTTGGGACAATACCAAATGTACTAACAGTCCAATTATAGGGGTCCCAGAAGAAGAAGAAAAAAAGAAAGGGTATGAGAAAAAATTTTGAAGAGATTATATTTGAAAATTTCCCCAACATGGAAAAGGAAATAGTCAATTGAGTCCAAGAGGCACAGAGTCCCATACAGGATAAACCCAAGGAGAAACATGCCAAGACACAAACTAATCAAACTAACAAAGACTATACACAAAGAATATTAAAAGCAGCAAGGGAAAAGCAACAAGTAACATACAAGGGAAATCCCATACACTTAACAGGTGATCTTTCAGCAGAAACTCTGCAGGCCAGAAGGGAATGGCAGGATATATTTAAAGTATTGAAAGGGAAAAATATACAACCAAGATTACTGTACCCAGCAAGAATCTCATTCAAAATTGATGGAAAAATAAGAAGCTTTTCAGACAAGCAAAAAAAAGTTAAGAGAATTCAGTACCACCAAACCAGCCTTACAACAGATATCAAAGGGACTTTATATATTTAATAAATACAAGAGAAGAAAAAGGTCTACAAAATCAACCCCAAACAATGATCAAAATGGCAATAGGAACATAAATATCAATAATTACCTTAAATGTAAATGGATTAAATGCTCCAACCAAAAGACACAGACTGGCTGAATGGATACAAAAACAAGACCTATATATATGCTGTCTACAAGAAACCCACTTCAGACCTCAAGACATATGTAGACTGAAAGTGAGAGGATGGAAAAATATATTCTATGCAAATGGAAAGCAAAATAAAGCTGGAGTAGCAATCCTCATATCAGACAAAATAGACCTCAAAATGAAGAAGATTATAAGAGATAAGGAAGGACACTACATAATGATCAAGGGGTCAGTCCTAGAGGAAGACATAACAATTGTAAATATCTATGCACCCAACATAGGAGCACATCAATACATAAGACAAACACAAATAGACATAAAAGGAGAAACTGACAGTAACACAATAATAGTAGGAGACTTTAACACCCCACTCACACCAATGGACAGATCATCAAAACAGAAAATTAACAAGGAAACACAAGTCTGATATGATACATTACATGAGATGGATCTCAGTGATACCTTCAGGACATTCCATCCAAATGAAGAAGAATACACCTTTGTCTCAAGTGTGCCTGGAACATTCTCCAGGATAGACCATGTCTTCAGTCACAAATCAAACCTCAGCAAATTTAGGAAAATTGAAATTGTATCATGAATCTTCTCTGACCACAATGCTGTGAGACTAGATATCAATTACAAGAAAAAAAATGTAGAAAAGACAAATACATGTCTTTTCTTATTAAACAGCACACTTCTAAATAACCAACAGGTTATTGAAGAAATCAAAAGGGAAATCAAAAATTTCTAGGAACAAATGACAATGTTAATATGACAACTCAAAACCTATGGGATGCAGCAAAAGCAGTTCTAAGAGGGAAGTTTATAGCAATACAATCCTACCTCAAGAAACAAGAAAAACATCAAATAGACAACCTAACTTTACACCTAAAATGACTGGAAAAAGAAGAACAAAACCCCCAAAATTAGTAGAAGAAAAGAAATCATAAAGATCTGAGCAGAAATAAATGAAAAAGAAATGAAAGAAACAGTAGTAAAGATGAATAAAACTAAAGCTGGTTCTTTGAGAAGGTAAACAAAATTGACAAATCTTTAGCCAGACTCATCAAGAACAAAAGAGAGAATCAAATCAACAAAATTAGAAATTAAAAAGGAGAGGTTACACAAGACAATGCAGAAATACAAAGGATTATAAGAGACTGTTATGACCAATTATATGGCAATAAAATGGATAACCTGGAAGAAATGGGAAGATACTTAGAAAAGTTCAATTTTCCAAGACTGAACCATGAAGAAATAGAAATTATGAACAACCCAATTACAAGCACTGAAATTGAAGCTGTGATCAAAAATCACCCAAAAAACAAAAGCCCAAGACCAGATGGCTTCATAGGAGAATTCTATCAAACATTTAGAGAAGAGCTCATGCCTATCCTTCTAAAATGCTTTCAAAAAATTGCAGAGGAAAGAACACTTTCAAACTCATTCTATGTGGCCCCCATCACCCTGATACCAAAGCCAGACAAGGCAACACACAAAAAAGAAAACTACAGGCCAATATCCAATACACTGACAAACATAGATGCAAAAATCCTCAACAAAATGTCAGCAAACAGAATTCAGCAACACATCAAGGCTCATACACCATGATCAAGTTGGGTTTATTCCAGGGATGCAAGAATTCTTTAATATATGCAAATCAATCAATGTGATACACTATATTAACAAGTTGAAAGATAAAAACCATATGATCATCTCAATGGATGCAGAAAAAGCCTATGACAAAATTCAGCACCCTTTTATGATTAAAACTCTTCAAAAAATGGACATAGAAGGAACCTACCTCAACATACTAAAGGCCATATATGATAAGCCTACAGCAAACATTATTCTCAGTGGTGAAAAACTGAAAGCATTCCCCCTAAGATCAGGAATAATACAAGGGTGTCCACTTTCACCACTATTAATCAACATAGTTCTGGAAGTCCTAGCTACAGCAATCAGAGAAGAAAAAGAAATAAAAGGAATCCAGATTGGAAAAGAAGTAAAGCTCTCACTGTTTGCAGATGAAATAATACTGTACATAGAAAACCCTAAAGATAGTATCAGAAAATTAATTACTAGAGCTAATCAGTGAATTTAGCAAAGTTGTAGGATACAAAATCAATACACACAGAAATCACCTGCATTTCTATATACTAACAATGAAAAATCAGAAACAGAAATTAAGGAATAATCCCATTCACCATTGCAACAACAAAAAAATAAAATATCTAGGAATAAACTTACCTAAGGAGACAAAAGAACTGTACACAGAAAAGTATAAGACACTGATGAAAGAAATCAAAGATGACATAAACAAATGGAGAAATATTCCATGCTCCTGGGTAGGAAGAATCAATATTGTGAAAATGACTATACTGCCAAAAGCAATCTACAGATTCAATGCAATCCCTATCAAATTAACAATGGCATTTTTCACAGAACTAGAACAAAATATTTCACAATTCATATGGAAACACAAAAGACTCCGAGTAGCCAAAGCAGTCTTGAGAAAGAAGAATGGAGCTGGAGGAATCAACCTTCCTGACTTCAGATTATACTACAAAGCTACAGTCATCAAAACAGTATGGTTCTGGCACAAAAACAGAAATATAGATAAATGAAACAAGATAGAAAGCCCAGAAATAAACCCATGCACCTATGAGTACCTTATTTTTTACAAAGGAGGCAAGAATATGCAGTGGGGCAAAGATAGCCTCTTCAATAAATGGTGTTGGGAAAACTGGACAGCTACATGTAAAAGAATGAAATTAGAACACTTCTTAACACCATACACAAAGATAAACTCACAATGGATTAAAGACCTAAATGTAAGACCAGAAACTATTAAACTCTTAGAGGAAAACATAGGCAGAACACTCGATGACATAGATCAAAGCAAGATGCTCTATGACCCACCTCCTAGAGTAATGGAAATAAAAACAAAAGTAAACAAGTGGGATCTGATTAAACTTAAAATCCTTTGTACAGCAAAAGAAACTATAAGCAAGGTGAAAAGACAACCCTCAGAATGGGAGAAAATAATTGCAAATGAAACAACTGACAAAGGATTAATTTCCAAAATATACAAGTAGCTCATACAATTCCATACCAGAAAAACAAACAACCCAATCAAAAAGTGGGGAAAAGATCTAAACAAACAATTCTCCAAAGAAGACATACAGATGGCTAACAAACACATGAAAGGATGCTCAATATCACTCATTATTAGAGAAATGCAAATCAAAACTACAATGAGATATCACCTCACACCAGTCAGAATGGCCCTCATTGAAAAGTCTATGCTGGAGAGGGTGTGGAGGAAAAGGGAATGCTCTTGCACTGTTGGTGGGAATATAAATTGATTCAGCCGCTATGGGAGACAGTATGGAGAGTCCTTAAAAAACTAGGAATAAAACCACCATGTGACCCAACATTCCCACTCCTAGGCATATACCCTGAGGAAAGCAAAACTGAAAAAGTCACATGTATCCCATTGTTCATTGAGCACTATTTACAATAGCTAGAATATGGAAGCGACATAGATGTCCATTGCATTTATGGCACAAATGTGCCATAAAATGAGGGCATTTGAGTCAGTTCTAATGAGGTGGATGAGCCTAGAGCCTATTATACATAGTGAAATAAGTCAGAAAGAGAAAGATAAATGTCATATTCTAACACATATATACAGAATCTAGAAAAATGGTACTGAAGAATTATGTACAGGGCAGCAGTGGAGAAACAGACATAAATAGACTTACAGACACGGGGAGAAGGCAGGAGACGGTGAGATGGATGGAAAGAGTAACATGCAAACTTACATTACCATATGTAAAATACACAGCCAGTGGGAATTTGCTGTATGGCTCAGGAAATTCAAACAGGGTCTTTGTTTCTATCTAGAGGGGTGGGATGGGAGGGAGTTGGGAGGGAGGTTCAAAAGGGAGGGGAGATATATATATATATATATATATATATATATATATAAATAAAATATACCTATGGCTGATTCATGTTGTGGTTTGACAGAAAAGAACAAAAGTCTGTAAAGCAATTATCCTTGAATTAAAAAATAAATAAATTTTTTAAAAAGGAAAAAAAAGATGTGGGATATATATATAATGGAATATTAGTCAGCCATAAAAAGAATGAAGTTGGGTCATTTGTAGTGATATGGATGGACTTAGAGTCTGTCGTGCAGAGTGAAGTAAGTTAGAAGGAGAAAAATAAATGTATATCAACACATGTATATGGAATCTAGAAAAATGGTACAGATGAACCTATGTGCAGGGCAGGAATACAGAGACAGACATAGTGAATGGACACAGGGGGAAGGGGAGGGTGGGATGAACTGGGAGAGCAGCACTGACACATATACACCTGCTGCTGCTCAGTCACTGCGTCACGGCCAACTCTTTGAGACCCCGTGGACTGCAGCACGCCAGGCCTCCCTGTCCCTCATCATCTCCCAGAGTCCACCCAAGCTCATGTCCATTGAGTTGGTGATGCCATCCAACCGTCTTATCCTCTGTAGGCCCCTTCTCCTCCTGCCCCCAATCTTTCCCAGCATCAAGGTCTTTTTAAATGAGTCAGCTCTTTGCATCAGGTGGCCAAAGTATTGGAGTTTCAGCTTCAGCATCAGTCCTTCCGATGAATATTCAGGGTTGATTTCCTTTAGGATTGACCAGGTTGATCTCCTTGCAGTCCAAGGGACTCTCAAGAGTCTTCTCCAGCACCACAATTCAAATGCATCAATTTCAGCCTTCTTTATGGTACAACTCTCACATCTGTACATGACTACAGGAAAAAGCATAGCTTTGACTAGAGGGACCTTTGTCAGCAAAGTGATGTCTTTGCTCTTTCATACGCCATCTACATGTGTAAAATAGTTAGATAGGGGAAAGCTGCTGCATAGCATAGGGAGCTCAGCCCTGTGCTCTGTGACAACCTAGAGGGGTAGGATGGAAGGTGGGAGGGAAGCTCAAGAGGGAGGAATGTGTGTGCACATATAGCTGATTCACTTTGTTATACAGCAGAAACTAACACAAAGATTTAAGGAAAGAATGCTCCGAATAAAATCTCTCAGTTCAGTTCAGTTCAGTCACTCAGTCATGTTGACTTTTTGAGACCCCATAGACTGCAGCACGCCAGGCTTCCCTGTCTATCACCAACTCCCGGAGTTTACTCAAACTCCTGTCCATTGAGTTGGTGATGCCATCCAACCTTCTCATCCTCTGTCGTCCCCTTCTCCTCCTGCCTTCAATCTTTCCCAGCATCAGAGTCTTTTCAAATGTGTCACTTCTTCGCATCAGGTCGCTACAGTGAAAATAAATTCATGCAGCAGAACTGCCCTGAAAAGGACAGGAATTCAACCGCTCCTTCCTCCACTGATGCCATTCTGCTCTGGAACTCAACCGTGTGGCTGCCCTTCAAAGCTGAATGATTCTGCCAGAGTCCTCACCTGCGGGGCCTCCCACATGAGGCCACCTTCCTCAGGCTGCTCACTTCTCAACTGAAGTCTCATGTGGGTCAATCTGGTGAGTGGAGCCTATGTCAGGTAAATCTGTCCCATGTGCAAAGGACACTGTGGAACACAGTTTCCTGGGTCTTCTTACTTGAAAAATAGGAAGTATCTTGAAAAACATCTAATAAAATGTATTCAAGAACTTACGGAGAATTTAATAAATGTTACTAAAATAAATTAAAACAGACCTAAATAAATTGAGTAGTACACCATGATCATAGATTCAAAGATTCAGTATTGCTGAATGTAAAATTTACCCCAAATTTATGTAGAGATTTTTGTAATTCCAATCAAAATTCTAACATTTTTGAGTATTCAGCAAGATGATTCCAAGATTTTTATAAAAATTGCAAGAATGAGGTAGAGAATTTGTTATACCGGAAATTATCTCATTTTAAAACTACAGTAATTAAAAAAATGTTGTGTAGTTCAGGGAATAAATAAACAATCAATGAAACAAAGTAGAGAGCCCTGGAATCAATTTATAAATATAAAGAGTCTATTAATATAATATAGGCAGAGAAACCTGGCAGAAGAGGCAGTACAGATTAAGGGAGCAAGTTCAGTCTTTACATAGCGGGGAAGAACCAATCTGACTCCATACTGGATCTGTGTCTTGTGCTTTAATCTTTGTATTCTACTGCTTTTGCTACAAGTTAATCACTAAGAGCATGTCGTCTATGGTTTAAAGTATATATAACAGCCTGTCTCCTGGACTTTGCCTCAGTGCAGGCAAGTTGAAGCTAAGATACCTTTGTTTAGCCCACAAGAAACATTCCGACCAGGCTTGCCTGTAAATGGCTGCAGGAGAGAAGAGACACACTCCCTTCAGTTTGGTTGGAACCAGGTAATATTTGCAACAACTTACTGCTTTTTAAACTTTACTCCTTAACCCCTTCTTTCTTTGTTCTATAAAAACAACAACAACCAGCAGCCAAACCTGAGCAGGATGGTTCTTTCAGGCATTAGTTTACCATCTTCTTGGTTTGCTGGATTTCTGAAAAAGTCACCATTGCTTGTCCCAATAACTTGTTCGTTGGCTGATTAGCCAGTTGTGGAGTGAGCAGTATGAACTTGGACTCAGTAACTTTTACAAGAAGTGATTCTGAGACAAGCCTATATTAATATGGATAAAAATGGAATTGTATTCCTCCCTTGTACCATACACAAAGTCAATTCCATGTGGAAGGTGAGGTTATAAACGATAGAGAATGATTCTTTCAAAAGGTAAAAGGTTAAAAAAGAAAAAAGTAGTAACAGAGGAAAAGTTTGATACATTGGATCATATTAAATTAAGAACTTCTGTACCTCAAAAAAGTCATAAAGAGGATAAAAAGGCAAGCCAAAGAATAAAAAGGCATTCATGTCACATAAAATGAACAAAATACTAGAATCCAGAATATATGGCAAACTCCTAAAATCAGTAAGTAAAGAAAGAGAATAACCCCATAGAAAAATAGACAAAAGTTTTTAACAGGTACTTTTGGAAAGAAGAGACCTGAATGCACAGTAAGCATATGAAATAGTGTTAAACTTATCTGTCATCAGGAAAATACAAATTAGGAACAAAGCACGGCATATCCTCTCGACTGGCAAAATGTAAAACATCGTGCACTACCTATCGGTGGCCAGGAGAGGGAGTACAAATGGGTACCACCACTCTGAAAAACAATGGAGTGTTGGTGAATTTGAAGATGCCCCACTCCAGGTAATATTCTCTTGCAAAACGTGTGTACATGTGTACCAGGATACACGGTTGTTCGTGACATAAAAAAAAAACACTCACATGTATGATTCCTTTACATCAAATTCAAAGACAGGCAAAACTGACTGTTATTTAGGTTATATACATTGGTCATAAAATGATAAAGAAAAGCATGAAAATGATTATGACCCAATTTGGAGTAGTGATTAATTTGTTGGGTGGGGAGGTTTGTGATGAAGTACAAGGGAGCTTCTGGAATAAATACTGACAATATTATCTTTCTTAACTAGAGTGTTAGGTATATGAGTTTTTACTTTATAATTGGGGCTTTCCTGATGGCTCAATGGGTAAAGAATTCGGCTGCAATGCAGGAGACACAGGAGACACGGGTTCAGTCCCTGGGTTGAAAAGGTTCCCTGGAGGAGGGAACGGCAACCCACTCCAGTAGGCTTGCCTGTAAAATTCCATGGACAGAGGAGCCTGGTGGGCTACAGTCCAAGGGGTCACAGAGTCGGACACAACTGAGTGAGCATATGCAGAGCCTCCCGTGACTACAGTGGAAGATACATGAGTTTTTGCTTTATAATTACCACTAAAGCATCCTTACACCCTCTAGCTTATGCACTGTTTCTGTATGTTACATTTCACAATTAGAAAAGCAGTTCGGTTTGGTTCAGTCACTCAGTCGTGTCCGACTCTTTGCGACTCCATGAACTGCAGCACACCAGGCCTCCCTGCCCATCACCAACTCAGTAGACACGGTAAAGTTTCACATGTGCAATGCTATATCTCAGCTTCCGTATGTACTACAGCATGTTCGCCACCAACAGTTCAAGTTCCGTCCGTCACCATTCGGCTGATCCCCTTTACTATTTCTTTATCACTCCACTCCCTTCCCCTCTGGTTACCTCTGCTCCGTTCTCTGTATCTATGTATCTGTTTTTGTTCAGTTGGTTTGTTCATGTTTTTTTGTTTACATTTTGGTTTTATTCATATTTCATGTATGAGTGAAATTATATAAGTAAAACCATTATTGCCTAATTCCAGATGGTGCTACTTTTTCATTATACTCCTGTGATCACAAAAAGGCAAATACTCCCTGACTTTCTCATTTTCTGAGAAGCTAACAGTTGGATTCTCCAAATACTTACTTCAACAAAATTATTTTCCCTATGAAATATCATAGTAACATAGTTTCTTTTAATATTTTCAAAGTCTGTTTAAGTTTGGACTTATCCTTAAATTCAACAGACCCAAATTCAAATTCATCAAATGAATGCATATCTCATGCATGCAATTCTTTTCCGTATGACGAGTTTATCCCTTTTTATCTCCTAGGAAGTATCTCCCTTGATTTTAAGCTGTGTTGGAAACCCCAGTAGTCACTTATAAATGTTGTTGAAAGTACTAGAAACCAGAGTTCAATTAATTCCATTTTTTATAAAGAGGAAGAAAGTGGATTTTGCAAGCCTCTGTCTGACAGGTCAATTTGAAGCAAGATTCTGGGAGGGGTAGACTCTGAGCTATATAAATTTGCTTTGGGCACTCTTAATAAAAGAGGATATGAATTTTTTTTAGAACTCAAAGCTTTTTTTCCTTTTGAGTAACTAGCATGAACTTTTTTTTCAATTTTGATGAGAATTATACAGTGTACTGATGAGAATTATTCAGTGGTAAAGAACCCACCTGTCAATGTAAAAACCACAGGAGATTCAAGTTGGACCCCTGGGTCTGGAAGATCCCCTGGAGAAGGAAATGGCAACCTGCTCCACAGTATTCTTTCCAGAATAATCCCATGGACAGAGGAGCCTGGCTACAGTCCACAGGGTCGCAAAGAGTCGGACACGACTGAGTGACTACTTATGCATGCGCACATGTAGTGTACTGTCTCAAACTTTGCTGCCATCTCCTAGGAGCCAGTTTTCAGTTCAGTTCAGTTCAGTCGCTCAGTCGTGTCTGACTCTTTGCAACCCCATGGACTGCAGCACGCCAGGCTTCCTTGTCCATCACCAACTCCTGGAGCTTATGCAAACTCATGTCCATTGAGTTGGTGATACCATCCAATCATCTCATCCTCTGTCGTCCCCTTCTCCTCCCACCTTCAGTCTTTCCCAGCGTCAGGGTCTTTTCAGATGAGTCAATTCTTTGCATCAGGTGGCCAAAGTATTGGAGTTTCAGCTTCAGCATCAGTCCTTCCAATGAATATTCAGGCCTCACTAAACAGTACATGGAATTCTCTAGGCCAAAATACTGGAGTGGGTGGCCTTTCCTTCTCCAGGGGATCTTCCCAACCCAGGGATTGAACCCAGGTCTCCCACATTGCAGGCAGATCCTTTACCAGATGAGCCACAAGGGAAACCCAGGAGCCAGTTTTAGGCTTTATATCAACTATGAAAACATTTACAGTCTGTACAACTGGATTCTATTTTCTGTCTTTGGTCAGCCTTTCTATTCTGATTTAAAACTCCTTGGTCCTATTTTATCATGCTTATTTGTGCTCTGTCATTATACTGTATATTTTCTGTGTAAGGCACTTCTAAATCCTTAGTAAAACAAGATAAAGGCAGCAGGAAGAGAAGAGAATGAGAAAGGAGACCAGGGAAAATGAATCTGGTAGCGAAAACCATAACCATATGTTCCAGCATGGCTTCTTTGAGCATCAAATCTTGGTGGGCAAATCAAATTTCCTTTCTTAATAATAAAGATTTAGATTGAACAAATAGATAAGGATGGTATCATGGAAGTCCGAACAAGAGTTGGAAAAGAAATTCCAGACATAGAGCATTTCAGAAGGGAGAGAGTTTATTAAGAACAAAGAGCAGAGACAATAAGGGCACCGCCTCCTGGCAGGCCAGTGAGAGTCCACTATTAGAACAGCACGTGGCTCAAAGGACACCTGATCGTTGGGTGGTTAGTAGCCAATTTTTATTGGAGAAGGAAATGGCAACCCACTCCAGTGTTCTTGCCTGGAGAATCCCAGGGACAGGGGAGCCTGGTGGGCTGTCGTCTCTGGGGTCGCACAGAGTCGGACACGACTGAAGCGACTTAGCAGCAGCAGCAGCAACCAATTTTTATAGCCTTAAGACAAAATTCTTGCTGGAAGGATGGCATTAGGTGATTGGTTAGGGCACCACTGGGTGAGCAAATCTGGGCAATTTTGCGTAATTTGGGGTCAGGAAGCTGGCTGATAGGGACCAGGGGGATTTGGGCAACAGTTAAAATGGGGCTCAGTCAGTTCCAGAGGTGACCTTGGTTCTGGGCTCTGCCTCCTGGCCTTGGTGCAAGGACTCGCACCTGTGAGCCTGGGAAAGGACCCCACAGAAGGTAGGGAGCACAGGCCTTACCTGAGGTGTCATGAGACCCTTCTTGTAGGCATGGAGAATTCTAATAACAGCAAAGCTCCAGGGAAACTTAGAATGTTTGCCTGTAAGTCAAGAAGGTGACCCAGAGGGAATTTGAGAGTGGCAGGGCTTATGCATGGACCCAGGCCGTGGCCACAGGCTCAGTATCTTCACCAGTGACTTGCATAAAGACCTAAATGGCATCCTCATCAAAGTTGCTAATGCAGTAGATTATAATCAGACAAGGCCTGGAACACAGTACATCAAAACCGAACAAGGCACAGACTGGGATGAAAAAACGCTGGCTTCAGATTCTCCTCTGCCCACATTTTAGAGTGTCATCATGGGCAAGTCACTGATGAGCCTTCATTTCACAACCTTTAAGTTAATAATACTTACCCTTAGGTTTGTTATAAACATTAAAGGCAATATATGCAGCACCTGGCATAGAGTAGCTACTCAATAAATGACAAATATATTTGATTGCATAATTAAGATCAGAAAACATTAGGCAGGCTGGAGAGATGAATCATATCTAATAAAATAAGATGGCTTTATTTTATAATTCAGATTTGGTTAAAAAGAATAAATAAGTAAATACACCAAAACAACTTGCCAAATTTCAGGGAGAGAAAGCCATGTGCATAGCTCTCTCTACAAACCTCTCTGCAGTGGGTTCTAACCAGTCCACTTTGTGCAAACCTTTTAGCCAAAGCAGATCTTGTAAAGAAACTGGTAGTTTTCAGTCAAAAAGCAAATATCTCATATGTCCATTCTGTCTGGGAGAACGGCACTGCCCAGCAGTCTGGCACTGCCCCAGCAACACAAGCTGATGGTCATTCTCCCCTAGGAATCTCTGCCTGGCAGCCTCCCAGCTGTGGACCCCATGGATCCCACCACAGTCATTTACAGCCCCCAGGGCAGCACCTGGAAAGGATTCGCTTAACTGCCTCTCCCTCATTCTCGTTTTCCTCAGTTCTCATCACTGCTTTGAGCACATCCCAGGAAAGCTCTGGTTGTCCTTAGAATTCAGAGGTAGAACTTATTCTTGGTGAGGGCCACAGAGATACTGGGTTAATATTTTATCTGGAAAGTTGTATGATGGTTCCCAATCCATAGAAAGTGAAAAGAGTCTTTTGAACTCCTATGCCTAAAGAGGCAGGAGAGTGAAGCATTTCCCACAAACCCCCTTCCCTGGCTCTGAGGAGAAACGAAAATTTGGCCTCTATTTTTTGGCCCCATTTGTTCAGCAGAATTTGGCGAGTAGCTACCATGTGTCAGGCACCACAGTAGGCACATAAAAGTTGTTGATGGAAATAATAGAGAGTCTGTAATAAGAATTGAAAATGGTTTTATTTGAGCCCAACTGAAGATGGTGGCCTTGGAGACACAGATTCAAGAAGCAATTGAATTGTGTTCCACCAAAAAAATAGGGGAGGCTTATATATAGAGGCAGAATCCACAAAATGACACAAGTTGTCAGGAATTAGGGCTGAGGCTGGTGAGAAGTAAGGGAGCCTGTCAAACAAGGATTAATTGGGGTCCAAAATGGCTGCACAGTTCCAAGCAGAGACCTTGAAACCATAAGGTTGCCACTGGCATTTGCTAACAGATACTGCTTTGAGAATGGCTGGCTGGTGGCATTCTTGAGTCTGACATAGTTCAAAAAATTCATGTTCTCAATGATGCAGGAATGTGTCTGAAACTATGGCCACCTAGCTCCATTTTAAATGCCTGAACCACAGTTACTCCATTCTTATTTTGCAAATGCATTCTACTCTTTAATGGTTAAAGCAGATGTACAGTATATATTTAATGGGCCACAAACAGACTGTTCTGGTTGGCCTAAAGTTCAAGTTAAATCATGTATAAGCCAGAACGACTTCCCCATAATTCAATATGTGAATGCTTTTTCCATCAAAATGAATAACGCTGTCTCCCATTGGTCCCGTAACTGGCCATGCCCGATCATGCCAGTTGTCACGGACACCCCATTGAAAAGCAGTAAGCCCGTCCTGCAATCCCGGCTCAACTCCTCCAAGCTCACTGAACCTCGACCCCTTGTGACAGTCAGTTCTCTGAAATCCCCAACCTGCTTGCTTGTTTGACTCCATCTATTCTCATCTGATTTATATACTAGTCTTAGTCTCTGACTGTCATCTTGACTCTGACCCAGGAGCCCACCCAAGGCTGCATTTAGTGACTGCCTCTGCGCCCCACACCCTGTCCCACAGGCAAGTGGAGCCCAGGGCTGGGCCGCTGCAGGCTAGCCAACAGCCTGCCCATGTCATCTCCACCTAGGAAGGGGGAAAGCACAAATCTCAGTGGGTCTATCAACCTGTGCAGCCCCCCTGACTGCCTGCCCATCCCACAGCCAGCACAGCTTGAAGACACTCAGAGACCCTCCAGACACCCATGTGCAGACCAGGGGGGCTCTCTGAATTCTCCTTGGGAAATAATCTATGCAAATGCACAGATATTTAATACTGCTGTTCATGACGTTCCCAGAACCTGGAAGGGATGGCATACCCATTGGATCCCCGCTTGCCTTTAGCTATTGCCTAATAGATGACAAGCCAGCACCTGCTTCAAAGGCAGCCTGGCCTCGACTCTTGACATCCCACAGCTGGGCTGTGCAGCTAAGTAATGGTCCACGCAGCTGGCCTCCCAGCTTCCAGGTGGCTTCCATCTCGAGCAAGTCTCCACAACATATGCTCATGCTAGAATCAAGGAGCCTTTCATAGGAACTCAAACTGTGACTGCATTTTACAGCCAGGAACTTTCCTTTTCTGCCATTAATCTATATCACCAAAAATAAGAGTACTGGGAAGTTCCTGGCAGTCTAGTGTTAAGACTCTGCACTTCCGTTGCAGGGGGTGCTGGTTTGATCCCTGGTAAACTGTGTGGTGCAGCCAAAAAAGAAAATTAAATAAAACTACACCTTTATAAAAAATAGGAGTGCTATTCTCCAGACTTAGAGGAGCTGGAATGTTTCTACTAAGGGAAATTGCACAGTGTGGCCAGAAGAACTCTGGGCTAAGCAGAGAAAATTAAAGTTTATTGAGTACCTACTATTTTCCAGTACTCTAATCACCACAATTCAATTGGCTAAATATTTTTTTCATGTAAATTTTTTTTAAAATTTTATTTTATTTTTAAACTTTACATAATTGTATTAGTTTTGCCAAATATCAAAATGAATCCGCCACAGGTATACATGTGTTCCCCATCCTGAACCCTCCTCCCTCCTCCCTCCCCATTCCATCCCTCTGGGTCGTCCCAGTGCACCAACCCCAAGCATCCAGTATCGTGCATCGAACCTGGACTGGCAACTCGTTTCATACATGATATTTTACATGTTTCAATGCCATTCTCCCAAATCTTCCCACCCTCTCCCTCTCTCACAGAGTCCATAAGACTGTTCTATACATCAGTGTCTCTTTTGCTGTCTCGTACACAGGGTTATTGTTACCATCTTTCTAAATTCCATATATATGCGTTAGTATACTATATTGCTGTTTTTCTTTCTGGCTTACTTCACTCTGTATAATAGGCTCCAGTTTCATCCACCTCATTAGAACTGATTCAAATGTATTCTTTTTAATGGCTGAGTAATACTCCATTGTGTATATGTACCACAGCTTTCTTATCCATTCATCTGCTGATGGACATCTAGGTTGCTTCCATGTCCTGGCTATTATAAACAGTGCTGCGATGAACATTGGGGTACACGTGTCTCTTTCCCTTCTGGTTTCCTCAGTGTGTATGCCCAGCAGTGGGATTGCTGGATCATAAGGCAGTTCTATTTCCAGTTTTTTAAGGAATCTCCACACTGTTCTCCATAGTGGCTGTACTAGTTTGCATTCCCACCAACAGTGCAAGAGGGTTCCCTTTTCTCCACACCCTCTCCAGCATTTATTGCTTGTAGACTTTTGGATCGCAGCCATTCTGACTGGTGTGAAATGGTATCTCATAGTGGTTTTGATTTGCATTTCTCTGATAATGAGTGATGTTGAGCATCTTTTCATGTGTTTGTTAGCCATCTGTATGTCTTCTTTGGAGAAATGTCTATTTAGTTCTTTGGCCCATTTTTTGATTGGGTCATTTATTTTTCTGGAGTTGAGCTGTAGGAGTTGCTTGTATATTCTCGAGATTAGTTGTTTGTCAGTTGCTTCATTTGCTATTATCTTCTCCCATTCTGAAGGCTGCCTTTTCACCTTGCTAATAGTTTCCTTTGATGTGCAGAAGCTTTTAAGTTTAATTAGGTCCCATTTGTTTATTTTTGCTTTTATTTCCAATATTCTGGGAGGTGGGTCATAGAGGATCCTGCTGTGATGTATGTCAGAGAGTGTTTTGCCTATGTTCTCCTCTAGGAGTTTTATAGTTTCTGGTCTTACGTTTAGATCTTTAATCCATTTTGAGTTTATTTTTGTGTATGGTGTTAGAAAGTGTTCTAGTTTCATTCTTTTACAAGTGGTTGACCAGATTTCCCAGCACCACTTGTTAAAGATTGTCTTTAATCCATTGTATATTTTTGCCTCCTTTGTCAAAGATAAGGTGTCCATGTGTGCATGGATTTATCTCTGGGCTTTCTATTTTGTTCCATTGATCTATATTTCTGTCTTTGTGCCAGTACCATACTGTCTTGATGACTGTGGCTTTGTAGTAGGGCCTGAAGTCAGGTAGGTTGATTCCTTCAGTTCCATTCTTCTTTCTCAAGATTGCTTTGACTATTCGAGGTTTTTTGTATTTCCATACAAATTGTGAAATTATTTGTTCTAGCTCTGTGAAGAATACCATTGGTAGCTTGATAGGGATTGCATTGAATCTATAGATTGCTTTGGGTAGTATACTCATTTTCACTATATTGATTCTTCCAATCCATGAACATGGTATATTTCTCCATCTGTTAGTGTCCTCTTTGATTTCTCTCACCAGTGTTTTATAGTTTTCTATATATAGGTCTTCAGTTTCTTTAGGTAGATATATTCCTAAGTATTTTATTCTTTCCGTTGCAATGGTGAATGGAATTGTTTCCTTAATTTCTCTTTCTGTTTTCTCATTATTAGTGTATAGGAATGCAAGTGATTTCTGTGTGTTGATTTTATAGCCTGCAACTTTACTATAGTCATTGATTAGTTCTAGTAATTTTCTGGTGGAGTCTTTAGGGTTTTCTATGTAGACGATCATGTCATCTGCAAACAGTGAGAGCTTTACTTCTTCTTTTCCAATTTGGATTCCTTTTATTTCTTTTTCTGCTCTGACTGCTGTGGCCCAAACTTCCAAAACTATGTTGAATAATAATGGTGAAAGTGGGCACCCTTGTCTTGTTCCTGACTTTAGAGGAAATGCTTTCAATTTTTCACCATTGAGGATAATGTTTGCTGTGGGTTTGTCATATATAGCTTTGATTATGTTGAGGTATGTTCCTTCTATTCCTGCTTTCTGGAGAGTTTTTATCATAAATGGATGTTGAATTTTGTCAAAGGCTTTCTCTGCATCTATTGAGATAATCATATGGTTTTTATTTTTCAACTTGTTAATGTGGTGTATTACATTGATTGATTTGCGGATATTGAAGAATCCTTGCATCCCTGGGATAAAGCCCACTTGGTCATGGTGTATGATCTTTTTAATGTGTTGTTGGATTCTGATTGCTAGAATTTTGTTAAGGATTTTTGCATCT
Organism: Bubalus kerabau; assembly: GCF_029407905.1. Lineage (NCBI taxonomy): Eukaryota > Metazoa > Chordata > Mammalia > Artiodactyla > Bovidae > Bubalus > Bubalus kerabau. The sequence goes on along the minus strand of NC_073628.1, from coordinate 50,418,801 downwards.
ATGTTCATCAGTGATATTGGCCTGTAGTTTTCTTTTTTTTGTGGGATCTTTGTCAGGTTTTGGTATTAGGGTGATGGTAGCCTCATAGAATGAGTTTGGAAGTTTACCATCCTCTGCAATTTTCTGGAAGAGTTTGAGCAGGATAGGTGTTAGCTCTTCTCTAAATTTTTGGTAGAATTCAGCTGTGAAACCGTCTGGACCTGGGCTTTTGTTTGCTGGAAGATTTTTGATTACAGTTTCAATTTCCATGTATGTGATGGGTCTGTTAAGATTTTCTATTTCTTCCTGATCGAGTTTTGGAAAGTTGTACTTTTCTAAGAATTTATCCATTTCTTCCACGTTGTCCATTTTATTGGCATATAATTGTTGATAGTACTCTCTTATGATCCTTTGTATTTCTGTGTTATCTGTTGTGATCTCTCCATTTTCATTTCTAATTTTATTGATTTGATTTTTCTCCCTTTGTTTCTTGATGAGTCTGGCTAATGGTTTGTCAATTTTGTTTATCCTTTCAAAAAACCAGCTTTTGCTTTTGTTGATTTTTGCTATGATCTCTTTTGTTTCTTTTGCATTTATTTCTGCTCTAAGTTTTAAGATTTCTTTCCTTCTACTAACCCTGGGGTTCTTCATTTCTTCCTTTTCTAGTTGCTTTAGGTGTAGAGTTAGGTTATTTTTATAATTTCTGTGACTTTTTTTCCCCCCTCTGTTTCTTTCTCTTCTTCTTTTATATAACATCGTATATCTGCAATTCCAAACTCTACTCAAGATTTTTAATTTATGCTTTTGGGTATTTGATATCAATTTTGTACCTGCATTTTCTTTATAATTTTTGCAACATTGTTTTTGTTGGTTTGTTTGTTTTCTCTCTTTATTTTTCTTCTTCTTTTTTTTTAACATTGTATTTTTGAAATTCCAAACTCTACTCTAGATTTTTAATTTTTGCTTTTTGGTATTAGTTATCAATTTTGTATTTGTAGTTTCTTTATAATTTTCGCAACCTTGCTTGTTTTTCTTTGTTCGTTTTTTCTCTCTTTCTTTTCCTTCTTCTTTTCATTAACATCGCATTTTTGAAATTCCAAACTCTACTCTAGATTTTTAATTTTTGCTTTTATGTATTTGTTACCAATTTTGTACCTTTAAGAACCCAATCTTCAGGACCCACTTTTCACTAGGGAACGAGATTACTGGCTTGACTGCTCTCTCTCCCTTTGGACTCTCTGTTTTCTCCACCAGGTCGCCTGTATCTCCTCCCTAACCCCTCTCTACTCTACCCAACTCTGTGAATTTCTGTGTGTTCCAGACGGTGGAGAACACTTAGGGAACTGATTACTGGCTGGATCTGTCTCCCTCCTTTTCATTTCCCCCTTTTATCCTTCTGGCCACCTCTGTCTCCTGCCTCCTTCTTCTCTTCTCTGTATAACTCCGTGAACATCTCTGAGTGGTCCAGTTGTGGAGTGCACATAAGGAAGTGACTACTGGCTAGCCCACTCTCTCCACTATTGATTCCACCTCATCTCATTTGGGTCACCTCTAACTGCCTCCTCCCACTTCTCTTCTCCATGTAACACTGTAAACCTCTCTGAGTGACCCTCACAGTAGAGAAACTTTTCATCTTTAACGTAGATGTTTTATCAATGGTGCTGTATAGAAGGAGAAGTTTTGAAACTATTGTAAAAATAAGACCGATAACTGGAAGTAGGAGGCTTAAGTCCAAACCCTGACTCCAGGGAACTCCTGACTCCAAGGAACATTAATTGACAGGAGCTCATCAAACGCCTCCATACTGACACTGAAACCAAGCACCACACAAGGGCCAACAAGTTCCAGGGGAAGACATACCAAGCAAATTCTCCAGCAACAAAGGAACACAGCCCTGAGCTTCAAGATACAGGCTGCCCAAAGTCACCCCAAAACCATAGACATCTCATAACACATTACTGGACATTTCATTACACTCCAGAGAGAAGAAATACAGCTCCATCCACCAGAACATCGACACAAGCTTCCCTAACCAGGAAACCGTGACAAGCCACCTGTACAAACCCACACACAGTGAGGAAAAGCCACAATAAAGAGAACTCCACAAACTGCCAGAATACAGAAAGGACACCCCAAACTCAGCAATTTAAACAAGATGAAGAGACAGAGGAATAGCTAGCAGATAAAGGAACAGGATAAATGCCCACCAAACCAAACAAAAGAGGAAGAGATAGGGAATCTACCTGATAAAGAATTCTGAATAATGATAATGAAATTGATCCAAAATCTTGAAATTAAAATGGAATCACAGATAAATAGCCTGGAGGCAAGGATTGAGAAGATGCAAGAAAGGTTTAACAAGGACTTAGAAGAAATAAAAAAGAGTCAATATATAATGAATAATGCAATAAGTGAAATTAAAAACACTCTGGAGGCAACAAATAGTAGAATAACAGAGGCAGAAGATAGGATTAGTGAATTAGAAGATAGAATGGTAGAAATAAATGAATCAGAGAGGACAAAAGAAAAACGAATTAAAAGAAATGAGGACAATCTCAGAGACCTCCAGGACAATATTAAACGCTACAACATTCGAATCATAGGGGTCCCAGAAGAAGAAGACAAAAAGAAAGACCATGAGAAAATACTTGAGGAGATAATAGTTGAAAACTTCCCTAAAATGGGGAAGGAAATAATCACCCAAGTCCAAGAAACCCAGAGAGTCCCAAACAGGATAAACCCAAGGCGAAACACCCCAAGACACATATTAATCAAATTAACAAAGATCAAACACAAAGAACAAATATTAAAAGCAGCAAGGGAAAAACAACAAATAACACACAAAGGAATACCCATAAGGATAACAGCTGATCTTTCAATAGAAACTCTTCAAGCCAGGAGGGAATGGAAAGACATACTTAAAATGATTAAAGAAAATAACCTACAGCCCAGATTATTGTACCCAGCAAGGATCTCATTCAAGTATGAAGGAGAAATCAAAAGCTTTTCAGACAAGCAAAAGCTGAGAGAATTCTGCACCACCAAACCAGCTCTCCAACAAATACTAAAGGATATTCTCTAGACAGGAAACACAAAAACGGTGTATAAATTCGAACCCAAAACAATAAAGTAAATGGCAACGGGATCATACTTATCAGTAATTACCTTAAACGTAAATGGGTTGAATGCCCCAACCAAAAGACAAAGACTGGCTGAATGGATACAAAAACAAGACCCCTACATATGTTGTCTACAAGAGACCCACCTCAAAACAGGGGACACATACAGACTGAAAGTGAAGGGCTGGAAAAAGATTTTCCATGCAAATAGGGACCAAAAGAAAGCAGGAGTAGCAATACTCATATCAGATAAAATAGACTTTAAAACAAAGACTGTGAAAAGAGACAAAGATGGTCACTACATAATGATCACAGGATCAATCCAAGAAGAAGATATAACAATTATAAATATATATGCACCCAACACGGGAGCACCGCAGTATGTAAGACAAATGCTAACAAATATGAAAGGAGAAATTAACAATAACACAATAATAGTGGGAGACTTTAATACCCCACTCACACCTATGGATAGATCAACTAAACAGAAAATTAACAAGGAAACACAAACTTTAAACGATACAATAGACCAGTTAGACCTAATTGATATCTATAGGACATTTCATCCCAAAACAATGAATTTCACCTTTTTCTCAAGCGCACATGGAAACTTCTCCAGGATAGATCACATCCTGGGCCATAAAGCTAGCCTTGATAAATTCAAAAAAATAGAAATCATTCCAAGCATCTTTTCCAACCACAATGCAGTAAGATTAGATCTCAATTACAAGAGAAAAACTATTAAAAATTCCAACATATGGAGGCTGAACAACACGCTGCTGAATAACCAACAAATCACAGAAGAAATCAAAAAAGAAATCAAAATTTGCATAGAAATGAATGAAAATGAAAACACAACAACCCAAAACCTGTGGGACACGGTAAAAGCAGTCCTAAGGGGAAAGTTCATAGCAATACAGGCACACCTCAAGAAACAAGAAAAAAGTCAAATAAATAACCTAAATATTTTTTATTTCCATTCTACTGATAAGGAAACTTCAAGACTCAGAAAACAAGACTTTGGATAACTTGCCTGTACCATGTAGTTGATAAGTGGCAAGATCAAGATTTGCACCCAGGTCTATCTGAAAAGCTCAGCCACTTTCTCCCCACCAGCCTCCTTCAAGCAGGATCACTGGGGGCCTATCTTGGATGGTGGCTATTGCACAGGACATGGACCAGCCCCCTTCACTCCCTTGCTGAGCTCAGTGTCTCCTCTCTCAAAGCAGAATAGCTGACCTCACAGTACTTGTGATAATCAAACATGAAGGCATCTTAACAACTCAAGCCCTCAGGCCTGGACTCCATCCCTGAGGCTGGAGCCATTGTCTCCTGAGAATCTGCAGGTGCCCCCAGTGGCTGGGACCTCAGGCCACAATTTAGAATAGAAAGGCGAGTTCCCCATGGGGTAGGCAGTGAAGGGCACTGTCAGAAGCTGCAGGTGCCCAGGCCACCTGCCCCTGGACCTGTCTCTACCTGGGAACTGGAAGGCTGTGACTCAGAGACCCTTTCATCTCAGTTCCTGGGCTAAAAAGCTGGGCAAAACCTAGTGGGATCCAGGTATGAGTATGAGCCTTAAGGACAAAGGGTTGTTTTGTTTTGTTTCTCTCTCTTTCTGAGTAAGAAGGAAAGAGGGTCCTGTAGTCTTTGGAAGAGCGCGGTAGCAGCAGTGAAGGCCAGAAGTGCTGACAAGGGAAGGGGCAAGACCAGGAGGAGCCTCCTGCTTCATGAACAGGGATCACAGTCATTCCAAGAGAGGGCACACCAGGAAGAGGGCCTTCCAGGAGAAGCTACAGAGAATGTGAGAGGAGGGGAGCCCGAGGAACGCTGATAGGGACTCTCAGAAGATGAGCCTTGAGACAGCAGCACCTGGGGCAAGGGCCCAGGAGAGACTATAGGTCACCTTTGCATTGCACTGTCCAGATTAAAGACAGAAACGAAATTTACCTCGTGACGGTTGGTTAGGATACAGCTGTATATTAAGGTTTTGGGGAAACAGTGGCTCTTTCTGACCTCTCCAAGATTCACATCATCTGTATAATTCATGCTTTCTACATGAAAGGAGTTAATCTGACTTTTCTTGTGAGGGTACCAGCCAATTTACATAGAAGTATATGACTTCACTTTCACTTTTCACTTTCAAGCATTGGAGAAGGAAATGGCAGCCCACTCCAGTGTTCTTGCCTGGAGAATCCCAGGACGGGGGAGCCTGGTGGGCTGCCGTCTATGGGGTCGCACAGAGTCGGACACGACTGAAGCGACTTAGCAGTAGCAGCAGTATATGACACCCAAATGAAACAGCACCTCCATCATTTTGAATCAATGAAAATTCCCTCCTTGTAACTATGTCAGTGCATATTCACAGAAGAAAATTACAATATGCAGACTGTGAAAAGAAGGAAAAAAATACCCATCCTCCTATGACCCAGAGTTGACCCTTGGGGGAATCTCTTGAGGAATTACCCTTCCGCATGTATTTCTACACATATATTCTCTAGAAATAAGGCCGTGCTATCTCTGCTGATTTGTTATGTGACTTTCATTCACTCAACTATAGGTTTTTAAAATAACTATTCATCTTCAACATTATTTTTGATGGTGGCATAGTATTCCATAGTATTGTATCCAATTGTAACTTGATAATTCTTCTACTGGTTGAATGTTTAGATAGTTGACGATTGAATTTTTAAATTCTGGGGGGTCACATGTTTTAAAAAGATGTAAAATATATAAAATAGCACAGAAATATCTGTGTGAAAATTGCATTTTGACTACTACAAAACAGATAATGATAAAAATTCCTATAGTTAAATCTGTGTGCTTATATTTAATTTCATCACTAGGATAAATTCTTGGAAGTTAACTCAAGCTGTGTGCACATTTCCTCCCAATTTTTTACTTTTAAAATATTCAAATGTAGAGAAAAAGCAGAACAGTACAATAAACATAAATGGTAGACTTCTGTCAGGCTCCGCTGTCCATGGGATTTTCCAGGCAAGAATAATGGAGTGGTTTGCCATTTCCTACTCCAGCGGATCTTCCCAAACCAGGGATAGAACCCCAGTCTCTTATATCTTCTGCATGGACAGGAAGGTTCTTTACCGCTAGCGCCACCTGGTATTAAATACATGACATTTCACCCTATCTACTCCAGTTAGTATCTCCTAAGTACAATAGTCATTAACGCATTTAACTGCAACACCACAATCACACCCCAAAGTTTTGACATTGATTCAGAAATGTTTTGGGGCTTCCCTGGTGGCTCAGATGGTAAAGAATCTGCCTCCAATGCAGGAGACCTGAGTTCAATCTCTGAGTTGGGAAGATCCCCTGGAGAACAGAATGGCAACCCACTCCAGTATTCTTGCCTGGGAAATCCCATGGACAGAGGAGCATGGCAGGCTACGGTCCATGGGGTTCCAAAGAATCAGACACGATGGAGCAACTAACACGTTCACTTTTTCACAGAAATGTTACCCAGGTTTCCCCAATTATCCTGCAAATATTTGTTAACTGTCACCCGCCACCCCCACAGCCAGGATTCAATGAAGACTTACGCGTTACTTTCGGGTGTCATGTTCTTTTCATCGCCTTTAATTCGGGATCGTTCTTTTGCCTTTTATTTTCTTTCACGATGTATTAGTTATATCTACTGAAGTAGAGCAGCTATCTACCTCTCCAAACTTAGTGGCTTAACTCTAAACAGATGTTAACTCACATTTTTCTGTGGGTTAGGAATTGGAGAATGGTTTAGCTGTGCAGTTCCAGCTTGGGGTGGGTCATAAGGTTGCAGTCACAGGTCACCTAAGGAAGCAGCCATCTGAAGGTTTGCTTGAGGCTGGGGGGTCCCTTCCAAGGTGGCTTACTCATATGGTGGACAAGATAGATGTTGGCTGTTGGTAAGAGGTCTCAGTTCCTCACCACAGGGACTACTCCATAGGACTACTTATGTGTCCTTCTCATGACTTGGTGATTAGCTTCCTCAGAGCAACTGAGCCAGGAAGATACAAAGCAGAAGTCAATGTCTTTGAAGACCTAGCTCTGGGAGCCATACACAGTAAATTCTGCAATACCTTATTATTTACACAAGTCAGCTCTCGCCAGTGTGGGAGGGGACTATCCAAAGGCATGAATACCTAATAGCTAGGATTATTAGAGGGACATCTTGGATGGTGGCTATCACAGATGACACTGTCATTTTGAAAAGTCCAGGCCGGCTGTCTTGTAGAATATTACACATTCTGGGTTTATCTGATTTTCTCCTAACTAAATAATGTACATTTCTTATTATATCACATCAGGAGGTACATAGTGCAGTGTGTTCTCTTATTGATCATGCCAAGTTTAGCTACATAATTAAGGTAGTGTGTGTGACATGCACTCTACATTTTTGATTCGCTAGTAGCTTCTTGACAAAGCCTCTTCTCTTGCTGCTGCTAAGTCGCTTCAGTCGTGTCTGACTCTGTGCGACCCCATAGACGGCCTCCTATCAGACTCCTCTGTCCCTGGGATTCTCCAGGCAAGAACATTGGAGTGGGTTGCCACTTCCTTCTCCAATGCATGAAAGTGAAAAGTGAAAGTGAAGTCGCTCAGTCGTGTCCAACTCTTAGCAACCTCATGGACTGCAGCCTACCAGGCTCCTCCATCCATGGGATTTTCCAGGCAAGAGTACTGGAGTGGGGTGCCATTGCCTTCTCCTATCTTCTCTTGGTAAAGCATCAAAATCACACATGCCAATGTCTGGGGTGATTTCTCTGCCAAAAAATTGGAAAGTTCCCTTGTGCTTTGGTTACCAAACCAAACTTGGGTCTGCCTACCCAAAGCAGCACAGCAAAGCCAATCTACTGACATCAGATTGTGGTGAAGGGAAGCACAACATTAATGCAAGACACCAACAAGAGTATGGGCAGCAAGTGCTCAAAAGACCTGAACTCCCAAATGGTCTCTTCAGAAGAGTTTTTAAAGGTAAGGTGAGGGAGAGGGTCACGAGTTGCCTGATCAACTCATGGACAATGTTCTTCTAGTTGGTTGGTGATGAGAATTACATGGTGTTTGGGGACTCTCAATCATCAACCTTCTGGTTCCAGCTGGTCTGGGATCTATGTGCTGGTGGGCAGCAATTCACTTCTTCCACCTGACGGAAGTTTTCAGTATATGCTCAGGATATTATCTATAGCCCATGAGGAGGAACTAAAGGTTCTTGACTTTGTTAGCTAAACAATTATCATTTTGTCTTGCTTGATGATTTTCCTTAGTTTCTGCATTTTCTCACTTCTCTGATTCAATTTGCTCTTTGGAACTTTGCAACTTGGGGAAGGCCTAGCAGGCTAAAGTTTTTCTACAAATAAGAGGCAGGGTTCAGAGGTGGGGGAGGGAATGTCTATCCCCAGGAAGGCCCTACAGAGTACCTCTCTGTTTCATTTTTATACTACCAGTCTTTCAGCAGCAAACAGCTGTGTGTGTGTGTGTGTTTTGGTGGGGGTGGAGTGTTTGATATTGATACTGATGGACATTCTGAAGAATGCCATTTTGATAGGGAAGAGGTGAAGGGATACACCTTACCTCACACTTCACACAGGGAGTGAGGTCTGTCTTATTTTTCTTTGTATTCTGTTTGCCTTACACTGTGTTAGACAAATATAGTATCACGCATTTAATAAACATGTGCTGAATAAATACAAAAACAAATAAAAATGGAAAGAAACTAAGAGAAGCAGAGACAGAAACATGTACAACCAAAATATTACTTTTCACCAAAATAAATGACTAAGTCTCTGGGATTCTCAGCCCCTCCATTCCTGTCTTAGGGTGGTTTTAGGGCTTCTGTCCCCACTGTCCTCAGGCCCAGCCACCACGAGGGGTCTGGCTTCTCTGACGTCTCCATGCTTCCTTAGAAAGCACACTGCTTTCTAATCCCACTTTTCCTTTTCTTTACCATGATGATGAAATGCTTGCCTGGTGTCTTCTATCTTGCTAGATCTCTTAGTCACTCCAGGAAGGAAGTAAAGTACCAAGTAATGATGTTTTCCTAATGGTGAGAGCCGCGGTAAATGGAATTGCCTGAGCTAATCTAAATGCACTTCTGTATTCAGAATTACCCTTTCACATTCAATTCCATTTTCAATTCATTTTCTCTGTGCCATGTTGATCTATGAGACCTCCCCCTGAGCTGCATAAAACTGTAGTAAGGTGTCCCACAGTGAAGAAAATAATTAAAACAATAGGTTTCAGTTTGTAACTACCTTTTTTCTATTATAGAAAAAGAATGTGGAAAAGCACCAGGTACCATGGAGTTAAATGCCCCCTCTTCAAGCCTACCTCAGTTGAATCAGTGGAAAATGACCTTCTCAAACATGTTCTTCCTCCGACCCATTCTTATAAACACAAGAACTGAGAAGCCAGAACACAGCAGAAAGAAGAAAGGAAAAAGGGATGGAGGAGGGAGGGAGAGGGGTTGATCTTGCCTACCAGGGCCAGGCACTGTCACTCACACTGCCTCACATGAGAGATGTGGGCTAAAGGGCATTCATGAATTGCTCAAGGTCACAGGTAGGCAGGAAGTGTCAGGTGGAAGTCCAAAGATAAGGTTTCTCTGCTGCCAAGGCCAGTGCCTTGAACATCACACCACCACACTGTTATGCCTTTTTTCATAAATTAGGATAAAAAGCCCTTCACCTCCAACATTTTTTGGCTTATCTTCCATACCTCCACCCCCCCCAACAGTCATACACACCCTAAATTCGAATCTTATTAGATGATCCTTAAACACATAATGTACTTTAAAGTTATCAAAGGGTGAACATATCTAAAGGAAATTAAATCTGGCTTGCAAAGAGATATCTGGATTCCCATGTTCATTACAGCATTATTCACAATAGCCAAGATAGTCAAACAAGCTAAATGTCTGTTGACAGATGAATGGATAAAGAAAATGTGATATATACGCACAATGGAATATTATCTAGCATTTAAAAGAAGGAAGTCCTGCCATCTGCAACAGCAGGAATGAATCCGGAAGGCATTATCTTAAGTGAAATAAGCCAGACATGGGAAGGAAATATTTCATGATTTCACTCACACGTGATTAGCTTAAATGTCAGATTCATAGACCCAGAGAGCAGAATGGTGGTTACCAGGGACTGCAGGGAAGAAGGAATGGAGAGATGTTGGTCTAAGGGTGCAAAATTTCAGTTATGCAAGATGACTAAGTTCTGGAGATTTAAGGTACAGCACGGGACAATAGTTAACAGTACTGTATTGTATACTTGAGATTTGCTAGGAGAGTACATCTTAAGTGTTCTCACTGCAAGAATAAAAATAGTAACTATGGGAGATAACAGGTATGTTATCTAGGATTGTGTGTGACTATTTATTATATTATACTTTATCTATGTCAAAACATCAAGTTGTACACCTTAAATATATACAATGTTATCTGCCAATTATACTTCATTAAAACTAGAGAAATTTTATCTTATAATATTTGACAGCTAGTATGGTTACATTCAAAAAGTATATGGACTATGTGGGAGAAGGCGAGGGTGGGATGATATGAGGGAATGGCATTGAAACATGTATCATGTGAAATAGATGACCAGGGCAAGTTCCATGCATGAAGCAGGGCACTCAAAGCCAGTGCTCTGGGACAACCCAGAGGGCTGGGGTGGGGAGGGAGGTGGGCGGGAGGATCAGGTTGGGGGGACACATGTGCACCTGTGGCTGATTCATGCCGATGTTTGGCAAAACCCATACAATATTGTGGCGGATTCATTTTGATATTTGGCAAAACTAATACAGTTATGTAAAGTTTAAAAATAAAATAAAATTAAAAAAAATATTGTAAAATAAGTATCTTCCAATTAAAATAAATAATTTTTTTTTAATTTATATGGACATCCCTGGTGGTCCAGTGGTTAAGAATCTGCCTGCCAATGCAGGGGACATGGGTTCGATACCTGGTGGGGAAGATCCCACATGCCACAGAGCAACTAAGCCCATGCACCTCGAGTACTGAGCCTGTGCACCCTAGAGCCTGTGCTCTGCAACAAGAGAAGCCACCACAGTGAGAAGCCTGCACACCACAACTAGGGAGTAGCCCCACTCGCCGTAACTAGAGAAAGCCCTCTCACAGCAATGACGACCCAGTGCAGCCAAGACAAACAATCAAACAACTTATTTTTTCAAAGTATGCGATGAACATCCTCCTATCCACTTCTGTAGCATGCCTCCCAGTTTCCCTCCTCTCATTCAGTACATTTATGTGTCTTGTTCATTTTCAGAGATATCTTATGCATGACTGACTAAGAAAGGTTGTTGCTGAGCCATGAAAGATGCTGGGATTCTTGGCCTCTGAAGGAATTCAATCCTGAACCAGTGACAAGGCTTGATTGTTCAGAGATTTTGTGTAATAAAGTTTTATTAAAGTATAAAAGAGATAAAGACAGCTTCTAAAAGACATCAGAAGGGGGCAGAAACAGTGCCCCCCAGCTAGTCTTCAGCAGTATGTTATATTCCTATCAGCAGGCTGTTAATTAGGGAAAGGAAATGTCTTAAAATTCAGAGTGGCACCAGGCCCCTCACCCAGAACAGGCACTTTGAGATAACATTGGCACAAGGTGAGTCATCCCAGGCCATAAAATGATTGACATGGATCTTGAAGAAAGGCAAGTTTCCAAGCAAATACATAGTCTCATTAACATAGCTTAAGAAAACATTTGCATGAGTAAAACATACTGGTTTGTCAAGTCAGTTCTGAGGCTTAGGCAGAACACTTGAAGAAAGAGTCTAGGGTAGTTCACTAACATAGCTTAAGAAAAACTATACAAAAGAACTATACATAAAAGATCTTCTTGACCCAGATAACCCGATAACCATGATGGTGTGATCACTCACCTAGAGCCAGACATCCTGGAATGTGAAGTCAAGTGTGCCTTAGGAAGCATCACTACAAACAAAGCTGGTGGAGGTGATGAAATGCCAGTTGAAATATTTAAAATCTTAAAAGATGATGCTGGGAAAGTGCTACACTCAATATGCCAGCAAATCTGGAAAACTCAGCAGTGGCTACAGGACTGGAAAAGGTCAGTTTTCATTCCAATCCCAAAGAAAAGCAATGCCAAAGAATGCTCAAACTACTGCACAATTGCACTGATTTCACATGCTAGCAAAATAATGCTCAAAATTCTCCAAGTCAGGCTTCAGTATGAACCGTTGAACTTCCAGCTTTTCAAGCTGGATTTAGAAAAGGCAGAGGAGCAAGAGATTAAATTGCCAACATCCACTGGATCATTGAAAAAACAAGAGAGTTCCAGAAAAACATCTACTTCTGCTTTATTGACTATGCCAAAGACTTTGACTGCATGGATCACAGCAAACTGTGGAAAATTCTGAAAGAGATGGGAATACCAGACCACCTGACCTGCCTCTTGAGAAACCTGAATGCAGGTCATGAAGCGACAGTTAGGACTGGACATGGAATGACAGACTGGTCCAAATCAGAAAAGGAGTACGTCAAGGCTGTATATTGTCAGATAGCTTAAGAAAAACTATGCAAAAGAACTGTACAAAAAAGATCTTCTTGACCCAGATAACCATGATGGTGTGATCGCTCACCTAGAGCCAGACATCCTGGAATGTGAAGCTTATTTAACCTCTATGTAGAGTACATCATGCGAAATGCCGGGCTGGATGAAGCACTGTTGTAGCCACGCACTCTGGGAAACAAACTCCCTCAGGACAATGCAGATAGTGGAGGGCAGTGTATTACACCGGCATGCTGAAGGCAGAGTCTCCTCTTAGCCAAGGACCCTGACCAGTTTTTGTGAAAACCTTGTATATTCTAAGTATACGTGCCACCTCCCCAAATTCCCTGAAACTAGTCTGAACAAAGGAAAAGAAAGATACAATCAAAGTTAACCATGATTCATATGCCTTAAGCCTAGGTAGTTAACAGTGGACAATTATCAATAGGCCTGTGGTCATACCCCAATAAGCATAATAGAATTTATGATTCTATTCAGTTACACAGATAATTAGGGTATTCTTTTAGGTGATGGAGAGTCTAGGTGCGAGCCCTGGGGCTCTTCCATCAGAGGGGTCTGGTTTTCCATTTGGTATGTTGTTTCCATGGATACTGGGCACATAGCTCAAAGTCCACAGTCCGGCTCAAGATAGAGTCCAGCTTTTAAGATGGAGCCTGTTCTGTCTGTTTCCTCCTCAGCACAAGCTGGAATCAAGATTGCCAGGAGAAATATCAATAACCTCAGATATGCAGATGACACCACCCTTATGGCAGAAAGCAAAGAAGAACTAAAGAGCCTCTTGATGAAAGTGAAAGAGAAGAGTGAAAAAGTTGGTTTAAAACTCAACATTCAGAAAACTAAGATCATGGAATCTGGTCCCATCACTTCATGGCAAATAGATGGGGAAACAATGGAAATAGTGACAGACTTTATTTTCTTGGGCTCCAAAATCACTGCAGATGGTGACTGCAGCCATGAAATTAAAAGACACTTGCTTATTGGAAGAAAAGTTATGTCCAACCTAGACAGCATACTAAAAAGCAGAGACATTACTTTGCCAACAAAGGTCCATTTAGTCAAAGCTATGGTTTTTCCAGTAGTCATGTATGGATATGAGAATTGGACTATAAAGAAAGCTGAGTGCCAAAGAATTGCTCCTTTGAACTGTGGTGTTGAATAAGACTCTTGAGAGTCCCTTGGACAGCAAGGAGATCCAACCAGTCCATCCTAAAGGAAATCAGTCCTGAAAGTTCATTGGAAGGACTGATGCTGAAGATGAAACTCCAATACTTTGGCCACTTGATGCGAAGAGCTTACTCATTTGAAAAGACCCTGATGTTGGGAGAAATTGAAGGCAGGACGAAAAGGGGATAACAGAGGATGAGATGATTGGATAACATCACTGACTCGATGGACATTTAAGTAAGCTTCCAGAGTTGGTGATGGACAAGGAAGCCTGGTGTGCTGCAGTCCATGGAGTTGCAAAGAGTCGGGCACGACTGAGTGACTGAACTGAACTGAACTGAAGAAAAATGCATTGGTTAGCTCAAGGTTTGAGAAAAGTTAAGTTTAGGTGGAACCAGGTGTCATCATAGCAACACAGAATTGTAAAAGAAACCTCCTTTTAAATTTGTATAGAGAAGGGAGAAAAATTGGACACCTGCAGTTTGTTTCTCCCTGTTGCTTAAGAGAGAGATAAAAAGTGTCTGAGACTTGTAGCCTCTTCCTCAGTTTGGAGACCCCTAGCCTTCCTGCCTGTTACCCTCTCAATTATTTCTATTTATTCTTTATTTTATTCTGTTCACTTTATTCACACAAATAGTCATCTTCCTTACCTGCTATTCTGTACCTTGTACTTTTCCTTTGTAAAATATCTTGGAGATCGTTCCGTGTCGAATTACAAGGAGCCTTGTCATTTTTTATGGCGCCATGCTGTTGCACTGATGTTTCTTTTCCCAGTGCCCTGTGACACACATTTAAGGTGTTTGCAGTCTTTGACTACCCCAAGGTATGTTGCCACAATTAACCTAGTGTGCTGTGCACAAGGATGAATGTATCTCTAGCACAGCTTCCTAAAAGAGGAATTGCCAGATTACACGGAGGTGCATTTGCAATCACGAGCGATCTGCCAGGTTGTCCTCAGTAGGGGTCCGGCCAGTTTACACTCCAACAGCACATGACAGGGCTTGTTTCCTGCCCACACGGGATCACATACATTTTCAGCCTTTGACCGCCTGATAAGTAAAAAAATTGGACTATACATTTCAGGCATCCATGCCTTTGCCTTTACTTTTGAACCTTCCTCTGCCTCTCACCCAGATCCCTCTGACCTGTGACCTATCTACTCTGAGCACTGCCAGTCTCTATAATTCCCACAAGCATGTAACTCCTGTAGCTGGTTGTCCTTTCTGTTATTGAACCTCCCACATTACTTGGTTAGACGTCTATCTCCCTGACTATTAATTTCTCCAAGGCAGAAACTTTGACTAAATCACCTTGATGTCCTCAGGACCCAACACCAGGCCTAGAAGATATATAATTGTTTAATGAATATTAAAAATACTTAAATTGCATATGAGTTGGTGACACCATTATTAACAGCACACTAGGTTTTCGTAGTTTGAGGTAACTTCTCCTCTCTCATACACGTGATACTCTGTCCCTGGAGCCACTCTGCCTCAGGAGCCTCCCCTGCTTTGCCCCTGAGTACCCATTCTGTATAGGCTTCCCTGGTAGCTCGACTGGTTAAGAATCCGCCTGCAATGCAGGAGACCCTGGTTCGATTCTTGGGTCGGGAAGATCCCCTAGAGGAGGGATAGGCTACCCACTCTGTTATTCTTGGGCTTTCCTGGTGGCTCAGATGGTAAAGAATCTGCCTGAAATGCAGGAGTTCTGGGTTGGGAAGATCCCCTGCAGAAGGGCATGGCAACCCACTCCAGTATTCCTACTTGGAGAATCCCCAAGAATAGAGAAGCCTGGCGGGCTATAGTCCATGGGGGTCACAAAGAGTCGGACACCACTGAGTGACTAAGCACACACAACACGTTCTGTGCAGAGATTAAGGAGATAATGACTGGGAAAGAATTGTAGACTCCATCGTCAGATCTGACGCCATCCTTCCAGGAAAAGGTCTGGGTTTACTTCTGAAAGCAAAGTTGGAAAAACGCCAAATGTTTTCTGCTGCCATGTGTGCCAGACTTAAAAGGAATACATCTGATCCAAGGGGGCTTCCCAGGTGGCAACAGTGGTAAAGAACCCGCCTGCCAATGCAGGAGACATAAGAACTGCAGGTTCAATCCCTAGGGCAGGAAGATCCCCTGGAGAAGGGCACGGCAACCCACTCCAGTATTCTTGCTTGGAGAATCCCATGGACAGAGGAGCCTGGTGGGCTACAGTCCATGGGGTCGCACAGATTTGGACACAACTGAAGTGACTTAGCATGCATGCACACATCCTATCCATGACTTAACTAGAAAGGAGTTAGCTTTACTATTTCAGCCATGGAAACTTTCTCCCAACTTTCCTTGCAAATAGTCATTGCTTAAATAAAAGGTTATATTGCTACTGTTGCTACTGCTAAGTCACTTCAGTTGTGTCCGACTCTGTGTGACCCCATAGACGGCAGCCCACCAGGCTCCCCCGTCCCTGGGATTCTCCAGGCAAGAACACTGGAGTGGGTTGCCATTTCCTTCTCCAAAAGGTTATATTATTGAGAAGTAAAACAAGCCAGATTTCTTTGAAATGAAAGCATGGAGCTAGTTTGTACATTAAATATGTATTTAAGCTTCATGAGAACCACTCCTGACTGCTTTGAAAAGGAAATGAATGTGACTTTATCATCAGCTCTGCCCATTTTTCTCATGTATGCAATGTGTCATCCTCCTAGTCTACCTCCATGCTGGTTAAATGAAGAGAAATGATGATGTATCACATCTACTTACCTTAATTTCATTGTTTCTCATCATGAGCAATTTATATGAGAACTGACATTAATTAATTCCACCTTCATCTGTCATTTAATTCAACATTTAATCTAGTCCCGTGCATCAGATAAAAATGTAGTGTTCTAAATGCTGAAGTTTTTACCTTGAGTGAAAAAGGAGGTCATAAATCTAAGACAGCGCTGGCGTCTCGTCCTTTTGCCTGCCACTCCATCAACCTTAAGTAGATACTGGCTTCAGGGAAGTTCAGGAAACAGAGCTGTCAAGATGGATGGACTTAATGTGGAAGTGTGTGTTACCGTGACCAGACTCTCAATTCGTAATGATCCTCACAATAAGAAGTCTATTCTGAGGAATGCTATCAGAAATTCTAGCAGCCTTCACATTGAGTCAATACTGTTTCTAGCATTTCACCATTATTGTGGGTTCCTTTTTAGAGCCACAGCAAAGATCAAACACATTCCGATGTGCCTCTTTGAAGAGCCAACCGTGAGGCTAAGGCCCGCAGCGCTTTCCCGTTGCCCATGATCCGTCTCCCCAGTCTTCCTATCCACAGCTCAACACACTCGCCTCCCCCCCTCCGTGTGGGCTTGCTTCTCCCCCCTCCCCACCACTGCTCGGCGGCCGTGCTGTAAGTGAGCAGATCACTCATCTCTGTTCTGAAGCTGGGTCTGCCTCTTCCTTCACAGGTCCATGGCTGTGGCCCTGTCATTCCCCCGACTCAAGTCTGTGTGTCCTCCAAGGGTTCTCATTTTCTACTGTCATCTCGCTTCGCTCCACCCTAAGGGCTGAGGCCCATCCCTCGCCCCTGAGGCTTGCAGTTAAGCCTCTGATCCTGCTGCCAAGCACATTCCGGTCCACACTCCTAGCCAGCCACCTGGGGGTGAGGATACCCTGTACCTCTCTGTGGACCATGGACAGTGGTTGCTCACCTTGAATCGTCACCATTCACCGTTCTCCCTGAATACCTGACTCTAGGTGTTGGATCTATTAATGCTTCTTCCCACTCCTGTCAGTGCAACAACACCCCCCTCAGCCCAGCCCTTCCTTAGCAAAGGCAGGCGGAGAGAGCTCATCCAGACCCTGCTCTCCATCCTCTTTTGCTGTGGCTAAGCCATCCTTGCCCACTGAGCTCATGACAGATGGCAAGAGTCCTAGTAATGTAGTACACTTAAAAACATGTTTTAACCTTTAACTGTCACTAAATAAGACATCTTCCCATGAACAAAAACAATATAAGGGGGCTTCCCTGGTGGTTCAGTGGCTGGAACTCCATGCTCCCAATGCAGCGGGCCCTGCTGGACCTCTGGTCAGGAAACCAGATCCCACACGCTGCCATTAAGAGTCCGCAGGCTGCAACTAGAGAGAGATCCTGCGGGCCACAGCTAAGACGCGGTGCAGCCAAGAAAGAAGAAACAATAAAGAAATAAAGCGAAAAATGAGAGACTCTGTCCTTCAACCACAGTGCATCCCTTTTCCCAATGGTGAAAATTTGGAAAATTCACCTCCAGACTTCTACTGTGTATATATATCTTACTGAAACGAAGCAGCTCCGCCCGGTCCTTGCTCTCTACCATGTCCTCCACATGCCTTTTGCCTGGGGAAAACTTTAGTCAAAGAATAAGCTTGATCAGAGAAGTGAGAAATGCGGACACAGAGGAAAACAGCCAAGGAGACTAAATAATAATAACGCAGTCATCAAGCACAGTCAAGGACTTTAGTTCTTTCTCAAGGGTTACAGATAATATTCTGAGCCACGTCCTGTGAGTGGTCTTATAGATACCAAAATACCAGATGGAATGTTAACTACCTGATGATCAGACTGTACCCAGGACTTGAGCCACCACAATTCTGAGACTGGACCCCAAAGAACTGGGAACAAGTGTGCCCCGGAACTGAAGATGAACTCTACCTAAATCAGCGAGATGATGCTGGGCAGACCACCGATGCCAGCTGAAGATGACTGTTAGGGATGGAGGTGCTGTTCTGCATGTAACCTCCCCCCAACTCTGTGAAACCTCTCACCCCTGCTTGTGGGGGTGGGGGAGTCAGCCTTGGGACAGATGTCTGCCACCCGCCCCCCATTTGCCAGCATCTGAAATAAAGCAAACATTCTTTTCTACCAACCTGGACTGCTTGTGGGCTTTTGAGCGGCGAGCAGCCAGAACCCCCACGGGTGCCTTTCGGTAACATTATAAGGAGATGAACACACAGAAAGAAGATTTAATTTAAGGGGAAATGATACCATACTATACACTATTATCTTCAATTTGATGTTTTTTTCTCATTAAGCTTGATATTGGTATAACAGATACAATTCCCTGTTGATATACACACCTACCTTTGCACAGCAGCATAGTATTCCATAGTTTATATGAACTGTTGTCTATTTAACCATAATTCTGTTGATACATACTTAAACTGAATACAGTTTTTCAGCACTACAAATAACGAGGTGAGCTACATTCTCATACAAAATATTATAAACAGTTTCACAAGTTACACAGCCAGGTGTGTACATTCAAGCGAGAAAGAGACGATGGAGCAGCTGGTGAGGCAGTTGGAGAGAAAGGCGAGGGAAAGAATCATGTAGAGCTGTGATCTTCATAACCGTGGAGAGACCAAGAGTGATTTCCATAGAGGAATCAAACAACCATTGTACATTTTGGAAAACCACTTTGGTCGGATTATGGAAGAGAGAGGAGAGGAGCAAGATTAGAGCCCCAGCAGTATTTAGAAGGCTGTTAGCACCCAGGCTATTGTGGTAAGTCCATACACAGGGGACGGGTTGTTCATACCACACGATAGGTTACATAGCTCTTCAAGCTACATTAATATAAAAGATTCATCATTTTAAAACACAGACTAGGGCTTTCCTAGTGGCTCAGTGGTGAAGAATCTGCCTGCCAATGCAGAAGACACAGGTTCCATCCCAGATTCAGGAAGATCCCACAAGCTGTGTAGCTACTGAACCCCTGTACCACAAGGGTTGCGCCTGTGCCCTGGAGCCCGGGAGCCACAGATACTGAGCCCTCCTGTTGCAACTACTGAAGCTCGCATTCCCCACAGCCCCTGTTCTGCAACAAAAGGGGCCACCACAATGAGAAGCCCACATACCCCAACTGGAGAGTGGGCCCCGCTCCCCAAAACCAGAGAAAAGTCCTTGCAACAACGAAGACCCAGCACAGCCAAAAATAAACTTAAAAAAAAAGGCAGAATTACTCACATAGACACTGCTAGCATATTGATTTTTGTTGGTAATGAAATAAAGCAGTCAACAGAGTATGCACATAAAAAGGAAACTGGGCAATAAAAGTTGCCTACAAATAAATTGTAAAGATTTTTCTGAGTCACCCAAATAAAGGAGATTTAATCCCAGGCTACATTTTAAATTCCAATAACCTAACCTGGGAGACCTGGCTGAAATTCTGAGAGGAGACGTCACCTTTTTGAGGTCTAAAATACAACTTTAGGCCCAGCCAGTTCTAAACAATTACCTTGGCTATGGTACAGGAATAATTAGTGGGGTAGGCAGTACCCATCAAGGGCTCTTGAAAAGGACTCCAATCAGATGGGCATAGGAGGTGGTCCCCACTTAAGTAACAAGGGTCTGGAAGCAAATATGCTTAGAAAATAGTTCGTTTCCACTTGGCCTCCAAGGTACAACCCACTGTCTGTCTGCATTTTCTTACAGACTGAGAAAGAACAAATGCATCACCTTTGTCTTTACCCAAATTTGTACTTCATATTCATTTAATATCAATTCATCAGTTAATATTTGGAGAGAATGAAAGAAACACCCCTGAACTGGTCCTTACCTCTAGCTGGAGAGTTCGGTAACTCACAAGTAGATATCATCTCAAGAGACTGAAAGCTGACAGGAAGAGAATTAGCCTAGGAATCTGAGCCTAAGCCAGATGGGAGTCACTGGGCAGGTTTGCTTCTTCTCTCTCTCCCATGCCAGCGCTGCCCCTTGTCACAGGATGTGGTTGTTATGGTGATAGTGTAGAGAGGAGGAGAAGGAGTAGAGGGCACCCTCAGTACCTTGTGTTTGGTGTGTTGAGATATTTATCTATCTGTAGAATGTCTGCTTCTACGCCTCTAACCTGGCTCAAGTCCTGAGATGCCCACAGCCTGCTGAGGACACGACGAGGCCAAGAAGGCCCGGCAGCGGCTCCTTTGTGTCCCCAGCATGCGGGCCCCAGGTGTCGGACTCCTCCCACCCACTTTTGGTGATTTTTCTCTCAGGGTTTCGACACCCTCCCATGTTATCTTGCTTCCATCACGACTGTGTCAGCTCCATCAATCCTTGTCTGTTTAGCCCAGTCTTTCCTCAGATTCAGTGGAGCTACGCACAGCAAGGACTGTGTCCAGAGGCCGCTGTCCAGTTCCCGTTGTGCTGTCACCTGCTTTCCTCCAGCAGCTCATCCCAGCCTGAGTTCTGCTCAGCTAGGATCCCCGCCCCATCCATAGGCACCCAGGTGCCGGGCCACATTTCTAGGTGATTTATAATAGGGGGAGTGAAAAGTGAAAGTGAAACTTAGTCCCTAAGTCACGTCCGACTCTTTGTGACCCCATGGACTGTAGCCCGCCAGGCTCCTCTGTCCATGGGGATTCTCCAGGCAAGAATACTGGAGTGGGTTACCATGCCCTTCTCCAGCGGACCTTGCTGACCCAGGGACTGAAACTAGGTCCCTTGCATTGCAGGCAGATTCGTGACCATCTCAGCCATAATAAGAGAAAGAGATAGATGAATATCTCAACACACCAAACAAAGGGTACTAAAGACAGAGATAAGAAGGACAGCTTAACAACAGGAAAGAACAACCCCAGAACACCTAGGCTGATATGTTTTGATGTGTGGACCTTGAGTGTGTATTTGTGTGTAAAGATTACAAAAGAGACTACAAAAGAATCAATGACTTTGAAAAGAACCAGAAAAAGTCGATTTTGTAAAGCCAAATGCAATTCGGAACTTTGACAGAGATCTGACTTTTAGACTTTTGCCTAAAGTGAAAAAAAAAAAAGGATTTTATATTCCCTTTGACTTGTTCTCCTTAAAACTTTTGGAAATCTTTAAAAGCACTTTTAGAATGAGGTTGTTGTGCACTGGTCATGTGCAGGGCCCAGTGCTGACATCTTCAACTGAAATATAAATGGCACCGAAAACAGCACTAAATCAAATTCTGATGCTTTGCCATGCTATGCTAAGTCACTTCAGTCGTGTCCGACTCTGTGTGACCCCATAGACGGTAGCCTACCAGGCTCCCCCGTCCCTGGGATTCTCCAGGCAAGAACACTGGAGTGGGTTGCCTTTACTTATACATAAATGATTCAGTATAAATTATTTTATTTCCTTTGTGATTTTTCTTTGACCCATGGATTTTAAGACATATGTAGCTAATTAGCCATTAAGGAATGTGTAAAAAAGGGTTAATATACCGGGGTCTGAGACCGCCATCCTTTGAAAGGTCTGTGAGGTTGGTCTTTAGCTCTTATCTGGACACTTGGATTTTTCTCACCATTTGATAACAGAAAGAGGGACTCATTGTATCGAAATTATTTATACAAATAGTGTTTCTCGTGATGAACACCAGCTTCCCTTTGGGGAATCCAGAGTTTTGACCTATGCCAAGCACAGGGTGCCCACATGCCTGAGCTCCAGTAAAAACCCCAAACACCTAGGTTCAGGCAAAGTTCCCTGGGAGACACATTTCACGAGTCTCATAATCATTTGCTGCTGGAGTGATTGCTTCCTGTGTGGCTCCACTAGAAGAGGACCCTTCGGAGATGGGAATCCTCTTTCTCCAGATTTCCTCCACACCCCCCTTTTCTGTGACAATTTTGTTCTGTTTCCTTTACTCCACTCTGTCCAGGTACCTGTTAAGCCTTTCAAATAAACTTTTCATCTCTGTTATCACATTTTTATTTCAACATTACCATTTTTAAACGCAATTTTCATTTATGTGCTAAAATCCCCTTTTCACATGCATTGTCCACCTTTTCTATCACATCCTGAGCCATGTTTTTCAGTTATTTTATTTTTTATTGGGATATAGTTGCTTTACAATGTCATGTTAATTTCTGCTATACAACAAAGTGAATCAGCCACACATATACATAAATCTGCTCTTCCTTGGATTTCCTTCCCATTTAGGTCACCACAGAGCATTGAGTAGAGTTCCCTGTCCTATACAGTCAGTGCTCTTTAGCCTTCTATTTTTACATAGTATGTATAATTTCTATTTTATACATAACCTATAGTATATATAGGCTTCCCAGGTAGTGCTAGTGGTAAAGAACCTGCCTGCCAGTTCAGGAGACATAAGAGACACAGGTTCGATCCCTGGGTCAGGAAGATTCCCTGGAGGAGGACATGGCAACCCACTCCAGCATTCTCGCCTGGAGAATCCCCATGGACACAGGAGCCTGGAGGGCTACAGTTCATATGATTGCAAAGAGTCAGACACCACTGAAGTGACTTAGCACACATGTGTGCACACAGTGTATATATGCCAATCCCAATCTTCCAATTCATTGCACCTCACTTCCCCACATGGTATCCATACATTTGTCTGTGTCTCTATTCTTGCTCTGCAAATAAATTCATCTTTACCACTTTTCTAGATTCCACATCTATGCATTAATATATATATATATATATTTGTTTTTCTCTTTCTGACTTACTTAACTCTATATAACACCTGTATTTTTTCATCTATTTTAAAGTCCTTACTTTCTAGTTCCAACATTTGTACCATCTTTAGTTCTCCTTCTGTGATGACTCTGTTCTTGTCCAGGGGTTGAATCTCCTTTCCTTTTTGAGTGTCTCATATGTTTTTATTTTCTGGCATGCTAGAGATAAAAACCACTGATGCTCAGAAAAGGGCCCACCTGCTCTGTCAGGCTTCTAGCACACACGCGCAGGTGTGGGGGTGGTGGGCGTGGGAGTGGTCTTGCCTCAGTCGAACTTCTAGTTACCCAAGTCTAGTCTTGCATCTTTCCTTAGATTCTGTTCAACACTAGCCTCAAACATTTTGAAGGTAGGTCCAGGGTTTCCTTGGTATTAAGACACCTGCTCCGCGGTACCTTCTCATGCCAGCCCCAGCAAACTAACACAGATAGGAACGAAGGTATCAAAGTGGTATCTTGGACCAGGTTGTCCAGCATCAAAAAGGTAGAGGGTGAACAAAGTTCCCACACTATTGCAGCAAAATCATAATGATCTTTATTTAAAATCAGAGTCTACAGTGAGAAGACATCCCACATGAGTATGTACATGCCTGATGCCCTGGGTTTTTCCCATATCCCTCCATTCTCTCAGCTCCTGGATCATCACCAAAACCTGTGGGGAAAAAAAAAGGTCCCAGTTAGTGGACTGTTAGCAATGAACCCTGGCAAGCCAGGTGACATCTGCGGGCCCAGCGAACTGAAGCGAGCTTTTATTCCTTCAACTGCATTTCCTGAGCCAGAGCTGTGTCACACTCAACCCAGAGCAAAAAGGTACAGGATAAGAGGAGAAGGTGGGGAACACCCCATTGTCTTCACGTCAGGAGTGGCTAGCCAACCCCTGTAGTTGGTGCCTGGGGGCAGGAGGCAAGAGGAGCAGAAGGCAAGCACAGGCCAGGCCTGGTTCAGCACAGGCTCTGCCCAGAGCTGGGAAAAGTGGCTGCAGCCCCGGGAGAGGCCTTAGAATTCCTGTGTTTCTCTGTCTGGGGTCTGGACTGGGAGGCCTCCCTCGGCGGGACTCTCCACACTGGGCAGTTGAATCCCAACCTTTCAGTCACTAAACCTGGAACATCTACTTTCTGAGCAGTCTGGTTAAAGACCACCAGGGTCAGAATCAGATTCCCAGAACGCTTCCCAAGATCTGCACAGTCAAAATCTCCTGTTTGACAACATCCCAGGTCAAACACACACACACACACACACACACAAACAAACAAACAAGAGCCCCAGGCTCCATACCTTCTTTAAGTTTCTTTGTACAAGCATGGGTAATACCTTTTCAAGGAGTTTTAACAATTAAATAAGATAACACGTACCCAGCACTTGGAGCCCCCAAGCTTCCAGGTGACCCAGTGACTGGGCACAGTGTGTCAGTTGCTCAGTCGTGTCCGACTCTTTGTGACCCCATGGACTGTAGCCAGGCTCCTCTGTCCACGGGATTCTCCAGACAAGAATCCTGGAGTGGGTTGCCATGCCCTCCTCCAACGGATCTTTCCGACCCAGGGATCAAACCCACGTCTCCTGTGTCTCCTGCGTTGGCAGCCGGTTCTTTACCACCAGCACCACCTGAGAAGCCCTCTAGCAGCGACAGTGACGACTAAAGCTCCCTAAACGTTAGAAATGTCAAATGTTTAAATATGATTACCCAATGTTCAGTAATAAAATTCCAATGCAACTAAGTTTTGGGGGAAAAACCCTGAGAATACACAGGCTGAGGAAGGCCCTGGGGCAGAGGTGGCCCCACTGCCACACACACCTTCCTGTCCCCTTCCGTCCACCCCCGTCTTCTCGGGTCCCTGCTTCTCTCCTTCCCGGTCACCCTTCACGCTCTGTAGGTAGAATAATGACAAGGGAATGATGACGAGTGCCAGCCATGCCCTCACTCTCAGGCCGTGCCATCGCAGCAACTCCTCACACAGCCCTGAGGGGGCAGGCGGTGGCACGGTCTCCGTTTAAAGGGGAGCAACTGAGGAAAACAGAGGGTGGGGGTCTGCCAATCACACAAGCAAGTCACACAGCTTGAACAGGGTGGGACCAGGAAAGGAAGCTGGGCAGGCTCTACTCCAGATGCCTGAGGGGTGTGTGTGTGTGTGTGTGTGTGTGTGCAGTATGCCTATAGTGTGGTGTGAGTGGTGTATACTGTGTATATAGGGGTGTGTGTGCGTGTGCAATATGTCTGTAGTGTGGTGTGAGTGGTGTATACAGTGTATATAGGGTTGTGTGTGTGTGTGGTATGTCTGTAGTGTGATGTGAGTGGTGTGCACAGCATATACAAGGGTGTGTGTGTATCTGATGTGGTGTGTGTGTAGTATGTCTGTAGTGTGGTGTGAGTGGTGTATACCATGTATATAGGGGTGTGTGTGTGTGTGCAATATGTCTGTAGTGTGCTGTGAGTGGTGTATACAGTGTATATAGGGTTGTGTGTGGTATGTCTGTAGTATGATGTGAGTGGTGTGCACAGCATATATAAGGGTGTGTGTGTATCTGATGTGGTGTGTGAGTAGTATGTCTGTAGTGTGGTATGAGTGGTGTATACCATGTATATAGGGGGGTGTGTGTGTGCAATGTCTGTAGTGTGGTGTGAGTGGTGTATACCGTGTATATAGGGGTGTGTGTGCATGTGCAATATGTCTGTAGTGTGGTGTGAGTGGTGTATACAGTGTATATAGGGCTGTGTGTGTGTGTGTGTGGTATGTCTGTAGTGTGATGTGAGTGGTGTGCACAGCATATACAGGGTGTGTGTGTATCTGATGTGGTGTGTGTGTAGTATGTCTGTAGTATGGTGTGAGTGGTGTGTACAGTGTATATAGGATGTGTGTGTGTGGTATGTCTGTAGTGTGATGTGAGTGGGGTGTACAGTGTATATAGGGGTGTCTGTGTGATGTGGTGTGTAGTGTGTCTATAGTGTTGTATGAGTGGTGTATACAGTTTATATAGGGCTGTGCATGTGGTATATCTGTTGTTTGAAGTGAGTGGTATATACAGTGTATATAGGGCTCTGCGTGTCTGTAGTATGTCTGTGTGTGGTGTGAGTGGTGTGCACAGTGTATATAGGGTGTGTGTGTGTGTGTGTGTGTGTGTATGTCTGTAGTGTGCTGTGAGTGGTGTATACAGTGTATATAGGGCTCTGTGTGTGTGTGTAGTATGTCTGTAGTGTGGTGTGAGTGGGGTGTACAGTGTATATGGGGGGTGTGTGTGTAATGTGTCTGTAGTGTGATGTGAGTGGTGTGCACAGTGTATACAAGGATGTGTGTGTGTGATATGGTGTGTGTGGGTTTGCACATGTGTGCACACATGTGTGTAGGGAAGATCCTGGCAGGGTTGGGGTGCAGGATGCTGTCCTCGGAGCGGCACCTGCAGAGCACCCCTCGTCCTGCCCTGCAGAGCTTCTCCTTCCAGCCTCACTCACAGAGGAGCCCTGGACTCCTGCATCCCCTCAGGGGAAGGGGCGAAAGCAGCAGGAAGCCCAACCAGGAGGGCAGCAGTGGGGAGGAGGCTGCCTCTTGCACCCCAGGCCCCTGTGCCTTCTGCTCCTTCCTCGCCCGTGCGGGACCAGGCCCCGGCGCACCCGGACTGTGGGCGGGCTATGCCGGATGTGCTCACTGGGACGCGGCCTCCAGGACCTGCAGGGGTCCTGACTGCCTGACCCCAGCGTGCTGAGGGGCTTCTCGTCCACAGGGTGAAGGAACCCTAGCTGTGCACTGTCCTCTGACTGGCTGGCACAGCCCGGGCGGCTGACCTCCCCCGAGGAGTGGATTCTCTCCCATCATTTCCTGAGTGCATTGCCCGGCTGGGCATCAGGTGGGAGATTATCTGCCTGCACAGGGGCCCGGGCGCTATCAACGGGGGTAGGCTGGCTGCCCGGGCCCTCAGCCTGGCTGCCCTTGGAAGAGTTCTGCAGGCAGCGCCGTGGGTTCCAGAGGGCAGAGATGATCCTCTTGTATTCCCTGCGGAAGTTCTGGTTCAGGAGCCCATAGACGATGGCGTTCAGGCAGCTGTTGAAATAGGCCAGGAAGTAGCTAGAGACGAACAGCCCCTCTGGCACCCGGGGAGCCACTTCTTCGGGGTCAATGGCCACAGCGAGGCCAATGCAGTTCAGCGGCGCCCAGCAGATGGCGAAGATCACAAAGACCACGAACATGCTCAGAAAGCTCCGCACGCGACCGGACCATGGGCGTGGCTTGCTCTCCGCCTTGACCTTCCTGCGGGCGCGCAGCACCAGCACCCAGATGTGCAGGTAGCAGAAACACACAACAGCCACGGGCAGCAGGAAGTGCACGAGCACCACGGCCGCCGTGTATCCGGCGCTGGCCGTCTGCGCGAAGGTGCACGAGTAGACGCGCGGGTCGTACTCCAGGGATCCCACAAAGAAGTTGGGCAGCAGGACCAGCAGGGTGAGCAGCCAGACGAGGCCGACGTAGAGGGCGGCGTGCCGGCGGCGGCAGAGGCGGTGGTAGGTCACGCTGCGGCAGACGTAGCAGTAGCGGTCGACGGCGATGGCTGTGATGTTGAAGACGGAGCCGACCACGCTCAGACCCATCACGAAGGCGCTGGCCTTGCAGTGCACCTCCCCCAGGGCCCAGCCGTCGTGGAAGATGGCCACAAGGGTCAGCGGGTAGGGGTACAAGGCTACGGCCAGGTCAGCGAACGCCAGACTCACCAAGAACAGGTTACCTGGAGCAAGAAACGGGCAGAGAGAGTCAGGCCGAGACCGTGTGATCTTCATCCTCTAGAATATTCTAGCCTCTGTCCCTCCCAGAGGGACTCTCCCAGGACACCGATGTGCCACTGTCACCGTGCATCTGGGGGGCCCCTGCAGAGGCTGAAGTGACCACCTCAGGGGTCCAAAGCACCTGGCTGATGGAAAGGACCCAAAAGGCACAGCAATCAGAAAAGCCAGGTCTGATCCCAAGGGGGTTTGGGAAAAGGGGGCTCAGAGCCACTCAGTTGGGAGTGCCCCCAAGTCAGACCCTCAGGTAAAGCAGATTCTACACCTGTAGCTACAAACAGACCTACAAGGTAGAGAAAGTCCTCCGTGTCCAGATACACATTGTCACCCCACCTCAGAGAAGACTCCTGGGGAAGCTGGAAGACCCACAAGCAGGCTTCTTAAAATGCCTGTTTTAGCCTCAGATGCTTGAGGTCACCTCACTCAGAAATGACTGAAAAGACATTTGTTAGTTCCCTGGGAGTTCTCAGGACCCAACTGTTCCTGAGTCCAGAGCTAAGTTAGGATCTGAGGGAAAAGTGTTAGTCACTCAGTTGTGTCCGACTCTCTGTGACCCCACGGACTAGTAGCCCTCCAGACTCCTCCTCCATGGAATTCTCCAGGCAAGGGATACTGGAGTGGGTTGCCAAGCCCGGCTCCAGGGGATTTTCCTGACCCAGGAATCACACCCAGGTCTCCTGCATTGCAGGCAGACTCTTTACCATCTGAGCCACCAGAGAAGGGTCTGAAGGAAACAGGGTGTAACTGAATAGAAAGGAGCTCATTTGGACATTTGGAAGTGCTTTCCAAGCAGTGAGCTTCCCTGTCTCTTGCGACTTTCAAATACAGGTTGGATGGTGGAGGACAACCCTGTCTTACGGTAAACCGTGAGATTCCTTCCTATTCTACTGTCTCGGGAATCTGCTTAGTTAATGGGAGAAAATCCCCCTCAAATTATTTCACGCTGGTACTACAGGCAAGAAATGCACATCTCAGGACCTGCTTGGGATGTGGGGGAATCTCCTGCTTTTTCATTTAATTCTCAGTCTTGTTCTCTGTTTCCACTGGTAGATTTCAGTTTCTGATTCCACTGTGCATATATGCATGCTAAGTCGCCTCAGTCATGTATGACTCTGTGTGACCCCATGGACTGTATCCCACCAGGCTCCTTTGTCCATGGGATTCTCCAGGCAAGAATTCTGGAATGGGTTGCCATGCCCTCCCCCAGGGGATCTTCCTGACTCAGGGATTGAACCAGTGTCTCTTATGTCTCCTGCACTGGCAGGCAGGTTCTTAACATCTAGCACCACTTGAGAAGCCCTTCTGACTCTACTACTTAGACCTTACTTGGTCTCAGAGAGTGAGGGATTACCTCTTTCAAATTTGTTGTCAGATGACTCAGGAATCATTACAGTTGATTTACAATATTGTATTAGTTTCAGGCGTACAACATAGTGATTCAGTATTTTTATAGATTATACTCCATTTAAGGTTATTATACAGTATTGTCTGTATTCCCTGTGCAATTCTTACAGTTTAATTTGCACCTAGTATTTTTCTCTCTGAATCCCTTATTGCTATGCTGCCCCTCCCCCACACCCTCACCCCACGGATAACCACGAGTTTGTCTCTGTATCTGTGACCCTGCTTCTTTTTTGTTATAGTCACGATTTGTTCTATTTTTAGATTCCACATAGAAATGGAAACACGCAGTGCTCATTCTCTGTCTGACTTATTCTACCAAGTAGAATGGCATCCAGTTCCATCCAAGTGGTTGCACGTGGCAAAACTTCACTCATTGTTATGGCTGAGTAATATCCCATCGTGTATGTGTATACACCACATCTTCTTTATCCAGTCATCTGTTGATTGCCTCCATACCTTGATAATTGTAAATAATGCTGCTATGAACACTGGGGTGCATAGGTATCTTTTTGAATTAGTATTTTCTTTTTCTTTCAGACATATAACCAGCAGTGGAATTGATGGATCATATGGACAGTCTATTGAACGTGAGAAAATATTTGCAAATGGTATGTCCGATAAGGGGTTAATATCCAAAATGCAAATAGCTCATAAACTCAATATCAAAAAAACCAAATAACCTGATCAAAAAATGAGCGAAAGACCTAAATAGATGTTTTTTCAAGGAAGCCAACAGGCTTACGAAAAGATGCTCAGCATCACTAATCATCAGAGAAATGCAGATCAAAACCACAGTAAGATATCACCTGACACTGATCAGAATGGCTATGACCAAAAAGAACACAAATAACAAATGTTGGTGAGGATGTAGCGAAAAGGGAACAGAACCTTAAAACACTGTAGGTGGGAATGTAAACTGATGCCGCCATTGTGGAACACAGTATAGAGACTCCTCAAAAAAAAAAAAAAAGAAATTAACTGTTTTGACATTTTGACACTTGGAAGTGGGTGCTGGAAGTTGAAGTGACCTGGGGCAATCTCAGTGCTGTCACTGTTTAACTTGACCAAGTCCCTGAACTTCTTTTCTCTGTGATGATTGCTTTGTCAGTTCTGTTCTTTATTTTTGGAGCCCTCTTTGCTCCTCTTCAGACAACGTGGCATGGCTATTTCTGTGACAAAAATCCCTTCTTGCCAACGTGGGGATGCTGGCCTCCGCAGGGCCCACAGCCTCCTGGCGGGGTGACAAAGGAGCTTCCTGCCCTTGCAAGCACAGGACAAAGGCACGAGCGGCTGGGAGCAGGTGCGGCTCAGCCGGCTGTTTCTCAGGAAGCAAGTCAAGCTCTGCGATGTTAACGTGTCCCAGCCCAGAATAACGCCCCAGAGGCGGCAAAGAGCTTGTAAACAGTGGGTAGAACATATTCAGCTCCACGTGGAAAGTGATTCAATAACTTCCCCATTACTCCGGCCGTTCCTAAAAGGCTGAAATCAACCAGTTCCTGCTGCAGATCCATCTGCCCAGACGTCCTATCGTCTCCAGACTATTCCAAATTAGAGGAATAAAATTCTTGCCGTGTTTCCCATCCCTAAGAAGCCAGGCCCTGTTTAGATGAGAGTCAAGGGGAGGCTGAGTTCTCCAGTCCCATTTTCTACAGACAGGTGAGAAACTGAGCAGGACACACAGTGCTTGCTGCCCATCACCCAGGCACAGGCCTCTAACGAGCATTTATCTCACAAGCCTTGGCGTTACTTATTTCCATCGGCCTCCATCAGACAGGGCATGTTAGTGGAGACAGACCTTCACAACAGGGTTTTGTATTAATATGGGTGGAACTCCTCCCAGTATTCATACACAAAGCACATCCCTCCACATACACAGCCACCACGGTCCCCTCCCTCTCGGCCTACTTTCCCTTTTTCAGGAAATCTAGTCCTCAGTGGGGATGTGTTAATCTGGAAGAGAGCCAGCAGATGTTGAGCTATCTGGTCTTCATCAGAATTCTGCATCCCTCTTTCCTGTGCCCATTCTATTTTCTAAGAAGAATGTATTGGTTTTAAATTGTCTCTGCTCTTTGAGCTAAAAGTAGCAATGCAGAAATAGATAGTCATGGACTCATTTGCTCAACAAATACTGCTGAGTATTTACTGGGTACTGGCTTTGACTGTGGGCTTCTCTGGTGGCTCAGCCGGATGCTCTGACTATGCTGGGGCTGAGGGTAGTGTGGTAAGCAAGAACGATGCTTGAGACTCTTACAAACCTCATGGTCTCATACAGGGGACAATGAAATGAAAGTGAGATGTGAAGGTGATCTAGTGGTCACCATGCAGAGTGGCCAGGTTTGACCCTGGTCAGGGAACTAGGTCTTGCATGCTGTAAATAAAAAAATCCTGCATGCAGCAACTAATGAATCCACATACCTCAATGAAGACAAGGAGATCAGGCGTGCTGCAACTAAGACCCAGTGGAGCCACGTAAATTAATGAAATACAGTTTTTAGTGAGATGTTGTGAGTGTTATGATAGGGAAGTTAACACTATCATCTCTGTAATCCTTTCCAACAAGGTTAAACTTCCCATACCTTGAGGTCTTCCTCCATCTTCCACTTACTCAAAAATATGTGCTGTGTCCACTGAGCACCTATCATGCTTGGGTAGGGCACAGTGATGGCTGAAAGACATGCCCCTGCCACTGGGATGCCCACAGTGCTGTTGGGGAAAGAGACACAGAAACTGCCTTTTCGTGTAGGGAGAGCTGGGTGGGAGTCCAGCATGAGGGGGTGAGAACACTGGGCAAGAGTCGAGTCATCCTGGGGCTGAGGGCAGTGGGCAGTGGGGTGGGGATGAGGCTAGTCAAGCACGACCAGCCAAGGGATCAGCCACAAATCACAAAGGCCCTTCTTACGGGCCTGCCTCCATCCCAGGATGGCTATTTACCTCAAATGGGATCTTGCATGGGAAAGGATTTAAGAAATAATAATGATCTTCAAACAAATGTGAGGTATTCTTATTAGTTATATTCAGGGATAGGCATTTGAAATAACTGAATAGGTAATTTATTTAAAATGTGACTTCTTCGCAAATACTAAAACAATGTCCTTTCATATTAATGTAAGCTCCTAATTGGGCTTCCCTGGTGGCTCAGTGTTACAGAATCTGCCTACCAGTGCAGGACACCCAGGTTCGATCCCTGGGCTGGGAAGATTCCCTCAAAGAGGGCATGGCAACCCACTCTAGTATTCTTGCCTGGGAAAATCCCATGGACAGAGGAGCCTGGCAGGCTACAAGTCCATGGGGTAGAAAAAAGAGTCAGACACAACTTAGAGACTGAACAACAAACAGAGTTCCTAATTAATCTCCAAATTCTTTGAGGGTGGACATTGTTTTCTTCCAAAATCACAATATTTATGAAAACCCTGGATCGTGTGGGTAAATCATACAAGGGCTCAATTGAAATCTAACATAATTTTAACTTACACTTAGCAAGCAAATAGCGTATGCAAAAATAAGATGGAGATATTTTAACCACTTAAAAGAATATATTTATGAGCACAAGCATCAACTTAAATAAGTACTAAAATGCAATAAGCTTTGCTGTGCTCAGTGGCACAGTCGTATCTGACTCTTTGTGACCCCATGAACTGTAGCCCACCAGCCTCCTCTGTCCATGGACTTCTCCAGGCAAGCATACTGGAGTGGGTTGCCATTTCCTTCTTCAGGGGATCTTCCTAACCCAGGGATCAGGATCAAACCTGCGTCTCCTGCTTGGCAGGTGGATTCTTTACCATTCGGCCACCTGGGAAGCTCTATAAGATGCTTACCACAAAATCTTATACCATAACCATCAAAGCATTGCTTGGAAACTCTTATGGAAGCATTTTATTACTTTAATAGACTTAGTTATAACAAGAAGGCTTCCCTGGTGGCTCGGATGGTAAGGAATCTGCCTACAATGTAGGAGACCCGGGTTCAACCCCTGAGTCGGGAAGATCCCCTGGAGAAGGGCATGGCAACCCACTCCAGTATTCTTGCCTGGAGAATCCCAGGGACAGAGGAGTCTGGTGGGGTATAGTCCATGGGGTCACAAAGAGTTGGATGTGACTGAGCCACTAACACACATAACAACAAGAAAACAATTGGTATAGCACCTTAATGTTTATAATATGCATTCACACTAACTGACTCAATTGTTTTTCACAGGAATCCCTTAAGGCTGATTTTATGATGGATCAGCTGATTCCATTTTACAGATCAAGACATTAGCACCCAGAATATGTGAACAGAGAAAGAGGGGAGGGGAAAAAAAAAAAAACAAAACAAAAAAAACAAGAAGAGAAACAAGAGGAAATAAGGAAAAAGAAATGTCAAAGGGATTAAGGGTATAGAGTTTTTGGTCATCACAAGAGTGAGAAAGTGCCCTCTCAGCTGCCAGCTAGGAGACCAGCAGGGATGTGAGCAAGGGCGAGCCCGGTGAGTGCTGGAGGACACACTTCTGCACTGGAGACCACCCTTCTAATCTGCTTTGCCTTCAAGAGAAGGAGGGAAATGAACTGGTGCTTGGAAAGGGCTATCCTTTGATAGAGAGACTGTGTAAGATTTTTTGTTTTTCTCTCTTTTAAATGAGAGAGGATTCTACCTGACACATAATAAGCACATAGTAGTCTTTTTTTTCAATTTACAATGACATGCTGATTTACAACGTTGTGTTGATTTCTGCTGTACAGCAAAGTGATTCAGTTATACATGTATACACTTACTTTTCTTATATTCCTTTTCATTATGGTTTAATCGTACGATATTGAACATAGTTCTCTGTGTTACACAGGAAGGCCTTGTTGTTTATTCATTCTATATATAATAGTTTGCATCTGCTAAGCCTATGTATAACAACCTTAGCTATTACCTATTATTGGGATTTTTATATTATTATCACCTGCATTATATCAGTCTTATATTATTATAATTACATAAAATTATGACAACTTGATATTATTATTACAAAGAACAGAAAGAGGCTCATAATGTTGGACTAGGCTCCCTGGGAGATAAGATGTGAGAATTCCTATAGGATGAGAAAGGTGAAGTTAGGACACTGCTCCTGAAGTGTAAACTCCCTCAGAACTGGGACTTAACACCCTAAGTTTTCCTCTTTCAGCCATCAGTATCTTAAACTGTAAGACTTAATGGGGCATCAGGATCTTCTGAGTTTTGCAGCATATCATGCTAAATACAGACTCTGAACTTTGTGGGGAGGAAAAAAAGGCAGTCAAACATGAAAATGTTCACACTCAGGGATACTGAGGACTCCAAGGGGGCAATTAACAAGGATTATGAGCTTTATGGCTATTTGGCTAAAAGACATAATCAAGAGATTTAAAATGCTTCTATTTTTGCTCAGTAAAGAAAATACTTAGAGCTAAAATGTGACGTTGGAAGGCTCAGGCAACATCAGAGGAGTCTAATGCAACGCAGTTTGGTTTTCAGCTGATGATGAGCCCTCCAAAGCCTGAAGGCTCCAGCAGCTTAGATGCTTGCCACCAAGGGGCATCTCCAGGAGTGCTTGATGCTGGATAAAGCCTGGCTGAGGGGGGCCGCTTACCTGGTAACGCCTGGAGGGCGGGGACTGTGGGCCCAGTAACATTTCCTCCAGGCCCTTCAGAAGCTGTAGCTCAGGGTCAGCCTGTGACATGTAAATAAATCACCATTTACCTCCTCAATTCAGGATCTGCTCTAAGCTAACTGGGGATGCCAACAGGGCCAGGCTGAAATCCGCCCCAGGAAGTCTGCAGCGCAGCCAGTGGTTCTGGGTGAGAGATGATGCAGACTCTGCACACTGCTGGGCGTCCAAGTGACAGAGTGGATTCCAGACAAGGACCTGGGTGTTCAGCAAGTGCTCCATGTCTTTCTGGGTAATCCCAACATCAGATATTCCACATCCTTCTTCCTTAGAAATCACAGGAATGCCCTAGGTATGGCCATACCTCCACTCACTAACAACACCTCCCCAACAGCCTCTTAATCCACCTGCAGAACAAGAATCCATTGTCAGGCAGTGGCTCCTGATCATCACCTGGTGGGCCAGGAACCATGGATGCCGTGGTGCCTTCCACTAGCTGATGGAGATTATCTCTGCATTACAGTAAGGACACGTTTCTCTCAGCTCTTTTCTGTGTGTGGCTGACAGTCTGGATGGTGCAGGGTAACAACAGGAGGCTCCATTTTATAGGTGGTTTACAGTGAGTAGCCTCAAGCCAGAATGGGCAGAAGGCACATACACATTACTATATATAAAACAGATAACTGGTAAGAACCTGCTGTAGAGCACAGGAGACTCTACTCAGTACTCTGTAATAGCACAGATGGGAAAGGATCTCAAAAAGAGTGAATGCATGTATATGTATAACTGACTCACTTTGCTCTCCCCCTGAAACTAACACAACGTTGTAAATTAACTATACTCAAATAGTTGGAGAAGACTCTTGAGAGTCCCTGGACTGCAAGGAGATCAAACCAGTCCATTCCAAAAGAAATCAGTCCTGAATATTCATTGGAAGGACTGATGCTGAAGCTGAAACTCCAATACTTCGGCCACGTGATGTGAAGAGCTGACTTTGGGGAAGACCCGGCTTTGGAGAAGACCCTGAT
The DNA here is from genome assembly GCF_029407905.1 of Bubalus kerabau. Classification (NCBI taxonomy): domain Eukaryota; kingdom Metazoa; phylum Chordata; class Mammalia; order Artiodactyla; family Bovidae; genus Bubalus; species Bubalus kerabau. Next base: position 50,382,740 of record NC_073628.1, on the reverse strand, counting down.
GCTGGGAAAGATTGAAGGCGGGAGGAGAAGGGAACGACAGAGGATGAGATGGTTGGAAGGCATCACCAACACAATGGACATGGGTTTGAGCACACTGTGGGAGATAAGGAAGGACAGAGAAGCCTGGAGTGTTGCAGTCCGTGGGGTCACAAAGAGCCGGACACACCTTAGTGACTGAGCAACAACATACACCAATAAAAATTTAAAAAACAAACTCTCTAAGGAGTCACTGGGGCACAATTTTAGGGAGCCGGCTGGCCACACAGGAACAACAGGGGTCAGTACACTCTAGAGAAGGTGCCAGTTAGCTTTTGAGGACAAGAATGAGATATACTTTGGGCTTTTAGTGCTCATGGCAGTTCAGTTCCCTGAGATTCGTACTGATGGCGTGAGTGGTGCTGAGTATACCTCACCTCATGAAGCAAAATTAATACCTTCTGTCTCACTGCTTTCTTGATATTTTGTCTATTTCAATTTGTTCCAGCAGACCTAGATTAAGTTTCAGAAATGGAATAAAAGTCTCTGCTCTCAATGATTTCACAGTCCTGTGGGGAGAGAAAAAACTCAGAGCGGTGCTGCAAGGGAAGTGCTGTGTTGACTGGGCGGGGTCGTGGGGGGAGACAGTAACCGCACCTTTTATGATATTAACTATAAAGCCAACAACCAGCAGGAGGGCTGAGGAAGGGGGTTGAGCTAGTGTCTTGGGAGAAGACAGTCTACCTCTATGTTGGCTACTTCTTTTCCTAGTCAAATTTGATTTTGATGTCTGCAAAAAGAAAGTGAAAGTGGCTCAGTTGTGTCCTACTCTTTTCGACCCCAGGGACTACAGTCCATGGAATTCTCCAGGCCAGAATCGTGGAGTGGGTACCCTTTTCCTTGTCCAGGGCATCTTCCCAACCGAGGGATCAAACCCAGGTCTCCCGCATTGCAGGTGGATTCTTTACCAGCTGAGCCACCAGGGAAGCTCAAGAATACTGGAATGGGTAGCCTCTCCCTTCTCCAGCGATCTTCCCGACCCAGGAATCGAACCTGGGTCTCCTGCATTACAGGCAGATTCTTTACCAACTGAGCGACCAGGGAAGCCCTTGAGGTCTGCAGCTGGTGTGCAATTCGTAGAGCCTAAAGGAGCCTCCATTTTTTGCCTGAGCCTTACAGCATATGGGATCTTCCCTGAACAGGGATCAAACCCGAGCTCAGGGTTTTAAGCACTTACCACCAGGGTAGTAAGGGATTTGAGGGAGATATTCTCTAGCCAAAAAGAGGCAGAGGAGCTTCCCGAGATGGAGAGAGAGCATCAGAGAACACAGGCCGGGAGCGGGTGGCAGCAGCTCCTGTCTCCATAAGCGGGAGCAGAGAGCTGGGGCTGTGACCCTGGGGAGTCCCGCCAGCCCCACAGGCTTGTGCCAGGGCGCTGGGGCTGGACCCCATTCTGTAGATGCAGGAAGTGGTCCCTGGACGCAGGGGTGCGTCTGGCCATGGTGACAGGGAGGATGGAGGGGCGGGGAAAGCCGTCTGGGGACCAGGGGCATGGCTTGTTTAGGGGACGATAAGAGTGTGAATTGGGGCATGTAGAGATACTATGAGACCAAAATCAGGAGGACTTGGGGAACAAAGGGACCAGTGATGACTCTCAGGGATCGGGTGTCTCAAAGATGAAGAGAGGAAGGAGGTTTAAGAACTAGCATCAGGTGAGCCGAGGGAATGGAAGGTCCCGGGAGGGAGCAGCCCCCAGTGGCACACAGCACAAGGCATCTTCCAGGAGGGCAGACCTAGGGGGCTCGGGGGAAATGGGGAGCAATGAGTGATTAATGGATATAAACCATTAGTCAGACGTCTGCTGAAAAGGAGAAAGGAGTCAGGAAGTTAGAAGGATACATAAGACCAAGGAAAGATTACTTTTTCTTTTGATCAAAGGATCCCCAGTGTGTGGGGTTGGGTAGAGGGGCTAAAGGGAAAGAGAAATTGAAAATACAGTGAGAGAGAAGGAACGTGATAGAGGAAGGCTCTGTAAAAGCAGGAGAGGAAAAGAGAAAATACAGGGGTGGTTGTTGGTGTGGCCTGGACAGGGGACGGACAACAGGGGTGGGCACAGGGAGAAGTCCCCAGATGCTCCAGGAGAGCCTGGGGTCGGGAGGGTCCCCAGGGAGCACGCACGGGGAAGCGGAGACACCATCCGTGCCACGCAACAAGTAAGGCTCCAGAAACGCGGCAGGGAGCGAAACACACTCCTGGTCTTACCGTCTAAGTGGCGCAGTGCTCTGCATCTGCCTCCCACCCTCCTTCGTTCCCTGTCTGCCATGCTCTAGGGCCATCTCTGAGAAAGTTAGCCCAAGGCATGAGCATAGAAGTTGCAGACAGGGGAGTCCCCTGTGCCCACAAAAGGACAGTCAATCTAACCATCTACACTGCTATGGAACATCCCTGTTATTAACAATAAGAATCTGCCAGACAGAGAAACTGAGTTTATAATAGTCAAGTAGAGGATAATGACACCTGCTAAGAATGCGGCTGTAACTTTAATGTGTGCTGTGTGCCTGAGTTATTGTAAATATACATGTTCTCATTATGACAGCCCCATTTTCTTAAGACGGATGAATTAAAGAACTAGACTCAATTACAGAAAGGTCCAAGATGTTTCTTAAAGTAACTCCAAACTCTTCAGTAAGAGGAAAAACTGACGAATAGTAGTCAAAGTCTCTCAGTAGTGTCGACTCTTTTAAATTGTATATATAAATTATATATGTGTGTGTGTGCATGACGTCTGACTCTTAGTGTGTGTGCGTGACGTCTGACTCTTTGTGATCCCATGGACTCTAACCTGCCAGGCTTCTCTGTGTATGGAATTCTGCAGGCAAGAATACTGGAATGGGTGGCCATTCCCTTCCCCAGGGGATGTTCCCAAGCCAGGGATCAAACCCGGGTCTCCCACATTGCAGGTGAATTCTTTACCAGCTGAGGTACCAGGGAAGCCGATGAATAGTAGAAGGGGTGCTAACTATTCAAAGTGCTGTCGGTGTTCGGGCATCTTGTGAAATCGCAGTCTGCCAAATGATTTTTCATGACCATCATCAATAAAGCCAAGGGTCAAATAAAAACTGGTTAAGTTGCGTGACTGGGGCAGGAAAATGTCAGAAACAGGAAGATGCCCTGAGGGGAACGGCTACCCACTCCAGTATTCTGGCCTGGAGAATTCCATGGGCTGTGTAGTCTGTGGGGTCGCAAAGCGTCGGACACGACTGAGCTACTGTCACTTTCACGCACAGATGTGCTATTACATTCTTTTTCCTGGTGCTGGGCTGTAGCAGACTCGCCAAGACACGGGAAGGATGAACACTGCGGGTGCCAGTGTTTTAACACGCTCATTACCCACCCCAGCCATACTCTCAAATCAATAAGGTCTCTGTGAACTCGCTAGGAGAGAGGAAGAGGCCAGCCCGCCTGTGGATGGAGGAGGGGAGAAGAAGCTTGCCTCCTTCAGGCAAAGGAAACAGCACCCTGCCCCAGCCACCCCACCCAAGGGAGGAAGCCCACAAAGGCTCCTCTAAACACCTGGTTAATCTGGGAGAGAAGCCCTGCTTCCCCGGGCAGGAAATGAATCCTTGTGGCTGCTACAAAAGACAATATGATCAAAATGATTTTAACCTGCTCTTTCCTAATAGATAAGCCTCTAGTCCAAGAACACAACAATATCTTGAAAAAGTTATTGCAGATAATAAAAGTCACCACTACTGAAATGACTGAGTTAGAAAGTTTAACTTTTCCTTTCCTTCCAGTTTAACTGAGATGTAATTGAGACCCAGCACTGTATATTTAAGGAGCAAAGCAAGATGATTTGATTTACATACACCATGAAAAGATTACCACAATAGGTTTAGTGAAGATCCATCATCTCAAATAGATGCAAAGAAACTGAAAAAAAAATTTCCTTGTGATGAGAACTCTTAGGATTTACTCTCAACAATTTTCATATGACATACAGCAGTGTTACATTTACCATGCTGTACACTGCATCCTGAGTACTTATTTATTTTAGAAGTGGTCATCTGTGCCTTTAGATTGCCTTAATTCAGTTTCCTTGGCCCTCAACTCTTGCCTCTGGCTCTACAAATCTGGTCTTTTTTTCTGTTTGTTTTTGCAGTATAACTAACCTATGTTGTGTTAGTTCCTAGTGCACAGCACAGGGATTCAATACTACTATGCATTTCAAAATGATCCCTATAAATCTAGTTATCATCTGTCACCATACAATTACTTCAAATGTGGTTTCCAATATTACAGATAGAAGCTCACATTTTTGTTTGTGCTTTAGATAAAAAACCTTGGGAGTCACTGGGTCACATAAAGTGTTTATAACAATGTACTAGAAATAGCCTTTCTGAATGGTCTGCCTCCTTAGAAAAGCATGATTAAGTTATCTGATTGGTTTTCTGCTATCTTTTCATTTTAATTCACTCTAACATTTGAGTTGCCCCTAGGCCCAAACAGGGAAAGGACAAATGGACAAACGGGTCACTGAGCTTCTCCGAAAGCTAGAATGGTCAGCATGCTCCGATGACCTCGGGGTCAGAGTTCAGACTCCCTCCCTCTGGTTTTGTTCCCTAGCACACCTACATATGAGAAAGTTGAAATGAGTGTATTGAAAGGGAGAAATAGTCAGGATTGCAACACTATTTTGCCAAATTATTATTTTAATCTTCGTTTAGTCCTACGAATTCCCTGTCTTCATTAAAGACGGGGGTTATTTGAAAACAATGCAGTTCTGACCAAGTAGATGCTGTCGACGGCTGCCTTTGCACTCTTGTTTGGAACCAAGATGAGGAGCTAAATATCGGACCAAAACTCTCCAAAGCGTTTCCACTAATTTACTCGTTGTCTCAGTAAATAATTTCTAAGCACGTGCTGCGTGAACCACAGTGCTTGGCAGGGGAGGGAGGTGTTGAAAATGAGATTCCTGTGGCCACGGAGGGGCACCATCCAAATCCGCAAAAATTGGAGCGCCTTAGCGAGCTTTGACTTTCAGACGCTCCTATTTTCACAGCTCCCTGCTCTGCCAAGAAGTGCTCGAGAAAAACTTTACCCGATGCACGCCGGCACTGATGCGCCAAGCGCTTCCCGATGCGTTTGCAAGAGCCACACGTCGGGGAAAGGCAGCAAATTCAACCTAATTTTGAGTTCAAGACCAAACCTGGGGACTTGAGAGAAGGGCAGGCGGCGCGGGGAGCGGAAGACAGACCAGGCGGCTGACTGCGCGGTCAGGGTCAGACCAGAGACCCGGCCCCCGGGAGCGGCCGACTCGGCGGCGGGCTGGGCGCTCACCTGCGTTCCGGAGCTTGCGGTTGCCGAGCACCGAGAGGATGACCAGCAGGTTGCCCACGATGTCCACGGCGGTGGTGACGACGAGCACCGCGGACAGCGCGGGCGCCACCCAGGGAGGCCGGGGCGCCCCGGAGGGCCGCGCGCCGCCCGCGCCAGTCCAGCGGGGGCTCTCTGCCCGGCCGCCCGCCTCGCAGCAGTTGGCGAAGGAGCCGTTCTCCGGCATCCCGGACGCTCCGGCGCCGCGCCAGCCACGGCGCACCCCGTCTCTCCGCAGGCAGGGCGCCCCTTTCCCTGCCCAGCCCCGCGCACCAGCGAGGAGGCCAGTGCGGAGGCACCTGGACTAGATGATTAATTAAGCGTGGGCAGGGGGCGGAGAAAAACGTAGGACTGAGAGGAGCATTTGGGGTGCAGGCGCTGCTGAAAGAAGAGCGTCTCTGCTTGGCTCGCTCAGGAGCAGGTGCGACGGCGCGCCGCCCGGAGCCCAGCACGTGGCTGGCCCGGTTCCGGCCTCAGCGCCTGAGCGCACCGCCCAAGAAGCTGGGTGTCCAGGAACACCCAGATTTTCAGACTGGAAAAGGTGCTGCTCGTCAGGACCTGCTGATTGGCTGTCAGAAGGGCACTGCCCCTCTAAAGCGAATACATAACTCCAGGCGCTGAAGAGAGATCAGGCAGACAGCTGCACGAGAAAGAAGACCCTGTGCCGTTTATTTGCTGTTTACCTGAGAAGTATTGGCGATGCCTCAGCCCTGTCCTCTTTATAAAACCGCGACAATACTTATAACATCTTTTTAAACATAATAATACTTAAAGAGATGTATGGTCAATAGTGGGGGTTATTATAAGGTGTTTTTTGAAGGGATTAGAACAAAAAGAGGAGTGCAGTATGGTTATAGGAAAGAAGAAACGCAGATGCCCTTTATTTAAAGTGTTTGAGCACTTTATCTTATAATAACAATTGCTCATCCCTCTCCAGGGTAATTTTATGCCAAGTACTGTCTTACCCACTTTTTGCATCACTAGAATCAAAATGACTGATAATCTATTTGGCAAAAAAGTAAAATACCTGCTTTGATGAGAATGAAAAATGGTACAGTTACTGCTGTTTCGTAGTTTCTTATACAATTAAACATATTCCATTTTTTGACCAGCAATGAAATGAAGATGAAACGTATGTCCACAAAAAGATTTGTGCAAAAATTGTCCAGAGCAGGGTTCGTTATAGTAGCCCAGACAGCCCAAAGGTCCCTCAAGAGAGAAATGGATAAACAATTGTTAATTGTCAATATGACTCGTCAGTAAAAGTTACTGATACACAACAACATGGGTTAATCTCAACAGTATTATGTCGAGCAAAAGAAGCAAGATATAAAAGCATACATTCTTTGTGATTCCAATTGTATGATGTCCAAAAACAGGGAAATTCATCTATGGTGATAGTTATCAGAACAATGGTTGCCCAATGCGAGGTGAAGATTGACTGGAACAGATCATGGAATAAATTTCTGGGATATTATTGGTATATGTGTTATTAATGTACATTTTACTCTCCCACTCTGCACACACACACAAAAAACAGAAACCAAAGAATGGAGAGAGGGACTCTAACGGTGTGATGTTGCAGGAGAAGATGATAGTTAAAGCAATAAATGCCTTGAGAAGTGAGCGCATCTGAGCCCAAGGAAGGCAGATTATTGTTAGGAGAGAGAGGCTTTCCCCCCTACAGGGGAAATGAAGCATAAGCCAGTGCAAATTTGGATCTGTTTCTAAATCAGCATGAGATGGGGAAGTTCCCCTCTGGCTGCCGTCTTCTCAGGGAGCTCCGGGCTGCCTCATTAGCTGGGATTCAGGGGGAAAGAGTGTGGGAGACAAGACAGGAGGCCTGAAATGTCATTGCAGAAAACAGGAACTTGAAGAAAACGCAGCAGGTGTGTCAGGAGACGGAAACGTCCCAGTGCAGCTTAAGATGACGGCTCAAAATGAAGCTCGTCAGCCTTGTTGGCGGCTCTGTAGCAGCAACTGGGAGCTGCTTGGGGTGGATGAAAAGAAGGCAGAGTGAAGCTCACCCAGAATGTCGATTTGCCAGTGAGGAGCAGCTCACAGAAGGAAGTTGAGGGGCATGGTGGGAAGATGGACCCCAGGAAGACCTTAAATGGGAGAGGATGAAAAAAGAAAGGAGGCTGGTAGTCATCGGAAAGAGGTGGGAGTCAGGGATGGGAGGGTTTGGATTTAACGAGTTGCAGTGGTGAATTTGAAAAAAAATAGTTTGTGATATTGGGAAAGTGACTTCCTTGACACTGAGGTTTCTGAGAATTGTGGATTCTATCGATGTGAGGGCTCTGAGAGTGATGATGGGGGTGGGTTGCTGGAGGAAGCTTGTTGAAACTGAGAAGGTCAAGTTACAGGCTGAGTATTATGGTGATGTGAGAAAAGGAAACCCATGATTTTGGTGTGAATCCCCAATAAATGAGGAGCAGTGAGTGGCAGGGATGAGGGGAAGACACAGCTGGATGGCAAGAGTGTCCAGGGGCATGAAATAAACTAAGTTGTCTCTTTTTTTTTAATTGCTTATTTGGGTGTTCCAGGTGTTAGTTTCAACACACGGGATCTTTGATCTTCATTGCAGTATGCAAACTCTTTAAGTTGCAGCATGCAAGCTCTTTAAGTTGCAGCATGCGGGATCTGTTTCCTGACCAAGGGAACTCCCTGCATTGGGAGTTGCAGTCTTAGCCACTGGACCGCCAGGAAGTCCCCAAGGACATTTTCATAGAAAGGACAGCCATGCTTTCCCTGTTCTTGCAAGTGCACATGTAACAAACAAAAAGTAGCATTTCTCTGACTGTCAGTGGCCCCCAGAGCAATTAGTCAGTTCAGTGTAACATATGTCGCTCCAGCTCAGAAACACTAATAACACACAATTGGTTGATTGTGTATGAAACACACGGTATTTGCCCAGGGTTTCCCTGGACTGGGATCATGCAGATATCCACAACGGATATCTCAAGACCTTTGGACATTAAGAATTGGGGTGCATGCATGCGTGCAAAATTGCTTCAGTCATGTCCTACTCTTTGCAGTCCTCTGGACTGTAGCCCACCAGGCTCCTCTGTCCATGGGATTCTCCAGGCAAGAATACTAGAGTGGGGTGCCATGCCCTCCTCTAGGGATCTTCCGGATGGGGGAGCTTGCAACCTAAGATGGTCATGCTGTCTCCTGGCAAAACTGCTCAGACCATGCCTTAAAAGGTCAGAAAAATGTTATAGCCACTTTGAAAGACAGTTTGGCTATTTCTTACAAAACTAAAAACATTCTTACCACATGATCCATCAGTTGCACTCCTTAGTATTTCTCCAAAGTTGAAAACTTATCTCCACACAAAAATTTGAACATGGATGTTTATAGAAACTTTTACTAATAATTTTCAAAAGTCGGAAACTACCAAGATGTCCTTCAATAGGTAAATGGGTAAAGTTTGGTACATTCATACAATGAAATACTGTTTAGCACTAAAGAGAAATGAAGTATTAAGTCATGAAAAGACATGGAAGAAACTTAAATGCATATTACTAGATGAAAGAAGCAAATCTGATAAGGCTATATATGATTCCAAGTATATTATATTCTAGAAAAGGCAAAACTATGGAGACAGTAAAAACAGCAGTGGTTGCCAGGGGTTAGGGGAGAAAGAGATGACTAGGCAGAGTACAGAGGACTTTTAGGGCAGCGAGTCTGCTCTGTGTGGGATAATGGTGGGTACATGTCATTACATTTGTTCAAACCCGTGGAACGTATAATACCGAGAGCAAGCTCTAATGTAAACGATGCACTTTGGGTGATTCATACATCTTCAAGCGAAACAGAATCCACCCTACTATCAACAAGGCAAACTAAAGCAAACCTAGGGGGAAAGTTATGATGACGGGGAGGCTGGAGTTATGACATCCAAGGTGATGGGGATTTCAGAGAGTATCACATTCAAAGAATGGAGAAGACATTCTAGAAGAAGTAAGCTCAGGCTGAGATACTGGGCAAGAGAAGTGGCAGGGACTGAGCTTTACAGTCATCTCAACTCTGGACTTGATGCTGGGCCTCGTGGACTCTGCTGAGGGGTGTGCAGACATCTGCATCCCGCCCCGCTTTTGCAGACTTCCCTTCCCTTGCAGAGAGGATGCCTGCCTGGAGAGCGGTCACTGCATTGACGACCAAGTGAGGACCCATGGGGACTGCTGCCCCAGGCCAAGGGCTTTTAACAGAAGAGGTTCTTCCCTAAGAGCTGAGACTGATAGAGGCTGCCCACAGTGAGGGAAACTCAAACCCCGGCAATGGGAATGGAGAGACACAGAGGAAAGAGTCCAACGTTCTTGGCTGATTTCTTTGAAAGGTAAATCGACATTTTGAATACCTGTGGAGGATCCTAGGGTTCCAAAAGCGAGTAGAACTGGCATTCTTTACACCAGCCCCCAAGTCCAAATGCAGATAGAAGTGTGCTCACAGAAGGTCATCTTCCCACACCCCAACAATAATACTTTACACTATGGATAATACTTGAGGCCTTTCCAAATCTCTTTTACCCAGGCCATCTCGTATTTCTTTCATCAGCTCTGTGAGGCCTGGGAGGCAGGTGCAACTGGTCCAGCTGGAAAAGAAAGGAACAGACTCTCAGAGACAAATAATACACCAAGGTTTGTGGCTGATGAATGGCCAAGATGAGTCTGTAACCAGCTGTCTGACAAAATTCAATTCTTTTTTATTTTATTTTTTAACTTTACAATATTGTATTGGTTTTGCCATATATCAAAATGAATCCACCACAGGTATATATGTGTTCCCCATCCTGAACACTCCTCCCTCCTCCCTCCCCATACCATCCCTCTGGGTCATCCCAGTGCACCAGCCCCAAGCATCCAGTATCGTGCATCGAACCTGGACTGGCAACTTGTTTCATATATGATATTATACATGTTTCAATGCCATTCTCCCAAATCTTCCCACCCTCTCCCTCTCCCACAGAGTCTTCCCTAGTATAAAATATGTAAAGCATATAATCAAAATTTCTTCAGGTAAGCAGTTTACAACATGGTTGAAAGAGCCACTTGCCCATTTACTGATAGTGCAAAAAATAATCGTAGCAGCCACAACTAATAGTGAGTGCTTTCTATGTGCTAGGAGACATTTCATTTAATCCTCACATCTCTATGAGATGGATACGGTTACTGCGTACTTTGAAGAAACTGAGATTCGTCTAGTGGATCTCGGAGCTAGGATGATTCCAAACTCTGACAGTTTGGCTCTTGCGTCAGGGAATGTTAAAACCTCTGGTTCTTCTCTGGTGGTCCAGTGGTAAAGAACTCGCCTGCCAATGCAGGGGACACAGGTTCGATCCCTGGACCAGGAAGATTCTATATGCCCAGAAGCAAGTAAGCCCATGCGCCACAACCACTACAGAGCCAGCACTGTAGACCCGCGTGCCCTAGAGCCTTGCTCTGCAGCAAGAGAACCCACTGCAATGAGAAACCCACGCACTGCGTCTAGAGAGTAGCCCCTGCTCACTGCGACTGGAGAAAGCCTGCATGCAGCAAGGAAGACCCAGCAGAGCAGAAGTAAATAAATGCTTGTTGTTGTTTAGTTGCTAAGTTGTGTCCAACTCTTTTGGGACCCCATGGACTGTAGCCTGTCAGGATCCTCTGTCCAAGGGATTTCCCAGGCAAGAATGCTGGAGTGGGTTGCTGTTTCCTTCTTCAGAGGATCTTCCTGACCCAGGGCTTGAACCTGAGTCTCTTGCACTGGCAGCCCAGTTCTTTACCACTGAGCCACCTGCTGCTAAGTCGCTTCAGTCGTGTCCGACTCTGTGTGACCCCATAGACGACAGCCCACCAGGCTCCCCCATCCCTGGGATTTTCGAGGCAAGAGTACTGGAGTGGGTTGCCATTGCCTTCTCTGAGCCACCAGGGAAGCCCAATAAATAAATTTTTAAATCTTTAAAAATAAAATAAAGCCTGTGGACACCTACCACCTCAAGAAAATGCGAGATTGTCAATGTTGGGCATGTTGAACCCTGGAAGAAGAAGGTTGTGTGGGTTTTGAAAAAGATGGTTTTTATAAAGATGCTTAGAGGGTATACCACACCTTAGCATTGTGAAGCTGCCCTAATCTTTTCCTGAAGTGAAGAATAGTCAGGAAAGAGGAATATTTTACAACAGAAGAGTGAAAACAAGACAAAACAACAACGGCAACAGAAAACTCACATCTGGATAGTCTTCCTCCTGTTACCCAGCACTGGCCCGCGGCACTGAGACCAGCACAGTGACCCGGAGACCCAGCTGGGCCAGGGCCACCAGAAGGTGAATCCTCTCCGCTGCTGGCTGGTTGCGTGATCTTTACCTTCTCTGACTTTTTCTTTCCCTCAGGGGAAACATCCGCATGAGACTTATTGTCCTGGTTATTTCAGATTTGAATCAAATTAACAGCTCAATGTTCAAGCAGAAGGGGCTGACCCTTGCCTCGGAGTCCAGTGAACTCCACATCAGTGTTTCTCTATGATTCTACCCTGTCTGGAATGCGTTATTTAGTGTGGGGAATGAGTTATTTAGTGGGTTATTTGGGCTTCCCTGGTGGCTCAGATGGTAAAGAATTTGCGTGCAATATGGGAGACCTGAGTTCAATCCCTGGGTTGGGAAGATCCCCTGGAGGAGGGAAAGGCTACCCATTCCATTATTCTTGCCTGGAAAATCCCATGGACAGAGGAGCCTGGCAGGTTACAGTCCATGAGATCACAAAGAATCAGACATGACTGAGCAACTAACATGCACACACACACACACACACACACATATAATTTATATATACAATTTAAATTGTTTAATTTTTTATTTATTGGAAAAAATTTTATAGTTTACAATTTACCAGAACAGTATATTTTCCTAGCAAAAATAAATTGAAGCAGAAAATCATAAGCAGAAAGATTCAAGTGAAAGTGTTACACTATGGTTAGAATGATTTTTATTTCTATGGAAGGAAATTTTTTTGAAATCTTAATGCTTTTGTTTAAAACCTGGTGAAGGACTTCCCTGGTGATCCAGTGGTTAAGATATCAAGCTTTCAATGCAAGGGGCACAGGTTCAATCCCTGGTCGGGGAAGCTCCTCATGCCATGGGATGCAGTCAAAAAAATTCCCAAAGGTTATGAAACCTGGGGACAAGGGGACTCATTCACAGGGAAATCAGTTAAGGGATAAGCTATTAGGGAATTGAGGTCCCCAAGCTGTGAGGCAAGTATGGTCCAGGAGCCAATGTGGATTCCATCTCTGGGGACAGAGGGCTGGAGCCTCAGCTTGGGGGGGGTATGTGACCAGTGTCCTGTCTCTCAGGGGCATGGCTATTTTAGGAGAACTCCCAGTGTCTCTGCAGAGGTGCTGTCTGCAGACCAGGCGTCTTCCCCAGAGGCTGGCTATTGTCGGCCCCCAAGGGCCTCCGTGCTGGGCCTTTGCCTCCAAAGCCAGTGAGTGGGACACTCAGCCTGGGGCAGAATTTTATTGCTATTACTCTTTAAATTACATAAATTTGTATTCAAATATATCCTTCTAGGTACATAGAAGTACAGGTCTCAGAAAAAAGTTTTCATCACCTCCCAGTCCCTATAAACATATTCAGAATACACAAGCCAACTGTCTCATGAATGCCTCCCCCAAACTTTCTCAGGTATCTATATGCTACTTTGGAAATTTCTACCTCTTACTGTCTCTCCATTAACACTCATCAATCAATTTTGTTGGTTCCATTGGGACAGAATTTGAAACACAAGTGACTCATTCTAGGTTCTCTCTGTGACTGCTTAATGACAGCTATTTTTTGTCCAACCAAGTTAACTTGCCAAGGCCTGGCCTGTCCCCAAACTAATATCCACAGCCAGCTGAAGCCTTCTTGAATTTATAGAGATTTGAGTCTGCTCTTGTGCTTGCAGAAACAGCTCATAATGCATGGGAGTGACTGTATCTTTGGCCCAAAAGTCACCTATACCAGACAAGCCTGGTGGCTCATTAAAGAAGACATGGATGACACGTGGAAAATTGGTTTGTTTGGAAAGGCCTGTCATCACCTGCACTATTAGTCAGAAGGCAGAGAACTGCCGGCTACCACTTGCTTACTTGACTCCCTGTGATCTGTTGTTGAGGGCAGGGATGGTTTGATCCGGAAAGTGGCCTGTTGTAAGAGGAGATTGGATTCTTGAGCCAGTGCCCAGGAGCATTGTGGGAACAAATGGGCACTTGATTGAAGTTCCTAAGAATTCACTGTCCACTGTTCACCCAGCACCTGCCTATGTTGGTCCCCACTTCCACTCTAATACACAGAATCCTCTGGTGTGCAGGATGTACTTTCATCACTGTTGTTGTGTCTGACTCTTTTAATCTGTGGACTTCAGCATACCAGGCTTCCCTGTCCTTCACTATCTCCCAGAGTTTGCTCGATTCATGTCCATTGAGTGGGTGATGCCATGCAACCATCTTATCCTCTTTTGTCCCCTTCTCTTCCCGCCTTCAATCTTTTCTAGCATGAGGATCTTTTCCAATGAGTTGGCTCTTTGCATGAGGTGGCCAAAGTATTGGAGCTTCAGCCTCAGCATCAGTCCTTCCAATGAATATTCAGGACTGATTTCCTTTAGCATGGACTGGTTGGATCTCCTTGCTGTCCAAGGGACTCTCAAGAGTCTTCTCCAGCTCTGTACATTTGAAAGCACCAGTTCTTCAGTGCTTAGCAAAATAAGGTTGGTCCTCCTGTGGGGTCTGTATCTACAGACTTCTCACTGTCATCGTTTATTCTTATACCTCTTCTTTTTCTTCTGAACCCACATCCCCTGGCCAGGGCTGCATCTAATGTTAACAGTCATTTAGAGTAGCTGACTTTATTTTTCTGGGCTCCAAAATCACTGCAGATGGTGACTGCAGCCATGAAATTAAAAGATGCTTACTCCTTGGAAAGAAAGTTATGACCAACCTAGACAGCATATTAAAAGGCAGAGACATTACTTTGCCAACAAAGGTCGTTAGTCAAGGCTATGGTTTTTCCAGTGGTCATGTATGGATGTGAGAGTTGGACTATAAAGAAAGCTGAGCACTGAAGAATTGATGCTTTTGAACTGTGATGTTGGAGAAGACTCTTGAGAGTCCCTTGGACTGCAAGGAGATCCGACCAGTCCATCCTAAAGGAGATCAGTCCTGGGTGTTCATTGGAGGGACTGATGTTGAAGCTGAAACTCCAATACTTTGGCCACCTGATGTGAAGAGCTGACTCATTGGAAAAGACCCTGATGCTGGGAAAGATTGAGGGCAGGAGGAGAAGGGATGACAGAGGATGAGATGGTTGGATGGCATCACTGATTCAATGGACATGAGTTTGGGTGGACTCCGGGAGTTGGTGATGGACAGGGAGGCCTGGCGTGCTGTGGTTCATAGGGTCGCAAAGAGTTGGACAGGACTGAGAGACTGAACTGAACTGAACTGAACTGAGCATATTTAGATACTGAGCATATTTACCACTTCCTAGGCATTGAAAGGGAGAAGGCAATGGCACCCCACTCCAGTACTGTTGCCTGGAAAATCCCATGGATGGAGGAGCCTGGTAGGCTGCAATCCATGGGGTCACTAAGAGTCGGACACGACTGAGCGACTTCACTTTCACTTTCCACTTTCATGCATTGGAGAAGGAAATGGCAACCCACTCCAGTGTTCTTGCCTGGAGAATCCCATGGATGGAGAAGCCTGGTGGGCTGCAGTCCATGGGGTCGCACAGAGTCAGACACGACTGAAGCAACTTACAGCAGCAGCAGCAGCAGCAGGCATTGAAAGTGGAAGTGTTAGTTGCTTGGTTGTGTCCGACTCTTGGCAACCCCATTCCTAGGCATTGCCAAACAATAAGTCTCTGAAGTAGGTAAGTTTGTTGTTCATATTTTACAGATGAGGAAACTGAAGCACAGAAATTAACTCATTTTTTCCCAGGCCTTAGAGCTAAGAACTGACAGGTCCAGGTGTGTCTAATTCCAAAGCCTCTTGACCATGACTGTCTTCCTGGTCAGGTAATACCTCTGAGATATATGATGGGATAGCTAACCCTTGAGCCAGACCACTAGCTGTGTGACCCTGGACAAGCTGTTTAACCACTCTGTGCCTCAGTTTCCTTGAGTATAAAATATAAACATGTAAAGTATATAGAATGTAAAGTCTTAACACACAGACCCAGAAATGTCGTCATTTGACCTTGAGGTCCTGGAAGTCAGTTGTCTGCCCAGGGCTTAGTGGCCAGGGGGGAAGCCAGGCCAGCAGCAACTTCCAGACCTCTCCCCTCTCATTCTGTACACGTGCTGAAGCAGGTGGCTCACTCTGGATGTGAAAATGTCTTTGGGAGTCCCAGGAGGCTCAGTTGGTAAAGAATCTGACTGCAATGTAGGACACTGCCTGCAGGAGACCTGGGTTCAGTTTCTGGGTCAGGAAGAACCCCTCTGGAGAAGGAAATGGCAACCCACTCCAGTATTCTTTCCTGGAGAATCCCATGGACAGAAGAGCCTAGTGGGCTACAGTCCATGGGGCCGTAGAAAGTCGGGCATGACTGAGGACCCACACCCACGTCCTCAGTATCCAACTTGGTGAGTGTCCTGAGTGCCAGGAACACACAGATAACTGACTTAGTGGAACTGGCTGGCTCTGGCTCTGAATGTCCAGACCCGGATTCTACAGGCAGGAACGAGCAGAACCAGTGAAGTTACAAATGCCCACTGCACACATGTAAATGCTTCTAAATTCCAAACCCTAGAGTGATTATATCTGACCATCTGGTCTCTAAGGAGGTGATAGTGAGCATCTTACCTACAGTTCTTTGACACCCAGAGGGTGTCAAAGGGAGCAAGCTTGGAGACTTGACTGAAATAAAACTAACCCACTGTTTTTGATGACTCAGTCACTCAGTTGTGTCTGACTCTTTGTGACCCCATGAGCCGCAGCACACCAGGCCTCCCTGTCCATCACCAACTCCTGGAGTTTACCCAAAGCCATGTCCATTGAGTTGGTGATACCATCCAACCATCTCATCCTCTGTTGTCCCCTTCTCTTCCTGCCTTCAATCTTTCCCTGCACCAGGGTCTTTTCCAACGAGTCAACTCTTCGCATGAGGTGGCCAAAGTATTGGAGTTTCAGCTTCAACATCAGTCCTTCCAGTGAACACCCAGGACTGATCTCCTTTAGGATGGACTGGTTAGATCTCCTTGGAGGCCCATTGCAAACATAAAATGGACACATAACCTCTGCATGAAGCCTCTGCTCACCCCTTCCATCCTCACGAGGCACCAGACACCCTTTACCTCCTTTGCTCTCTGCCCTCACATCTCCTCTTCTCAATGGGCCTTCTTATTTGCTACAGTAGCCAGTCCTAGAACCTAGACTCTTCTTGACATTTCTCCACGTTCAGATATCTCTTTCTGTTTTCAGACCTTGGGTTCTTCCGGTTCTTGGTTGAAAATGCAGACAGCAGGACTCCGTCACCTTTAGACATTACTATTTGTGGCACAGTCTGAGGTCACCCGGACTGGCTGTCTCCTCATCTCAAAGAAAACACAAGTAAGGCTATGAACACAGTGAAAAGCACCATAGCCTCTTTAAATCTTTTTTTAAGTGATTAATGCTTTAATTTCTGGCTGCACTGGGTCTTCGCCACTGCATGCAGGCTGTCTCTCATTGAGGCGAGCAGGGGCTGCTCTCCAGGTGGGCTGCATGGCTTTTCGCCGCGGTGGCTTCTCTTTCGTGGAGCACGGGCTCGAGATGTGGACTCAGGAGTCGTGGCGCATCGGCTCAGTTGCCCCTTGGCACGTGGAATCTTCCCGGAGCAGGGATCAAACTCATGTTCCCCCGCCACTGGCAAGCAGATTCTTAACCACTGGCCTGCCAGGGAAGGATTACTGTTTAATTGTCTCGGGTATGCAGGGGATTATATCTATACCATGTGGCAAAATACGTTAAGGCCACTTTAAGCTGTGCTCTCTTTTGTTGAAGTTGTTTTCCTTCACCGACTGACTCTCTGCGGCTGCTTCCCCACTTGGCCCAGCCTCTCTTCTCCTCTCCAGATCCTCTGGCCATGAGTTCATTTTAAAGCAGATAAATGAAACCCTCTACTAACCTTACTTGTCACCCTCATTAACAAAACAGCCTCTCAGTGTTGGTCTTCCTGCCCACTTTGATTCTCTAACTGGAGGAAGGGAATTCATCCTTCTTCGGAAGGAGTAGGAAAGACATGGAAAAATACCATCATAATGAGAAAGGGAGGAAGAAGCTGAACATACACCTCATAGCTGGTATATGCCGGAGAGACTGTCATTTCAGGGAGTGAAACCAGTTTGGCTTGGCCACAGAGTTATGGCTCTGAAGGTACTTTGTAAATATTTTAATTAGATGTCAACGGTTGGAAATAATAAGATCTCACACAAAAATACTGACATCTGGTTTCTCTTGACTGGAGACTTGTACTGCCTGGCCTGACTGTAGGCAGAACTTAATTGGGGCTGGCACTCTCACCTGCCCTAAATGGGGCCTGCTTTCTACTGTGTCCCCTTCGTGGATCACAGCCTCGTTGTGGCAAAGAGGCTTTTGTAACTCGATGAAGCTATGAGCGGTGCTGTGCAGGGCCACCCCAGACAGATGGGTCAGAGTGAAGAGTTCGACTAAACGTGGTTCCCTGGAGGAGATGGCCCCCCATCCCAGTATTCTTGCTGCAAGAACCCCATGAACAGTATGAAAAGGCAAAAAGATAGGACATCTGACTATGAGCCCTGCAGGTCAGAAAGTGTCCAATACGCTGCTGGGAAGAGCAGAGGGTATGACTAATAGCTCCAGAAATACATGAATTTGGGCAAACTCTGGGAGATAGCAGATGACAGGGGAGAGTTGGGTGCTACAGTCCATGGGGTTGCAAAGAGTCAGACACGACTTAGTGAGTGACAGCAACAACTTCTGTAGGGTGCCACATCCCCACCGCTCCCTGTATATTCTTCAGGGCAAAGTCAAATCAGCTGCCATCCTTCATCATGCTTACACTGCTTCCTTATGGTCAGAGAATTAAATTCAAACATAGGTAAGTAGAAGACCTTATGTGCTGCATGCTCCTTCTCTTACACACTAGTTCACTAATCTCACCTGCCTAATTCCCATAAGCACTGAAGTTTGTTGTGGTTTAGTTGCTAAATGTCATCCAACTCTTTTGCAACCCCATGGACCATAGCCCACCAAGCTCCTCTGTTTATGGGATTCTCCAGGCAAGAATACTGGAGTGGGTAGCCATTTCCTTCTGTAGGGAATCTTCCTGACCCAGGGTTTGAACCCAGGTCTCTTGCATTGCAGGCGGATTCTCTACTGTCTGAGCCACCAGGGAAGTCAATGTGTGGCAGGCATTCCACAATTCCCAATGAACTGAATGACAAGATTAAATCTGGCAGGAAGCCTTGCCTAATATCTGCTCTCCTGCATTCTCCCTCCTTTACTTCTGCTGCTCAGGAGAGGTAGGCCCTCTTCAGCCCTTCAACAAAATGTCGAGTGCCCTTTTGAGCCAGTTAGTCCAAAATCTTCTGAAACACTCATGACTATGCAAGCACGAGAATAACTCAAAAATATCTTAGCAGCACTTTATCAGTAGACCATGATAGAGAGTTTCCGGTTGCTAAGTTGTTATAAGCCTAGTCTAAGTTAGCTATAACTAGCTCACAGTTTTGTGGGCCAGCCAGTTTAGTCCAGAAGCTATTTAATAATCTTTTAAACCACTCAGCTAAAAGCCCCCTTTTGCAAGGAGAATTGGCTGGCAGGGTGAGGGCAGAGAGGAGCAAAGAAGACACTGAAAAAAACAACAAATAATTTTATAGGATATTTGCCCTAGATTTTTCAGTACACCTAACTGTACACTTTCAATAAGGATAATTTATTAATTGAATGAGATGGTTGGATAGCATCCCTGACTCAATGGACATGAGTTTGGGCAAACTCCAAGAGGTAGTAAAGGACAGAGAAGCCTGGTTTACTGCAGTCCATGGGGTCACAGAGTCAGACACGACTTGGCGACTAAACCACAGCAACATTAATTAAATAGTCAAATGTGATCTAATACTTATGCCTTTATAAATTTTCATTGAAATAATTTTAAACATTAGGGAGAAAATTCATTGTCACACCATCAGTCCAAATTCCTTATGATAGTTAAAAATATATAATTTCTTTCCCAATAAAATTGGCACTTCTTGGGAAAAGCCAAAGAATCCTGAGCTAAGGTGATAGGGTGATGTTAGGACTGGGGAAATAAGGTTTGTCTTCCTCAAGTATCCTCGGGAAAATGTTGATTTTATTTCTTACTTGTGCTACCGCTCTCTAGTCGACTTCACCTTTATTTTATACCCCATTTGGCTCCCTACTGGTTTCTAATAAATGTACACCCTCTCCCTCATTAGATCAGAGCAGTTTGAGGAGGGAGTGTACCTTCTTTTTCCTTTTTTAGCTTCATTAGCTCCTCACATGGTACCCAACATGCAATAAGCTGAAAATTGCTTCTTGAATGAATGAAAATAACTTTTTTGTTGTTGTTCAGTTATGTAATCATGTCCAACTCTTTCCAACCCCATGGACTGCAGTACTCCAGGCTTCCCTGTCCTTCACCATCTACCGGAGCTTGCTCATATTCATATCCATTGAGTCAGTGATGCCATTCAATCATCTCATCCTCTGTTGTCCCCTTCTCCTCCTGCCTTCAGTCTTTCCCAGCATTAGGGTCTTTCCCAATGGGTTGGTTCTTCTCATCAGGTGGCCAAAGTGTTGGATCTTCAACTTCCACATCAGTCCTTCCAATGAATATTCAGGACTGATCTCCTTTAGGATGGACTGGTTGGATCTCCTTGTAGTCCAAGGGACTCTCAAGAGTCTTCTCCAACACCACAGTTCAAAAGCATCAATTCTTTGGTGCTCAGCTTTCTTTATACTCCAGCTCTCACATCCATACATGACTACTGGAAAAACCATAGCTTTGACTAGATGGACCTTTGTTGGCAAAGTAATGTCTCTGCTTTTTAATACATTGTCTAGGTTTGTCATAACTTTTCTTCCAAAGAACAAGCATCTTAATTTCACGGCTACAGTTACTATCTGCAGTGATTTTTTGGAGCCCAAGAAAATAAAGTCTCTCACTGTTTCCATTGTTTCCCCATCTATTTGCCATGAAGTAATGGGACCAGATGCCATAATCTTAGTTTTTTGAATTTGACCTTTAAGCCAGTTTTTCCACTCTCTTCTTTCACTTTCAGAATACTTAGCATAAAAACTGAGAAACTCTCCTACTTTCCATCACTGTCCCCTCTCATAGCTGTGTTTCACTGCTCCCTCCTCAGCATGGAGAGAGACTCTGAGTAGGCTGTGGACATTGGGAGTAAGAAGCCAGAACAAAACCCACCTCCAGTTTTTCCCACTTTTGAAGAAAGTGAGACATGGATGAGCATGATTCCACCATGATTGTGATGCTGGTGTGAACTGTGAGTGTGGGCTCCCAGAAAGGGGTGGCCAGCTGGACACCAGGGTCCTCACTGCCGTGTGTCCACTGTTTAGGAGCAACCCAACTGTTTTAATGTATACACACACACATGCTCAGTCACTCAGTCATGTCTGACTCTTTGAAACCTCATGGACTGTAACCCACCAAGCTCTTCTGTTCATGGGATTTTCCTGGCAAGAATACTAGCGTGGATTGCCATTTCATCTTCCAGGGGATCTCCCCGACCCAGGGATTGAACTCACGTCTCCTTCATCTCCTGCACTGCAGGCAAATTCTTTACTTCTGAGCCACCTGGAATGACTAGCTATTTTAATGGATGCCATCAAATATCCCCATACCTTCCTCAAACCAGTCCACTGGCACCTTGTGCTTAATGCTTTAAAATGAAGTTACCACAGCCATCCCAAACCTGCTGGTTCTCTTTCATCTCCTTGTAAAAAGACGTCCCATATTTATCCAATTATTTACATTCACTTCCACCATCCTATAAGGTATTACTGAACTGAGAGATAAGTGTTGGGTAAAAGGAAAGATAGCTTTATTGAGGAAGCTGGCAATTTTGGGCGTCTCTTGTGGCTCAGCTGGTAAAGAATCTGTCTGCAATGTGGGAGACCTGGGTTTGATCCCTAGGTTGGGCAGATCCTCTGGAGAAGGGAAATGCTACCCACTCCAGTATTCTGGCCTGGAAAATTCCATGGACTGTATAGTCCATGGGGTCGCAAAGACTCAGACATGACTGAGCGACTCTTGGGGGAAAGGTAGACTCATGTCCTGAAGAACCAACTCCTCACTTCCAGGTTTTGCTCAGAGATAATGTAGGGAAAAGGGAAAAGGACCACTTACTGAGGAGAGGGTTGAGGGGTATGTGATGGGTCATGGGCATTCTTCTGATTGGTTGGTGGTGAGGTAACTGGGAGTCAACATCATCAACTCTCTGGTTCTAACTGGTCTGGGGTCTGCTGGCTTGTGGTCAGCATACAGTAAACTTTTTCCACTTGGTGAGAGTTTCAGTAACTGCAAAACAGCTCAAAGGATATGGCTCTGAATATTATCTTGAATAACCAGAGGTCCTTGACTTTACTTAATGGTTAAACTATTATTATTTTGTCTTGCTTGACTATTTTCCTTTATTTTTGCATTTTCTCCCTTCTCTGACTAAATTTATTCTTTGGCACTTGGGAAAGGCCTAGGAAGCTAAAGTCTTTCTGCAAGCAAGAGGGAGATAGAGGACATGGAGGCAGTCTGTGGAGGGGAAGCCCCGGTGGGTCCTGCTTGGTGACACAAGGGTAGGATGACAAGCAATGGCCCCGATGAGTCAGCCTGTCTGCTCCTACCTTGCCTGCCTCTGACACTTTTCCCATACAGCAGACAAGACTAGTTTTTTAAATGTAAATCAATTAATTTCCCAGCTCAGAACCCTCCAATGATTTCCTTTAACACTTGGAATAAACACTCCAGGCTCCTTCCTACGGTTGCAAGATTGGATCTCATTTGCTACCAGTGTCCCCTTCTCCTTTATCCCAGCCTCCTGGCCTCCGGGTCTCTGCTCTGTCTGCAGCCTCTCTCTGTGAAACAATCCACTTTCACTCTGCCTTTGGTGGCTCCTTCCTGAGACAGAAAGTCCCCCACCCCCCACCCCAAGCCCCACCACCATACCACCCTGCTTCATTTTCCTCCTGGCACTTAGGATTAACTGAAGTGATCTACTTCACTTATTTCTCTACTTGTTTATTATCTGCTTCCTCCATGTGGCAAGATATAAACAGCATGTGTGTGTGCTTAGTCGCTCAGTCATGTCCAACTCTTTGCAACCCCATGGACTATATTCCCGCCCAACTCCTCTGTCCATGGGGATTCTCCAGGCAGGAATACTGCCCTCCTCCACAGGATCTTCCCAACCCAGGGACTGAACCCAGGTTTACTGCTTTGAGCCTCCAGTATACAGATTTCCAAATACATTGTTTGGGTCTTTCCTTTGGTGAGAAGATCCCTAAAACTGTAGTCACATCCATAAGCTCTTTAATGATGAAATCAGCAACCTCAGAATAGTTCATTTTAGTAAGCAAAAAGATTAAAGAATTATTGCTCACTTTTTAAATGAATCATAATGGTATTGTGGTTATATATCTAAAAGGTTTTGATCTTTTAGAGATACATAAGAGATGCAGGTTTGATTCCTGTGTTGGGCAGATCCCTTGGAAAAGGGAATGGCACATCACTCCAGTATTCTTACCTGGAAAATTCCATGGACATAGGAGCCTGGTGGGCTACAGTCCAGGGTGCCTCAAACAGTCAGACACAGCTCAGCACACAAGTGATGAATTTGGCATAAGTTGATAATTATGAATAATGCATGCATGGGTATTCATTATACTAGTCTTTATATTCTTCTGTATGTTTAGAATTTTTCATAATAAAAGGTAGCAAAAGAAAAAAATTCTTACAACATTTTCAGAGACCTGTTTTAGACATAAAATCTCTTTTATTAAGACAGAGACACACTGTCTGCCTTTCAGGTCATGCCAACTCAAGCTCGCCCTTGGACTGGGCTATGCCTATCTCATTTTAGCAGCTGGCAGAGATCCACAGTGCCTTTCCAGGATGTAAGCCATGAGCACAGAAAACTTATGTGGTGCTCCTGAAAGTACTCCAAGCCTCCAGACCCATTCCTGGGGAAAAACATGTACTCACTAAACATTATTAAACATATAAAGTACCTATTTCAGATCATGTCATCCATATCTTTCCAGTCACTCAGACTGCAACTTTTAGGTCACCAGTGCCCTCCTTCTCTACACCCCATCTCTCACAGGGGGCCTTTTACTCCATGCCCAATGTCGGTGTCCTTTATTACTGCTCATGTCCACCGTTGGAACAACACAAACTGATTTCTTTATTCTAGCCCTTCTCTTCCCTGGAGCATACTTCATTTATTCTTTTAAAATTAATTTATTTATTTTAATTGGAGGCTAATTACTTTACAATATTGTAGTGGGTTTTGCCATACATTGACATGAATCAGCCATGGGTGTACATGTGCTCCTCATCCTGAAACCCCCTCCCACCTCCCTCCCCATCGCATCCCTCAGGGTCATCCTAGTGCACCAGCCCTGAGCACCCTGTCTCATGCATCGAGCCTGGACTGGTGATCTGTTTCACATATGATAATATACATGTTTCAATGCTATTCTCTCAAATCATCCCACCCTTGCCTTCTCCCACAGAGTCCAAAAGACTGTTCTTTACATCTGTGTCTCTGTTTCTGTCTCACATATAGGGTCATCGTTACCATCTTTCTAAATTCCATATATATGCATTAATATACTGCATTGGTAGTTTTCTTTCTGACTTACTTCACTCTGTATAATAGGCTCCAGGTTCATCCATCTCATTAGAACTGATTCAAATGCATTCTTTTTAATAGCTGAGTAATATTCCATTGTGTATATATACCACAGCTTTCTTATCTATTCATCTGCCAATGGACATCTAGGTTGCATCCATGTCCCAGCTATTGTAAACAGTGCTGCAATGAACATTGGGGTCCATGTGTCTCTTTCAATTCTGGATGCTTTGGTGTGTATGCCAGCAGTGGAATTACTGGGTCGTATGGCAGTTCTATTTCCAGTTTTTTAAGGAATCTCCACACTGTTCTCCATAGTGGTTGTGCTAGTTTGCATTCCCACCAACAGTGTAAGAGGGTTCTCTTTTCTCCACACCCTCTCCAGCATTTATTGCTTGTAGACTTTTTCATTCTGACCAGCATGAGATGGTACCTCATTGTGGTTTTAATTTGCATTTCTCTCATAATGAGTGATGTTGAGCATCTTTTAATATGTTTGTTAGCCATCTCTATGTCTTTGTTGGAGAAATGTCTGTTTAGTTCTTTGGCCCAATTTTTGATTGGGTCGTTTATTTTTCTGGAATTGAGCTGCCTGAGCTGCTTATATATTTTTGAGATTAATTCTTTGCCAGTTGCTTCATTTGCTATTATTTTCTCCCATTCTGAAGGCTGTCTTTTCACCTTGCTTATAGTTTCTTTCATTGTGAAAAAGCTTTTAAGTTTAATTAGGTCCCATTTGTTTATTTTTGTTTAATTTCAATTAGTCTGGGAGGTGGGTCATAGAGGATCCTGCTGTGATTTATGTCAGAGAGTGTTTTATCTATGTTTTCCTCTAGGAGTTTTATAGTTTCTGGTCTTATGTTTAGATCTTTAACCCATTTTGAGTTTATTTTTGTGTATGGTGTTAGAAAGTATTCTAGTTTCATTATTTACAAGTGGTTGACCAGTTTTCCCAGAACCACTTGCTAAAGAGATTGTCTTTTCTCCATTATATATTCTTGTTTCTTTTGTCAAAATAAGGTGTCCATAGGTGTGTGGATTTATCTCTGGGCTTTCTGTTTTGTTCCATTGATCTATATTTCTGTCTTTGTGCCAATACCATACTGTCTTGATGACTGTAGCTTTGTAGTACAGTCTGAAGTCAGGCAGGTTGATTCCTCCAGTTCCATTCTTCTTTCTTAAGATTGCTTTGGCTATTCCAGGTTTTTTGTATTTCCATACAAATTGTGAAATTATTTGTTCTAGTTCTCTGAAAAATACCGTTAGTAGCTTGATAGGGATTGCATTGAATCTATAGATTGCTTTGGGTAGTATACTCATTTTCACTATATTGATTCTTCCAATCCATGAACATGGTATATTTCTCCATCTATTTGTGTCATCTTTCACTTCTTTCATCAGTGTTTTATAGTTTTATATATATAGGTCTTTTGTTTCTTTAGGTAGATTTATTCCTAAGTATTTTATTCTTTTTGTTGCAATGGTGAATGAAATTGTTTCCTTAATTTCTCTTTCTGTTTTCTCATTGCTAGTGTATAGGAATGCAAGGGATTTCTGTGTGTTAATTTTATATTCTGAAACTTTACTCTATTCATTGATTAGCTCTAGTAATTTTCTGGTGGTGTCTTTAGGGTTTTCTATGTAGAGGACCATGTCATCTGCAAACAGTGAGAGTTTTACTTTTTCTTTTCCAATCTGGATTCCTTTTATTGCTTTTTCTTCTCTGATTGATGTGGCTAAAACTTCCAAAACTATGTTGAATAGTAGTGGTGAGAGTGGGCACCCTTGTCTTGTTCCTGACTTTAGGGGAAACGCTTTCAATTTTTCCCCATTGAGGATAATGTTTGTTGTGGGTTTATCATATATGGCTTTTATTATGTTGAGGTATGTTCCTTCTATTCCTGCTTTCTGGAGGTTTTTTTTTTATCATAAATGTATGTTGAATTTTGTCAAAGGCTTTCTCTGCATCTACTGAGATAATCATATGGTTTTTATCTTTCAATTTGTTAATGTGGTGTATCACATTGATTGATTTGTGAATATTGAAGAATCCTTGCATCCCTGGGATAAAGCCCACTTGGTCATGATGTATGATCTTTTAAATATGTTGCTGGATTCTGTTTGCTGGAATTTTGTTAAGGATTTTTGCATGTATGTTCATCAGTGATATTGGTCTATAGTTTTCTTTTTTGTGGCATCTTTGTCTGGCTTTGGTATTAGCGTGATGGTGGCCTCATAGAATGAGTTTGGAAGTTTACCTTCCTCTGCAATTTTCTGGAAGAGTTTGAGTAGGATAGGTGCTAGCTCTTCTCTAAATTTTTGGTAGAATTCAGCTGTGAAGCCATCTGGCCCTGAGCTTTTGTTTGCTGGAAGAATTCTGATTACAGTTTCGATTTCCATGCTTGTGATGGGTCTGTAAAGATTTTCTATTTCTTCCTGGTTCAGTTTTGGAAAGTTATACTTTTCTAAGAATTTGTCCATTTCTTCCAAGTTGTCCATTTTATCGGCATATAGTTGCTGGTAGTAGTCTCTTATGATCTTTGTATTTCTGTTATCTGTTGTGATTTCTCCATTTTCATTTCTAATTTTGTTGATTTAGTTCTTCTCCTTTTTTTTCTTGATGAGTCTGGCTAATGGTTTGTCTATTTTATTTATCTTCTCAAAGAATCAGCTTTTAGTTTTGTTGATTTTTGCTATTGTCTCCTTTGTTTCTTTTGCATTTGTTTCTGCCCGAATTTTTATGATTTCTTTCCTTCTACTAACCCTGGAGTTTTTCATTTCCTCATTTTCTAGTTGCTTTAGGTGTAGAGTTAGGTTATTTATTGGATTTTTCTCTTGTTTCTTGAGGTAAGCTTGTATTATTATGAACCTTCCCCTTAGCACTGCTTTTACTGAGTCCTATAAGTATTAGGTTGTTGTGTTTTCATGTTCATTCATTCCTATGCCTATTTTGATTTCTTTTGTGATTTGTTGGCTATTCAGAAGTGTGTTGTTTAGCCTCCATATGCTTGTATTCCTAATAATTTTTTCCCTTTAGTTGACATCTAATTTTACCGCATTGTGATCAGAAAAGATGCTTGGAATGATTTCAATTTCTTTTAATTTACCAAGGCTATATTTATGGCCCAGGATGTGATCTATCCTGAAGAAGGTTCTGTGTGTGCTTGAGAAAAAGGTGAAACTCATTGTTTTGGGGTGAAATGTCCTATAGATATCAATTAGGTCTAACTGGTCCATTGTATCATTTAAAGTTTGTGTTTCCTTGCTAACTTTCTGTTTAGTTGATCTATCCATAGATGTGAATGGGGTATTAAAGTCTCCCACTATTATTGTGTTACTGTTAATTTCCCCTTTCATACTTGTTAGCATTTGCCTTAAATATTGTGGTGGAACACACTTTTTAACTGTTATCAGAGAGTTCTTTCAGAAGCAAGTTGAAAAATCTACTCGGAAAGAGTCAATGGTTCCCCAATCTGGCCCCTTATTAGTAAAAGCATATCTATATTTTCCAGAGAAGGCAATGGCAACCCACTCCAGTACTCTTGCCTGGAAAATCCCATGGACAAAGGAGCCTGGTAGGCTGCAGTCCATGGGGTCGCCAAGAGTTGGACGTGACTGAGCGACTTCACTTTCAGTCATTGGAGAAAGAAATGGCAACCCACTCCAGTGTTCTTGCCTGGAGAATCCCAGGAATGGGGGAGCCTGGTGGGCTGCTGTCTATGAGGGTTGCATAGAGTTGGACATGACTGAAGCCACTTCAGTTCAGTCAGTTCAGTCACTCAGTTGTGTCCGACTTTTTGAGACCCCATGAATCACAGCACGCCAGGCCTCCCTGTCCATCACCAACTCCCGGAGTTCACTCAGACTCATGTCCATCGAGTCAGTGATGCCATCCAGCCATCTCATCCTCTGTTGTCCCCTTCTCCTCCTGCCCCCAATCCCTCCCAGCATCAGAGTCTTTTCCAATGAGTCAACTCTTCATTCCTTCCAAAGAACACCCAGGGCTGATCTCCTTAGAATGGACTGGTTGGATCTCCTTGCAGTCCAAGGGACTCTCAAGAGTCTTCTCCAACACCACAGTTCAAAAGCATCAATTCTTCGGCGCTCAGCCTTCTTCACAGTCCAACTCTCACATCTATACACGACCACAGGAAAAACCATAGCCTTGACTAGACGGACCTTTGTTGGCAATGTAATGTCTCTGCTTTTGAATATGCTATCTAGGTTGGTCATAACTTTCCTTCCAAGGAGTAAGCGTCTTTTAATTTCATGGCTGCAGTCACCATCTGCAGTGATTTTGGAGCCCCCAAAAATAAAGTCTGACACTGTTTCCACTGTTTCCCCATCTATTTCCCATGAACTGATGGGACCAGATGCCATGATCTTCGTTTTCTGAATGTTGAGCTTTAAGCCAACTTTGTCACTCTCCACTTTCACTTTCATCAGGAGGCTTTTTAGTTCCTCTTCACTTTCTGCCATAAGGGTGGTGTCATCTGCATATCTGAGGTTATTGATATTTCTCCTGGCAATCTTGATTCCAGCTTGTGCTTCTTCCAGTCCAGCATTTCTCATCATGTACTCTGCATATAAGTTAAATAAGCAGGGTGACAATATACAGCCTTGATGTACTCCTTTTCCTATTTGGAACCAGTTTGTTGTTCCATGTCCAGTTCTAACTGTTGCTTCCTGACCTGCATATAGGTTTCTCAGGGGCCAGGTCAGGTGGTCTGGTATTCCCATCTCTTGAAGAATTGTCCACAGTTTATTGTGATCCACACAGTCAAAGGCTTTGACATAGTCAATAAAACATAAATAGATGTTTTTCTGGAATTCTCTTGCTTTTTCCATGATCCAGCGAATGTTGGCCATTTGATCTCTGGTTCCTCTGCCTTTTCTAAAACCAGCTTGAACATCAGGAAGTTCATGGTTCACGTATTGCATCTTAGCAGCATCTATATTTTCATAATGTCAAACAAGCACTGACAGGAGAATGTTGGATCCCACCAAAAAAAGATACCCCACATCCAAGGGCAAAGAAGAAGCCCCAACAAGACAGCAGGAGGGGTAAAATTGCATGTAGAATCAAACCCCATACACACTAGAGGCTCTCAGAGAGCTCAAACAAACCTTGTGCGCACCAGGACCCAGAAACCCCACAGAGACTGAGCCAGAACTGTGTTTGAGTGTCTCCTGTGGAGGTACAGGTCAGCAGTAGACTTCTGCAGGGGCAGGGGCTCTGGGTGCAGTAGACCTGAGTATGGCATAAGCCCTCTTGGAGGAGGTCACCATTAACCTCACCATAGAGCCACCAAAACTTACACAGGACTGGGGAAACAGACTCTTGGAGGGCACAAAGAATACCTTGTGTGCACGAGGACACGGGAGCCAGGGGCAGTGACCCCACAAGAGACTGACCCAGACTTGCCTGTGAGTGTCCAGGAGTCTCTGGTGGAGGCGTGGGTCGGCAGTGGCCTGCTGCAGGGTTTGTGGCACTGTGTGTAGCAGTGGCTGCTTGGGACCTTTTGAAGGAAGTCACCATTTTCTTCATTACCTCCACCATAGTTTGGTCTCAGGTCAAACAATAAAGAGGGAACACAGCCTCACGCATCAACAGAAAATTGAATTAAAGATTTACTGAGCATGGCCCTGCCCATCAGAACAAGACCGAGTTTCCCTTTCAGTCAGTCTCTCCCATCAGAAGCTTCCATAAGCTGCTTATCCTTCTCCATCAGAGGGAAGACACACCGAAAACCACAATCACATAAAACTAACCACTCTGATCACATGGACCACAGCCTTGTCTAACTCAGTGAAACTATGATCCATGCCGTGTAGAGCCACTCAAGATGGACGGGTCATGGTGGAGAGTTCTGACAAAATGTGGACCACTATAGAAAGGAATGGCAAACCACTTTAGTATTTTTGTCTTGAGAACCCCATGAACAGTATGAAAAGGCAAAAAGATAAGACACCAAAAGATGAACTCCCCAGGTCAGTAGGTGTCCAATATGCTACTGAAGAAGAGTGGAGAAATAACTCCAGGAAGAATGAAGAGATGGAGCCAAAGCAAAAACAACACCCACTTGTGGATGTTACGGGTGATGGAAGTAAAGTCTGATGCTGTAAAGAGCAATATTGCATAGGAACCTGGAATGTTAGGTCCATGAATCAAGGAAAATTGGAAGTGGTCAAACAGGGAATGGTAAAAGTGAACAATGGCATTTTAGGAATCAGTGAACTAAAATGGACTGGAATGGGTGAATTGAACTCAGATGACCATTATATCTACTACTGTGGGCAAGAATCCCTTAGAAGAAATGGAGTAGCCATCATGGTCAACAAAAGAGTCTGAAATGCAGTACTTGAATGCAACCTCAAAAACAACAGAATGATCTCTGTTCATTTCCAAGGCAAACCATTCAATATCATAGTAATCCAAGCCTATGCCCCAACCAGTAATGCTGAAGAAGCTGAAGTTGAATGGTTCTTTGAAGACCTACAAGACATTCTAGAACTAACAGCCAAAAAAGATGTTCTTTTCATTATAGGGGACTGGAATAGAAAAGTAGGAAGCCAAGAGATACCTGGAGTAACAGGCAAACTCAGCCTTGGAGTATAAAATGAAGCAGGTCAAAGGCTAACAGAATTTTGCCAAGAGAATGCACTGGTCATACTTAAACACCCTCTTCCAACAACATAAGAGAAGTCTCTACACATGGACATCACCAGATGGTAAATACCTAAATCAAAATGATTATATTCATTGCAGCCAAAGGTAGAGAAGCTCTATACAGTCAGCAAAAACAAGACTGGGAGCTGACTGTGGCTCAGATCATGAACTCCTTATTGCCAAATTCAGACTTAAATTGAAGAGTCGGACACGACTGAAGCGACTTAGCAGCAGCAGCAGCAGCAAGAAAACCACTAGACCATTCACGTATGACCTAAATCAAATCACTTATGATTATACAGTGGAAGTGAAAAATAGATTCAAGGGATTAGATCTGATAGACAGAGTGCCAGAAGAACTATGGATGTAGGTTCATGACATTGAATAGGAGGCAGTGACCAAGACCATCCTCAAGAAAAAGAAATGCAAAAAGGCAAAATGGTTGTCTGAGGACGCCTTATAAATAGTTGAGAAGAGAAGTGAAAGACAAAGGAGAAAAGAAAATATATATCCATTTGAATGCAGAGTTCCAAAGAATAGCAAGGAGAGATAAGAAAGACTACCTCAATGATCAATGTAAAAAATAGAGAAAACAATAGAATGGGAAAAGATCTCTTAGAGATCTCTTCAAGAAAATCAGAGGTACCAAGGGAACATTTCATGCAAAGAGGGACAC
Source organism: Bubalus kerabau (assembly GCF_029407905.1). NCBI lineage: Eukaryota > Metazoa > Chordata > Mammalia > Artiodactyla > Bovidae > Bubalus > Bubalus kerabau. The sequence continues at coordinate 50,351,178 of NC_073628.1, read as the reverse complement.
AATAAAGGGCAGAAATGGTATGGACCTAACAGAAGCAGAAGATATTAAGAAGAGGTGGCAAGAATACACAGAAGAACTATATAAAAAAGATCTTCATGACCCACATAATCATCATGGTGTGATCACTCACCTAGAGCCAGACATCCTGGAACACGAAGTGAAGTAGGCCTTAGGAAGCATCACTACGAACAAAGCTAGTGGAAGTAATGGAATTCCAGTTGAGCTATTTCAAATCCTAAAAGATGATGCTGTGAAAGTGCTGCACTCAATATCCCAGCACATTTGGAAAACTCAATAGAGGCCACAGGACTGGAAAAGATCCATTTTTATTCCAATCCCAAAGAAAGGCAATGCCAAAGAATACTTAAACTACCGCACAATTGCACTCATCTCACACGCTAGCAAAGTAATGCTCAAAATTCTCCAAGCCAGGCTTCAACAGTACATGAACTGTGAACTTCCAGATGTTCAAGCTGGATTTAGAAGAGGCAGAGGAACCAGAGATTAAATTGCCAACATCTGTTGGATCATCGAAAAAGCAAGAGAGTCCCAGAAAAAATATCTACTTATGCTTTATTGACTATGGTAAAACCTTTGACTATGTAGATCACATCAAACTGTGGAAAATTCTTCAAGAGATGGGAATACCAGACCACCTGACTCACCTCCTGAGAAACCTGTATGCAGATTTAGAAGCAGCAGTTAGAACTGGACATGGAACAATAGACTGGCTCCAAATCAGGAAAGGGGTACTTCAAGGTTATATACTGTCACCCTGCTTATTTAACTTATATGCAGAGTACATCATGTGAAATGCCAGGCTGAATGAAGCACAAGCTGGAATCAAGATTGCTGGGAGAAATATCAATAACCTCAGATATGCAGATGACACCACCCTTATGGCAGAAAGTGAAGAACTAAAGAACCTCTTGATGAAAGTGAAAGAGAAGAGTGAAAAAGTTGGCTTAAAGCTCAACATTCAGAAAACTAAGATCATGGCATCTGGTCCCATCACTTCATGGCAAATAGATGGGAAAACAATGGAAACAGTGAGAGACTTTATTTTGGGGGGCTCCAAAATGGTGGCTGCAGCCATGAAATTAAAAGACTCTTGCTCCTTGGAAGAAAGGCTATGACCAACATAGACAGCATATTAAAAATCAGAGACATGGCTTTGCCAACAAAGATCTGTCTAGTCAAAACTATGGTTTTTCCAGTAGTCATGTGTGGATGTGAGTTGGTCTATAAAGAGAAAGCTGAGCTCTAAAGAATTAATGCTTTTGAACTGTGGTGTTGGAGAGACTTTTGAGAGTCCTTTGGACTGCAAGGAGATCCAACCAGTCCATCCTAAAGGAAATAAGTCCTGAATATTCATTGGAAACATGATGCTGCAGCTGAAACTCCAATGCCTTGGCCATCTGGTGCGAAGAACAGTCATTGGAAAAGAGCCTAGTGCCAGGAAAGATTGAAAGCGGGAGAAGAAAGAGACGACAGAGGATGAGTTGGTTGGATGGCATCACCGACGCGCTGGACATGAGTTTGAGTAAATTCCAGAGTTGGTGATGGACAAGGAAGCCTGGTGTGCTGCAATCCCTGGGGTAGCAGAGAGTCGGACATGACTGAACAACTGAACTGAACTGAACAGAACCTTCTTAGAAAGAGATGGAGCATTATTGTGGGCTCTTGTGCCCCCTGGTGGTAGAGAAGGAAAAATACAAGCAGTGGAGTCTAGGAGATTGGAACCTATGCCTGTCACTATGTCCTGGAGCCTACACCTACCCTGTGAGAAATGGTGTCCACAAAGGACGAGAGCAACACACACACAGTGATGAAACACCCTGCCTGTCGCAAGAGACGCAAGAGACTCAGGCTCATCCCTGGGTGGGGAAGATCCCCTAGAGAAGGAAATAGCCCCCAGCTCCAGTGTCCTTGCCTGGAATGTTTCCTGGACAGACAAGCCTGGCCGGAATGGTCCAGGGGTGCGAAGAGTCAGACACAACTGAGTGACTGAATAGACACTCACTCATGTTAAACAGCTTTGTTCACTTCTAAGCGGTCAGCACTTCTGTTAGTGCAAGAATAGCCAGAAGATAAAAAATACTCCTATTGTATCTGCATCTTTGTATTTTGTAATAAAATGCTGGAGGATCGTCTCAAACTTCCCAGTTACCCTACTGGCCAGGAGGACTAATCTATAACTCTGGGGCGTCTTGCGGGGGTGGCCAGGGGAGAGTGGTCCTAAGCTGCAGTAGCGAAAAGAAAATTTTTTGAAGTTTCATAATCTATTATAAAAACACATGTGCCTGCTACATTCTAATGCACTAATATATCACTATGTTTAACACAAAAATGATACTTACCTCAAATCTCTGAATAAAATGAACTCTGTAGAAGGATTCACCATCTTTATGCAAAGCATCTTATCCCCTATGACTTTTGGGCCCAAGGGTCCCCAGTGTCAAGGGCAAAGAGGTCATGGTGACCTCATCAGGCCAGACTCTTCTGGTTCCAACCCCAATCCTCCTGTTTTCCATCCATCTCACACTGGTAGATTAACTCACAGCTCTGAAACCCAGTTTTCTTATCTGTAAAAGCAACATGAAGCTCTCAGCTCTGGAGAGCCAGACCTGTCGAGAATGGTGAAAGCATTGTATACACGGTATTTTACAAGTTGCCAAACATTCCCGTGAGTTACTTTATGTGGGAACTTGGACCCCTGGATGTGGAAGAGAGCTAGAAACCTTAATTTGTGCCTGAAGGGGCTCTGTGCTTATAGGCAAGTGACTTAACCCCTGAGAGCATCCAAGAGCTCCCAAGGGGTAAGTTATGAGTGAAAGACCTGGGATAATGACATTGCAGGTGATTGGGATAACTAAGCGCAACCTACCCTCTCCCCTTCATGAGGGATTCCCGGGTGGTGCTAGTGGTAAAGAACCCGCCTGCCAATGCAGGAGACAGAAGAGATGCGGGTTCCATCCCTGGGTCAGGAAGCTCCCCTGGAGGAGGGCACGGCAACCCACTCCAGCATTCTCGCCTGGAGAATCCCGTTGACAGAGCAGCCTGGCTACAGTCCCTGGGGTCGTAAAGAGCTGGACACAACCTAGAGACTAAACAAGAGCAACGGAACACAGAGTAGTGGCTGAGTCATGGGACAGGAAGGCTTCCTGCAGGCATTTGTGGTTGGTGGCCCACAGGGAAATAGGCTCAGAGAGGGTCCCCTCCGTCAGCATGCCTTCCTTTCCCCAAGTGGGATGTCCAGGATTTAAATTTGGATTATGATTCCAGATCCAGCTGTATTTTCACTTTTCTCCAATAAGGTCTCCTGGGATTGGGGCTGTGCATTTTATGTTAATTCCTCAAGTCCCTGGGGTGGGCCCACAGGGATCAGTGCTCACACAGTATTCCCAAATATAATCAGCAAAGCTTCTCAGGCTAATTACTTCTGGTTCAAGAAATAATGCTTCCTAGAGAGGTTGGTGGAAAGACAGAAGCCCCCGTCCAGTGGAACTTCTCCCTGGGACTAGGCAGTTCTCTCAGTTGTCTTAAGCTATGATAGGGAGCCAGCATTGACACCTAATACCTGCCCAGGCTCAACAGAGTTACAAAAAGTAAAAGCAAAAAAAGATGGTAGATCGTTTTCTCCAAATATAAAAGAAAACTGAGGCCCGCGGAATTTGGAGCCCTGACCCACACCCCTATGCCTATTGTGATCTATCTACGTCATAACCGGAGCCGTCCTCATCAGGGCTCAACCAAGTACACGCCCGCCTCTCCGTTACTGCTGCTAACAGCCCCGCTCAGCCATTATATGTCCACATGTTAGGTGTGTGCCCCAACCCCACCTAGTCCCTAAGCTGAGCCAAAGAGAAGTTTCAAAAATTCAGATCTCATCAGATCATACCCTTGCTTAAAATCCTTAATGACTTCCCATGACTCCTAGATAAATCCTCAGGAAACAAAATCTTCACAAAGCAAAATTCCAATCATACCCTGAAGTATCTCACCCTTTTCTACATCTCCAGTCTTTCCCCACACCCTCTCCATCTTTCTCTGCACTCCAGACATGTTAACCTTCTTCTATTCTTCCCAGCTCAGAGCCTTTCCATGTGATGAGTCTTTTGCCTGGAAGATTCTCTGTCGCCCTCCACTTTCTATATCCTCTAGGTCTCAGCTTGTGTAGCTTTCCCAGGAAAACCTCCCACAAACCTATAGACCCTAGGTGATGGCAGACCGCTCTCTCCACCTCCTCACAACATCTTAGATTTTTCTTTCATGGTATCATCACAATTGGAGGGAATCATTTAAGTAGCTGTTTAAACTTTGCTGACATGCTGTGAGTGTGGATGATGCTGCCAGAGTGAGCCGCCCTAGGCCTGGGCTGGGCGACACTGTTCATCGCAGCTGGGACAGACAAGCTAGCGCTTCTGCACCGGATGCAGACGTGACCCGGGGAGGGGAGAGAAGGGGTCAGATCATGGGGGCAGGGTCAAGCTCAGCAGTCACCGCGTATTTGGGCACAGAACTCTGAGAATTCCAAGAATTCTAAATTCAAACCAGGATTTCTGGGTTAACTTGAAAGCAAATAAACCATTTTATGTAATGATTTGTTACTTGATTCATAATCGTTAAATGGACACAGGCCATTGGAAAAGACCCTGATGCTGGGAAAGGTTGAAGGTAAAAGGAGAAGAGGGCGGCAGAGGATGAGATGGTTAGATAGCATCACTGACTCAATGGACATGAATTTGCGGAGGACAGGGAGGACTGGCATGCTGCAGTCCCTGGGGTTGCAAGGCATTGGACTGAGCACTGAACAACAACAATGTGGATCTCAATTTGTATTCTAGCCCAGAGGCTGATGACAGGATTTGTTAAATGAATAGATTTTATCCCTGGATCTCAGCATTTACCACATGGACTGATTGGATGAAAAAAATGTATGTCTGGTTCATGCAAATCAATTCCCTCAATAGCAAATGCATTCTATTTATTTATTTACTATTTAAATAAAAGGAAGATCCAGCTGCCAAATGTAATCTGCCTACAGAGGGTGAGCTATTTTTCTCAGGGCAGCTCTGACTTGAATGTGTCCTTTCCATGATTCAATAAGAAGTACAATTAATCACAAGAGCTAATATGTATTGGGCCCTTATGTTCAAGCACTGTTTTAATCCCTTTACATGGATTGATTCATTTAATAGTCTCAATCCTATGAAACAGGTATTGTTATAGTCCTCACTTCACAGATGAAAAAAAAAAGAGATTCAGGGAAGTTAAGTGACTTGCCTAAGGTCACACAGCTAGAAAACAGCAAAGCTAGAATTAAGTTCCCAGCATTCTGGGTTATATATTTTGTAATGTGATTTGTGCAGAAGTCCAAGTCTTCCTGTGCTCCCCCCACCACCCCCCGCAATAGCGATCTCTGGTAGCTCTTGGAGTCTTAAGTCTGAATGCCACACTCCCTAATGCTGAGTTGCCTTTGCAATGGGTGAGAAATAATAGGGGATTAAGTTTGGAGTTTAGTTAGCCAGATGACTAATACCACTAATACCCCCATCCCTGGGAAGTATTCCATCTAATTTTTACATTCAGTCTCTTCCTGAAGCCTTATGGGAAGGCAGAGATAAGATAAAGAACATCTCATTTATTTTCAACAATGAAAGTTTTGGATTTTCACTTAATAATAAATGACATCGGTTTTTTGGACTCTGTTCTGGGGTGGGGGGGGCGGGGTGGGGAGATGATTTGGGAGAATGGCATTAAAACATGTATAATATCATATAAGAAACGAATCTCCAGTCCAGGTTCGATGCAGGATACAAGAAGCTTGGGGCTGGTGCACTGGGATGACCCAGAGGGATGGTCTGGGGAGGGAGGTGGGAGGGGGGGTTCAGGATGGGGAACACGTGTACACCCATGGCGGATGCATGTTGATGTATGGTAAAACCAATACAATATTGTAAAGTAAAAAATAATAATAAAAAAATTAAAATAATAATAATAATTTAAAAAATAATAATAAATGACATCAAGGGACCCAGACTGGGGGGGAATCAAAGTTCCCTAAAGGTGAATTTTTTACATGCTGTAAACTTTAATTAGCAAATATATTGACTGCCCGAAAATGCTCTAGTCCGCCTGAGTAGAGCTTTATTGTTAGAATGGAAAAACCCGAGTCCCAAAGTGAAAGCAGAGAAGTCCTTTCCTGTTCTCAGGCAGTAGACTCACTGGTCGTAGCTCTAGGGACCCCCAGGGGGCAGTCTAACCGTCAGGGATGGACTGGGAGAAGTAGGATTGGGGACAGAAGGGAGGAAAGCCTGGAGGTGGACGCGGAGTGTGGAGCCTCCAGAGTATTAACTCCCCAGCTACATATATTCAAAAGATGCTCACGTTTTCTATTGTGTGTGGGCGGGGTGAAAGGGAGACCATTACTAAGGTCATGCTCAGTATCAAATTGCTATATGCCCTATCCCAGGAGACATTCAGAAACCCCTGCTGTAGGAAGGGTTCAGGTAGTGTCAATACTAATCAACAATTAATAAATATTTTTGAATGACAAAAATATTTTTATTTTAGTATGATTCTATGCAGCATTATTCATAACAGCAAAAAATGAAAACACCTTTTGAACTCTGTAACTGGTGCTCAATGAATATCAATTCTCTTTTCCTCCTCCATTCTCATCCTGATCTTCCTTTCCAAACTTACAAACCTGTATTTCACAGGGTCCTTATGAGAATAAACTGAAACAAACACTTCTCTGCTCAACCCAACTGCCATTCACTAGTAACCACGATTTATTGAAATGAAGTAATGTAACAGTTGCCAACATACAGTGTAAGTTTAACACGTTTGCTAAGCAAAACAAAAATGGTTGGAACATGGCTAAATGAAAGGACAATGCTCCCCCTTCCCAAGCTTCTATGGATGTGTCCCAAATCAGAGTGATGGAAATAAACCAGACTGCAAACTTGGGATAGTCCCAGTGATTTCAAAGCACGTACCAAAACCCAGGCTTTGGCATCAGTATTCCTGAAATAAAGCCCACACAGTTCTCAGAGGAGAGTTACTTCTGGACCAGAAATTGGCTGCCTTCTCAAATGGTCATTCAGAAGGCACCTTGTTCTGCACCACAAGCCCTGGTTGTCCTGTGACTGTATCTTACCTGCTCCTTGAGACAGTCACCTCGTGTTTCCCCTCTGCTTGCTCTCCCACCCTACCACACAGATGCCTTTTCCTTTGATCTCACATAGCCTTCTTTCATAGGTAGGTCACATGGGCCTGGAATAGGGAAGCCTGAAAGTAGATTCTGGCCTTGTCCTGATCCAGCTTATGCAACTGACCCTCAGCAAGCCATTGGCCTCTCTGTGCTCTCTCTATCTGCAAAACAGTAATGATCTGGGGTTTCCTTGGCCGTCCAGTGGTTAAGACTCCATTCTTCCACTGCAAGGGGCATGGGTTTGATCCCTGGTCAGAGAAGTAAGATCCTGCATGCCACATGCCATGCACAGTGCTGCCAAAAATAAACAAACAAACAAAAAACAGTAATAGTCTGGTCATTGTGTGATTGTTATGTTTGAGAATCTCTTTCCTGAAATGTTCACCAAACCCTCCTATTTCCTCACCTCCAGTTAGAATTACCCGAGTTGTGTGTTATCTCTCTGTTAAAGCACTGTGGATGTCTTGGTTTCATCTTTTCTTCCCGCATCCCTGGATCTCAGTCTCCTTATTCCCTGTGATGCTCAAGAATGTCTGATGAATGAATGGGAAAACAGTAAAAAGTACAATGCTTGAAAGCAGTCAAACTTATTTATAAAAGTCCAGATAGTTAATAGTTCAAGATTTGTGGGCCTGTTGCAAGCACAAGAACTAAAAAGCCTCCTGATGAAAGTGAAGAGGAGAGTGAAAAAGTTGGCTTTAAACTCAACATTCAGAAAACTAAGATCATGGCATCTGGTCCCATTACTTTATGGCAAATAGATGGGGAAACAGTGGAAACAGAAGAAGTGAAGTTGCTCAGTCGTGTCTGACTCTTTGAGATCCCATGGACTGTAGTCTACCAGGCTTCTCTGTCCATGGGATTTTCCAGGCAAGAGTACTGCAGTGGGTTGCCATTTCCTTCACCAGGGGATCTTCCTGACCCAGGGATCGAACCCAGGTCTCCTGCATTGCAGGAAGATGCTTTACCTTCTGAGCCATCAGGGAAGCCCAATGGAAACAGCGAGAGACTTTATTTGGGGGGGCTCCAAAATCACTGCAGATGGTGACTGGAGCCATGAAATTAACAGATGCTTGCTCCTTGGAAGAAAGACGGCATATTAAAAAGCAGAGACATTACTTTGCCAACAAAGGTCTGTCTAGTCAAAGCTTTGGTTTTTCCAGTAGTCATGTATGGATGTGGGAGTTGAACTATAAAGAAAGCTGAGGGCCGAAGAATTGATGCTTTTGAACTGTGGTGTTGGAGAAGACTCTTGAGAGTCCCTTGGACAGTAAGGAGATCCAACCAGTCCATCCTAAAGGGAATCAGTCCTGAATATTCGTTGGAAGGACCAATGCTGAAGCTGAAACTCCAATACTTTGGCTACCTGATGCAAAGAACTGACTCAATGGAAAAGACCCTGATGCCGAGCAAGATTAAAGGCAGGAGGAGAAGGGGACGACAGAGGATGAGATGGTTGGATGGCATCACCGACTAGATGGACATGAGTTTGAGTAAACTCCAGGAGTTGGTAATGGACAGGGAAGCCTGGCGTGCGGCAGTCCATTGGGCCGCAGGGTTGGACACAACTGGGCGACTGAACTGAACTGACTGAACTGCAACCACTCACTCAGCTGATGTGTCCCAAAGCAGCCATTGACACAGGTAAATGAATGGATGTGGCTGTGTTCCAATTAAATTTTAATTATGGACACTGAAGTTGAATGTCATCTGATTTTCACATACTATGAATTATCATTTTTCTTAATCATTTTAAAACATAAAAGTCATTCTTTGCACATGGGCACACAGAAAGCTGATGCAGGCCAGATTTGGCTCACAGGCCCTTGTTTGCCAGACTCTGCTCTAAAGCGATAGTGGGTGTGTGCTCAGTTGCTAAGTTGTTTCCCACTCTTTGTGACCCCATGGACTGCAGCCTGCCAAGCTCCTCTGTCTAAGGGATTTCCCAGGCAAAAATACTAGAGTGGGTTGCCATTCCTTCTCCAGGGGATCTTCCTGACCCAGAGATTGAACCTGTGCATCCTGCATTGCAGGCAGCTGTAACCCTGGGCCACCAGGAAGCCCAAAGCAATAGCAGATATGATTTTTTTTACAGGTGATGCTGGGACTGCCCACGGGTGCCTCTCCTTTCATGTGAATAGATACTGAGATGCACCAAGTATGTAACACTAGGCTGTATCTCCCCAACATCAGCAGGGAGGCTCCTCTTGTCACCTGCTGCCCTGAAGGTCTCACCAGCTGCTTTCCCTTCACTCTGTCCCCTCAAATGATCTATGACTCTCCTACTCCTGGGGTGCCTGGACTGGTTTTCAGTACACAGGTCATCTTCCCAGCAGTGGGTCACATGTGAGTTCTGCCCACATCTGCAGATCACGGGTTATTCTTTGGTCATGCAAATTGGTTAAGAATTGGGGTGAATTTGCCTCTGTCCTTTCTTGTTCATTGTGCAATTACACTGATTTATGTTATAACACCTTGTTCATTGAACACCTTGTTGTTGTTGAGTCACAAAGTCGTGTGGGACCCCATGGAATGAAGCATGTTACTATGTCCTCAATCAGCACTGCGCTATGGGACTTTTCAAGTCTACCTCATTTATAAAATGATTTGAAAGTAGCATTGATGTCTCCATCACCAAAATGGGCTTCTTTCTCTTTCAAGACCTGTTTAACTGAGGGAGGTTGGTAGGAACTAGCTTTGGAAGCATAAAAGATTTGTTGAGAAGGGAGGTATAATAAAACCATCAGTTATTGAGAGTTTAATACATACCAGGTGCCATTCTACAAATTCTCCCATGAAAGGATCAAAGCAAATGTAAGAGGGCAGATATATCGTTATTTCAATTTTATGTAGCAAACCGAGGCTTAAGAAAGTTTAACTGGTTGAAAGTCATTTATCTAGGAAGTAGGAGAGTGAGGCTTTGCCCAAGTGATCTGACTCCAGAGCCTCTTCTTTTTAACAATTTTGTCCCAGAATTGTTAAAGTCATAAGTGTATTTCATCATTTTCCACCATCAGTATAAAGTTTTGGTTAAGTTTCCTCTTCTTCCTTTAGGGTATTTTTATATTGTTACGTCACTCCATATTCTTTTATGAATTCCTTTTTCTTCCATCATCACCATCATTTCCCTCTCTCTCTTTTTTTTTTTTTTTAATATTTTTTTGGCCAGAATGAATGTGGGATCTTAGGCTTCCCAGGTGGCTCAGAGACTCAGGAGATGCAAGTTTGATGCCTTGGTCAGAAAGATCCCTTGGAGTGGGAAATAGCAACCCACTCCAATATTCTTGCCTGGGAAATTCCATGGACAGAGGAGCCTGGTGAGTTACAGTCCACAGAACCACTTTGAAGGGGTCATTTCAACGTCCCAGTTATAGTCATACTATATTATATCCCATATGTACATAGTTTGATAATAAGCATATGTCTATATGTACATATGTTATATAGAGTATTCAGAAGTCTGAGGATTTAAGGTTTGGGGTCATCTCTTGTGATTGTTAAGTGCCAAAGATAAACAAGAATGTGATTTGTTTCTTTATAAGAAATATGACCTCCATGGGAACTGCTCTTTTGCCCTATTTTTCTATGCTCTAAACCATTATTTTCCAAAGTATATTCCTCAGTACATTAGTTCCATAAGTGGTTAATAGTGTACCTCCTAAAAAGGGTTCCCCAATCAAATACCTGCAGTGAACTCTGCTGCAAGTTTTTGCCCTCATAGGAAACAGGGTCCCATAGAATCTGAGGCATGGACTGCTCTGTTCTCACCTTTAATGAGGCTGCTGCCTCATCCTATGCTAATGAGGACACCATTCTCCCGAGATTACAATGTTATCAGCTTCTCAGGTACTTAAAATGTACAGATTATTGTTCAGCTGGGGCTACTTCTCCAGGACATTAACTTCACCAGTTACGAATGCATTTTCTCATTGTTTCTTCTTTCTCAGTTTCATTTTCTGAGGGTTAGGAAAATAGCTTTCCTCCACATTCAGACAATAGCCTCCACTCACCTGCCTAAACCTTACCTTCCTTCCTTCAGTTTTCATTCCTTCTGTTCTTGCCAAGTCTCTTGACTACTTCAGTGCTTCACCAGAGGTGGTAACCTTGACCTTTTAATGACCATCCCCCTCCACACTCTCATTCTCTGTGTGAAGGCTACAGATGCTTATGGCCTTGTGAAAACAGTTCCTCATTCATTCATTCAGTTGTTAAAAATTAAGGACCTACTATGGGCTGGGTGTTGTTGTAGGATATGGTTGAAAGGATCAGTAAATGAATGGATTTCCTCTGGGATTTGGGAAGCTCTGTTAAGTAATGCATGGCTAGATAGGTATATTTATCTTTTAGGAAGAAAAGTGCTCTATAAATCAGGGAACTATTATATTTACATATTGGTCCCATGAAAAATGATTTAAGCAGTTTTCACTGTATTAAGACTCCTGATAATTTGCATTTATATAAGCACATTATTGGCACAAATTTGTCCCTCTGAGTAGCTCCACTTAAAGTGGTTTTGCTTTAATTATCTCTCACAGAGCAACTATAAAATGATTGTAAAACAATTTGCAAGTATGTGTGTTATCCATAAATGCTAAATAACAGTTAAATTATAAACACTATGCAGTGGAATCTGACATTTCTCAGGATAATATTTCAGTTGCTCACCTAATGTACTGTCAACTCTGGAGCATTAACGTCTGGATTAGGATAGATGTGTATCTGAAGAGGTAAGGAAGAGTGTGCACTTGCCTTAGGAGCATCCCAAAGGAAGGAGAACCTTCTTTTACCCTCTAATGTTTTTTTTTTTTCTGTATCTTACTAACCCTCAGTGGACCACATGAAATGATTTCCAAAGCAAACCAAGGTAGTCATAAAACATATATGTATTCAAGGGCTAACACCATGAGTTCAGATATATAAGGTGTTTTAAATAGTAACTGATGAATGGATACAATAGACATCTGAACACTTCCTTTGATCCTTTATTAATGCACTCAATGCAAATCACTGTGAATGACATCTTGGAGACAGCAATGAATAAGTTCGTCAAGATCCCTTAGCACCCATCCAAAAACAAAAAACAAACAAAAAAAAACCAGAAGCTCCTGATGATATTTACATAGTCACTTTTCTCCTCCACTGCTTTGAAGGTAACATTTATTTTTGCCAGCAGTGCAGAAGTTTAAAGTTCTCAGTCTGTACTCACTCTGAGCATAGTTACTCTGTGGGTCCTTTCTGAAGCTTACAGTTTCATTTCCAACCCATTATCTGATTCTCCTAAGGAGCAGTGGAGGGTAAGGGCAGAATGGTCATCAGTCCTATTCCACAGGTGAAGAAACTGTGAGGAACCGGTGGGCTAAAGGTCCATGAGGCTGCAAAAGAGTCAGACATGATTTAGGGACTAAATAACAACAACACACACTTCACAGTGAAAAAAGTGACAATTGAAAATATGTACTTTTGCATTGTTACATGAATGCAAGAATGAATCAGCAGTTTTATGCTGGATTCCTGCGCTGACTTCTCAGACTTGCTGTCTTCAAAAAGAAACCCTTTGGGACATTTAACTTTGTGTATCCTTCTTCCAGCCACCACCCCAGCACCACCTATTTCACATCAGCCTATTTCCTTCTCTGTCCCTGATGAACCACAGATGAAAAAAGCCGCTCCTGTGCCCCAGTTATTCCTCTGGGACACTTCTCTGAGAGGGATGTGGGCCTGGAGAAGGAGCACCCTTGACAGTTTCAGTCTCCATCCTGTGCTCTTTATTTTATTTTTAAATTTTTATTTATTTATGTATTTTTAATTTTAATTGGAGGCTAATTACTTTGCAATATTGTAGTGGTTTTGCCATACATTGACATGAACTAGCCACAGATGTACATGTGTTCCCCATCCTGACCCTCCCTCCCACCTCCCTCCCCATCCCATCCCTCAGGGTCATCCCAGTGCACTGGCCCTGAGTACCCTGTCTCATGCATCGAGCCTGGACTGGTGATCTCTTTCACATATGATAATATACATGTTTCAATGCTATTCTCTCAGATCATCCCACCCTCTCCCTCTTCCACAGAGTCCAAAAGACTGTTCTTTACATCTGTGTCTCTTTTTCTGTCTCACATATAGGGTCGTCATTACCATCTTTCTAAATTCCATATATATATGCGTTAGTATACTGTATTGGTGCTTTTCTTTCTGGCTTACTTCACTCTGTATAATAGGCTCCAGTTTCATCCACTTCATTAGAACTGATTCAAATGCATTCTTATTAATAGCTGAGTAATAGTCCATTGTGTATATGTACCACAGCTTTCTTATCCATTCGTCTGCTGATGGACATCTAGGTTGCTTCCATGTCCTGGCTATTATAAACAGTGCTGTGATGAACATTGGGGTCCACGTGTCTCTTTCAGTTCTGGTTTCCTTGGTGTGTATGCCCAGCAGTGGGATTGCTGGGTCGCATGGCAGTTCTACTTCCAGATTTTTAAGGAATCTCCACACTGTTCTCCATCCTGTGCTCTTTAAATTCTTACAGAGATGGGGATACCAGACCACCTTACCTGCCTCCTGAGAAACCTGCATGCAGGTCAAGAGCAACAGTTAGAAGCAAACATGGAGCAACAGACTGGTTCAAAATTGGGAAAGGAGTATGTCAAGACTGTATATTGTCACCCTGCTTATTTAACATATATGCAGAGTACATCATGAGAAACGCTGGGCTGGAAGAAAGCTGGAGTCAAGATTGCCAGGAGAATCATCAATAACCTCAGTTATGCAGATGACACTGCCCTTATGGCAGAAATCGAAGAACTAAAGAGCCTCTTGGTGAAACTGAAAGAGGAGAGTGAAAAAGTTGGCTTAAAACTCAACATTCAGAAAACTAAGATCAAGGAATCCAGTCCCATGACTTCATGGCAAATAGATGGGGAAACAGTGGAAACAGTGACAGACTTTATTTTCTTGGGCTCTAAAATCATTGCAGATGGTGACTGCAGCCATGAAGTTAAAAGACACTTGCTACTCAGAAGAAAAGTTATGATAAACCTAGACAGCATATTAAAAAGCAGAGATGTTACTTCATTGATAAAGGTCTGTCTAGTCAAAGCTATGGTTTTTCCAGTAGTCATGTATGGATGTAAGAGATGGAATATAAAGAAAGCTGAGCACTGAAGAATTGATGCTTTTGAACTGTGGTGTTCAAAAGAGAAGACCCTTGAGAGTCCCTTGGACTGCAAAGAGATCAAACCAGTCCATCCTAAAGGAAATCAATCCTGAATATTCACTGGAAGGGGTGATGCAGAAGCTGAAGCTCCAATACTTTAGCCACCTGTTGTGAAGAGCTGACTCATTTGAAAAGACCCTGATGCTGGGCAAGATTGAAGACAGGAGGAGAAGGGGGTGCCAGAGGATGAGATGGTTGGATGGCATCACCAACTCAATGTACAAGAGTTTGAGCAAGCTCTGGGAGTTGGTGGTGGACAGGGAAGCATGCTGTGCTGCAGTCCATGGGGTCACAAAGAGTCGGACACGACTGAGTATCTGAACAACAGCAACAGTCCTGTGCCCTGTCCTGCCTCTGGGCTGAAGTTTAGAGCTCACATGTGTTTGGATTTATACTGCTATATGGCTTATGATCCAAAGTGAGGAGAGATTGGGAGCCTTCAAATTAACTGCAGTCTTGGCAGAGAGATGTCACCCCTAGAGCACTGGGAAAGAAAAGCAATTACATAAATAAATATTACTGGGGTCTTCCTTTGTTGGACAAATGTTCAGTAGAGGCACCTGTGATCAAGTCAGTCAGCAAGGTGTACTGAAGGCTTGTGCTTCCACTGCCTGTGCACAGATCTCTGTACGTGAGAGCCTAACTGTGTGTGGGTGTGAGTGTGCTACCCGAGACTGGGAATGTGTCAAATCAGCTGGCCTGGGAATTCCTAGAGGTGCAGGTCCTTCGTGAACCATGACTGACACGTAAATGTTTGTGGATTCAAATCAGACAGAGGAGGACTTGCCTGAGTCTCAGTTTCCACATCTAAGATGAGCAACGGCACCAGAATGAAGCCAGGGGACTTCCAGGAGGCAACATATCCTGGCTATCCTAAGTATGTTGTTTTTAGAGAGGAACTCATTTTGGGGGCTTCCCTGGCGCTCCAGTACGTCTGCCAACGTAGAGGACACAGGTTTGATCCCTGGTTTGGAAAGATCCCACATGCCACAGGGCAACTAATCCCATGTGACACAACTTCCAAACCTGTGTGCTGCAATTACTGAAGCCCATGCAGCTGGAACGTGTGCTCTGAACGAGGGGAGCCGCCACGAGGAGAAGCCCGTTTGCTGCAATTGGAGAAGGTTCGCGGCGGCGAAGACCCAGTGCGGTGAAAACTGAATGAATAAAAAGAAATAAGCCCTAGAAAAAGAGAAAGGAACATGTCTGGATTAAAATTCCACCCCTGCTCCTGCCCACACGTTGGTTGTGTGGTTTGGACAATTGATTTTACCTATCTCAGCCATCTGTGAAATGGGAGTTAGGCAAAAGCAGCTTTGAGGTGGAGATGCAGTAACACAACGTGCTCCAGAAATATTTGTTGAATGAATGATGCTCAGAGTTGAGGGAAGGGTTTCCATGTTAATAGGACATGACCAGAGCTTCCTCCACTGTCCGTTTCCCCTTAAGTTGTCAAGCTCTGGAACATAAAGAAAAGGACCTTCTCCTCTTGTCTCCATTCCCCATCTAAGCAAGAATTATTTGAGTGGAAAATCACTAACTTAGAGTTTCTCCAACATTCGGTGCTTTGTCCCCTCCAGGCCAGGACTCCAGCTCCTGGGGTGTGGGGTGGGTGAGCCTGGTGTTGCCTCCCCCTTCTGCTGTTGAGGCGGGGACAGCAGACACCCCAATCTGCCATATGCTTCAAGACCACTGCAGAAAATGTGCTCTATAAGCATCTGTGCAAGAAATAACTCCATCCTACTTAGGATTTGATTTCCTATGTTTGCAGGTCTGCAAACTGGATATCTCCTTATTCAGGTGATCAGATGCTGGGAAACTCAGCTTTCCCTGCTTCTCATGTACACGCTTGAAATGGGACTAAACTAAGTCAAAACAATTCTTTTTTCAATTTTTAAAATTTTTAATCAAAGTATAGTTTGACTTTCAATGTGTGAATTTCTGTTGTATGGCAGAGTGATTCAGTTATACACATGTGTACATTCTCTTTTATCTTCCTTTTCACTGTGGTTTATCACAGGCTTTTGTATATAGCTCCTTGCGCTATAGAGGAGGACCATGTAGCTTATCCATTCTATATGTGCTAGTCTGCACCTGCTAACCCCAAACTCCCCCTTCATTGCCGCCCCACTTCTCCTCCAACTTGGCAACCTCAAGAGTGTTCTCTCCATCGGTGTGTCTGCTTTTGTTTTGTAGATAAGTACATCTGTGTCATATTTCAGACTCCACATTTAAGTGATGTCATACATGTCTTTCTCTGTGTGACTAAATTTAAGGTGTTGAAACTTTACCTTCAAAGTTCCCCATCACTAACTCATTTCATTCATCACTAACTCAGTTCATTTCATTTTGTGGCTTTCTTCTAAAGTATACTGAGCTTCCCTGGATACTGATAATAACAGAGAACAAATAAACAAAAGTTCCTACTGTATAGCACAGGGTATTATATTCAATATCCTGTGATAAACTATAATGGAAAAGGACATGAAAAAGAATGTTTTTACAGGCATTTCTGAATCACTTTGCTCTACAGTAGAAATTAACACAACATTGTAAATCAACTTTGCTGTTGTTCAGTCACTAAATCCTGTCTGACTCTTTGTAATCCCATGGACTGTAACATGCCAGGCTCCTCTGTTCTCCACTATTTCCCAGAATTTGCTCAAATTCACGTCCATTGAGTTGGTGATGCTATCTAAACATCTCATCCTCTGCCAACTCCTTCTCCTTTTGCCTTCAATCTTTCCCAGCATCAGGATCTTTCTATTGAGTTGGCTCTTTGCATCAGGTGGCCAAAGTACTAAATTTCACTAAAACAAATGAAAAAAAAAATATATATATATAATACTGATACTGTTGTGCAGACTCAGTTTATGTTTGTAATGGAGTCTGTCTCTAGAAACTTGAATAAAATGGGGTGATCTCATAGCTATACCTTTGCTCACTAACTATAAAGACCAAGGGGTTTTGGTTAATAGGTAAATTAATTAATAGACATATTTAGTTCATATGCCAACATTGACCACATAGTCTAGCTTTTTTTAGGAAGCAACCCTCCCTGGAGTAACTTTTCACTACAAAGTCACCCCTTCTTGTATTTATGCAGTTGCCCAACAAGCACATCTTGACCATGTAACTTCATTTGTCTCATTGTATTGAGCTTATCGTTCTAAATGATTTTATTTCATCCTAACTCATCTGAGGCCTGCATTACAGTCAGTATAGATTCATTCTAATTCTTAACCATCTTGTTCCAGAAACCCTGATGACTTTATGTTTATACATTGTAAATACTATTTCTAATAAAATGATAATGAATTGCCAGGGCCCTTCAAATTTGTAAATAATGGGAATATTTTTCTAGCAACTGCCAATTACACTAGCTGGGAAAGTCAGTCTATCAGGAGCACTTACCCTTCAGCTGATTTCAATGTCAGAAAACCTCTTCATTCTGATTATTCCTTAAGTTCAGAGTCAGCCAAGACTACAGAGATACTATGTAAATGGCTTAAATGGAAGAAGCATAACAATAATAATTCTTAATGAGGAGACAGTCTGGCTCAGCAGAAGCCTGGAAACCAGGAGATGGAGGGATATCCTCCTATTTCTTCACTAATGTGCTCTGTGACCTTGGGCAAATTGTTTGGCCTGTGTAGCACTTGGCTCTCAGTGAGCAGAGTCTGGCAACACAAGGCAGGGAGAGGAAGACAGGACCAGAGGAGACACTGGCTATGGATCACTTGCCACATGCCAGGAACTGCGCAGGATGACTGAGTTCACTGCTCAAGAAAGCGGGAGGCAAGAATTACCCCCATGTTACAGATGAGGAGACAGAAGCTCAGAGACAGTCGATTCCCACAGCTAGGAAGTAGAGGAACCCACTCCAGTGTTCTTGCCTGGAGAATCCCAGGGATGGGGGAGCCTGGTGGGCTGCCGTCTATGGGGTCGCACAGAGTCAGACACGACTGAAGTGACTTAGCATAGCATAGCATAGGAAGTAGAGGAGGCAGAATGTAGACTCAGGTCTACCTGATTCTGAGGTGAAATTCCGTTACACGCCTGATTTGCCTTTGTGCTATTTCAAAGAGGCTCAAACAAGACAGATTATCTCATCATAACTAGTAAGACTCATAGCAAGACTGATAGTAAGACTAGGGAACTTCAGATCCAGATCAGGGAGTGAGCTCAATTGCTCTGGATGGAAGGGCTGGAGACTCAGGAAGGGGTCTAGACTCCGACTCTCGCAGTGGTCCCCAACCTTTTTGGCACCAGGGACTGGCCTGGTGGAAGGCAGCTTTTCTACGGATGGAACTGGGGGTGTCGTGGGGGATGGTTCAGGTGGCATTGTGAGGGGCAGGGAGTGACAGGCCCTGAGGAGCGGTGGGTGAAGCATCACCCGCGGGCCACCTGCTGCTCGCCTCCTGCTGTGCAGCTCGATTCCTATCAGACTGAGGACTGGCATTGGTCTATGGCCCAGGGGCTGGGGACCCCTGCATTAGAGTTAACTGTAGGGTCCTCTAGTGCTGTATCAAAGGCTTGAGCTTGACTTTGGGATGAGAGAGAAGATGCTGACAAAGGCATGTGTTCCCCATCTTGATGGCAAGTGCTTCTGTTGGCACTTCTGGTCCCCGCCCCAACTTCTGAATCCCCCTGTATTTATGTGGAACATGCGTCAGCTGCACCCCCTGGCTGAGACGTATCCCCTTCTTCCAGGACTCCTGCAGTGGCCTCCTAAGGGGTTTTCTGACTCCAGCCTCAGCCTCTTGGAGCCTCTCCTCACTGAAGGAACAGTAATTTTCCCCCTGAGGACAATAAAGAGTAATCAAGAGATTCAAGCCAGGGGATTACATAATTAGACTTACAGTTTAGGAAAATTAAACTCTGAGCAATTAATGCATGATGATCTTCCCCTTTTATCTCTTTAGCCATTGTTTCCTTCCACTCATTCCCTCCAGGCAAACTGAGTCCAGAACTGTCCTTAACGGATTATTCTGCCTGACAAGCCCCTCTGCCTGATGCCCACGCCTGTGATCTTGCTGAAACATTTCTATGAAGCAGTCCTCCTCTCCCCACATGCTTGGGAAGCCCCCCAAAGACCTTCACTCACAGCCCTCACAACTCACTCGTTACTTTGAAATGGCTTCTTTGTCTCCCTTCCAGTGTGAGCCCCTCAGAGACGAGGGCTGCAGCACTCCCACAGCAGTCACAGCTCCCAGGGCTCCACTAGATGTTGCGGAATGAGTGGCTCTGCCGCTTCTCTTCTGAAAGGTGACCGGACGAGGGAAATACACTAACCGTGGGGACCAAGACACTGCAGAACCTTGGGACAATCCTTTGACCATCTTGGGCTTCCCTTGTGGCTCAGATGGTAAAGAATCTGCCTGCAACGCAGGAGACATGGGTTTAATCCATGGGTCAGGAAGATCTCCTGGAGAAGGGAATGGCCACCACTCCAGTATTCTTGCCCAGAGAATTCTATGGACAGAGGATCCTGGTGGGTTGCAGTTCATGGAGTCACAGAGTTGGACATGACTGAGTGACTAACCCTTTCAGTTTCACTTTAACCATCTTAGACCTTGATTCTTCTATAAAATCAGGAGAGAAAAGAGACAGATGTTTTCTGAGGATCCATCTTCTCTGACATTCCAGCTTTTTGATTCCTTAGGCACAAAGGTGAAAATGGTGATTTAAGAACAAGAAGTGGGAAATTTTCCTAGTGGTCTAGTGGCTAAGACTCCACACTCCCAATGCAAGTTCTGGGTTCGATCTCTGGTAGGGGAACTAAATTCCACATGACACACCTAAAGATCCTGCATGCCACAGCTAAGACCTGGCACAGCCAAATAGATAAAGAGAATAAATATTTAAAAAAAAAAAAAAAAAAAAGAACAAGAAACAGGCAATGCTCAAGGAGGTGGGCCTCAGTGGGATGGGGAAACTCGAAGTCTAGAGTATTGGCCTCTTGGGCCCAGGCTAGGGCTGTGGAGAGCAACTGGAGGCCGTCAGCCTTGGCTGAGTGACTGAGCACTGCCAAGAGCCTTCCTGGGGAGGGAGGAGGACATATTCAGCCTCAGAGAAAACCCCAAGTAGCCACAGTCCAGCCTCGAAGCAAGTGCCTCCCCACGCCCCAGCAGTCCTGGACTGCTGACTGGAAGGAGCCCCAGAAGGACCACTGACTCTCAGGGAGCCTGAGAGCTCTTCCCAACAAAGTCTCGTCATGACTGCTTCCTAATTCCGAGTCCTCAGCCCCTGGTGGTATTGAGCACTATACTTCCCAGTGCACTGCATGAATGAATGAAAGTCCACAGCTATTAAAGCACCTTAGTCTTGGGAAGTTACATGCAAAGTCTGATGCCATGCAGAATTCATTATTATCTTCTTATTTTTTTCTTATTTCCCAAATCTTCCCTTCCCCAACTCTACCCACACATTCACCTATCCATGCTTTCTTCATCTGAATATCCAATCAGTCAGAGAAAAAGTCTGCAAAATTGGGTTTGGGGGTAGGGAGTGGCATTCCCTACCCAGCTCTGGTGTCAGATTTGGGTGGAACCAGAGGCAGGCCCAGGGCTGGGCTTATAAAAGCAGCAGGTAAGACAGCCATTCGCTATTGTCACGGCTGCTGCAGCTCCTGCTGGATCGCCTTTGTTCCCTCTTCTCTGAAGGTAGGTGCTGGCAAGGGGCAGGAAACCACCTTCAGGCTATGGGATGGCAGGGTTTCTTGTACATGGAATGGGCTGGGGGGGTGGTGTTGGGTGGGGAATTGGAACGATGGGAGATATGTGGGGGAATGGCTGAGCCCCCACGTGTTCTAGGGAAGGCCCACATAGGACAAAGGAGGGAGGGGCCAGGGCCGCTTGGAATTCTCAGCTATAGCCCTGGGACTGTGACCCTTGCCAGGGTGCAAGCCTGGCAAGTCCTTTACTTTTCAGTTGGTGCCACCGTGTCCCAGGCTCTGAGCTAGGCCATGACGTGGGGAGGGGGTGCTAGGGCAGAGTAGGAGGAGAGGAGGCGTAGTGAGAGGCAGCCCACCTGCCGGGACATCCGGGCCTCACCCTCTCCCCACCCTCCCCTCCCGTGCTCCAGTGGAGCAGTGACTGAAGGAAGCAACCACTGCAATGGGCAAAGAGAAGACACACATCAATATCGTGGTCATCGGCCACGTGGACTCTGGCAAGTCCTCCACCACTGGGCACCTCATCTACAAGTGTGGGGGACTGACAAGAGGACCACTGAGAAGTTTGAGAAGGAGGCAGCTGAGGTGAGGCACCCACCCGCGGGGTTGGCTCTAGGAGTGGCGGGGGCTGGGAATGGCAGTCCGCTCCTGGCTGGGTCTGGTGGCACAGCGTGGAAGCAGGATGCGCTGTGAAGTCTTGGAGCGGTGGCTGAATCCCCTGGGAGAGATCCGGCTGCTCGCCATCAACGCGCTCCTCACTCCTCACCCCTCCCCAGATGGGTAAGGGCTCCTTCAAATACCCCTGGGTGCTGGACAAACTGAAGGCAGAGAGAGGGCGTGGCATCACCATCGACATCTCCCTGTGGAAGTTTGAGACCAGCAAGTACTACATCACCATCATTGATGCCCCAGGCCACAGGGACTTCATCAAGAACACGATCACTGACACCTCCCAGGTAAAGCAGCCCTTGTTCCCAGTCCCCTCCCTTTCGAACCAGGGCGGACTGTAGGGGAGGTGTCTGGCAGAGGGAGGGGAGGAAACTCAGGCTTTGTTTCCTGGGGAGGAAGTGCATCATAAGCCTTAGAAGGTTTTCCTCATCCACTCAGACCTTCAGTTCTGACCAATCAGAAGATAGACTCTAATGCGGTCCAGACACCATCCTCCTTTCAGGCTGGGGCAGGGACTACATTTTCTGACACCCAGACAAGTAAATTACCTTGTGGGGCTCCTGACAAAAGAACCAAAAGCTCATGTATGGGACTGAGTAACAGTTTAAGTGGGAGGCAGGACCTCTGCGCACAGCAGCATCCGGGGAATGAAGGCATTTGTCAGTTTCTGGGGAGTGTCCAGCTTGCAAGGGGCCAGGCATTGCCCGCCAGAAGCTCTAGCCAGCCTCCCAGCACATCCGGCGCCCCCTCCCCTAACCAATCTCTTGCCCGCACGATGTCTGCCTCCCGCAGGCCGACAGCGCTCTGCTCACTGTGGCTGGCGGTGTGGGCGAGTTCGAGGCAGGCATCTTTGAGAACCGGCAGACTCGCGAGCACGCGCTGCTCGCCTACACCTTGGGTGTGAAGCAGCTGATAGTAGCAGTCAACAAAATGGACTCGACGGAGCCTGCCTACAGCGCCGCGCGCTTCCAGGAGATCACCAAGGAAGTGAGCGCCTACATCAGGAAGATCGGCTACAATCCGGCGACCGTGGCCTTTGTGCCCATCTTGGGCTGGCACGCAAACAACATGCTGGAGCCCAGCACCAACGTGAGTGCAGGCGGGGTCCATGGGCGGCCGGGTCGGGGGGCAGAACGGGTCTTGGTTCTGGGGTGGGCATGCTGGGAGCCAGGCCCCTGCCTCGCCTCCCCCTTCACTGCATTCCTGTCCCTGCAGATGCCCTGGTTCAAGGGCTGGAAGGTTGAGCGGAAGGAGGGAAACGCCACCGGGGTGACCCTGCTGGAAGCTCTGGATTCCATCCTCCCCCCACCTCCCCCAGTAAACAAGCCCCTGAGGCTGCCGCCACAAGACGTGTACAAGATAGGAGGTGAGGAGCCAGGGCTGGGCAGACTGAGGGGAGATGCCACTGGAGGACGAGGTCCACTGTCTGACTTGCTGGGCTTCAGATCCTGACTTGTGAGCAGTGCCAAAGCCCCAGAGTTTCCAGTTTATCTGATATGCAGAGGAAACAGCCAGTCATTGAGTTTGGCACTTCCTACCAGCTCTGTAGGTGACCTTGGCCCTTGATCCCCAGGAAGCCAGCTCTTACCGGGTGGGGCTGGAGTGGTTCTAACCGCCTGCCCTTCTCCTACGCAGGCATCGGCACGGTGCCTGTGGGCCGAGTGGAGACCGGCTTCCTGAAGGCCGGCATGGTGGTCACCTTTGCCCCCAGTGGCCTCACCACTGAGGTCAAGTCTGTGGAGATGCACCACGAGGCCCTGCGGGAGGCCCTGCCCAGGGACAACGTGGGCTTCAACGTAAAGAACGTGTCTGTGAAGGACATCCGTCGTGGCAACGTGGCTGGAGACAGCAAGAATGACCCCCCGATGGAGACCGGCAGCTTTGTGGCCCAGGTGAGCCGCTCAGGAGGCCAGAGCCCTTGGTGCATGTGCCTCTGAGAAATCAGTCCTGGTTTTGGTGGAAGCCCCAGTCAGCTCGAGGCTTGGCCCTGGCTCACAGGTCCCAACAGTGATCCTCCTCCTCTCCCTCTCTAGGTGATCGTCCTGAATCATTCAGGACAGATCCAAGCTGGCTATTCTCCGGTGCTGAACTGTCACACAGCCCACATCTCCTGCAGGTTTGCTGAATTGAGGGAAAAGATTGACCACCGCTCAGGCAAGAAGCTGGAAGACAATCCCAAGGCCCTGAAGTCGGGCGATGTGGCCACTGTGCAGATGGTCCCTGGCAAGGCCATGTGTGTGGAGACCTTCTCCAAGTACCTGCCTCTAGGTGAGCTGGGGTGGATAGCTGCCAAGTCCTGGGAGGAAAAGCACTTCTGACTGAGGCCATGGAGCCATGCCTTCCATGTCTCTTTTCAGAAATCTCACTCTTTTCCTTCCTTCTGTCCTCCAGGCCATTTTGCTGTGCGGGACATGAGGCAAACTGTGGCTGTTGGCGTCATCAAGGCTGTGGAGAAGAAGGCAGTGGCTGCGGCCAAGGTCACCAAGTCAGTGGTGAAGGCCAGCAAGAAATGAAGTGCGTCCTCCCACACCATTTCTCAGCAGCCTCCACTGTATGAGATACTTCTATGACTGAATAAAGTTAGTAGTAAAACTTCTAGCAATTTTGGTTTCCTTCAAGAAGGAAAGCATGAGGTCAATGAGGAGATTCTGGGTAAAGAACCAATTTAAGCACCATAGGCTTGAAACTGTTTTATGCCCTGGGTGGTGAACATACCATTCAGGTCTTAACAGCCTTCTTATGTTTCCCACAAGGAAGAATTGTTTGGCGATGTGATGAAGTAGAGTCACAATGGCATAGGGTGAGATCCCAGGGCTAATAGGTGAGTCCAACACTACCATGTCCAAAGGCTTAGTTTTGCCAAGAGAATGCACTGGTCATAGCAAACACTGTCTTCCAACAATACAAGACTCTATACACGGACATCACCAGATGGTCAAGGCTGAAATCAGATTGATTATATTATTTGCAGCCAAAGATGGAGAAGCTCTATACAGTCAGTAAAAACAAGACCAGGAGCTGACTGTGGCTCAGATCATGAACTCCTTACTGCCAAATTCAGATTTAATTGAAAAAAGTAGGGAAAACCACTAGACCATTCAGGTATGACCTAAATCAAATCACTTGCGGTTATAGTGGAAGTGCGAAATAGATTCAAGGGATTAGAT
Source organism: Bubalus kerabau (assembly GCF_029407905.1). Lineage (NCBI taxonomy): Eukaryota > Metazoa > Chordata > Mammalia > Artiodactyla > Bovidae > Bubalus > Bubalus kerabau. Next base: position 50,326,225 of record NC_073628.1, on the reverse strand, counting down.
TTGATAGACAGACTATGGATGGAGTTGTGTGACATTGTACAAGAGGCAGTGATCAAGACCATCCCCAAGAAAAAGAAACGCAAAAAGGAAAAATGGGTGTCCGAGGAGGCCTTACAGATAGCTGAGAAAAGAGATGCTAAAGGCTAAGCAGAAACGGAAAGATATACCCATTTGAATGCAGAGTTCCAAAGAATAGAAAGGAGAGATAAGAAAGCCTACCTCAGTAATCAATTCAAAGAAATAGAGGAAAACAATAGAATGGGAAAGACTAGAGATCTCTTCAAGAAAATTAGAGACACTAAGGGAATATTTCATGCAAAGATGGGCACAATAAAGGACAGAAATGGTATGGACCTAACAGAAGCAGAAGAATTTAAGGAGGTGGCAAGAATACACAGTTCATTTCAGTTCAGTTCAGTCTCTCAGTCCTGTCCAACTCTTTGCAACCCCGTGAATTGCAGCATGCCAGGCCTCCCTGACCATCTCCCAGAGTTCACTCAAACTTATGTCCATCGAGTCAGTGATGCCATCCAGCCATATCATCCTCTGTCATCCCCTGAGTCAACTCTTCCCATGAGGTGGCCAAAGTATTGGAGTTTCACCTTTAGCATCATTCCTTCCAAAGAACACTCAGGCTGATCTCCTTTAGAATGGACTGGTTGGATCTCCTTGCAGTCCAAGGGACTCTCAAGAGTCTTCTCCAACACCACAGTTAAAAAGCATCAATTCTTCAGTGCTCAGCTTTCTTCACAGTCCAACTCTCACATCCATACAATACCACAGGAAAAACCATAGCCTTAACTAGACAGACCTTTGTTGGCAAAGTAATGTCTCTGCTTTTGAATATGCTATCTAGGTTGGTCATATTTTTCTTCCAAGGAGCAAGCGTCTTTTAATTTCATGGCTGCAGTCACCATCTGAAGTGATTTTGGAGCCCCAGAAGATAAAGTCTGACACTGTTTCCACTGTTTCCCCATCTATTTGCCATGAAGTGATGGGACCAGATGCCATGATCTTCATTTTCTGAATGTTGAGCTTTAATCCAACTTTTTCACTCTCCTTTTTCACTTTCATCAAGAGGCTTTTTAGTTCCTCTTCACTTTCTGCCATAAGGGTGGTGTCATCTGCATATCTGAAGTTATTGATATTTCTCCCAGCAATCTTGATTCCAGCTTGTGCTTCTTCCAGCCCAGTGTTTCTCATGATGTACTCTCCATAGAAGTTAAATAAGCAGGGTGACAATATACAGCCTTGAGGTAGTCCTTTTCCTATTTGTAACCAGTCTGTTGTTCCATGTCCAGTTCTAACTGTTGCATTCTGACCTGCATACAGGTTTCTCAAGAGGCAGGTCAGGTGGTCTGGTATTCCCATCTCTTTCAGAGTTTTCCACAGTTTATTGTGATCCACACAGTCAAAGGCTTTGGCATAGTCAATAAAGCAGAAATAGATGTTTTTCTGGAACTCTCTTGCTTTTTCGATGATCCAGCAGATGTTGGCAATTTGATCTCTGGTCCCTCTGCCTTTTCTAAAACCATCTTGAACATCTGGAAGTTCACGGTTCACGTACTGCTGAAGCCTGGCTTGGAGAACTTTGAGCATTACTTTACTAGCGTGTGAGATGACTGCAATTGTGTGGTAGTTTGAGCATTCCTTGGCATTGCCTTTCTTTGGGATTGGAATGAAAACTGACCTTCTCCAGTCCTGTGGCCACTGCTGAGTTTCCCAAATTTGCTGGCATATTGAGTGCAGCACTTCCACAGCATCATCTTTCAGGATTTGAAATAGCTCAACTGGAATTCCATCACCTCCACTAGCTTTGTTCGTAGTGATGCTTTCTAAGGCCCACTTGACTTCACATTCCAGGATGTCTGGCTCTAGGTCAGTGATCATACCATCGTGATTATCTTGGTCGTGAAGATCTTCTTTGTACAGTACTTCTGTGTATTCTTGCCACTTCTTCTTAATATCTTCTGCTTCCATTAGGTCCATACCATTTCTGTCCTTTATCGAGCCCATCTTTGCATGAAATGTTCCCTTGGTATCTCTAATTTTCTTGAAGAGATAGATCTCTAGTCTTTCCCATTCTGTTGTTTTCCTCTATTTCTTTGCATTGATCGCTGAGGAAGGCTTTCTTATCTCTTCTTGCTAGTCTTTGGAACTCTGCATTCAGATGCTTATATCGTTCTTTTTCTCCTTTGCTTTTTGCTTCTCTTCTTTTCACAGCTATTTGTAAGGCCTCTCCAGACAGCCATTTTGCTTTTTTGCATTTCTTTTCCATGGGGATGGTCTTGATCCCTGTCTCCTGTACAATGTCACTAACCTCAGTCCATAGTTCATCAGGCAGTGTATCTATCAGATCTAGTCCCTTAAATCTATTTCTCACTTCCACTGTATAATCACAGAAGAACTATACAAAAAAGATCTTCATGACCCAGATAACCAAGATGGTGTGATCACTCACCTAGAGCCAGACATCCTGGAATGTGAAGTCAAGTGGGTCTTAGGAAGAATCACTACAAATAAAGCTTGTGGAGGTGATGTAATTCCAGTTGACCTATTTCAAATACTGAAAGATGATGCTGTGAAAGTGCTGCACTCAATATGTCAACAAATTTGGGAAACTCGGCAATGGCCACAGGACTGGAGAAGGTCAGTTTTCATTCCAATCCCAAAGAATGCTCAAACTACCACACAATTGCACTCATCTCACATGCTAGCAAAGTAATGCTCAAAATTCTCCAAGCCAAGCTTCAACACTTCATGAACCGAGAGTTTCCAGCTTTTCAAGCTGGATTAAAAAAGGCAGAGGAACCAGAGATAAAATTGCCAACATCCATTGGATCATCAAAAAGATGATTCAGAAAAAGAGTTCCAGAAAAATATCTACTTCTGCTTTATTGACTATGCCAAAGTCTTTGACTGTGTGGGTCACATCAAACTGTGGAAAGTTCTTAAAGAGATGGGAATACCAGACCACCTGGTCTGCCTCCTGAGAAATCTGTATGCAGATCAAGAAGCAACAGAACTGGACATGGAACAACAGACTGGTTCCAAATAGGAAAAGGAGTACATCAAGGCTGTATATTGTCACCCTGCTTATTTAACTTATATGCAGAGTACATTGTGTGAAATGCCAGGCTGGATGAAGGTTGGATGAAGCACAAGCTGGAATCAAGATTGCCAGGAGAAGTATCAATAACCTCAGATATGCAAATGACACCATCCTCAGAAAACTAAGATTATGGCATCTGTTCTCATCACTTCATGGCAAATAAATGGGGAAACAATGGAAACAGTGACAGACTCTATTTTCTTGGGCTCCAAAATCACTGCAGATGGTGACTGCAGCCATGAAATTAAAAGATGTTTGCTCCTTGGGAAAAAAGCTAGGACTAACCTAGACAGCATATTAAAAAGCAGAGACATTACTTTGCCAAAAAAAGGTCCATCTAGTCAAGGCTATAGTTTTTCCAGTAGTCAGGTATGGATGTGAGAGTTGGAGTATAAAGAAAGCTGAGCACTGAAGAATTGATGCTTTTGAACTGTGGTGTTGGAGAAGACTCTTGAGAGTTTCTTGGACTGTAAGTAGATCCAACCAGTCCATCCTAAAGGAGATCAGTCCTGGGTGTTCATTGGAAGGACTGATGTTGAAGCTGAAACTCCAATACTTTGGTCACCTGATGTGAAGAGCTGACTCATCTGAAAAGACCCTGATGCTGAGAAAGGCTGAAGGCAGGAGGAGAAGGGGATGACAGAGGATGAGATGGCTGGATGGCATCAGCGACTCAATGCACATGAGTTTAAGTAGGCTCCGAGAGTTGGTGATGGACAGGGAGGCCTGGCGTGCTGCAGTCCATGGGTCTCAAAGAGTCGGACACGACTGAGGAGCTGAACAGAACTGAACTGAACCATGTCCTCGGAATACTGGTGCTAGGTGCTTTAGCATTCAGAGCCCTGAAACAGGAAATGCCAAATTCTTTTAGGCAGAAGGGGTACTATAAATGGATGTTTGAGCTTGATCTATTCAATTAAGTTAGGTTACTATGTCTAGACAGCGAGGAATGAACGGAGCTTTGTAGCCTTTGTTCCCTAATTTTTGTTTTCCATTTTTTTGGACGCAGCAGTATATCTCATGGAAATTTTATAAGCTATATCACATATATCATGTACTGGGAGTCAAGTCTTCCAGTTCTCCTGTGGCATATTCATTTATCCATCAATTTGGCAGATAATTTGTGCCAGATGGTGGTCTGATCCCTTAGACTTTACCTAAAGTGTAGAGACATGTAATTATCAGGTGATAAGTGCATAAAAGTGAGTGAGCAGTAAGAGGGTAGAGGTGGAAAGTAGACCATGAAAATTGTAAAGCAGTAAAAATTTCCAGTCATCCCAGCACGATGGCAACTTGGACCAGGTGGATAGTCATGATGGAGATAAGTGGTGAGAAATTCTGAATATATTTAGAAACTGATAAATATTTAAAGATTGCATGTGAGATATGAAAGGGAGTTGAAGGTGACATCTAGTTTCTTGGCCTGTGGAGTTAGAAAGATTGGATTTCTATCATGAGAGGTGGGAGTGGATTGCTAACTAAAAGAGATGCTAATCTGGAGCGGAGAGAGGTCCAGGCGGAGATAATCAGGGAAGTAATTAAAACATGGAAAGTGGATCCCTTTCCCAGAAGCATCTGCTTGGAGCTGCTAAGACATACACATACACCTTCCCTTCCTGGAAGTAAATTAATCAGTTGCATAACCATTGCAATCAATTCTCTACTGGAAAAGTCATTACTCTTCAAACACTGAGAGTACCATTAAAATGAATCAAAGCCTAAAAGGACTGTGGGAGCTTTTTCAGAAGTCAGGTTGGGAATCAGCAGGAAGTGATATTCCTAATCACTATGGAAATTTGATGTTCAAGATTTAGACCAGGTTGGCAGAGACCTTTTTTTTTCCCCACTGATCAATAACATGACCTGTTCCTGCCTGTCAAGTTGGCTTCCTTTCATGTACAAATCCCCAGGGAAACCCCATACCTAGCACAGACCTAGAAATAAGAGGATGACCCGTCAGAGCTGTCACCGTGCCAGGTATCAAGGAGCTCACCTTCCAGTGCTGGGAAGCTTGTCAAACTTCAGCTGGTGTCAGCATGAAGCGGCCTAAAGGAACCTGGACCAACCTTGGAGCATCTCAAGACTGTAAATGTCAAAGACCACCCAAACTGAGACCTGTGCAGGGGCTGTGGTTGGTGTGGAATGCAAATTGCTCGCCTGTTGGATTCCTCATGCCTCCTGGGGCGTGTGCAGAACGGCTAGTCCTTTTTGCCCTCAGAACACTTTATTTAAAATTCTCTAAATCGTAACCACAGCTTTGCTTAGAATGATTGGGGAATTAAACTTCCACCTAAGTTCATCCTTAATATGTACTTAATAAACATTTGTTGACTTGTGAATGAATGTCAACCTGCTTTTATTGAGAGAAGTGAATGCTTGAATGCTAATTTATTGCTTTTGAAAGTTTTTTTGGTGTTGCTGCTGCTGCTAAGTTGCTTCTGTCATGTCCAACTCTGTGCGACCCCATAGACGGCAGCCCACTAGGCTGCCCCGTCCCTGGGATTCTCCAGGCAAGAACACTGGAGTGGGTTGCCATTTCCTTCTCCAATGCATGAAAGTGAAAAATGAAAGTCAAGTCGCTCAGTCATGTGACTGACTCTTTGTGGCCCCATGGACTGCAGCCTACCAGGCTCCTCCGTCCATGGGATTTTCCAGGCAAGAGTACTGGAGTGGGGTGCCATTGCCTTCTCCGTTTTTTGGTGTAGACTAGTTTTAAAGTCTTTATTGGATTTGCTATGACATTGTTTCTGTTTTATGTGTTTGGTTTTTTGGCAGCAAAACACATGTGATCATAGTTCCCCAACCAGGAATAAAAGTCAGACCCCCTACACTGGAAGGCAAATTGTTCATCACTGGACCATCAGGGAAGTCCTGCTAATTTACTCTTAATTTTTAAGAACAATCATGGTTTTGATTCATGTTTTGTAGCTATGCCTTTTTAATTTGAAAAAAAAAAAAAAAGTATCATAGTTAATGCTCTAAGTACCATATTCTCTACTCAGTAATTCCACAGTGGGTGGGAGCAAACTTTGCTCATAAGCAACAGGACCTCATCTCATTAGAAACTCCAAGAGTCTTTCTATATAGCATTGCAAAGAGCCACCAGAATTGGCCAAAGTTTGGCACCAAACTATGGCTATAGCAGTTCAGACTAGTAGTGAGAGCTCTGACATTTAACCTAAGAAGTAGTTTCTGCTGGCCCAGTCCCCCTCCTTTAGCCCTTAGCATAATGTTGTAAGTGGACCTAAGGCACTTTGGAGTAGAGTATGTGAGTCGCTCAGTCATGTCCAACTCTTTGCACCCCCATGGACTATAGCCTGCCAAGCTCCTCTGTCCATGAAATTCTCCAGGTAAGACATTCCCTTCTCAAGGGGATCTTCCAGGCCCAGGGATTGAGCACAGGTCTCCTGCCTTGTAGGTGAATTTTTTACCATCTGAGCCACCAGGGAAGCCCAAGGCACCTTGGTTGGTCATAGTGATTAGGTTCTTGACTGGAAGGTATTAGAGGCCTCCACTTGTTACGTATCACTACCAGTTGATATAATGAACCATTCTCAGACAGTTCCTTCACATATACCTCTATTAGCAGGCATAAAATGATCACATGTCTGTTGTAGAGTTTGATGAAGTCTCTGAGCTTCTATTGCCCTTTCAGTCTCTGCTGCATGTAAGTGACAGCATTCTGGCAGTAGATTTCAGCTGGCATTTTCGTGGGGGGCAGAACCCCCCAAAATGACTCAAGATAAGATGGAGTCCTCAGGCGCTGACTGCCACCTCGGAGGCTGCTGGGTTCAACTGTCCATCCAGGGAGATGACTATGCAGTAGTGTCAGTCAAGCCGTGCGTCATCTCTGCTCGCTTCACCTGTGAGACACACTTTACTATTACCCATTAAAGCAAGCAGCATGCCCTCTCGTGCTGACTGGAGAGCAATAGCGTTGAGACTCATAACGCTGTGCTCTCCACTCCCCGCCTCCCCCACCCCCGCCGAATCCATCAGAAGGGCTTCTGATTACTCTTTCCAATGCTATCTTAACCAAAAGCTCTATGTTAACTAAGAAGAAACTGCTTCTTAGTTTCTGCTGGTTAAAATACTTCTTATCTCTAGAGTGTGTTGTCTCGAGGTACTTCAACTGACCCTACAGACTGCATCTCACATTAGAGCACTCCCCCTGGAGCCCACTCTTCCCTGTGAGATCATGTTGCCCCATCCCAGCCTTCTCGCCCACTTCTCAGGAAACCTGACTTGCTTTCCTGGCAGCTGCCTTCCTTCCGGAAGTGGCACTAGTAGTAAAGAATCCACCTGTCGGTGCTGGAGACACACATCCGGGTTTGATTCCTGAGTCAGGAAGATCCGTCAGAGAAGGAAAGGGCAACTCACTCAAGTGTTCTTGCCTGGGAAATTCCACAGACAGAGGAGCCTGGCAGGCTCCAGTCCGCAGGTCACAATGAGTTAGACAGGACAGAGTGCGTGCGTGTGCGCACGCGCGCACACACACACACACACATCAATGATGGAATCGTCCAACAGCTTCAAACCCCAAAGGAAGCACCCTGGCTTCAAGATATCAGTCTGCCCTCTGTCAGCATCCAGGGCTCTAACACACTTCCTCCCAGGGCACCTGTGAGCCCATCTTCCCAGGCAAACAAGGAGGCTCTGCCGCTCCACACGCCCTCCTTGGGGTGGTCTGTGCTTTTGTGAAGGGAGCTTGTTCTGGGCTGACACGCAGCTCTCACTGAGTCCCAGCCACTCCACGCTCCAGGCTGCGGCTGGTAACACCCGATTCTGAAGACTCTCTGTGGATATCTGGCCTCCTTCACGGAGTGAGGCCAGGAGGACATGAGGTCACTTATTGCTTCATTCATCCTTCCCCTCTTTCACCAGATGTTCGCTGATGCCACATGGGATGGGACTGAAGTAAACATTTCATCCTGCTCACCTCGATCTCACCCATCTGGCAGGGGAGACAAACAAGTGACTAGAAAATTCTAATAGGTGTAAGAAAGGTTGCGAAAAGGCTCACCTCAGGAGGCTGTGGAGAACACAGGAGGGCCAACAACAGAGCTTGAGGAATCAGAGAAAACTTATTGGAAATATTGACCTCTTAAAAAAACATGTGTGTAACACAAGGGACTTCCTTGCTGACCAGGGAACTTTGCCTTTCCATGTAGGGGGTGTGGGTTTGATCCCTGGGCAGGCACTTAAGGTCCCCCATGCCTCCTGGCCAAAAAACCAAAACATGAAAAGCAGAAGCAATATTGTAACAAATTCAATAAAGACTTTAGAAATGGTCCACGTCAAAAAAAAAAAAAAAAAAAGCACAAAAGCCCAGAGGGGAGTGGTAGCCAGGAGGGCAGGATGGTGGGTGTGTGGACTGGGAATGCCAAGAATGGGCAGGCCTTTGAAGAGCCTTGATGTCAAGCTGGGGTGTCTGGACTGGGTGGTGAGCAGCCAAGCTCAGGGGCATAGTTTCTCTCTGAATGAGACGTGCAGGCTTCAGGCTGCCTCAGAAACTTATCTTGAGCCCTAGTGCAAAGAGAACACGGGGAGTTGATGTGACCTGACACTCCCCTCTACTGCTGGGCGGTCAGGGTACCCCTACCCACTTCCATCAAGCCTGAGCGGCCCTAGTAGTGAGTGCAACCAGCTCGTTGGCAGGGAAATAAAAAAATAAGACTCTACCAGACTGAGACAGCCCCTTCTCAGGGTGGAAGCGAAATTGGAATTCTGAACAGACTCTCTAGTCATTTGTCTCAATACAACGGATTTCTTCTTGTTAATATTAAACCAAGACCCAGACTCCAGAAGCAGAAACCCAAGCTGCCATTGCCCATTCACATGCACGACTGGTATTTTGGCCTCGTCGGAAGGCACACCAGCTCCTGTTTACATAGCTGCTTGCATTTAATGACGACAACATAACACAACTGAGAAAAGTCACCCTATGGAAAAATCTGTTTTCCTTCTGTTCTGAAAAGAAAAATTCCACCACATCGGAGAGAACAGACATGTCCGGCATTCACAGATAGACGAAGACCCTCAAAGAGAAATCTACCCCCTCCTGTTCACCTATAGGCCAACTGGGCATTGGGAGTATTTTCAGAGAAAAACTTCATACCTTACTCACTCACATCTCCGTGTCCCATAATTAGCTGAGTTCTATTTATTCCCGGTATTGTCTCTGGCGCATTCCTTTTGTGAGACAATGGTGGGTAAGACAATGGTGCATAATTCAAACACAGGGCCAATCTAAATGAGAAACTGGCAGAGGGCTCATGGGACGATTGCATTATTCATGAAAAGACATCAGAACAATTGGAGGATAACATTAGATTTTAAATCACAGCGGCGATTACAAGACAATTATCCCAAATGCTGTAATTGCCGCAGCCACAGGGTGAGTGGCAGAACCTACACAGCGTTCGTGCCACTTTCTTTTAATACCATGATGAAGACTGATTTGTTTATTGTAAGAGGAAATTCTCCGGAAGGAAACATTTGTATTCCCTCCTTTTGTGCCCTGTAGAGCTGGCAACCAGAGCCTGGGTGAGAAAAGGAACCAGAGGCCACCCTCGAGTCTTTCAGGCACCCCGCCTTGCCTGCTGTAAGACGTGCAGCGCCCAACTCCTCTACTTCATCCTTGAACTTCAACCCAAGTACAGAACCTGGGTTCTGCTCCTTCTAGATGACGTTCCTCAGCCAAGGACTCCTCATGTGCGGCAGTGGGGTGTCACTTGCTTTTCAGGCAGCAAACTGGGGTTTACTTCCTGTCCTAATTCTTATTGACAGCACAGTTTGGTTGGCTCAGACGGTAAAGAATTTGGCTGCAATGCAGGAGACCCAGGTTCAGTCCCTGGGACTACAAGTCTCACTCCAGTATTCTTGCCAAAAAATTCCACGGACAGGGGAGCCTGGTGGGCTACACTCCATGGTTGGCCAAAGTCAGACATGACTGAGTGATTAACACGTTGCCTTTCATTATAAAGGCAGTTATCATGTACTGAGTACACACAATGAGTAACATGCTTCTCACATCTTGTATTTATTCATACTGAGGCAAAGCTGATTCATAATGTAGTGTGCAGTTCAGTTATGCAACAAAGTGATTCACTTATATATGTATATAAATACATACACACACACATACAAATATGTTCTTTTTCAGATTCTTTTTCATTATAGGTTATTATAAGATATAGAATATAGTTTCCTGTGTTACGGAGTAGGTCATTGCTGTTTATCTATAGCAGCACTATTTACAGTAGCCAAGATATGAAAGCTATCTAAGTGTCCATCGATGGATGAATGGAATATTATTCAGCCATATAAAAGGATTAAATAAAGCCATTTGCAGCAACATGGATTATCATACTAAATGAAGTAAAACAGAGAAAGACAAATATGGTATGACATGGCTTATATGTAGAATATAAAATAATTACAAATGAACTTATTTATAAAACAGACAGACCCACAGACATAGAAAACAAATTTAAGGTTACCAAAGGGAAAAGAAGGGGTAAATTAGGAGTTTGGGATTAACAGATATACACTGCCACGTATCTTTTCTTATGTAACTTAACCTCAGAGGTTCTTGGTTTTCTTTGCATTATTTACTCAACAAGCATGTCTTTATCTAGTCTCTGCTTTTTAACTGAGATCTGTTTCAAGAGCCTGGGTTGCACCAATGACAGAACAGAGCCCTGCCTTCTTGGAGCTTACCTCATGGGAGGTGTTTTGCACAGCCCTGGGGACACAATGTACTGTCTGAAGCACTGCTACTGCTGCTAAGTCACTTCAGTCGTGTCCGACTCTGTGCGACCCCATAGACGGCAGCCCACCAGGCTCCCCGTCCCTGGGATTCTCCAGGCAAGAACACTGGAGTGGGTTGCCATTTCCTTCTCCAATGCATGAAAGTGAAAAGTGAAAGTGAAGTCACTCAGTCCTGTCCGACTCTTAGCAAGCCCATGGACTGCAGCCTTCCAGGCTCCTCCATCCATGGGATTTTCCAGGCAAGAGTACTGGAGTGGGGTGCCATTGTCTTCTCAGGCAGAACCAAATGTAGGTTGGTTGTCAAACACTCTCCACCTCTTTCCTGACCTCCTTTCTTTGCTTTCCCTTCATTTTCTCTGTCCTTTTCTTCTAGTCTAAATTTGCTGCAGAACTCTGAGTCTATTCAAACCAATTCAACAAACACTCCTTAAGCATCTGTTAATTTGATAAGATCTAGCAATGTTTAAAATGAATTTATCTTTTGATCTCATAATTTCACTATTAGATCTTTATCATATAATATTCTTATGTAAGAGGGCTAAAATATATTCAATGATACACATTGTTGTGTTGTTTGTGACAGTTCCAAACTGGAAACAATGAAAAATATCCATCAATAAGGGAACTGTTAAATAAATTATGGGGCATCCATGTAGCAGGATATTATGCAGCTGCTAAAAGAATGTACTGATTATAGGAAGATGTCCAGGGACTCCCTTGAAGTGAAAAGGGCATGTTTCAGAACATTGTGTACAGTTGGGGCCCAAATTTGTAAAACAAATTTCACACATTTACATTTCGTTATTTAAAGAGACCAGAAGGGTATGAATCAAATTATTACACGGAGGTGCCTCTAGGGAGTAAGTTGAAAGTAGGAAAGATTTTACCTTTCTTCTTCATGTGTTTTCTGATTTAAAATCTGTGTAGATTACTTTTTAGTTAAAATAAAAGCACATGAAGAATGTGGATTTTCTTCCCAGCTCTGAGCACTGGATAATCAGAGATGACTAAGAGAGTATGGATTTCTGCCCTGGAGGAGGTTAACCTATGTGTCGACTTGGCTGGGCTATGGTGCCCAAATATTTGGTCAAATATTTTGGTCAAAGGGTATTCTCTGAAGCTGTTCTTTTTTTTTTTTTTAATGAGATTAACATTTAAATCAGTGGACTTTGAGTTAAGGGATTCCCTGGTGGCTCAGACGGTAAAGTGTCTGCCTGCAATGCGGGAGACCCGGGTTAGATCCCCGGCTTGGGAAGATTCCCCTGGAGATGGAAATGGCAACCCACTCCAGTACTCTTGCCTAGAAAATTACATGGATGGAAGGAGCCCAGTGGGCTACAGTCCATGGGGTTGCAAAGAGTCGGACACGACTGAGCAACTTCACTTCACTTGAGTTAAGCAGATTATCCTCTGTAATATGTGTGGGTTGAATCAGTTGAAGACATTAAGAGACAAAGACTGATCTTCCCAGGTAGCCTAGTGATAAAGAACCCACCCATCAACACAGGAGATGTAAGATATGTGGGTTTGATCCCTGGGTTAGGAAGATTCCCTGGAGGAGGAAGTGGTGACCCATTCCAGTATTCTTCCCTGGAGAAACCCATGGACAGAAGAACCTGTCAGGCTACTCCATCCATGGATTCTCAAAAGAGTCAGACACAACTGAAGGGACTTAGCACACCTAACCAGGTGAAGATGTTAACAGAACAAAGACTGACCCTCCCAGAGCAAGAAGGAATTCTGCCAGCACACTGCCTCTGGACTTGAACTTTAACCCTTGAATCTCCAGACTGCTTGTCTACCCCATCACATTTTGGACCCACTAAATCACCATGATCACATGAGTCAATTCCTTAAAATAAATCTCTCTATACCTCCTGTGTTGTTTTCTGGATAACCCTAATACAAGGAGAATACGGTTTAGTGAATTAATGACTCTCCCAGGGGAGCGTTGGTTCCTCCAGGCAGTTGTTGAGGCTAAACATGTAGTCAGCCTGAATACCAAGGGATAACTTGGGTTGGGGGTTGCTGCTGTTGCTGCTGCTAAGTCGCTTCAGTTGTGTTAGAGCTCCCTAATTGTCAGTCACCCCAAATAAATGTGAAATCTATGAGTGTGTTTGGCCTACAAAAGGAGATTTCAGAATTGTAATGATTTCCTCTGGAAAACAAGGCATGGAGCTTTAGAAAGCACCCACACCCATCCCTTATGCCCATAAGGGCCTTGGGCTTTGGTCTCGAGGTCTCCCATGGCCTTGTGGAAGCATCCATGTCACCAAGGGGGCTCATTCTCAAACACAAGGCTCTCTCACCCCAGCGGACGATCCCCATGTCCAGAGGGAAGAGGGCTTCCTTCTTTCTGACACCAGCCTCAGAAGATTTGAGACACTTCTCATTGCCCTCTCTCCCAGCTTTCCCAGCTTGGAAGCTCCATCTTCCATGAAATCATCCATGACCCTCAAATACAAAGAAGGGAAATTATTAACACTTAATTACAATTAAGTAGAAGCAAGAAAAATGCTTAAATATACAGAGTGAAAAAATAGAATCTGAAATGATGTCTATACTGTGATTACAATTATGAAACATTTATGCAAATGAATGAAAGACTGTAATGTAATCATAGAAAATACAAACAGAAATTGTTAAGGAAGTGGAAGTGTGGTGAGTCCTCCTCTCCTGTAATAAAGCTTGTTACATATTGCTATTGTTGCTTGTCAGTCAAAATGAAATAAGTGCTGTTTTGCCTGAGGAGGACAGGGTTGGTTATCTCTACTGGGCTTGTTTCTTACCTCCAGATCTCCTGGAACTAGAAACTAGAATCTTAGCATGTGCCAAACATCTGTCACATTTGTACCTATAAGCAGCATCTCATTTAGCCATCGCCCCAATTCTGTGTGGAGAAGGAAACGGCAGCCCACTCCAGTATTCTTGCTTGGAAAATCCCATGGACAGAGGGGTTCGGCAGGCTACAGTGCATGGAGTCATAAAGCATCAGACATGACTGATTGACTGAGCATGCATGCTAATTCTGTAAGGTAGATATCATTCTGTAACACCAGATTTCAAAATCCATGTGTCAGCTGGGTTGGTTCCTTCTGGAATTTCTGAGGGCAAATCTTCTCTGAGTCTCTCTCCTAGTTTCTAGTGGTTGACAACATTCCTTGGTGTCCGCTGGCTTGTAGTCAGGCCACCTCAATCGCTGTCCTTGTATTTTTGTGGCATTCTCCGTGTGTGTGTCTTCATGTATCTTATCTTCTTACAAGGAAGATAGCCATACTGGCTTAGAGGCCACCCTAATCCAGTGTGACCTCATTTTAACTTGCTTACATTTACAATGACCCTATTTCCAAATAAGCTCACATTCACAGGCACCAAGGGCTAGGACTTCAACATCTTTCCAGGAGACAAAATTCAGCTCACAACCACGGATGTCAAAGCCAGGTCTCTGTGCAACCAAAGCTACGTTCTGGGGTGGGACACTCAGAAATCTTGATAGTACAATTAGAGATTCTTATTAGTACAAAATGAGGCAACACATAACAGAATATCATTCTAATCATTTTGAAAACACATGCTGGATAAATGGTGTATTAATAAAAAGCATCACAAATACCCCAGGAAATATTTAAATAGGCAATGACCAAAGTAACATAAAAAAATGGACAATTTAAACACAGGAGGTTGTAGCACATCTTCTGTGAATGCTAGATTCATAAAAAGTGAATTTTTAAAAAACTGAATTTAATTTTTAACTGGTACTAAACTGATGACTAAAAGCTGTTGACAACCTCTTCCTGTTAAGGAAAGCAAGTTTAATTTGGTGGTAAGTAAACATAACCTACATTATATATAAGAATAATTTATTCATCCATTTTGTCCCAGGGCAAATCATGAAATAGATTTACACACACACACAGTAATTACAAAGAGAGCAACATGGGCAACTTAATGTTAGAGAAGATGAGAGTCAATTGTAATTTGTACATTTTTCTCTCAAGTATTTTTCAGCTCTGACAATCATTTCCATGATTTAGATTTAACCACTTGATCCTAATTTTTGCTGCAAAATCAAAATCAAAAGCAACAATTTAATTTACTGACTGTACTGTATGAACATTGCTCTTTACATTATCTAAATTCAAAATCTCTGCCACAAGACAAGAAAATTAAATTTTCTCATTGTTAAAAATGATCAGAATAATTCAGCAGAATGCCTCCAGGATATGGTTTTTCTAATTACCTTGTATCCTGAATTGTTAATTAATTATATTCTGAGACAAAAAAAAGTCCCATTGTGCTCAGAGCCCATCCTGAGCCTTTTTCCATGCTAGGTTAATTATTTACACAGTAAATCTTATCACTGCATTTCAGTTTTGTGCCTGAAGTTGCTGCCCTTTTGGTCATTCCTCTCAGAGTCAATTTCCTACCATTTAGAACAAGCATCCAGACCTTTAGCCCCTCCTACACACCAAGACCTCGTCGCCTGTCACTGAATCCCTTTGTGACCTAGTTAAATGACATTTTTTTTTTCTGGGTCACAGGAATGATACAGCCTTAAAATCTCTGCCTGGACAAGGAGCTCCTGAAATTGGCCAGGGACTCAGCTTCATCAGAAAGTGACTGGCCAAGATAGAGGATGAGCCTCCGCACAGATGGGCAACCACATCAAAGCCCTGTACCTCCTATCTGTGAAAAACACATTTATTTAACTAAGATGATGGATAACGCTCCAAAGAGTTTTTCCACAAAGCTAGACTCCAGAGAACACCTGCGCTTTAAACTCAAAAGGATTTTTCTTTTGTTATTAATAGCTTTAATTATTATGAACTGAACTGTTCCTCCAGCTGCCACTAGTTGGAGCTCTTGGAAATGATGAAAGCTGCTTCTATACAAAAGGACCTGGATGAAAATTAGGAAAAATCATCTGTGGCTACGATTTGAGTACTTCATATTTGTCACTCTTTGTATGCATTACATCACTGTCTTCCTGTAACCTGCCTGTCTTACAGATGAAGCAACTGAAGTGCAGAGTGACTAAGTAACTCACCCAAGTTCTCACAGCTGGTACATATTAGAGTCTGAATCAAAAGTCCAGCCAAGCTTCACAGACATTCGTGTACAGATGTATGTATCACCTGGCGAACTTATTAACAAGCAGATTCTGATTCAGTGGGGCCGGGATTCTGTGTTTCTAGCAGGCTCCCTGGTAAGGTCAATCCTGCTGGTCCCTGGACCACCGTCTGAGGAGCAGGATGCATGCATGCTAAGTCGCATCAGTCATGACCGACTCTGTGCGACCCCATGGGCTGTAGCCCACCAGGCTCCTCTGTCCATAGGATTCTCCAGGCAGGACTACTGGAATGAGTTGCCATGCCCTCCTGCAGGGGATCTTCCAGCCCCGGGGATCGAACCTGCTTCTTCTGTATTGCCAGCAGATTCTTTACTGCTGAGCCACTGGGGAAGTCCAAGGAGTAGGGTAGTAGAGCCTAACTTCACAGCCTCTAAGGCAATTATCATAGTTTCTGTCAATCTTTTTTGTTTCCAACTGATGAAAGCCCATATGAAAATCCACATTTTAAGACTTCCTTTGAGCTTTTTTACATTGCAGATATAAAGAATCTCAAAGTTAAAGTTTGTGGAATCACAATGGCTCAGATGTGGCTTGATGTTATGAGAACCTCAGCATTCAAACTCTATAGAACCTGCTTACATTTTTCTTGCTAACATCTGTCTTGCCTGGACCCTCCTGTTGGAACAGGCAGAACAGGCGCCTGTTCTCCCTGAACAGGCCGAGAAGAGCGGCACGCGAGACAGCATTTACAGATGATATCGAGACTTGATGGGTCGGTGCTCATGCAAGTTTGTTTGCTCAGTTGCCAAGTCGTGTCTGACTCTTCACAACCCCATGGACTGCACGCCAGACTTCCCTGTCCCTCATCATCTCCCAGAGTTTGTCCAAGTTGGTGTCCATTGCATCAGTGATGCCATCCAATCATCTCCTCTGTTGTCCACTTCTCCTTCTGCCTTCAGTCTTTCCCAGCATCAGGGTCTTTTCCAATGAGTTGGCTGTTTGCATCAGGCGGCCAAATATTAGAGTTTCAGCTTCAGCATCAGCAGTTGCCATAGCAGTGCCTAACCTGGATCTCCTGAGAATCTGGAGCAGCAGTATGGCTTCCAGAACAGAGGCCAGCTCTACGCACTTGGTGGAGAGAGTAAGTTATAAGTTGCTGCATGTTGGGTGTTACTGTTGGTGGAATGGGGCTTCCAAGGTGGCGCTATGCCAATGCAGGAGACATAAGAGACATGGGTTTAGTCCCTGGGTTGGGAAGATCCCATGGCTACCCACTCCAGTATTCTTGCCTGGAGAATCCCATGGACAGAGGAGTCTGGCAGGCTACAGCCCATAGGGTCTCAAAGAGTCAGACATGACTGAAATGACTTAGCACGCATGCATTGGTGGGATTATTATTTGATGAAACCATTTTGAAAGCAATTAAAATGGGAGAAAGGTTCAGACTTAAAAGTGGAGGTCTTCTTTGACTTAAAAATTCTGCTTGCAGAAATCCATCCTTCAGGAATCCTAACATGTGTGCACATTTATACAAGAATATTCATGGGAGTCTTGTCTGTAACATCCAAACATTAAAGCAGTCAGTCTAGAAGGGCATGATTGATTTATATGTGGAATCTAAAAAACACAAAGAATGAATGAATATAACAAAATAGAAACACATTCACAGATATAGAGAACAAACTAGGAGGGAGAGGGAGGGAGAAAGGGGCAAGGTAGGCGTGTGGAATTAAGAGATAAAAAATACTATGTTTAAAATAGGTGAGAAACAAGGATATATTGTATAGCACAGGGAAATAGAGCCATTATTTTGTAAGTAACTTTAAATGGAGTATAATCCTTAAAAGTACTGAGTCACTATGTTGCACACCTGAAACTACTATAATTTTATAAATCAATCATATTTCAATTTAAAAAGAAGGGCATGATTACATAAAATTATGGAATAATCATGACATGGAAAACAATGTCATTAAGCAGAATACAGCATGGACCTGTGAAGATGTCTAAGACAGAGGGTTAAGAGAACACAGTAAGTTTCAGAGCAATTTTTTAGAATCCCATTATGTGACTCTTATCTACATATGTGTATTTGTGCTGTGTGTGCTAAGTCACTTCAGTTGTGTCTGACTCTTTTCAATGCTATGGCTGTAGCCCGCCAGACTCCTCTGTCCGTGGGATTCTCCAGGCAAGAATACTGGAGTGGGCTGCCATGCCCTCCTCCAGGGGGTCTTCCCCACCCAGGTCGGACTTGTGTCTCTTATGTCTCCTGCATTGGCAGGCAGGTTCTTTCCCACTAGCGCCACCTATACAAAAAGTTGCCATTATCTGAATCCCTCACTGTTATGAGGTTGAATGGGGAAGCATACGTATTCACACTAAACAAATACTCACCAATGAACTGAAAATTTGTAAAAATAGTGTCTGCTCCAACATTTCTTCCTGCTTTCTCCTGGAGTCAAGGTCTGTCCCAGTCTGGCTGTAGCTGATCAAGGGCTCTGCATACTAAGTGCCAGTTCAATGCAACTTGCTACCAAATGAAAGGGCACATCTGGAAAAATGGATGGAAGGAAGGATTTCAGAAAGCCTGGGAAAGTGACATGGAAGGAGAGATATTTGACTCTTGTGGAACCTGGTTGACCAATGAGGGACTTGTAGATCAGAAAACATCTAAAAAGGAAATCATTACAAAAGGTCACCAAAAAAGCACTTAATAGAGACTAATTTGAATATAAAAAGTTTTACAAATTTCCCCTACATTTTTAAAGAAATGATCCTGTTTGTTTTGGAGGGAACATCAGTTGAAAAGTGCAGGGGAGAGAGAGGTCCAGGAGCAAGGGGACACGTGTGTATCTACAGCTGATTCATGCTGATGCATGGCAGAGACCCACACAGTACTGTAAAGCAACTATCCTTCAATTAAAAATAAACAAAGTTAAAAACAGAAAAACTGTTCAGGGGACCATTCATGCTTTGTTTTGGATGTCTTTATATTATGTCTGTCTTTGTGTGGAAAGCACTTATCTACTACTTGGGGCAATATTTCTTAAAATTCCAAAAAGTATATTCATAAAGGTTCTCGTTTAAAAATATTAATCTATGTAGACAATGTCCTAAAATCATATACTCTGGAAAACAAATGACCATTTTTAGAGACATATGCAAGTGTTCTATAAGCCCTTCTTTTGCCTGGCTTCCTTTATCTCATTTTTGTGATGAACCTGCACTGGTTTGGAAGTAAGAAAAAGGAAAAGAGAAAGAGAAGAATAAAGGAAGCAAGAAAGGAAGAAGAAAAGGCAGTACAAAAATTAAGGGGACATGAAAAAATGTTTTAGATAGAGTTTTCTATTTTTGATCCCCTTATTCTTGCTTGATCTGTTGGGCTGCTTTAATTTTGAGGCCAATTAATTCCAAATTATCATTATTGTTAATTATTTAGGTTGTTCCAAATCTTTATTAAGAACAGTACAGAACAAGCATAAGTGGCTGAAAAGTAATTGGAAAGTAAAAGAATGGAGAGAAAAAAGGAAGAATTTTGAGAAAAGAGCCAAAGTGCTTCAAGATGAATATCTAGGTTGGGAAACTGCCCTGCTGTGCACTAAAAGAGAATTAGTGACCACAGATGAGAATTTTTACAGAAATCACAATTGAATAGTATCATCTGTTGACCAGCTTGATTTCAGATGTTTTGGCAGAAGTGTTTTGTTTGGATCTTCTGTCCACACAGAGAAGGGCAGGTCAAGGTGTGAAGAGCTGCAGGCGACATGGAGGGGCCAGCGGAAACTGGAAGCTGCTAACTGGTAGGAACTTGGACAAACAGGAGAGCGTCAGTCTGAGAGAAACTTCAGAGGGTTTGTGCAGAGACTCGCAGCCCTGATACTGTCCTCTGAAAGCCCTGCTCACAGCAGCATTTGACGTGTGTTTGGAAAAGTGAATTTAAGGGAGAGTTCCCACCATTTTAGCATCATTTATGCTGAACTCTTACATTTCTTCTGGGAGTCTGGAATTTTGGTACATCCCAGGCAGAGGTGCTGACAAGACCAGCCTTCAGTGAATCCCTGGATGTTGAATGTCTGTTGAGCTCCCCTGTGGTTGACTATTTTATAGTCATGAGTAGAACTCTGTGCTGAATCTCCAGTTATCTTAGGGAATCACTGAACTCAGGTGTGCCTTGGAGACCCCGACCCAGACAAATAAAGTGGCCTTTCCACAGAGATCTGTTTCCAAGCTAAGAACCAGTCCATTATTTCAAAGGAACAGCAGAGAATGGAGACTGACATAAAAAAATCTCTTTCTTTTCCTCTTTCCCTAGGCAGACCAACATTATTTCTTAATTGACATCTCTGGGTGGCCCTACCATTTTAGAGGTAAGGATGGAGATTTAAACACATTCTCTTTCTGCTAAGGGTGGTCACAGGAGAGTCTTGAACACGAATATTTTCTTGCTCAATTCATGAGCACATCCCTGTGTTGTTGGATTGAAAGGCAGGAGACTTTGAGCATTCTCAGTGCTTCCCTCTCTTGACATCTTTCTTATTGCAGTTACTAGATTCACCAAAATGAGGAAGGATTTATAAGATCAAGGGAATTTAGTTGGAGATGTCACTGATTAATTTTTCAATCAAGAACGTCTAGTGAGGGTCAGAACTGCACTGTGCGTGCGCGCTAAGTTGCTTCAGTCGTGTCTGACTCTTCGCGACCTTGTAACTCTTGTGTCCACGGGATTCTCCAGGCAAGAATACTGCAGTGGGTCCCCACTTCCTCCTCCAGGGATCGAACCCTCATCTATTATGTCTTCTGCGTTGGCAGGAGGCTGCTTTACCACTAGCACCATCTGGGAAGCCTGGCATTGTCCTGGAAACCCAGGAAATAAAGGCAGTAAAGACTCAGCTCTGCCCTCAGGTAGCTTCTGATCCAGTGGAGGAGCCAGGGCCCTACTGACATTGGCTCAGACTGGGTTTCCAGAGCCCAGCAGCTTGTGAGCTGGTTCACATTATCCCGGTGGTCTGAAGCCAGCCATGACACGAGTGTTCATACTGAAACCGAGCAGCACCCTGCGGGGCTCCTGGGCATGGAAGCCTCTCTGTGTCCCCTGTTCCTAGTTTGTAGGGAATGGATTTTAGCCCCACGGCCTTCCCTGAGTTCCAAAGGGCAGGTTCAGTTATTAGTTATTATCAGGCAAGGGAAGGGATGCAGAGACAGAGGAGTAGCAGTTAAGAAATAATAGTGTAGCCTTGGGGCAGGATCCTGGTTCCACCTGAAGGGAAGAATACACTGTTTCCGAGCTCTTCTGTAGAACTAAAACCCCCAAGGAATGGAAGATGCTAACTACTTGACGAAGCATTCTTCATTCCAGAGAGAAGGTCACAGATTGATAACTTGGGAATCACAGAAGCTCATCAACAGACTACCTGAGACTGGATTAAAGGCGGGCAGGCCCCGAACACACTCTGATCCTTATCAGCAACCCTATTCTTGAACCACTGCTATAAAACTCCTCACCAAATCCCACATACACAGTTTGGAGGGCATAAGCACATGTGACCTCCTTTGCCTGGCAAAGCAATAAAGCTGTTGTTTTCTACTTCACCCAAAACTGTGTCTCTGATTCGGCACCAGTGCCTAGAGGCTAAGTTTTTGGCATCAATACCATGGAAGTGGGCAAAGCTAGCAAATTGGTGCGCTCCCTCTTTTATCTGATTGTTTATCTGCCTGCCAATGCATGGATGCGTTAGAGGAAGCACACTGATTGAAACCTCCCACCCTGGCCGGCACCATAGGAACTATTTGCAGGAGTCCTTTTACGACAGGAGGTTCTGGTAAGGAACACGGAACTAATAAGTCGCCACCAAAGAGAAGAGTTCAGGAAAGGTCAGAAGGAGACACCATGTGTCCAACCACCTCCCAGAATCCTCGCTGGCATCCACCTTGGCTGAGTGATGCCTGCGCCACCAGAAAGGACTCTGAGTCAGAAAGTTTGGCTAAATACAACCCAGAAACTAATAACAATACCCTAGACTGCAAGCCACAGGGCAGAGCAGTCCTCCCGGGTTCCTTCAACACTCCTGCTCTGCCCGGGTGCCCTTTCCCAGTAAAAGCTCTTGCTTTGTCAGCACATGTGTCTCCTCAGACAATTCGTTTCCTAGTGTTAGACAAGACCCACTTTTGGGCCCTGGAAGGGGTCCCCCTTCCTGCAACAGATGGACAGGCAACCGGAGGATCACAGCCCACTTGGTCAGGAGAGACTGAAAGCCCAGCCAGGGGAGCACAGCAGTGAGAATCCAGCGTCCCGGGGAGGGAGGGGCCCGTGGAGCTGGGCTGCTGGTGCTGGCAAGGCCAGCCCCCGGCCGCTCAGTGCCCGAGGAGGCGCCTTCCTGCTGCTGCTGCTCAGACAAGGATGCTCTCACAGCAGGCCTGGCCCTCCCGCGCCCAGGCGGGGTGGGGACTGTGCCTCTCCTTCTGTAGTCCCTTGTGGTCTCAAGTTAACTTCCTGTAATGTCACTTCTTCAGAAGATCAATTTGGCACTCCTCAACTTCTCTTGTATATATTTTGACTTTTAGTCTGTATACAAAATTGTCTAGAGCTCTGCTTTTTGGAGGAAACTTCAGGTGCTAATTGTGCCCCCAGTTTTTGGATTTATTTATTTATTTAGGATGGAGAAGGCAATGGCACCCCACTCCAGCACTCTTGCCTGGAAAATCCCATGGACGGAGGAGCCTGGTAGGCTGCAGTCCATGAGGACACGACTGAGTGACTTCACTTTCACTTTTTACTTTCATGCATTGGAGAAGGAAATGGCAACCCACTCCAGTGTTCTTGCCTGGAGAATCCCAGGGACAGGGGAGCCTGGTGGGCTGCCGTCTATGGGGTCGCACAGAGTCGGACACAACTGAAGTGACTTAGCAGCAGCAGCATTTATTTAGGAAGAGGCTTGCTGGTAAAGCTGCCTAGAATGCATGGGGATGCATTTACAAAAGATTTCTGCAGTGATGAGGCTCGATGATCCAGCACTGTTTTCATCCCCATCAGGGAAAAAACCCTACAGGCGATGGCACCCAGTAAGAAGCTACATCAAATTTCAATGTAGGTGTGCACCAGAGCCCGTGGAAGTCTTTATGGCAGAAAGAAGTTTCTGAGAAAACTACTATCCCTACAAATATAATTGCCATGTGAGCAATTAACTGAAGACAAATGAAAGGCAACACTTAAAAAAAGTCAACACCATTGATAGTTTCATTTTTTTCTTTTTACTTGAAAATTTGTTTAACCATCAAATTTTGGCAGTTACAAACCTGTACACTGTTCGATTTTTTTGTGGGTTTTTTTTTTTGTTGTTATCTTTTTTGTTTTTCTTTCATTTTTTTAGAAAAAGAACACAAGACTGAATACTGCCAACAGCATTATATGCAGAAACAATTCATTTCCTTAAGGGACAGGATCCACTTTAAGTGCTAGCTTTCCCTTTGCATAAGGTTTGGTGTGTGATGTGTGTGCAAATTGAGGTGAGTGTATGTGAGTGTGAAGAAATGATGTACTTCATTCTAAATCTGAAATGGCATACAAATCAGGTACTTAGTAACTGGGCAAAACACACTCGATTTTTAGAATGTCAATAAAAACATTTTCTTGGAAACAGAGAAAGTTAAATCAAAACAGTGGAACCAAAGAAAGGCTATAGAACATTTGGAAATGACTCAAAAACACCATTTTCAAATCTAAAATGCTTTATGTATGTGTGTGTGTGTAGTTACCTCAATAGTTTGCAGACCAACAGCATGGGTGACTTAAAATTATATTCAACCCCCCAAATTAAAGTATCCTGATAGGCATCAAATACAGTATATCTACAAAAGCCTGGAAAATTGAAACCATTATATACAATTTTATAAACATTTTAACACCGAAACATACATCTTTTACAAACCAGCCTGTTTGTAACAGGTAAATTTACATGACAATCTCTCTGATACAGTGCTTAAAAAGAACTGCTTCCATTTCTGAACACATCTGAACACATTTGTCATTTCCCAAAATGCAGTAGTATGGGCTCATAAAATTGTTCAATAGTAGCAATTCAGGTATTTGTTTGCCAGAAGGGTACTACAGTACATACTGATGGGTCCAAACACACTCCAAACGACTCTACGATTCTCGAGTGCATTCTAAACACTGGAAGAGACTAATTATGGCCTTTGTGTAATATTACATACTTGTAATTATTGCTTTTCATTATTACATAAGGAAAGAAAATCTTATTCTTTTCCTATCTCTTAGCCAGCTGGCTAAATATTAACTGATGCCAAATCCACATATGGCAACTTTAAACCCTAGAATTATACAACCAGAAGCTTAAAGACATTGTGGATTTCCACCAGACTAATGTGCAGTTGAACGCTGCAGGATAAACCCCAGCAAAAACACAGAACCCGCCTGCTCACAGACCACACAAAATGATGACACTAAAGAAATGCCTCTTCACATCTCCATTTCTCATGATTGGAAGCTAAAAACAAAAAACATAAAACCTAACCACTTTAGAAATATCCGTGCACTGGGAGGGCAGCAGAGAGGAGAGACCAGACGATTATCTGGACAACGCATGCCAAAGGAACACCAGAGCTCCCAAAATTCTCACATGGAGGTGTTCCTGGGTCCTAAATGATCTAGTTTGCTTACCTCTTGTCTCCCTGATGCTAATCATGTAGACTCAGGCATCGGCAGGGCAGCGGGTGGGTGGGGGTGGGAAGTAAACAGGAATTGGCCGACAGTGTTTTCCTTGCTTCCTTTCCCCAGGCTCTGCTACTGATTCCCAAGAGTGGTTCCGGGTAAGTTCCAGGAACGCATCAATCCCCTCTCTAGGTTTTCACCCTAATTGTCTGATAGGATAAATCTTAAATGCATGGACGTGACTTGTTCATATCACCAAGTCTTCTACAATGGCATTTCATGAACTGGCAGAATAGGAGTACATGGAAAGTTGGCATGGAATGAAACTCAGTAACAGAATCCTCATAGAAGAAAGCAAATAAATTAAACACCTACCTTCTTTATCTTTTACAGCCCCAGAGCTTCTGCTGACTGTATGACAAGCATCACTAGTCCAGCTACTCTCAACCTAATCAGAATGTGTGCAATACAAATAAAGTGCCTACAATGGGCTATGGAAAATGGCTTCCAGAGGTAGCACATACAGGTTAGGAAAACATGTATGGGAAAGACACTAATTGGCTTAAATCTTTCCCATGTGGTTCATCAGGGTGAATGGGGTAGGCATAAATACCAGGGCTGGGAGGAAAGAAAAAAGAAAAACAAATGGACCCGGTAGGTAATATAATCAGAGCTTTACTGTACTTACTGATCAGTTTGAGTTCATTTTATAACTAGCATTCCATCCTCATTTTAGAAAACATTCATTTGGTAAAAGCAATTTTGATAGATGCCCAAAGAAATGTATGAATTTTGTCAATATACCTTTCCTATGGGGGCTGCAAAAAAAACCTAAGATCATGAGGCTTCCAGAGAAATACTCTCCATGAGTTCTCTCTTCTAGTATATCCCAAAGCAGGATTGGGGTGAAATCAAAAGCTCCAGCAGAAGCAGGCAGATACCATGCCCCATGCAGGTTAGTGGTGAATAATAGTAATAGAAAGAATACTGGTCAAATGGATGAGTTCTAGTTCTTGTTCAGCTACTTAACTTCCTGTGTGAGCTTGGGTGAGTCCCTTCCCCTCTCTGGGTATGTTTCCTCTTTGATAAAATAAGGGGATTGGATAAGCAGATCTTAAGGACCCTTCCAGCTCTTGAATCATTGGTCACCCCACCTAGTTCCATCTTGGCCTGGCTGCAAACCATTTCAGAATCTACAGGAAAAGCTAATTATCCAGAAAGTGAAAAGATATCATGTGTTTAAAGGTAATTGATCAAAACATAACACACTTGTCTGGGATACATTTAACTGCAGAGCTACTCTGCAGAAAACCAGGGGAAGATATCCTGAAGAAAGAGGTATTTTATACAGGTCAGAGCCAAGAGTGGGCACAATTTTCTTGGGTGACTTCACAACAGCATTAGGATCTATTTATTACTTCATTACTGGGTTCCGAGGGCACTCTGCCTGGAGGGTATGCTGTGCAAGCAGGAGTGACTCATCGGCATTAATCTCCTTCTAATATTTCCTGGGGCAAGAAATGAATTGTTGGTTTTACTTTGATTGTTTTTTATGCCACTGCATCATAGAAAGTGTAGCAGCGATTCTATTCTAGACCATTAGTTTGTCATTTTCTCTGTGATTCTTGCAAATGGGTTTCTTACATAAGGAAAATACCAAAGATTTCTTTCTCCCAAGCAGCCTTAGTGAAATTCATTTATTTCAAGACCACAGTGCGGATAATGTTTCCATGAGTAGGTCTGACTAAGAGATAGGAAGAGGAGAAAAGCTGAAAAATCTGTGAAATGTATGAGTGTACAGTTTACTCAGGAAGCTTGAGAATGAAAAGGAATTTTTGTTTGTTTTAACCACAAACTTTTGGAAAAACTGACTGCTATAAAGAAGTGGATTGAACATGAGTGAAACAACTGAAAAATACGTCTGAGTGGATGAGACACACCAACGCCGTATGTCACCAGAAACTGTGGACACAGAGATTCGCTCATATGCAGAGAGTGCAAATATGCATTTATTTAACCATGGCCTCTGTGCACATGCCCATGAGCCGACTGAAGCAAAAGAGTAAAGTAACTCAGCTCATCACCTTTAAGCTTCGAGTTACTGTATTTCCAGTCAGATGATTCTCCTGGCAATTTTGGAAACTCAAGGTCAAAGCCCGCATGTCGGAAGACAGGAGAACCAAAAGGCAGGGTGTAATGAAACTTTATACTTTTTTCAAATAAGAGTTTAGTTCTGAAAAATTATAACAAAATACTGTTCTGTCTTCTTCCTTAAAAAAGCTCAGTTTTGCTTCAAGTTAATATAAACAGCAATACCAAAATAAAGTTAACTGAATCGGAAAAAAATATGGCATTTGGTGTTTCTCTAATATCATCAAGATCAGAGAAATTGGAAGGTTGGCCTTGCTGGCAGGATTTTTAACACAGGTTGTATCCTAAAACCTTCCTGTCACTTTTCCTCAAGAGCAGCCTTACTGAGTGCAAGCACATATCTGTACATAGGCCCAGACACACACACTATTATAATTTATACACAATAACTAATCTTTCTTCTCCTTTTTTTAAAAAACAAAATTGCATCTATAGTGATGATGCTACCAATTTAAAACACACACCTTTTATCTGCATTATCAAGAACTGTGATTATCTAGCTGAAAACTTTGGAAGTATTAAATTTTCTTTTTTTCCTTGAATTTGTGAATTCTGCTTAAATCTCTCAATATCTCTCATTTTAGGGAACAATGTACTAAAATATTCCTTTTTTTGTCTCTTTATTTCCTGATTCTCAGAACAAAGGCCAATTTCTGCCTCAATGTTAAAACTGTAGTTACAGCCAAGAATATTTACTGGAAAACACAAAGACTGATAATCACATTCTTTCCAATGTTTGCACAATGTTAACTTTCCCCTCAACTTACAAAATGGGACCCAGATATCTCAAGTATTCCTCTTCATTGATATCTTTCTCAATGATCATAAAATATAACTATATTATTTTGGATGCTTAACACAAACAAACAAACAAAAATAACTGAGCATACTAAACATGTTACCCAAACCTAACTTTATAGCTGAAAATTGGGTAGCTTATTTAAAAAAAATAAAAAGTTGATTTGAAAGGCTTCAGCCCATTTTCTTATTTAATAATGGTCGTTCCTCTTTTCTTTTGCCTAAGAGACTAACTTTTCCAACAGTCATAACTACTATTTTCACTTCCCCCCATTGGCTCAAAATTACATGCAACAAAGCCTCTTGGCTTGCTGCCAGGTATTAATACTGCAAGGACCAGACCGACGCTGTAACACTTCCCAGGGCACAAGACTGCACAAAGCAGACAGAGGGCCGTCTAACGTCACGGCTGAGCTTGATACCCCCTTGAAAAACTCGGTGCACCTCTGGGTCATGTAGGCAGGCACGTGCTGCCCGGGTGATGGGTCACCTCTCAGAAACAATTTCTGAGCCTTTCCTTTTCACCCAAGCGGAGTCGAGCTTGCTCGTGACAGTACGGGGAAGGAGTTTCCAGCTGAAAATACCACGTTGTTTGCTGTGCGGAGCGGGAGCCGAGCCGGTCTCTGCGCGTTGTGCCAGCCCGCGGGCTCGACGCCCCCTCTACACCTGGGTCTGCTGCTGGGTCTCCAGAAAGGGAATGTGGAGGCTGGCGAGGCTGAGTTCCCCGACGCTCTCATAGTCACTCACGGCCACTTCGGAGTCGTCGAAGCCGCAGCTGGCCGACACGTCGGAGGACGAGGGGCCCCGGGAGTTGTGCAAGGAGAGGGCCACGCCGTCTGCGGGGCCCGCCGCGGCCTCCGTGCCCGGGTTCACACTCACAGCAAAAGTACTGAACTCGCCGGCGGCGGGCGGGCCCCCCACGTCCGTCTCGTGGGGGAAGGGGTGGGGAGGGAGGTACTGGCTAGGGTGGAACTGCGGCCGCCTCCGGCAGCCCGGGCTCAGCGTGCCGGCCAGCGAGCCGGGCCGCGCGGGTGGCAGCCCGTCGTACTGGTCCGCGAAGTCCTCGGGCAGCGGCGGCGGCAGCGGGTCCTGCCCCAGGAAGTCATCGTCGTGCGGCGGCGGGTACTCGCTATCCACGTCGTACCCCCCCAGGTAGTAGTCGCTCTCCAGCCCCCGTGCGCTGCCCGGTGGAGCCGTGCCCTCCTGGCTCTCGTAGGTGGGCACCTCTTCTATGTCGGACAGGCGGGCCCCAGGCATCCAGTCGGACGTGTCCCAGTGGTAGGCTGTGAGAGGGAAGCCGGGGCAGTTAGTTTCCTCCAGGGCGGCGCTGGGCACAGGGCGCAGAAAGCCGCGGGCAGGGGACCTGGCATGCAACTTTCAATGCCCAGGAGACAGCTAAGAAGCCAGGCACAGCCCCATGCTTTTTATAGGGTCCTTCTCAGTCCCAGCCTTGCTCTTGCCCTGGGGGTACAGGCAGCGGCAGCTCTG
Organism: Bubalus kerabau; assembly: GCF_029407905.1. Classification (NCBI taxonomy): domain Eukaryota; kingdom Metazoa; phylum Chordata; class Mammalia; order Artiodactyla; family Bovidae; genus Bubalus; species Bubalus kerabau. The sequence continues at coordinate 50,297,164 of NC_073628.1, read as the reverse complement.
AGGAGGACGCCTGATTGCTGCCGTGTCTCCCACTCAGCCTTGGTGAGCAAGGGCACGCTGTGGAAACACAGTTCTAGAAGGCTCTCCCCTCCACGCCCTCTTTCTAGCTGCAGGCTAAGTGCAGACCCAGGCTGGCAACATGCTCTAAGAGGCAAGATGCACCAGCCTTTCTGTGGACCGCAGGAGGGCGGGAGATACCCGTGCAAATGAATGAATGACTGGGGAAGGGAGAGGCTTGGGGAGGGAGATGTGGGCGGGGTTTTCACCCCTAGTGCCGAGCACACAAGACACCTGGAACATGCAAAAGTCAGGTCAAAGACACTCAGAAACGATGGAGGGAGACGGACAGGGTAAGAGCAAACTCAGGAATTCCTAACGCATAAGGAACATCTGGTGCGGGGGCGTGCCAGTGTCACCTCGGTTGAAGTTCTGTCCTTGATCCATGACGGACACTGTTTAAATACAAAGGGAGAAGTGAAACGGACAGTCCAAGGCATGTGAAGAGGGTACAACAGGGCATTTTAGATGACTTTTAACAATGCTCCTATTCCTCCCTGTTGTTATTTACAACACAAACAAACAAAAAACCCATGTATAGCAGGCCCTAATAGTTTTAAATCACTAATGAAAGTTACTAATTGAAATCAATCCCCATAATATTGTAGCTTTGAATGATTTCTTAAATATCCCTAGCTCATGGTAGGTGCTCAATCATGTTGAACGTAAGAATGAACTTAGTATTAATCTGGACTTCAACTAAGTGGATATTCTTCTCTGGGAAGAGATTTTGTAAAAAGAGTATCTCACATATTGAAAAAATTATGAGCTGGATTTTTTTTCAAAACTGTAAAATTCACTCTAATTCAGAGAGAGACATTCAGTGTCTCATTTGAAACCACCTTTTTACTGTTGCCAGCTGATTAAAATCACCCTTAGTTCATAAAATAAAGAAGCTACAAGGATGTATTATACAGCCCAGGGAATATAGCCAATATTTTATAATAACTATAAATGGAGTATAACTTTCAAAAAGTATTAATCACTATGTTGTACATCTGAAACATATATAATACTGTACAACTATACTTGAAAAAAATAAAATAAAATCATCCCTTTTTCAAAGTAACAAGGAAGCAGTATTTCCTAAAAAGGTAGTTGCCCAAAGAAATGCTACAGAAGAAAACAGTAAATACCTTCATTCTCTATAGTGTCAACTACATTGTTGACAAGCTGAATGACAGTCACTATGGATGCTTGTGGCCAGGAAAGACGACAGGAGGGAGGAGAAGGACAGTCTCAGGTTAGTTACGTCTTCTAAACATACACTCTTAACAACAGCACAGCAACAACAAAGGTACAGCCCGCAAATACCCAGAGTTTCCCACAGTCCACCTACTGGACTACAGCGGACACTCTTATCCCCTGGGGTTCTCAGAGGAAGGGAAACAGCAGCAAATCTAGGGCCAGTCCTCCTGAAAGGCATGGTCGGCAGGAATTGCCACGCCATAAATTCACATCTCGTGGCCCAGGGAAATCAATCTAGGAAGGCAGAGGCTCATAAGCTCATACTAATTTCTCATTAGTAACTCCCAAAGGCTCCGAGGAAGATCGCACTATTCCCAGGGATAATTACTTGCTGGTCAGCCGTGCTACTCTGAGCCAAATGCCAGTGATGGACGACGACCTTTGCAGGACTGATGGTTTCACCCTCAGATGGCGCCAAGGGCAGCCTGGGACGACCCGAGGCCCAGCTCCCACCCGCAAAGTGTTGATGGGAGCTTGGCCTCTGAAATAGTCAGAAAATGGGGAGAAGATTTCTGTGCCCATCTGGGTCGCCTTAGCATCTGATACCAGAAGCTTTTGGAGAGGTGATTAGGCTTAAACCAGTCGGTAGAAGGCTAAGTCAAAGACCTCTTTTTGTAAATGTCATATTACTCTTGGAAACATATGGCTTATCTTCAAATATCTTTTGATATTGATTTCTAACATAATTCCACAGTGATTAAGAGAACAGACTCTGTTTGACTTCAAAATCTTTAGACCATCAAATTTTTGTACCTTGTTTTATGACCCTGGATATATTCCAGTGTCTCCTAGTTTATAGTCCATGGGAACTTGAATAGAATTTGTATCCTACTATTATGCAGGTCAGGAAGCAACAGTTAGAACTGGACATGGAACAACAGACTGGTTCCAAAAAGGAAAAGGAGTACATCAAGGCTGTATATTGTCACCCTGCTTATTTAACTTATATGCAGAGTACATCATGAGAAACGCTGGGCTGGAAGAAGCACAAGCTGGAATCAAGATTGCCGGGAGAAATATCAATCACCTCAGATATGCAGATGACACCACCCTTATGGCAGAAAGTGAAGAGGAACTAAAAAGCCTCTTGATGAAAGTGAAAGAAGAGAGTAAAAACGTAGGCTTAAAACTCAACATTCAGAAAACGAAGATCATGGCATCTGGTCCCATCACTTCATGGCAAATAGATGGGGAAACAGTGGAAACAGTGTCAGACTTTATTTTTTAGGGCTCCAAAATTACTGCAGATGGTGATTGCAGCCATGAAATTAAAAGACGCTTACTCCTTGGAAGAAAAATTATGACCAACCTAGATAGCACATTGAAAAGCAGAGACATTACTTTGCCAACAAAGGTTCGTCTAGTCAAGGCTATGGTTTTTCCAGTGATCATGTATGGATGTGAGAGTTGGACTGTGAAGAAAGCTGAGTGCTGAAGAATTGATGCTTTTGAACTGTGGTGTTGGAGAAGACTCTTGAGAATCCCTTGGACTGCAAGGAGATCCAACCAGTCCATTCTGAAGGAGATCAGCCCTGGGATTTCTTTGGAAGGAATGATGCTAAAGCTGAAACTCCAGTACTTTGGCCACCTCATGTGAAGAGTTGACTCATTGGAAAAGACTCTGACGCTGGGAGGGATTGGGGGCAGGAGGAGAAGGGGACGACAGAGGATGAGATGGCTGGATGGCATCACTGACTCGATGGACGTGAGTCTGAATGAACTCCGGGAGTTGGTGATAGACAGGGAGGCCTGGTGTGCTGCGATTCATGGGATCGCAAAGAGTCGGACATGACTGAGCGACTGAACTGAACTGAATTGTGTGAAAATTGTATAAATCTTAATTGTGTTGAATTGGTTCATGGTGCTTTTCAGGCCTACTTTGTATGTGTGTGTTAGTCGCTCAGTTGTGTCTGACTCTTTGAGACCCTGTGGACTGTAGCCCGCCAGGCTCCTCTGTTCATGGAATGCTCCAGGCAAGAATACTGGAGTGGGTTGCCGTCACCTACTCCAGGGGTTCTTCCCAACCCAGGGATCCAACCCAGGTCTCCTTCACTGCAGGCAGGTTCTTTACCATCCAAGCTAGCAAGGTCCACTGTATCCTTCTACTTTTCAGTATATTCATTCTATTAACTTTTGAGAGTTTGATATTGAAACTCCAACTAAAAATCTTAATTTACTTAAAAAATTGTAATATATAGTGAAATTATCTGTAATTTTGTTCTGTCTTTTCCAAGTCTCCTATAAATGTGTTATCATACTTTCATAATTTAAAAACAAGAACGAGGAAAAAACAATACTAATTGGAATAAAATTCCTACCACTTTAGGAAGCCTGCTAGAATGGACCAGCCTAGAATGCTAAGCATGAAAGCTCAAGTGTGTCATGAAGCAGAGACTGTGAAAGTAGTCAATCGGACATCGTCACTGGAGTTGCAGTGCGGAGATGGAAACACTGTGTCCTTGGGTGCCTCTAGGTGAAACACAAACCAGAGACAGCTCTTCTTCTGGTAGGGCTGAAGAAGGGGGTAAACACCAAGGCAACCGGATCTGGAGACCTGCCTCTGACCTTCTGAGATAGCCTGGAGGAAGTCTGCTGTCAGCGCGGCTTGTTGCCCAACGGTTTCTGCACCTCTCAGGAGGGCCAGGGATTTGGGAAGGAAGTGGGAGGGATTACGGGTAGTGGTGGGGAAAGCAGAGAGTTTTACTTCCGTGATTGATGTTATGGTCTTGGGGCTCCCCTGTTTCTATCTTTACCTGTGGGGTGGGAGTGGGGGGACAGCAAAGACTGTGCTGCTTTCATTTTGTACTTCATGGTACAGAATGCCCAGTGTTGGAGTCAGCGCTCAAGAGAGACTCTGCAAGGGTTTAGGGTTGAATGATGCCATACATTAATACATATTCCATTTTTACCAGTTGTTGACAAATGGGAAAACAGCATAAGGTATAGACTAAGATAAGGTTGCCTGTCTGTTTATGACTACTGGAAATTATTCTTGGTTCACCACCATGTGGTAAATTCTCACTGTTTCATGACCATTTCTGCTCCCCTCCCCTTCCTGGGGGGATCAACCCAGTCTCCAAGCCTGGTTCCTCAGGTCAGAAGACTGAGTCCAGAATTAATGCCCTCTCCGTAAGCAGGGGCTCGTAGGCAGTGGAGGTGGCGGCTGTGGAGTCAGTGGGGCTCATGAGCCACATGGGACGGGATGCACCATTTTGGGTGCATGTTAGTGTTTCAAAGGAGCGGATGTATCATGTCTACTAGAGTCTCCAAAAGCTCACACCCGACACGATCATAAGGGGTTCTCAGCTGAATGAAGGCACTGCCTCTCTGGGAAGCAGGTTCTACAGGAAGGAGGTCTTGCCTCTGAACGAATTTCTAATGATGCGGAGGTTGGATGTAGAGTGAAGAGTGAAGACATCATCACAAGTTAAAACAAAAAAGGAAATAAATCACAGTTTGCTAGAGAGTATTCTTTGGGAGAAGGTGGTTCCATCATGACCCAAATCAAAGAGGACACATTGCTGGAGGTCTGGGGGAACCTCGTGTCCTTCTGCACCTGCTCACAGCTGGGGCAGCTCAATGAGAGCTTTGCTTTTTCTGTGAAAACACCCAACAGTGGTGTTTTCCAAAAACACCAAAGTTCACCAAAACTTTTTGGTGAGTTGACCAAAAAGCTGTGAGCATGGGCAGAAGTCCAAGATCAGGTCAGGAAACGAAACAGGTCCCATCACCCTCCCTTCAGCCAGCGGCTGCTGTACAGGAAACACCGTCCTCCAGGGGAAACAAATCCCAGGACTTCTTACCATTGTCGTCGCCCGAATCCGACTGGAAGGAACTCAGGGACTGAACTTCCGAGTTGCTGCCTTTATTACTGCCTGCAAAGCAGGTCACTTCTCCTGGGTCATCAACCCCTTTGTCTTCGCGGACAGCCAGAGAGAAAGCAGAAATGACACTGGTTATCTTGTGCATATTTCCAGCCCTGTCCCCTGCCAGAGTTCACTCCTTGGGGCGCTTTCATCTGCTTACAGAAAAGAATTCAGCCACACAGTAGAAAATTGATTGTGCCATCGGGGGCAAAGGTCTGTCAATCAAGAGATTTACATTATGGATTCGAAACCCTTAACCCGTGGCAAATGAGCTTCCAAATAGCTGACAGCCGAAAGTCACTGCTCTGTCTTCAAAGGGGAGCGACTGAGTGAGGAGTGAAGGGACGATGGAGTGGGCTGGGTTTTGCCCTTCAGAGTTAATTTAAATCATTTGCATGGGCCAATGTGGTGTCAACACCAGGTTAAGTGAGATTATTTTTAAAATAGGGGTATAAATATTTTATAGGCAAGAATATCATTACAGGTCTCCAAACTTCATCTCTGGGGAGTGAGTGAAGTTTTCCGTGTCGCCTTCTAGAGGGCAGCGTCACACCACTTTTTGGGAATGGCAGCACGCGGCACTCTGGCAGGAGGGCAGTCGGTGGTGTGGACGTGCTTTTAGCCACACACTTCCCCTTTCTTTGCCGCACAAAGACAGCCTGCACACACACACACCAACAGACACCCACACAGCCACACACACACTACAGGGCTACTGTCTTATTTGATGGACTAAGGAAGCAATGGAAAACAACCCGTATCTCCAAGTTGTCAAGGGAAAAATGAATTAGTCGCTCAGAGACTGTCTCGCCAGCTAGCGCTGCCTTGCTTAACAAAGGAGGAAATGTATTCCATAAAAACTCAGCAATACTTTAGGGGGCTGCTTGAGTTTTGGCCTGAGGTGGAGTCTGGAAATAAAGCTGTCACGTTCCGAAGTAGGGGGAGGGAACTGATCAGCAGGAAAACTTCCAATCATTACAGAGTGTGACGGCACCAAGAGAGGGGCCTCGTGCTTCAGGAATGGTTGTTCTTCTCTGTGACTGGAGGGATCACTGTTTCTTCCACATGGGGTGGTGGTGGGAGCAGGCACTGCAGTGTGGCCTCTGCCACCAGATGCTGGAGCCACAGCAAAACAATCAGTTGATAAACAGCTGATCTAAGTGGAGAGAGACACCAGGGAGAAATTCACCTATCAGCAGCCATACCGCAGAAAACAAGACGTGCCTTGGAAAAGCACAAAGTGGGCACCAGGCTCAGCCGTGAACACAGCTGATGGGAGGGAGGAGATGCCAGGTGACCCACCCTGGTGAACACAGTGCTGGGCAGAAACTCCTCTCTGCACTCCTCCACTTATTTAAGCCCCCCACTTTTCATTGCTAAGTAAAAGGAGGCTGTCTCTTTGTGGCCGGTGTGTTTCCCTTCCTGGCCCTAACCCCTGCCTACCTCGCACACGCAGGCATTTGCAAGTGGTCCAGATTGAGCATACTCTTAGCTCCTGCTCCCTTGGTGAACTCACACTCTCAGAGATTCAATCATCTGGAGTGTAGTTGGCATCCAAACTTTTACTTCTAGCCTTGCCTTCCTCCTAAACAACAGAGCCAGACACCCCTCAGGAGACCCCTTCTGTGTCCTCTGCACTAACTGAGCTGCTTCCTGCTTCTAGAAGCCCCTCTCAGACAGTTTCCTCTCAAATCTTCAGTTGAGTTCAGTCGCTCAGTCGTGTCTGACTCTTTGCGATCCCATGGACTGCAGCACGCTAGGCTTTTTTGTCCATCACCAACTCCTGGAGATTACTCAAACTCATGTCCATCGAGTTGGTGATGCCATCCAAGCATCTCATCCTCTGTCGTCCCCTTCTCCTCCTGCCTTCAGTCTTTCCTACCATCTTGTAATAGGTTATTCAGTTCAATTCAGTCGCTCAGTCATGTCTGACTCTTTGCGACCCCATGAATCACAGCACGCCAGGCCTCCCTGTCCATCACCAACTCCCGGAATTCACTCAGACTCACGTCCATCGAGTCGGTGATGCCATCCAGCCATCTCATCCTCTGTCGCCCCTTCTCCTCCTGCCCCCAATCCCTCCCAGCATCAGAGTCTTTTCCAATGAGTCAACTCTTGGCATGAGGTGGCCAAAGCTTAAAGACACCAGGAGGCATGCCCCCTTCCTCCATGGAGGAACCCTTTATCTCCTTGACTACAGGTGCTTTCTACCTTCATTTAAAACCAGCCTCCCCCCGCTTCTGCTCCAACATATATCAGAGTACTGTATCCCCAGCCTTTGGAAACTCCAGCCACCCAGGGTGTTATTGCTGCTTGAATATAAAGCCACTAGGCCTGATGAAAAGTCATAGGATACAACAGAGCTTGCCTGACTGATACTAGAGCGGGGAAAACAATCACCACCTCTCGCCTAGATGTTCATAGAGGCCAACTAACTGCTTCCTTCTCGCTTACTTTCTGCTTAGTCTCTTTTCCATGGATTGGTCTGAACCATCGTTTAAAAATGGAAATTATATTGTGCTACTTTCCTGCTTAAAATTCTGCATTAGTGTTGCTCACCAAGCTCCAACTACATTGACCTTGTTTATGTTCTTCAATAAACTAAAGTCTTTCCCACCCCAGGGTCTTTGCACTTGTGGGTCTTCCTTTTGCCTACAATTCTGTTCCAGGAGGCCAATAGGAGAGGGAAACACTAGCATCTGGCCTGGACCACATTTCCTGCTTGTCTCCTGGACCCTGCATTCCAGCCAAACAGAAGGACCTGCTCTTCTTCCGAATTTGTGGGTGCTTCTATGTAGAACACTTTTCTTTTACTAGACTTTTAATCCACCATGGTCCAGCTCCAGTGTCCCTCTGCTCCTCTCAAGTCTTCTCCCTAAGACTGGAAATACTCCCCTCTGACCTTCCAGAGCACACTTCCTGTATATTGCATATGTGGCTACCCTGCTTGGTTTATTGCCAAGAGTATGTTGTTATGAGAAGAACATGGGTTTTAGAGGCTGGCAGCCCTGGATTGGAATACCAACAGCCTCTTACGAACTCCGTGATGGTGGGCACCTTATGTATGTTCTCTAAGCCTCATTTTCCCCATCTGTAAATGGGGATAGGAACCAGAGCAATATTTCAGAGCTGGTGTGAACCTTCAGTGTCAGGGCCTGCCCTAAGGAGAGCTCTGTGCCTCTGGGGTCGCTCTCCCTTCCCAAAGTTCTACTAAACACTAGTGGAAGCAATGCTGCTGAATTCCTCCTGCGGACTCACTCTCAGTGCCCGCGTCCCAGCCGTTCTTGCGGATGGAGTCGCAGTCGGAGCGGCAGGGGGACACAGCGGGCAGGTTGGGGGCCACGCTGCACACCACCACGCCCCGCCGAGCCGTCAGGATGCGCGGGGACTCGGGGTGGAAGGTGGTCATCTCCTGGGGCTCGCTGCCCAGCCCATCCCCGATCTTGTCCAGGTTGCTCCTGGAGTCGCCCTGGAAGCATGGGGTGTAGGCCATGGGGCGCACGGGCACCTGCGGGGGCCCGGCCTCCTGGTACGCGTGGCGGCCGTCCCCGGCGCGCAGGTTCCGGAAGGGCACGCCGTTGCTCTTGCGGAGCAGGGCAGCCGTGGCGGGGTCCTGCACCAGCGTGATGTTGTTGCGGGAGTAGCTCTTGCGGAAGACCTTCTTGCGGAAAACGACGAAGAGGACGATGAGGGCAACGATGACCAGGAGCACCGCGGCGATGCCGATCAGCTCCTCCCTGCCCACATAGGCGTGCCCGGCCTGGATGTTGGGCACCACCACCGGCCGCAGCCCACAGTACTGGCCCACGTAGCCCGGCGTGCAGTTGCACACGAAGGAGCCGAACACGTTGACACAGGCGCCGCCGTTCTCACACTCCTCCCGCTCGCACTCGTTGACGTCCTCCTCACACCTTTGCAACAGAACACAAAAGCCCCCTCTTAAACAGCAGGGCTGGCGTGCATCTGCTCTTACACGGACATCTTTCAGAACAGTAAAAAGCCCCTGTAGGGGCCTCTGAAGCAACACAGAAATGACGCGATGCAGGGTACACGGGAGATGCGTGGGCCCTAGGACGTCCTCATCACTTCCTACCAACCAGCCAATGCCATCTCTCCTGTACTCTGAACCTGCCCGGCTGGGTGGGGAGGAAAGGGCTGTCCTGGGAGAGAAGAGATGGCATGGAAAAAGAAACCAGAAATGCTGTTGAAGACATACTGGTCTTCAAATGCTCAGGGCCAGATGGATCTCAGAATGCAAAATTTTGCAATTTTAGAAATGACATACACTACGTGTCTTTCATATTATGTAAAATACCCACCCCATCCCACAAACTGGCATAGGACCTATCACCAAATATACCAGTGTTTCTACAGTGAAACATATGGATAGTCACACTAAATGAGGGAAATAAAGACTAGAATAGCCTTGGAATGGTTTGCTTGGTTTTGCCAGCAAATGTTTGCCATGATTATATTCTCAATCTTTTTACTTCTTAGAGCTTTGGGGATTGTAGAATTGCAGATAAAGAGCTGTGAACCTAGACACCCCATATAGAGTTTCCCAGGAGGAGAAAGTTTTTGATTCTGACATTTCCCTCCAATGAACACAGTAATTTTTGGTCTCTCTGGGAAGCTAGGGTAATGGGGCATATGTAGGTGGTGGGTGGAGGGATAGGTAGCAATGTTTATCTTCCAGATTCTATGCTTAGGTTTTTAAATTTTATTTTTATTTATTTAATGTGAGATCTAGTTAACTCACCAGAGATGGAACCTGGGGTTCCTGCTGGGGAGGGTGGTCTCTCAGTCACTGGACTACCAGGGAAGTCCCTGTGTTTCTGTTAAAGGCTAATGCTAACTCAGATTACCAGGGGGAAAATGGTTAAAGCATTCTAAAGAGAAATAAATCAACTTTATTCTCTTTAAAGCAATCCATGACTTGCTTTGAGTATAGTTAAAATAGGCAAACATGTAAGTCTTCCTCTGAGTTTAACGTTATTTAAGAATATAGTCTTTCCTCTTCCTTGTCCTCTACTTCTGCAGTTGTTCTGACATGTTCATTTTAAAAGGTCCGATCACGTATATCTTTGGTAATCCACCTTTTAAAATGTAGTCAAACGTCCCTAATGTGAACAGACTGAGGCCAGGTCAGCTGGAAATTAGTCAGAATCACAGAGTAGTTAAAAATAAATGCAGCTTTATTACTTTAAATTACATCCAACGATTTAAAGTCAGCTAAGTATTTCCTGGTAAAGTCCTCAGGAGATTTGCTTTAATGAATACATAAGACTGATCTGTAATTAGAATATCACTTTGCTTGAGATTTTACATATATATATATGTGTGTATATATATATATATATATATATATATATATATATATATTTCTAAAACCATCAAGGATGGTTAAAGTGGTGTTTTACTCAGAACTGAAAACATTCCCTTTCCATTTGGCTAACACTTTAATTTCCCTCATTCTTGGGGGAATAAAAGATTTTCAAAGTAAAGGTAAGTCTTTAGTTTCTCAGGATGATCATAAAACCCTAGGTAGTAGAGTCCAGTTGATGAGTTCTGGGGAAATGCATAGCATATCTGTCTCAGAATTATCCTGGAAACATTAGGGTCATAGATGACTTTCTTTAAAAGAATTTTTTCCCGATTATATAACACATAGTACTTATATAACTTTTTGAAAATATAGAGAAGAATAAAGTAAAAATGTAATTTCCCCATAATCCCACTCCCCAGAGATATTCCCTGATAACATTCTAGTCATTGGTAAGCACTCTTCATGTACAGGCATTAACCCTTTGCCCATCCTATCAGTAGTGGATATTTTGCCCCAGTTAGTTTTGTTTTCTTACCAAGAAGAGGCAGTGTAGAAAAAGACTAACTGCACAGTCTCACTTACGTGACTCCAGTGAGTCCAGCTTTGCAACTGCAGATGAAAGTGTTTCCTATGGGGTCGCAGGAGCCTCCATTCCGGCAGGGGTTTGGGAAGCAGGCTGTGATCTCAGATTCACAGTTTCTCCCAGTGAATTGGGAGAGACAAGTACACTGATAACCTGGAGAAACAGAGGAGCTCGTGAGCCATGGATGCTGCTGCTGCTGCTCAGCGTGCACAGACTCTGCCATAACGTGGCCTCCTAATTCCTCTGAACAGGGTCCAAATTCCAAAGATGATTAGCAAATTGGTTATTTTGAACTTGGAACACATCTTGCCACAAAAATGCCACGTAATGGTTTGTAGCTCGTGCTAGTCCACAAAAATTCATCTAATTAACCACATACATGAATGATAGTAAGAAGGGTAAAAAGACACCCAGGGAACAGATCCCAAGAACAGAGATCAGGATGCGAAGGAAGATGCTTTCCCCACCACACTGCTACTGTAAAGATAGGATGTCTCTATGTAGGACTTTATCTAGATACTGTGCTCATGTCATTAGATCTCTTCCACAGCAGCTTCCTGAGAAGGGGTGTGCATGAGGTCAAGTGAGACCTCACACAGCTGAACGTATTTTTACTCCATCATTACACTTTTTTTTTTTTTTGATAATTAAGTTATGTATGGGATTCTAAGCAATTCCTTCTGTGTTACTTTTGAGAAATCCAAAGTCATTTTGGTTCCTGTGTGTGACCTGGTTTCTTTTCCCCTCTTAACAGTTTGGAAGGCCTTCTCTTGCTCTCAGTTTTCTGAGCTTTCACAATGATGTACACTTTCATGTGGGTTTACTTCAACCAGTCCTGGGTACTCAGTGGGATCTCTTACAAGGTGTAAATCGTAAGAACTTTGGGAAATTTTCTTTATTTCATTGATGATTTCCTTTCCTTTATTTTCTCTGTTCTATCTTTATGGAAGTTTTATGGTTTGGATGTCAGATCTTTTGGATTTTCTTTAATTTTATTTTTCTCTCTTAAATTACACCTCTGTGGGGTTTTGCCTTACTTTCTGAGTTTATCATCTTTTGAAACTTTTATTGACATTTTCATATATGCTGAATTTTTCCAAAGGCTCTTACTTTGTTCACTGAGCTTTTATTTTCCTAAAACACATAACATCCGGCTCCTGTTTTGAGGTTATACTATCTTCTCTTATTTCCCTAAAGATATTAATAATATGCTAATGAAGCACTCTCCCTGTATAGTATCTTCCAAGTCGCTTTTATCTGTTTCTGAGGTTTGGTCTCTGTGAAGGCACACTTCCTATGTCCAGTTGACTAAGCTCTAGTGCCCAGTTACTGGTCAAACACTAGTCTGGATGTTGCTTTGAAGGTATCTGTGGATGTGATTAATATTTACAATGAGTTGGCTTTAAGTAGAACAGATTGGGCTTCCCAGGTGGCACTAGTGGTAAAGAACCACCTGCCAATGCAGGAAACATAATGAGACGTGGGTTCAATCCCTGGATCATGAAGATCCCCTGGAGGAGGGCATAGCAGCCCACTCCAGTACTCTTGCCTGGACAATCCCATGGACAGAGAAGCCTGGCGGGCTGCAGTCTATAGGGTCACAAAGAGTCAGACATGACCAAAGCAACTTAGTATGCATGCACAAAGCAGATTATCTTATATAATGTGGCTTCAGTTCAGTTCCATTCAGGTGCTCAGTCGTGACTCTTTGTGACCCCATGGACTGCAGCACACCAGGCCTCCCTCTCCATCACCAATTCCCAGAGTTTACTCAAACTCATATCCATTGAGTCAGTGATGCCATCCAGCCATCTCATCCTCTGTTGTCTGCTTCTCCCGCCTTCAATCTTTCCCAGCATCAGGGTCTTTTCAAATGAGTCAGCTCTTCACATCAGGTGGCCAAAGTATTGGAGTTTCAGCTTCAACATCAGTCTTTCCAATGAATATTCAGGACTGATCTCCTTTAGGATGGACTGGTTGGATCTCCTTGCAGTCCAAGGGACTCTCAAGAGTCTTCTCCAACACCACAGTTCAAAAGCATCAATTCTTCAGTGCTCAGCTTTGTTTATAGTCCAACTTTCACATCCATACGTGACTATTGGAAAAATAATGTGGGTGGATCTTACCTATTCAAAAGAAAGCCTTAAGAAGAAGGAATTCTACCTCAAGACTGCAACACAGAAATCTTGGCTGAATTTCCAGCTCTGAGGATTTCAAATCAAAGACTGAAAAATGAACTCTTCATGAATTTCTAGCCTGCTGTCCTGCCCCATAAATTTCAGACTTGCCAGTCCCACAATCCTATGAGCAAATTTCTTAAAAATCAATCAGTCTCTCTCTTTCTCTGTTTGTTTCTCTCCCTCCATACCTATCTATAATCTATATATCTATCCATCAATCATCTGTCTATCCATTCATCTATCCTATAGCTTCTGTTTTTCTGGGGAATCTTAAGACAGTCCCTATCTTCCAAATGAGAGGATTTCATTCCTTGTCTGATAATCCTGGCTTATCAGTTCATACTGAAGAATGGGGTGGAAGAAAAGTAGAAATCTGATAGGAAGCTCTGAGAATATCAGTGGGGCTTGTCAACTATGATACTGTGTCAGTATCCTTGAGTGGGTCAATTTCCACAGTAATGACCCTTATCCCCTGTTCAGAGGGAGGGTGAATACCTGGTTTCTAGCACATGGGGGATTGGGCGGTAGTAGAAGAAGTGTGTGGGTCTCAGCATGCAATGAGCACATCATATTTACTGTAGTCCACAAATAACCATCCTCACTGTTATTAGAAGCACTCTTGGGTTAATCTCTGCTTCCCCCAGTGGTCAGTGATTGATAGTGGAATATTGTAGATTGATCTCTGCAGGTGTAAGATAATTAATAATCTGTAGATTGAAATAGCGTATGCTCTCCGTAATAACTCCACACTCCAGAGAACTCTCACGTACAGGAGGACATCGTGACTGTATGTGGATGCTCATAAATTTGGAGAAAGATATCTTCAGGAGGCAAGTGGAAGAGGCAAGAGAGACATCTTCACATTCACAGAAGAAGGAATCTGTGTAGCCCCAGCCTCCCTGACAATAAGAATCACAGAGAACCAGAGATTGAAGCTCAGAGAGAGACCCAAGACTCTTGAATGCAACACCAACGAAACATCAGAGAACTAATTTATAAAGAAAGATCACTGTTGATGCAACCTGTGTCCAGAGAGAGCTGGCCTGAAGTCTGTGGGCAGGATGCTTGCTTCAAATTATGCTGCTGACTTGGGGCAATTTTTTCTCCAGTTTGGGAAATTGTTCACTTAAAGGGAAGTGGGGATTGCTGAAAGCAGTTGTAACTGGGAAAAAATGCTTCTTTATGTCACCTGGCTAGCCTTTGGTGAGGGTGGCATGCCATTTAGAGGGAGAGTGACTTGTGAGAAGGAACTCAGTTCCTTTTTAGACTAAAGGGAGGGGCAGGAGAACCAGGAATCTGCAAAGCACAGCGATGATGAGGATGGGGAAGGCGGTCAGCCCAGTTAGGACTCCTCCTCTCCAGCTCCTATTTGACAAGCTTCTGGCTGTTTCTCAAACTATAGCAGAAGTAAGTGGGGGCCAGGGAGGGGCAAGGAGGGACTGTCCGAAAATAAGGGGCATTTGACTATCATGGAAACTGGCTTCTATGGAGGGTCATGGGTTTGATTTTTTGATTTGGCGTCTCTGACCTTGGGCAATAAGAATTTAAAGCGAGGCCTGCCCTCCAGGGCACCGCTGTACTCCCACACATTTCCTCCCGCTTTTCGTCACTTAGCACTACTCGCTACTCTATGCGGCCGCCAGCCTCACTGGTTAACCTCCTCGCTGCCACCATGTGTCTAAGCCATCAGCAGTGGCGCGCTGGAGCTGGCTCATCTACGGTTCGGGGTGCTGACTTTAAGTGTTCAGGAAGTTGGCAGACAGTTATTAAATCACTGGTAGCCTGATGCCAGCCAGGCTGGGAAGAGTTACACCACAGAAATCAGCAAACACTCAGATCAGGGCTTTTATTTTTAGAGAACTGGTTTACCAGCACAGCTGGGGATAGGGATAGAAGGACGGAAAAACACCACCTATGAGCACAGAGATCACTACAAATCCTGCACAAGGAGAAGCCCTGTTCTGCACCTGAGAAAATTAGATGTCTATTTCGAAGGTGATGATGATGATGGTAGCTAACACTTAGTGACATTTATTATGGACCAAGGACAGTTGCTTTCGAACTGTGGTGCTGGAGAAGACTCTTGAGACTCCTTGGACAGTAAGGAGGTCAAACCATTTAATCCTAAAGGAAATCAAGCCTGAATGTCCACTGGAAGGACTGGTGCTGAAGTTGAAGCTCTGATACTTTGGCCACCTGACATGAAGAGCCAACTCATTGGGAAAGATCCTGATGCTGGGAAAGATTGAAGGCAGGAGGAGAAGAGGGGGCAGAGGATGAGATGGTTGGATGGCATCAGAAGCTCAATGGACATGAGTTTGAGCAAGCCCTGGGAGATAGTGAAGGATAGGGAAGCCTGGCGTGCTGCAGTCCATGGGGTTGCAAAGAGTCAGACATGACTGAGCAACTGAACAGCAACAAAGGACAGTTCTAAGCACTTTACTTGTATTAACTCATTTAGGTCTCAAAACAAGCCTACGATAAAGGGACTATATTTATTATTCCAATTTTATAGATGGGGTACAGAGAAATAGATTATGTAGTCATGAAACTAGAGTGAACTTGAACCCCAGCAGTCTGGCTCCAGAGTCCTGCATTGTTCAGTTTTCTCCTGAATTGCATGTTTAATAGTCACACTTCATTTCACTCTCTATCTGAATTTCTCTGTTTATTAAAGACAGAAGCAAACTCTCCAGGATCTGCTCTCTTGATCTCAAATCCATGGGACAAGAGAAGCAGAGCCCTTTGCAAGATATCTTGCTTTTGTGAGTGTTAGTCACTCAGTCATGTCGGACTCTTTGCGACCCTGTGGACTGTAGCCCACCAGGCTCCAGCAAGAATACTCGAGTGGGTAGTCAGTCCCTTCTCCAGGGGATCTGATTGACCCAGGGATGGAACCTGGGCCTCCTGCCTTGCAGGCAGATTCTTTACCATCTGAGCCACCAGGGAAGATTTCAGAACTTCAAATTTGGAGAGATTTTTACATTAACGTGCTGAAAGGGAAAAGCAATTGGATTTTAAAAAGTAGTCAGGTTTTTTTTTTAATGAAAGAAAAGTTATATTTGCTATTAAGCCTTTGTGAAAGTGGCTTGTTAATAAAATTAACTCATTCTAACAAAGTATTATTTATGATCTCATTATCATGGCCTGAGCCCTATTATTATTAATAATATTTTTTTATAATATCAGCAAGTTTGCCATAATGATATTAAGTGATATAATGTTTTAGTGGCTTAAAATCACTTTGTCATTCTATGAAGGATCACAATAATTCCTTGAAAGAAAATAAGAGGCTCCATTAACACCCTAACTCCCTGGGAGTGTTGGAGAGATGAGTGGCTTGTTCAAGTATGTACAGCTAGTAAGTGATGAATTTGAACTTGAATCCAGACTTTCAGATTCTCAAATATTTCTGCAAGACTGTATTGGCATTGGAACTTGTCACTAAGCTAGAACTTGCCACTTACTAGGCTTCCCACAACTCTCCAGGGAGCCATTGAGATGCAGGGAGATGGACAGCATCAGGTACCCTTCAGGGAGCCAAATAATCATAATGAAGATAACAGCATATTAAAGCTTCTGCATTTCCAAAGCATTTCCATATATAAAACACAAATAGAGGGAAGAGAATTTAAAAGATGGCCAGGCATTATTTGATCACAAACAATATTTTAACACTTTTGTGTACATGAAAGAAAAAATTCAGAGGATAACCTCAAAGTTTTATTCAAAAGAATGGATTCTTTTTTCTTGGGTTGGAAAATATCAAATAAGGAAACTATTAGCAAGAACATCAGCTTCTTACATGCTAGGAAAAACGCTAAGAGCTTTCCATGCATTATCTCACTTAATACTTGATAAGAACCCTATGCTGAAAGTACCATTATTTTGAAAAATGGGAACTGAATCTTACATAGGATTATTTGCCCAAAGTTACATAGTTAACAAGTGGGAGATGCCACTTTATACCACTTTCCAGATTTAAAAAAGATAATTGAGTCTGTTGCTGTTTTGTAAGTAAATTCATTGTATCATTTCTTTTTTAGATTCCACATATAAAAGAATGAGCTTCTGGTTGTAAGGGGTGGGATGGGAGGAAGGGATAGGTAGGGAGTTTAGGAGGGGCATGTACTCTGCTGTATTTAAAACAGATAAACAACAAGGAGCTTCCCAGGTGGTGCTAGTGGTAAAGAACCCACCTCCCAATGCAGGAGACTTAAGAAATGTGGGTCCGATCCCTGGATCAGGAGGATCCCCTGGAGAAGGAAACAGCAACCCACTCCAGTATTCTTGCCTGGAAAATCCCATGGACAGAGGAGCCTGGCAGGTGACGGTCCATGGGGTCGCAAAGAGTTGAACACGACTGAACAACTAAATAACAAGAACCAACAAAGACCTACTACTGTATAGCACGTGGCACTCTGCTCAATGTTATGTGGCAGCCTGAATGGTAGGGGAGGTCGGGGGAGAATGGATACATGTATATGTATGGCTGAGTCCCTCTGCTGTTCACCTGAAGCTATCACATTGTTTGTTAATTGGCTACACGTCAGTACAAAATAAAAAATTAAAAAAAATAAGATAATTGTCCTGATAGCACTGAGATACACATGTAAAAAAAAAAAAAAAGAACGCACAATTTTCACCTCGCAAATCCTTATGAAATGAGAAGTGTATTTTAAAGCCTTGCCTCAAATCTATGCTCTTGCTTTCGATACTAGTTATAGCTGACACAGATGATTTTGAAATCTGCACCCAGAAGAACTTAAAATGCCCTCTCCTTTCCTTGCACAAAGAACATGGCAAAACCTATTACATGCAATAAATAGAAATGGTTTGAGCAATTATAGAGTGAATTTGGACCGTGTAGGCAAATAATCAAGATCATTTCTTACTCTGACTTAGTAGTTGTTTTCTGACCTGGTTCATCCAAGTGGTGACTTCCACCTTCTGCCCCACTCGCTTGGTGGAGGTGAACATTATCCTGATTCGGTTTTGGCTCCTTGATAAGGAAACATCTGCCTTTTGCACAAAGAGGGAAATAATGGCAAATGTGCAACTAGCACTTGGGATCTGAAGTCAGCATCGACCACTATGCTTGCTCAGTTATGGACTGCATTTAGACACTCCAGGAACTTTATGATTTGGGGAGGGGGTGGTGATGTGGTGGGTACACATCTAAGTTCTGGCTGTTTCCCATCGGCTGAGCTGCCTGACCTCTAGGAACCTCCGTTTTTATCGATAATTAAGCCTCACTCATACCCACTCATAGAAGATAATGAGGTTTCTGGATTCATCAACCACAATGAAGCCCACAAACATTAGGTGCTTTATTGTTGTAATTACTGTAATTAGAATGGATTCAGAAATCAGCTTCTTTTTTCTTGCTCATAATCAAACAATGGAAAGCCATGAGTTTTTTTGTTTGTTTGTTTGTTTGTTTGAACTCTAACTTGTAGGCAGTATCTGGAGAAGGGAATGGTTACCCACTCCAGTATTCTTGCCTGGAGAATCCCATGGACAGAGGAGCCTTGGCGGGCTACAGTCCAGGGGGTCACAAAGAGTCAGACACGACTGAAGTGACTTAACATGCATGTAGGCTATTTATTGGGAAATATTGAAACTTCTGTCCATGTGAGTCTCAGTAAGCTTGAGAAAACTGCTGACCACATTATTATGTGGGGTACCACCCAAAAATGGAGTGAGCTTAGCTGTGGCTTACGGCCTCTGTCTCTACTTCACCCCCTCAAATTGAAGTCACTCAGACTCTCCTCTTTCCCCAAGCAGGGCCCATGCAATACCTTCAGACCTCATGAGATGAAAACTTTTGAAAGGGAGCTCTCTAACTTTCCCAAGGAAAGCTGGCTCACAATTCTCACACTATACGTTGGGCTGAGCCTCTAATACTTTCCTTGAGGATCCAGAAACACTTACTGTGTTAACAACATTAAGCACACTGTAACATTTCACTCTCTAGCATGTTCTTTTGTGTCTGCACAAAATTTGAGTGCTTTAGGGTTTTGAGTTTTTCTATTAGGATCAATAAAATATTATTAATGCTACTACTATGAGGTTTTTCTAAAGTAATCCCCAGAAAGTTAATTCAGTATTTAGAAGAAAGACACCCAGAAAAAAAAAAAAAACTTTTCCCCCTCATAAGCTTCAAATCTTAGTCAAATTTGTCCACAGTATATTATCTTGGAGCCTGGCTTTTTTGTCCCCCAGTGCTAAGTGGGCCAGTGGACTGAGCACACCCAGGAAACCTGTCCAATTCCTTTAAGCCCGTCATGAAGGGAGGGAGGCTGCATAAGTGGATCCGTTGGTCACAGAGACATCAACAGGATCCTAGAACTTAACACAGGGCTTTGCACAAGTCAGGCAATTGATTAGAGCTTGATAGACTGAATTAATCTAGACATTTACAAGTTAGGGGCTCAAAACATCACCCAAAGTAGCACAGGTCACCCTGTAACTGAAGATGCTTCTGTGCCCAGCTATTTACAACATCTGGGAACTTGCTGCCTCGTGCATGTTGCTTAGAGGGGGAAGGTACACACTATTACTTTTACCTTTGAAAGGGAGCTCAGGATGACCCCAAACTTCTGAGGAACAAAGTTCAATCTTTACACTAAAGCAGTTATTACAAAATGCAGGCTGTGCACCTGACATTCAATTTCTGAATGTCCTATGTCTCCTGGAATTCACTGATTCACATTCTGGCAAATACAGAATTTATTGGGATTCTCAAATGTCAGTGGTTCTCAAGTTCAGAACTGCATAGACTTTGGAGGCTTGTTATAAACAGAGATGCCTGAATTCTACTCTTGCAGATTCTGAGATTCTGATTTGTAGGTCTGGATCTTTTTCTTTCTCCAAACTTTTCACTGATTATTTTTTATTTTTTTGGTGGTAAGTTCAGGAATTTGCAAAATACAACTCAGTGACCTAGCAGAAGGTTCCTCTGACGTGGACAAAGAATGACCGGGGCAAGTCAACAGATTTTCCTTTCTCCTTAACAAGCAAGAGAGTCTTCTAGAACAAGGTCTCATTTTAATCAGGTTCTCAGGTGGTGCAGAGGCACTGTGGAGTTTGAGAAATACTATATTCAACACGCAAAAGCAGAATAGAACTTGCTTCTTTTGGTGGGGGGGGGCAGGGGCGGTTCAGGGCAGTTCAGAGACAGAGAGATAAAGCACTATATCACCGAGGGATCTTGTTAAAAACACAGATTCTGATTTATTCTCAGATGCTGCATTTTTAACATTTCCAGTGATGCTGCTGCTACTGTTGCTTGGAACACATTTTGAGCAACAAAGGTTAAGAGTGTAGTCTGGGGGCAGGGGGCAGGGGGCAGGAGTTCCACAAACAGGTATCAAGTCCTGGCTTCCCGACCTTACCAGCTGTGTGACAGTGGGCTGGTTACTTTTTCATCAGAAAAATGGGAATTGAGGGGAGCAAAGAATACCACTGATCCATGTACAGGTGTGAGAGCTGGACCATAAAGAAGGCTGAGCGCAGAAGAATTGATGCTTTCAAGCTGTGGTGCTGGAGAAGACTTTTGAGTGTCCCCTGGACAGCAAGGAGATCAAATCAGCCCATCCTAAAGGAAATCAACCCTGGATATTCATTGGAAGGACTGATGCTGAAGCTGAAGCTCCAGTACTTTGGCCACCAGATGCAAAGAGCTGACTCATTGGGAAAGACCCTGATGCTGGGAAAGATTGAAGGCGGGAGGAGAAGGGGACAACAGAGGATGAGATGGTTGGATGGCATCACCTACTCAATGGGCATGAGTTTGAGCAAACTCTGGGAGACAGTGAAGGACAGGGAAGCCTGGCGTGCTGCAGTCTATGGGGTCGCAAAGAGTCAGACACACTTAGTGACTG
Organism: Bubalus kerabau; assembly: GCF_029407905.1. Taxonomy (NCBI): domain Eukaryota; kingdom Metazoa; phylum Chordata; class Mammalia; order Artiodactyla; family Bovidae; genus Bubalus; species Bubalus kerabau. Next base: position 50,276,018 of record NC_073628.1, on the reverse strand, counting down.
AACAACAAGAGTATTTGGGTGAGAACAGTATCTCAGCGCAGAAGCACTTACAAGTGCTTACCACAGCGTCAAGGACATAGTAACAAACTGAAATACAAATGGGACTCTATCACTGAAAGTTATCAACTTCTCATTTTAAGATTGAGCTGTAATAACCTAGAGGGGTGGGAAAAGGTGGAAGCTGGGAGAGAGATTCAAGAATGAGATGACATATGTATACCTATGGTTAATTCATGTTGATGTATGACAGAAATCAAACCAATATTGTAAAGCAATCATCAATCAATTAAAAATAAATAAATATTTTTTTAAAAAAGAGTTAAGTTTTCAGTCTTATGAAAGCCACCTGAATGAGTGTTTCTGCCTGGCAGTCTTGGTTGCCACACTGCTTTGCCAAATTATAGTTTAGCTGCACTGTGTTTTCTGGTCACAGGCTTCAGCTGAGCAGGATGAGACTCTGAGGACTGAGACCCGCATATTCAGACTGTGGGTGCTCCCTGGGCTGCTGCCGACCCACTGGGTCTGGAAGCACAGGGGTCACAGTGGGACTAGGCTAGTTCTTTTCCACGGTGGTTGCTATTTCCAGCTCATGTTTATGAAATACATATAATTTTAAGGCTTTACCAAGAGAGAGCCTTCCCTCTGTGGTTGATTTTCAGAGTCATAATTACCCTCTTATTACAAGTCAGTGTTCTGGGCCCTGACTCCCCTGGGTTCTCGTGGCCAGCTTGTGGGACAGACAGAGGTATAACACTGGTCAAATCTGCTGACCACGCCGTTCCGAGCTAGCAGACTCGGCAGCCTTGTCAAGGGTTTGAGTGGGCTTGGAAGTGGTTTGAGCAGAATCCTGCTTCTCTGAAAGAAATCTGCTTCATGCTCTGGGTTGCCCACTTTTAAAACTCTGAATGATCTGAACAAGAGTCTGGTGCTAAGATTGTCACAATTTGAGAGCAGAGGATTATCAGGACAGCCAATGACCAATATCCTCCAGCATCCTCTAAGGTCCAAGAGAATGACTGTAGAAACATATGTGTCATGGAAGTTTAGAGTGACACATAACTCAGGGTTGCAACAACAGCAAGATGCTCAGATAACTGTGTTATCAACATTCTCATGTGCAAGGCATCATTTAAGCACCTTGCTCTACTTTCTCTAGCTCCAATTTCCTCTTTGACTGCTCCTTGCATTCTAGCCTTTGATCTGGGGAAGTAAGACTCTTTCCCTGTGATTAGATACCCTGGTAGCCAGAGGGAATTCTTCCAGGCATGAATATTCTTTCATTAATGACAGTCTCTTTGTTCTTTTTATTTTTTCTCTTTTTCTTTCTTGTTCTTTTTAAATCATCACTCACAACTGAGATGATTTCTCCCTTATTTTAAATAACCTTATAATTAGCTAAACAGTTCACAGATATGAGTTAAAGGCCAAACTGTTGGTTCTGCCTTTTCTTGCTCCCCCCACACCTCCCTACTATTTAGCACCAATTTAGGAGGGATTGGGGGCATGAGGAGAAGGGGACGACAGAGGATGAGATGGCTGGATGGCATCACTGACTCGATGGAAGTGAGTCTGAGTGAACTCCGGGAGTTGGTGATGGACAGGGAGGCCTGGTGTGCTGTGATTCATGGGGTCGCAAAGAGTCGGACATGACTGAGTGACTGAACTGAACTGAACTGAGGGCATGCATGCATGCTAAGTCGCTTCAGTCATGTCTGACTCTGTGCGACCCTATGGACAGCAACCCACCAGGCTCCTGTATCCACTGGATTCTCTAGGCAAGAATACTGGAGTGGGTTGCCATCTACTTCTCCTCAATTTAGGGCAGCAGTCCTCAAACCTTTTTGGCACACAGGGACAGGTTTGGTGGAAGACAAGTTTTACATGGACCAGGGGTGGTTTGGGGATGATTCAAGCGCATTACATTAATTATGCCCTTTATTTCTATTACTATTACATCAGCTTCAGCTCAGATCATCAGGCATTAGATCCTGGAGGTTGGGTGCCCCTTATTAAGGGAATTTGCAGATGGGATACGGGGACCCAGCAAAAAGTCCTCTCATGTGAACAGAGAGTGGGGCAAGAAAATGGATTCTCTCTCCTCTTTTCTAGAAGCCAAGACCCCAATCCTGATAGCCAGGCAGCAAATAGGTACCTCCTCAGAAGAGGGCTCTGCAGTCCCCATGGAAGCAAGTCCTCTTGGATTTCCTGGTGAGTTGCCAGGAGTCTGCTGGCCCGGGCTCAGCACTGCTGTGCATGGTACTGCCCTTTCTGGACCATGCCCAGTGGGGCGGGTCCTGAGATAAGGACCACTGGGTTCTCTCAACTACCTCTCTCATAAGAGGTAGTAGGTTTGGGAGAAGGGAGATGAAGATGAGGAAAGATACTTTGTTTTAGGAAAACATGAGCTCCCAGGAGAAAGGAAAGATTTGAGCTGATAAAAGAAAGACTTTATTCCCTTGAAAGAAAGAATACCTGCCACAGAATCCCAATCCCAAGTCCAAGTATAGGGGGAAGCTGGGGAGCAAGGGACAATGAGGTGTTTGACAGCAGATGCAACCTATGGGCAAAGCTGGGTCCCTGGAGAAGGGAAAGCATGGCACGTTCTTTAGACCATGTGAAAAAGTATCAATATATGGCAGGTGGGTCCTCAGTCCTGAACTTTGGTTAAGCCAAATGAGCTTCTAAAAACAAAGGACAACTTCTGTTTCTGATGGGGGTCATAGATATTTAATGAACATACCTGCACTGAAGACTTAGTTCAGGGATTTTTATGGTAATTAGAGAAGGATGAGCCGTGAAGAATTGATGCTTTTGAATTGTGGTGCTGGAGAAGAGTCTTGAAAGTCCCTTGGACTGCAAGGAGATCCAAGCAGTTAATTCTAAAGGAAATCAGTCCTGAATATTCATTGGAAGGACTGATGCTGAAGTTGAAGCTCCAATACTTTGGGCACCTGATGTGAAAAACTGACTCATTTGAAAAGACCCTGATGCTGGGAAAGATTGAAGGTGGGAGGACAAGGGGGTGACAGAGGATGAGATGGTTGGATGGCATCACCAACTCAATGGACGTGAGTTTGAGCAAACTCTGGGAGATAGTGAAGGACAGGGAAGCCTGGGATGCTGCAGTCCATGGACTGGCAAAGAGTCAGACATGACTTAGCAACTGAACAACAACAAAATTAAAATATACACTGAAGAAAAAACAAGCTCCCTTAGTCTTTTTCCTTAACACAGTGATTATTATTATTTTCATGCTAACCCATTGTGGAAACCCATAGCTTTGCCAGCAAAACAACATCCTGCCACTGTTAAATGTATGTTACAATTTGTGGCTGTGGACCTAGTATTTGACATGGAGTGGTGTTCTATTTCAACCCAATTTAATTATATGCTCCCTTTATATATCGTGGATAGCTCACACTAACAGAATTGTTTTGGCTGGTGAAAAACTGGCCATGACTTGTCATAATAGGCTGCTTTATAGAACCACTGAAGTATAGTTACTGCCCATCATTTGAGAATTATGGCACCGTAACCACCCTTTATTTACATATACTGCTGAGACAGTAAAAAAAAGCAAATAGATTTCTTAAATCGAGACAGCAGAAATCTCCCCCCAGGGCAACTGGCCCTCGTTGCAGCAGTAACATATGCAAGCCTAAATAACTTCGGTGTCCATGTTTCAGTAGCACATCATTTCATGGGCAGTTCGCAACATTCTAATAATAAAATGGAGTCTAAATTTGGAGTTGGGCTTCACCAACAGTAGATGGTAATGTACACAGCAAAATCTCTATGTGATTTGTGAGGAAGGTTTAAATTTGCTAATCACACTCCCACTGAGAGATTCCACAGAAGGCCTCAAGTGGAATCAGATGGCAAAGCCTTCAGCCAGGAGAGCCTGACCTAGTTTACGTTAACTCAGATCCTGCATCTGAGTAAAGTCAGGGATTCTTTCATCTTCAGACTCCTTGACTGAAAGAGTCTTAGCTTTCCCCTCATACAACAGAAACCCTCTTTAAATCCACACCATCCCTGCCTCTCCCCCTCTTTTTTTGCCTACTCCATTCTGTCCTCTTCATGATCTCTGGGGAAAATTGTACTGGGGTAAAGCATCATTGCTCTCATCGACTGTCTTGATAGTTCATGTAAATTGCCTTCTCCTTGTTCTTTTGGAGTTGCACTAGGCTTATTTGTAATACACACATTTTAAAAGCTTCCTCCAAAACATCTCCTCTACACTTCTGTTTCTAGGGTGGTGTATTCACCCTCAGGTGCCCTTTAGCTTCTAGTAAAGTCCCCTGTCTGCCTGTGAAAGGGTAGTGCGTGGTCATTACGACTCAGATTGTTACCAGTCTTTCTGCAGTTACATGCAAGTGGTCCAAAGGGGGCAGATACTTCAAAGGGCATCCTGTTCCTCTGGGCGGCTGAGACCTGGGAAGGTGTGGAGAGGGTGGGGAGAGGACACCAGACAGCACCTTGCAGGCCCCTGCAGCTGGCCTTCTGGGCCCTTGGGATTCTGCAAAGCGACTGGCTCCTGTAATTGCCAACTTCCATCAGGGGGTTAAGAGGCTGAGCCAGTACGAAATCCACCTCTCTGGGAGAGCACTCGGGTTGGTGATGCTTGAGAGAGAAGTCCGGCAGGTCTGCCTCCCCTCACCATCTCGCCCCCTATCCCTCCCATCCCCCTTCCCCCCATTGGCGGGAGCCCAGGGCGCTCACCTCCGGAAGCCAGGCTGGCGCAGCTGCCTCCGTGCTGGCAGGGCCCGCGCTCGCAGGCGTCGGGGTAGAGCACGCAGCCCAGCTTCAGCTCGGTCAGGCCCACCACCTCGGCGAAGCTGCTGCGCTTGTTCTGCAGCGGCAGCTCGTTGTTATTCAGCACCACGGAGTCCAGGCAGCCCTGGAAGCCGCTCAGCACCTGCGTGACCCGCGCGTCGGTCAGGCTGCGGATGCTGTCCGCCTGCACCAGGGCCCCGAAGTAGATGGTGCTGTCGGCGCCCAGTGTCTGGTAGTAGAGGGGCGCCCGGCGGCGCTCCACGTAGCTGTCGTCCAGGGCCAGGCTGGTGAAGTTCCGGTTGAGCTCCAGGAAGACCGAGTGCCAGCTCCCGTCGTTGACTGCACGGCCCGAGATGCCCAGGATGCCGGGGCCGCTGCCGCAGTCCAGCTGAAACCACAGCCTGCCGTCCACGATCTGTGCGGAATGAATACCGGGGCGCTTTTCAACATATATCTGGCCATGGACTCCTGGGCACCCCGTTCCCAACCCCCATTCCCAACTGGGCTTTTGATCCACTCACAAATCTGCTATGGTTTGGTTTTTAATAATCTCGCTTTCTCCTCATTATATGCCATGCAGATGCATACCTGAGATTTCACAAATTGTCTTGTAATTAGCAATAGGAGTGCAGGTTCAGAAATCCACACTAATATTTCAGAATATTCCTATTGTGTCCATTTCATCCTTTAAAAATTCACTGCAGTTTTCTGTTTAGGGGGTTCGTTTATTCTGTGCGCCCTTCCAAACTATGACCAGCACAGAGTGAGTTTCTGTGAACTCATTAATATTCATTTACAAATATTTATTGAACACCTACTGTGTGCCAAGCAGAGTGGCAGTGCCTGTGAGGGCCACTGAGCAGAGTTGTCACCTCTGTCCTCCCGGGCTTCTGTTTGAGTGGGGACACGGCCATGAGTCAAATAAGCCCAGAAACACATGTATATGCCCCAAGGAAATCTGTGTGACTGTGCTGTAGGGGGTGAAGGAGGCCACGCAGATGTCTTACTTTCCAGCTTCATGCATGTATAAGGTTTAAAAACTCTCTTATTAAATGCTAGCCATCTCCTTACAACAGTTCTTCAGGGTTGCTATTCATCATTTAGGTTAAGATTATCTTATAAAGTCCTCAGGGCTTGGCCAGTTGCTAGGAACATATGTATCTTCACTGCTACATTAAAAAGGGATAACCAACAAGGACCTACTGTACAGCACAGGGAATTCTGCTCAATGTTTTGTGGCAGCCTGGATGGGAAGGGGGTTTGGGGGAGACTATATGGCTGAGTCTCTTCGCTGTTCACCTGAAACTATAACAACACTGTTAATCAGCTGTGTCTCAATACAAAATAAAAAATTTAAGAAGAAAAGAATGGATGTGTATTTCATGACCTCAGGAGCTCCAGAAGGATCTGGCTCGCTGTGCACACCTTGCAGATACTCCCAGCCCCTGGTCTGGGGTCAGCTACAGAGAACCGCCTGCTGTTTCTGTTGCCCTGGTGAGGGAAGGCACCCAGGGCTCCCCCGCCCCGAGCAGGCTAACTCCAAAAGGACAGCAAACTCAGGGACATGTGCTACTGGAGGATACCAGTGGGCTGAATGCTGCTGGGCTGATCCCAGTCCTCCAGGGAGATCCAGGATCAGCTGCTGCGGAGGAGACAGGCTGGCCTTTCCTCTGTCACCCACCCTCATGTGCATTTCTCAGAGATGCGAGATGGTGTGAGGATCCAGGGAATGAAGGCCAGAGCACTGTCTCGTCAACAAGTCAGTGTTGGGCCAAGAGGGATTCACGGCCAGAAAGCATGAAACAGAAGCTACGGTTCTGTCCTTTGTGAACCAGCAGAAGAAGCCTGTGGAGGCCAGCCTCTGAGTCACGCTAGGGCAGCCAGCTTTCACCTAGGATCTGCCGACACACGCAGTCTTGTGCCAGGACTTGGGGAGAGAGCAGGAGCTTGTAGAGAGATAAAGGTAAATGGACAGAGGGGAAGGCATGGGGGTGCTCAGGGCACTGGTGCCAGGGAGGTAACAGTGTCACAGAAATAACCTGAATCCATCTTTCCAAGATGCATTTGGCTCCTGACAGACCTGTTAGGGACAGGTACAACAGCACTCACCCTCACAAATGGGATACTTTTCTATGCCTCAGCATTTTTTGCAGGCAACTAATTCCTAGGGACTCTCACTTCTGCATTTGGCTCCTGACAGACCTGTTAGGGACAGGTACAACAGCACTCACCCTCACAAATGGGATACTTTTCTATGCCTCAGCATTTTTTGCAGGCAACTAATTCCTAGGGACTCTCACTTCTGCCACTGAGACTCTATAAACTCATTGGCATCCTTTCTTCCTACATATAAAGTTTATGCCACATAATATGTGTATATGAAAGGCAGGAGGCTCTGTGAACCAGGCAGAGCCTTGGGAATTTAGGAATGAGAAATCAAATTCCAGCTTTGTCATGTATCACACAGGTTCCCTAGAGGGAACTGGTTGGCATCTGGGTTTGAAAAGTGAAAGTGTTAGTTTTTCAGTCGTGTCTGACTCTTTGCAACCCCATGTACTGTAGCCTGCCAGGCTCCTCTGTCCATGGGATTCTCCAGGCCAGAATACTGGAGTGGGTTGCCATTCCCCTCACCAGGGATCTTCCCAACCCAGGGATTAAACCCAGGTCTCCCATATTGTAGGCATATTCTTTACTGTCTGAACCACCAGGCAAGCTCTGGGTTTAAGACCCCTTATAGCAATGGCACCCCACTCCAGTACTCTCGCCTGGAGAATCCCACGGATGGAGGAGCCTGGTGGGCTGCAGTCCATTGGGTCTCGAAGAGTCGGACATGACTGAACGACTTCACTTTCACTTTTCACTTTCTTGCATTGGAGAAGGAAATGGCAACCCACTCCAGTGTTCTTGCCTGGAGAATCCCAGGGACGGGGGAGCCTGGTGGGCTGCCTGCCATCTATGGGGTTGCACAGAGTTGGACATGACTGAAGTGACTTAGCAGCATAGAGAAAGCAAAGGGAACTGCTGTGGCTTATTTTACAAGGAGAATGAGTCCATTACAGAATTGTCAGCCACCTTGTACACAGTACATACATCCTGTGCTAGTAATACAAATGTATGCAGGCAAAAAGACTGGAGACAAATTTTTATTTTCAGAGATCATTCATGTGTAATCTATGCTGTTGTTTTTGTCATTTTTTTGGTCATTGTTCAACAAAATGTACTGAATGAATATTGTAAATCATGCCAGAATACTTGCTCAGTGACAACTCCTGGATAATATCCATATTTTTATTTCAATGTCAGTAATAGAACGATCAAATGTGACTTTGGGGACTACCTGCCGCTGGCACAGTCCATCTGTTGTAGTGTTCAGTGGCTGTAGAGTCTATAGGGGTCCCCAGTCTATCAAGGAAAATCTTGGGGTGAGGGTGCAATTCATTTAAGGTTTTGTAAAAGGGTGTATTTAATTAATATATTACTTGGTACATTCCCCTCCCTAACCCTAACCCCCATCTCTTGGGATAATAAGTTATAAATTCATCCAGGAGAACTTATGTGGCTCTGATGTAGTCACATACATAGATGTTCTATCACTAAGGAAGACAAAATTATCCCTTGGTAATACAGTGTATGGTTAAGCTTACTGTTTTGTTTTTCCTGTTGAAAAAAATAACAGCAACAACACAGATGAGTGAATAGAAACCAGACACCTACAGGACCCCCAGCTTTTGAAAACAAAAGTGACTCATACCTTCTAAATTCTAGGAGTTTGGAATTTTAAGCCTTGTCTAGATATTCTTGCCTGGAGAATCCCAGGGATGGGGGAGCCTGGTGGGCTGCTGTCTATGCGGTCACACAGAGTCGGACACGACTGAAGTGACTTAGCAGCAGCAGCAGCAGATGACAAACTAGAATGCTGATACCAAAAGCTACCTTGTAAAAAGTCAATATCTGGCTATTTTACAAGTATATTATGCCAAGAGGAGGAGAGAATGCTTTCATATCTGAGTCCTCTCACCTTGGAAAATTATACTCTGATCATATTTAGTTTTTCTGTCTTCAGAATGGGGTTTATCCTGTTTTAAAGAATCTCTCTTTTAAGAGGACAAAGCTTCTTCAAAACAGAGGGCAAGTTAGTTTAACAGAAACTGAAGTATACAAGAAATTGTAAGAAAAGTCTACAGCAAGGATCTGAAATGGTGTGCGTTTGTCGGGGTGGAGAAGTGGAGACAGGCAGGCAACATGTTCAATTAAAGCATAATGTTACAAAAGGTGCAGGTATTCAGGGTTGTCTGAAATCAGCGATGTGCTTTAACTTCAATCTTCAGTGGCTTGGGGTTAGGGAGACAAATTATCAGAGCTGTAAGTCACCTTGTAAGAAAGCAGGATTTTGAGTAAGAAAGTATAAATTACAGTGCAAAGTCTACTGCTTCAGACTGTGTGGCTCTGGAAGTGCACATCATCATGAACTTGTAAGAAGGTTACAGATACTCTTTGAAAGGGAATGTTTCGAAACCTATTTTTAAGATGCCCATTAGTAGCTATCTGGCATACAGTAGGATGGACACAATAAAGGTAAGGTTCTAGTAGAGGCAGAAGGGATTAAGAAGAGGTGGCAAGAATACACAAAACTGCACAAAAAGGTCTTAATGACATGGATAACCACGATGGTGTGATCACTTACCTAGAGCCAGACATCCTGGATGCAAAGTCAAGTGGGCCTTAGGAAGCATCACTATGAACAAAGCCAGTGGAGCTGATGGAATTCCAGCTAAGCTATTTCAAATCCTAAAAGATGATGCTGTTGAGTGCTGTACTCAATATGCCAGGAAATTTGGGAAACTCAGCAGTGCCCAGAGGACTGGAAAATGTCAGTTTTCATTCCAATCCCAAAGAAGGGCAGTTCCAAAGAATGTTCAAAGTACTGAACAATTGCATTCATTTCACATGTTAGTTGGTTATGCTCAAGCTACGTGAACTTAGAATTTCCAGATGTACAAGCTGGGTTTAGAAAAGGGAGAGGAACCAAAGATCAAACTGTCAACATTTGTTGGATCACAAAGAAAACAAGGGAGTTCCAGAAGAACATCTGCTTCATTGACTATACAAAAACCTTTGACTATGTGGATCACAACAAACTGTGGGAAATTCTTAAAGAGAAGGAAATACCAGACCAACTTACTTGTCTCCTGAGGAGCTTGTATACAGGTCAAGAAGCAACTGTTAGAACCTTATGTGGAATAACAGACTGGTTCAAAATTGTCACCCTGTTATATGCAGAGTACATCATGCGAAATGCCAGGTTGGATGAAGCACCAGCTGGAATCAAGGTTGCTGGGAGAAATATCAACAACCTCAGATATGCAGGTGATACTAATTTAGTGGCAGAAAGTGAAGAGGAACTAAAGAGCCTCTTGGTGAGGGTGAAAGAGGAGAGTGAAAAAGTTGGTTTAAAACTCAACATTCATAAAACTAAGATCATGGCACCTGGGCCCATCATTTCATGGCAAATAGAAGTGGAAAACGTGGAAAACAGTGACAGATTTTATTTTCTTGGACTCCAAGTCTCCAAAATCACTGTGAACAGTGACTGCAGCCATGAGCTTAGAAGACACTTGCTCCCTGGAAGAAAAGCTATAAAAACCTAGACAGAGTATTATAAAGCAGAGACATCACTTTGCTGACAAACATCTGTATAGTCAAAGCTATCGTTTTTCCAGTAGTCATGTATGGATGTGAGAGTTGGACCATAAAGAAGGTTGAGTGCTGAAGAATCGATGCTTTCAAATTGTTTTGCCTGAGAAAATTCTTGAAAGTCCCTTGGACTGCAAGGAGATTACACCAGTCAGTCCCAAAGGATATCAACCCTGAATATTCATTGGAAGGACTGATGCTGAAGCTGAAGCTCTAATCTTTGGCCACTTGATGCAAATAGCCAACTCACTGTGAAAGACCTTGGTGCTGGGAAAGACTGAAGACAAAAGAAGAGGGTGACAGAGGATGGGATGGTTCGATGGCATCACTGACTCAATGGACATGAACTTGAGCAAACGCCAGGAGATGGTGAAGGACAGGGAAGCCTGGTGTGCTGCAGTCCATGGAGTTGCAAAAAATTGGACATCACTTAGTGACTGAACAACAACAACATACAGTAGATGCTCAAAAAATATAGTTTTAATGAATACACAATGAATAAATCTCAGTCCTCTGAATCTCTTCTTTTGATAAACAGTGCAGTACTCCTGATCTGCCTGCCACTGCCAGAGGCCAGGTCAACTACTGATTAGTTAAGGCAAGTCACTGATGCTCTCTGAACCTCAGTTTTCTTAGAGGTGAAAAAGTAGGCACTCACACGTGTGCACAAGAGAGTGAGAACAAAAATACATGGAAACTGCTGTAAAGCACAGGGAGCTTAGTCTGGTGCTCTGTAATGACCTAGAGGGATGGCAGGATGGAAGGGAGGTTCAAGAGTGAGGATACAGGTATACACACACTATTCACATTGTACAGCAGAATACACACAACATGGTAAAGCAGTTATCTGGGCTTCCCTGGTGGCTCAGATGGTAAAGAACCTTCCCGCAGTGCAGGAGATTCAGGTTCGATCCCTGGGTAGGGAAGATCCCCTGGAGAAGGAAATGGGAACCCACTCCAGTATTCTTGCCTGGAGAATTCCATGGACAGAGGAGCCTGGCAGGCTACAGTCCACGGGGTCACAGAGTTGGACACCATGGAAGAGACTTAGCACATACACTAATGAGCAAGTACTGCTTGTACTTTTGCTATAATATTGGACCTGAAAGACTAACATAGGGAAAAATATTACTTGTGTCTTGGGAATCTCTCCTAGTGATCCAACATGTTTCTTTTATAGGTTTGAGGAGAGCCACGGAACCTATCCCACCATTTTCATCATGACTGGCTGCCAGGAAATTCAGAGCTATGGTCTGTGTTCAACGAATCCCTGGTCTAGATTTTTCAATGGTCTGTTCATCCCTTTTTACTAGTTGAGTGTTAGCCTTTTGTTTTTTATCTTTTTAAAAGTTCAAGTATAATTAACTTATTATATTAGTTTCAGGTGTGCCACATGGTGAATCAATATTCTTATACATTACAAAATGATCATCAGTGTTGAGTCTGGCTACTATCTGTCGCCGTACAAAGTTATTACAGTATTATTGACCACATTCCCTATGCTGTATATTACATCCTCATGGCTTATTATAACCAGAAATCTGTCCCTCCTGATCCCCTTCCCCTAATTCACCTATCCCTGTTTTCATCTTAATGGTGCTTTGATTTTATCACTTCTGAGTTTTTACAGTGAGCCTGGAATCTCTTTTGGAAGTGACAAAGTATCAATCGTAAACAGAAGGATGAACGCCTCCTTGTCCATGAGCATGTTCATTTCCTGAGGTCTCCATGCAATTCTTCAACTGTCTTCGAGGGGTACCCTCTACCTTGCAGGTCATCTTAAGTACTTTTTAGAGAATGTGCTTTAGCTGGGAAAATATAAACAACCAAGAGGTGCGATTTAAACAAAACACTGCAGTGTAGTCATTGAACCAAAGTACAAGGCACACACTGAACCTAGAGCCAATGAAATTAAATCTTGCATGAGGCTGAAAATGTTAAGCAAACAGATTCAAATCCCCTAAGTGGATATTCCTGGCGACTGCAGGGGAGTATCCGCAGTAGTTTAGTACAGCTGTGTCCTGCTTTGGGCAAAGCCAACATATGAAAAGCAAACTTACCCAACAGACAGATTGGGGCAGGGGTGACTATTCACATCACAAAGGGATTAATGGAAGGGTTCCTTCAAATAGCAAGCATCCCTGGTTTATTAGAATTCCATTTATAGAGATTCAATTTACACAACTCTCAGAAACACACTTGTTTCATGAAATACAATATACCTTAGGAGCTAGAGCCATGTAAAAGGTTGAATTATTCTTCTTTCCCATCCCTAGGGTTCTGCACATTTTAGACGTTTACCAGTGAAGTATCAAATGACACGTTCCGTTTTAGGATCAAGCTATTCATATCCCATATTTTTGTTCTCTCTCAAATTTAATGCTATTTAAAAGAATTGCTAATAGAAAGTATTTGCTTCCTAAGGATGTTCAGCAGCTGACAGTCCTGTTAAAGATGGAAGGAGAGAGGGGAAGGTCAGTGACACCCGAGCAGGACCCCTGGAGCTGTGACCTCTACATGAGCCTTCCCAGTAATCATACAAGCCTGCTTCTCAGGGATGTTTAGGATGGTGGGGACACATGTATACCTACAGCTGACTCATATCGATGTATGGTGGAAACCATCGCAATATTGTAAAGTAACTATCCTCCCCTTAAAATGAATAAATAAATTTAAAAAATAAAATTAAAAAAAAAAGAAAGTGAGCTAAGGATGCTAGGAAGCTTGCTTCAGTAGCCAGGAGGTTAAAAAGACAGCACTTAGGTTTTTGAATTTATCATCTTCCATCATGAAGATCTGATTTGAATTCACTGTTTTCTAAAACTGTGCATCCTGAGTGCTGAGTGTTTCTCTCTCTCTTTTTTAAAAAATAAATCTGTCCAAAACTTTTCTAATTGGTATACTTTCTTATTTTTTATTTTTATTTTTTGGCCCTGTGGCATGCAGGATCTTCATTGCCAACCAAGGACTGAATCCTAACACTACACGGTAAGTGTGGGAGCCTGACCGCTGGGCCACCAGGGAAGTCCCTTTTTTCTTTTGAAAACACTGTTTTCCTAATGGGGATGAACTTATTCTCTGATTTGAGTGAGTCAGGGTAGCGGGAGATTCCTCACGAAAGTGGCCAACTTTAAACTCCAGCTCGCGGCTCACTCCCTCCGCACAGAGCCTGGAGTTCCAGAAGCAGGTGTATGAAGTCTGTGTGGCGGGAGGGGCCGTCGCATCTCCTCCTGTTCTACATGCTTTCCTCCCTCCAGGATTAAAGCCTGAGTCATCTAATCAACGTGGGTGGGACCTAACAAACAGCCAAAGCACAGGAGCTAACACGGCCCACCACAATCCCTGTTAAGCCGAGTGACAGAGCAGCAGGAAGGAGAAAACCACCTGCCATTTCCCCGTGGATGAGCGGGTCCTGTTGGACAGATGCCACCCACCTCTGAGTGCAGGTCCAAAGGAAAACAGTGTTCCATTAAACATGGCTCCCTCCTAGGCCCCCCTCCCCTCCCATCCGGAAGGCTTAGTCTTGTCTATAGAAGCCCACGTGGTTTTGGATGGAATGAGTTGTCGTAACAACACTGAAAGCTGGGGACAGCGTGGGGATGGAAAGCGTGATGTGAGCGAGACTGGAGGTGGGGCCAGGCTTGGCACGCTGTAGCCGTACAACCTTGTAAGTAATCTAACTTTTCTGAACCTCTCATGTCTGACTCTTTGCAACCCCATGGACTGTAGCCCACCAAGCTCCTCTGTCCAGGGATTTCCCAGGCAAGAATACTGGAGTGGGTTGCCAGGCTCTCCTCCAGGGGATCTTCCCAACCCGAAGATCGAACTTGGGTCTCTTGGGTCTGCATATGGGATCCCAGATGGCACTAGTGGGCTGCCTGCCAATGCAGGAGACACAAGAGACTCGGGTTCAATCCCTGGGTCAGGACGATCCCCTGTAAGTGGCAACCCACTCCAGTGTTCTTGCCTGGAGACTCCCATGGACAGAGGAGCCTGGTGGGCTATACAGTCTATGGGGTTGCAAAGAATTGTACATGACTGAGTATATATATGTAAATAAATCACATTTATTATATTAACTTCATAACACAAACCAAATGAGGCATGTAAAGCTGTTAGTATTACTGCTGCTGTTGTTTTTATGAAGGCATCAGAGGTTCTGATGTGAATACAAATGCCAGACTTGCTCTAAAGGAAATCTAGTGCCTTTGGAGAGTTTCTGAGGCTGGGAATGATTTAAAAATTAGGCTACTTGGGCCAGAAGAGGACATATGGAATATTCTATACCCCAGATCTCCAGTGTCCTTCCAGGGAAAGAATAGAAGTGACCTTCAGGGGTCACTGGGGATAGACCCATGTGGTATAAGAGGATACAGTCACCCTTTGGAAAGACCACCCCTGCTGTGGAATTGATTAGGAAACACTCTAATGAACTGTTGAGTGATTACAGCTCAAAGGAGGTCGGCCCTTGAACCCACTCTAGAGAGAGGTACCCCAGTCTCCAAAGAGGCAATTCTGAAGCTGAATGCACAAAAGGAAATGGGGTATTGGCACACTTCCCAGTTTTGCTGCTGCTCTCCGGCCCTAAACTCAGCTTCTGGTTTCTGAACTTAAAAGACAAAACGATTTCAGACTCCAAACCAAGAGCCAAAATACTAACATGAGAACTGACTGCGGGAAAAGATAACCCATTTTAATTACCTTCAGTATGATGCAGGGGTTTGCTCTGGTGTACATTATAATCCCATTGCTTTGCAGGGTCCGCAGACGCAGGGCCAGTTTAAAGTCTTCTTCTTTGCTGTTTTCAGAAAGCCGGTATTTGATGTAACTGTTTCCGGCAAAGCTGAGAGAAGTGTGTCCTGAAAAGACCATGATGAGGAGATATAGATACTTTGAAC
Organism: Bubalus kerabau; assembly: GCF_029407905.1. Classification (NCBI taxonomy): domain Eukaryota; kingdom Metazoa; phylum Chordata; class Mammalia; order Artiodactyla; family Bovidae; genus Bubalus; species Bubalus kerabau. The sequence goes on along the minus strand of NC_073628.1, from coordinate 50,260,650 downwards.
ATCCAGACACCAGAAGGGACCCATGGAATCACAGAACAACTACCAATCAAGTTGATTAAAGACCGTGGGAAGTTGGCAAAGGCATTGAGGACAAACGATTTTGGATTAAAATCTGGTTCTCCATTTTGGGTCACATTCCAATTTCAAAGTAAAAAAAATATATATTTAACTAGTCAGATGCCCCAAATCTGAGTTCTCTCATGTCAAGGGCAACTTGGTATGTTCTCTAACCTGAATTTTCCTAGAGTCACTAAACTCCCAATTCCTGCTTTCTAAAATTAGCATTTAAAAAAAATATTCCTTCATGCCCACCCACACCACTTAGACGCTTGAAAACTTTCACTTCCATGAAACAAGGGAAAGATAAACCATTTTCAAAGAATATCTACATTCCCCAAGTATCCTGATGCTGAACAGCGAACTTAGGTCATTTGCACAAATGTTGAAAAAGGCAATGATACAAAGGAAGTTCAAGGTTTGTGCAGTCACAGCTCTACCTTTGACCATGAATTTCAGGCTCCCCTGCCTAGAATGTTTAGTAGCTACCCATATCATCCAATTCGGAGTTCATTCTCTCTCTCTTTTTTTTTCTTTACTGCCGTCCACTGATGTTTTAAGAAGCAAAGTAATGGCTGAAAAGCTGTCTCACTGGGGTGAAAGTGTGGAAATACACCAAAATGGATGATAATCGTGGACAATGAAGAATTTTCCATATAGAAAGGAGAAGGGAGATGGGCAAAAAGGGGCATGTGAAGCTAGGAAAAGTACCCTACTGTCACCCTGCAGACCCAGCTGCGGTGCATACAGCAGGCGCGTTGCGGGTGGGGCAGCATAAGTGTCTTAGAGCCTTAGAAGACTTCAAAAGCAAGTATGTGGACTCAGGGACAGCTCTGTTCTTGAAGTCAACTCTGAAAGAGCTTTGGCTTCCATTTTTAAGAATAGTGCTTGTCTTTGCAAAGCCTGAGTTTTCAGAACCCAGTGCTTAGCAAGTGCCTTTCACATACTAGATATAATTTTTTATTCCCATTGTAATTGCTATTATAATCATCACTCAATAAATATTTCTTGGATTCTAAAACTGGTATCAGCATGCCTATATCTGTAATACATCCTCTACTAAAAAGGGTTCTGTTGGTAACAAAAGTGAACATTACTCTTTTTAGAGGAAAGAAATGGTAGAACATATATGAATCAAGAGAAGTATTGAAACTGAGTGATGATCAGAAATGGAGGATCATCTGGACTGGAATAACACGAATACTGATTTTTTTTTTTTCTTTAAGACACAGAGGTGATCACCTCGCCTTTCAGGAACATGCAGTTAGCTGTACATTTGCAGTGGGGAGTCTTATCTGATCTAGGCTGGGCTTACCCTACAAAGGTCAACTGAACTGGCTCAGCTTCACTTTCTGTTGAGAGGTATGGGCTCAGAACATGAAATGCCATGCGACAGATACTCCAACTCCTCTGCCTAACCAACAGCCTTTTATTTATTTTCTAGAATTTCACAGTCTTAGCATCCACATGACACAACTGAAACGCAGGCTATGGTCTCCCATTCTATAAGGAACCCACAGGCATTGCATGTTTCCTGAGCACAGGCTGCAGCGGCAACAAATTCCAAGTATTTGAGGGGGATGCTAGCTGGGGTCCACTCCGAAGGAAAATGTTACATGCAGACAGAATGTCTTCTGGAAGGGCTAGGGCAGCATAATTTACTCAAGGGCTAGGGCTTGCAGAATATGAATTTAGATCCTCATCATCCCACCACACTCTGCACCTGAGCACTCTCCGAGCTTTCCCGGTGGACACTGGCAGAGGAACGGTCTCCTGCTGGCTTCATAACCAACACACTGCATGTCCCCCGGACACGGCTTCTCCACGCAAGGATCGTTGGCCCCTGGACACAGTCCTCCTGTGACAGAGGGGAACACACATGATCAGTAAAAGGCAATCACTCTACACTCCATAAAGTCCAGGAAGCACAGGATGGTTTGAGAGCTGGGCTCGTCAGGCTCTGAGCTGAGAGACAAAGTGCTGCCCAGAAGCAGGAAGGCCTGAGTGGGCTTCACCTGGTGCGGGTGCCCATTGGGGGTCTCTGCATCTCCCAAAGCTCACTGCCAGACTGAGGTAGGATGAGGGCAAAGAGTCAGTGGAGCTCCCCTTTTTAGGCTAAATCAAATATCAGATATACTAAGGTTGTGAAGTTACTGCTTGTAACTTCAGCTGAAGAAAGATCACATGACACAGGCTCTGATAGTCTTTATTGGCTGGGACTCCTGCATGTTCTTGTTGTTTAGTTGCTAAGTTGGGTCTGATGCTTTTGCCACCCCATGGACTGTAGCCCACCAGGCTCCTCTGTCTGTGGGATTTTTCAGGCAAGAATACTGGAGTGGGTTGCCATTTTCCACTCCAGGGGACCTTCCAGACCCTTGGATTGAACCCAAAACTCTTGTGTTGGCAGATGAATTCTCTACCACTGAGCCACTAGGGAAGTCCTGGGGCTTGTGCATATTGGGGGCCACTTGAATGCATCACTTGTGTTTAGATTTCTTCTACAACTCCAGGAGATGTTAGCTGTTGCTTTCAGAGGGAGGAAAAAATGACTTTTATTAAGAAAAGTGACTCATTCTAAATCATGCAAGCATAACTCCCATTGTTTCCGAATCCCTTCTGCTCCCTGCTATTGTATTGATTGGTTGTAAATGTGCCCCACTGGCTATCAAACATGGTAAAATTATCTTTGGCAAAGGAAGGCTTCCTTTTCACCTGTTCAATGTTCATAGCACAGTGAGATGAAAGGTTAATTCTTCAGAAAGCAAATTCTGGAAAGCAGATTAGCTGATTAAAGTAGAATTCAGGACCCAAGGGAGATTTTCAGAACTGTGAGGATGGCAAACACGGGTTCCCTGAAGGAAATGCACTTCCCAAAGGTCTTGGGTATTTCAAATGTAATTAGGTGAGAGTTTAAATGGTAAAATACTGTAGAAAAGAAGACACAAATTGAAAGCAACCTACAGCTGGGTTAGGCAGTGGCCTAAAGAAGCCCCTCTTCTCTGTGGACCAAGAACACACTGGACCTTAGCAGCATCTTTCCTCAGCAAGATCCGGTCCATTATCATCTTCCTTTCTAGCCCAACTCTTTCTTCCTCATTAAGCATACTGTTCCATTGTACAGTCATTTCTTTGTCCAGGAGAAAGTGGACACTTAATGCCAATAACAGATAAACATTTTAGGAACTTTAATCCTGGAGGGGAGTGATGTAAGAAGCACCAGCAGACTCAGAATTCATAAATCCTGTTTTCCACCAGTTGAGAGCTCAGCCATAAAAGATACTCCTGGCAAGGATCCAGCTTACAAAGTCTTAGAAGATGAAGGGATTTTTAACTGAAAATTTGAAGTGATCTTCACAAATGGTTCTGAAAGACCTAAGTGCCCTGAAATATATCTTCCTCTGTTCGTTCCAGAAAAATCTTTATTCCTGCTTTGTTTTTATCAATATTTATGGAATTTAAGACAGGTGTTCAACCACCTTATGATCTGTTTCAAGGCGCTTTTGATAAGCAGTTTTGGAATTTTTGATGCATTCACCAACAAGAAAAAAATTTTCAAGCCACTGAGGTGATGATAGGCCTGGGCATATAAAGATGAAAACAAAAACTATCCCATCTCTTCCTCCCCTAGGAAACAACGCACAAACACATGATTAGAAGACACTAAGGTAACTGATTTGCTAGGGATTTGTGAGGACAAGAGAAGCCCTAGAGAAGGAACAATCGTGCTTCCTGGGAGACTGTCATAAGTCTTTGCAAAGGAAGAAAGCATTTTAAACTCGGGTTTGAAGGATAAGATCTTTTGATTAGTAAGGGCCTGTGCTTTTTGGGAATGAATCAACCATGTGTGCATGTGTGCTAACTCGCTTTAGATGTTTCCAACTTTTTGTGACCCTAAGGACTGTAACCCACCAGGCTCCTCTCTCCATGGAGTTCTCCAGGGAAGAATACTGGAGTGGGCTGCCATGCCCTCCTCCAGTGGATCTTCCCCACCCAGGGATTGAACCCATGTCTCTCATGTCTCCTGCATTGGCAAGCGGGATTTTTACTACTAGTGCCACCCGGGAAGCCCTTAATCAACTGTAGTTAGTGGTTTAACTGCAAGCATGTTTACTCATGGAACGTTCACAACACTCGCTGCCCACTCTGTGTTGTCTCCCTGGGTGGCTTCACTTCTGTTTCTGAGGCCTGCACACTTCTAGGTAGCTCCCCCTTGTTGGCTAGTTAGCATTCACTCAAAAGTGCCAACTGAGCCCAGGGCTGATGTCAGCAACATGGAGGTGGTAACGAGCATCACTGAATCACAGAGTGCATTCCACCAAATAGACCTAACTCTGAAGTCATTGGACAGTAACTTCCAATTAGACATAGAAACGATGATTTATGTATTTAAGAAATCTATTCCTCTCTGTTCCATGGATGTGTCTTTTTCTATGTCCTATTTTAGCCAGCCAAAAGATGTCCTTTCTATAAAAGTCTGTGCTTGAGACATAGCGACATGTACTACATTCATAGTCTTTTCTACACTAATGCAATAGCTTCACTGCTTAGAAAACTTGCATTATCAAAAATGCAGTTTAAAAACCTCTGTTTCAAAGGGGGAAAAGAGGACTAGATAATTTCCAGACCCATGATAGCAAAGCTATTTTCTTCTTCCAGGAGTTATGGTAACATTAAAAAAAAAAGCTGTAAGGGCTTATAATAAAGGCTGCTGCTGCTAAGTCGCCTCAGTCGTGGCCGACTCTGTGCGACCCCATGGACTGCAGCCTACCAGGCTCCCCCGTCCCTGGGATTCTCCAGCCAAGAACACTGGAGTGGGTTGCCATCTCCTTCTCCAATGCATGAGAGTGAAAAGCGAAAGTGAAGTCGCTCAGTCATGTTCGACTCTTGGCAACCCCATGGACTGCAGCCTACCAGGCTCCTCCACCCATGGGATTTTCCAGGTAAGAGTACTGGAGTGGGGTGCCATTGCCTTCTCCGATAATAAAGGCTAGACACTATATTTCGGAATAAATACAGTATTTGCATACTTCTACCTTTTATTCACATATTTGACCTTTTCTTTTGCCACAAGTCCTGCCCTGCTAATTAGCATTGGGCTTCCCACTTTATCAACCATATCACTTATATTGGGTTACAGCAGAGTCACTTAGACCAGCAACTGGAGTTCAAATTCACAGTTCTTTTCTTCTTCTTTCCTTATATTATAACCATGTGTGTGCTCAGTTGCTCAGTAGGATTGGACTCTTTGTGACTTTATGGACTATAGCCCACCAGTCTCCTCTGTGCATGGGATTTCCCAGGCAAGAATACTGGAGTGGGTAGCCATTTCCTTCTCCAGGGGATCTTCCCAATCCAGGGATCAAACCCGTGTCTCCTGCTTCTTCTGCACTGGTAGGCAGATTCTTTACCACTGCACCACCTGGGAAGCCCATGTCATAACAATAGAACCTAGATAATTAAATTAATCAAATTAATGAATTATGTTAGATCCAGTCCCCCTTATAAATACTCCAGCTGGTGGACAGATAGAAGCTATATTAATACATTATAATAAGTACATTCTAAGATTAATATAAATGTAAATATTAGACATATAATGATACATATTTCTATTCATTCCAGCAGCCATTGACTTTGATAGGTTAGTGTTCCTTCTTTTTCTTTTTAATACGTTTCTTAAGGCAGAAGGGACAGTTCTGGCAAGGGATCAGTTTCTTGATGCTTTAAAAATCCCAGGGGGCCTCCTCCCTGCCTCCCAGCCCGGGATGGAAAGAGCCGTAAACCTTTGCTCCCCAGCTGCTGCTGTCAGTTCGCTCTGCTCGCATCTGCTCTCTTGCGGCTCAAGGAGGTACAAAGGCAGATTAGAGTCTGGAGGTTAGTGTGAATGTAACGTCCTCCTTAGCTGGGGACAGATAATGAGCAAGTGTATAAAATGTAGTCTCTTTCAAGCAGAGAAAGAGTTCTGATTACTGAGAAAGAGCTTTCCCCAAACCAATTACTCCCCATATACAGCACTGTATTTCTTTCCTCTCTATCTGCTATGATAAGAAGTTAGATCCTTTCTGAAATATTTATGAGAGGGACTTGACCTTTGTACACCAACCCTGAATAATGCCACATGTCCTTTGACCTCAGATGATGTCAGATCTTCCCAACCCAGGGATTGAACCTGTGTCTCTAGGTCTGGGTCCTGGGGACACCAACCTTCTTCCCAGCCAAAGCCCTAAAATCTCTAGCAACATAAAATGCAGCATGATTTCAATGGATGAGGAAGGGTTAACTTGTTTTGCAAAGTTTATGGTTGCTCGGTTCAGTTCAGTCGCTCAGTTGTGTCCGACTCTTTGTGACCCCATGGACTGCAGCACGCCAGGCCTCCCTGTCCATCACCAACTCCCGGAGTTCACCCAGACCCATGTCCATCAAGTCAGTGATGCCATCCCGCCATCTCGTCCTCTGCTGTCCCCTTCTCCTCTCTGAACAGAGGTCCACCGGGGGTGCAGGCTCTAGCTTTACATGCTCTATACCTTCAGGCATCCATCAGTTTGGGGCCAGGGTGAGCATGAAGGGAGAAGCATCCCCTTTATCAAAGCAACTGATGCCATTTGTGGCGAGTCAGGGCAGGACAGAAGGATCTGGTGCTTTTAGCAACTGTCAGAGCAGGAAGGAGACAGAGAAATCTCTGTCCCCCGCTCCTAGGTCCCCTCTGGAAGGCAGGGCAGTGTAATAGGGGACAGTGTGGTGCTGACAAGCGGCGGCCCTGAATGTTGTTCCTGACTAGTTATTCAAAGCATTTCCTGTGTGGGACCTATCAACATTAATGGCTGCTGGAAGACTAGAAGTAGACATTATTATATGTCTAATATTTACATTAATATTAATTTTAATATTATTAAAATATATTATACATTAATATATTTTCTATATGCCCTTCAGTTAGAGTTTTTAAGGGGTCACTTCACTTCTCTGGGTCTTGCTTCCCCTTCATGAAAAATGAGGATAATTACTCTTCAAAACTTGTGAGCATTAGATGGTTTAATGTATGTGAAAGCAACTTGTACAGAAAAAAAAAATTGAGGGTAAAAACAAATTACTACAGGGTCCCCAAACTGGAGACACTCGCCTGACTGGGAAACATGGCAGAGATCTGAGCTCCAGTATAATCCCTTCTTTGCTGTCCTTTTTGGGTCAGATTCACGATTTGTAAACTGACAGATGGTATGAAGTACCATGTGCTTGGGAGAACTTTGTGTTAATCAGTGTCACAGGCAACGTGCAGCGGGGTCAGCCCCTTCATAACTGTCCTGGGCAGAGGGATTCTTTTCACAAAGACTCTCCACCAGGAGGGGTGTGCACACGATGTGGCTACTCGTCACAAGGCTCCCCACCTCCCAAAGCTTCGCTTGGGTGGACATTTCGGTCACCCTTCACAGAGCTGAAAATGTAATTCACTCGAGCAGAAGCTCAGGGCTTTGGAACCTGCAGGGAGGAGAAAGGCAATCCTCTCGTGGTTTTAGAAGGGTCTCATTGCCCCATGTATGTCTCTCCTCGCCTTAGTGAAAGTCACTCAGTCATGTCTGACTCTTTGCGACCCCATGGACTGTCCATGGAATTCTCCAGGCTAGAATACTGGAGTGGGTAGCCTTTCCCTTCTCCAGGGGATCTTTCCGACCCAGAAATCGAACCGGGGTCTCCTGCATTGCAGGTGGATTCTTTACCAACTGAGCTATGTGCCTTATCTCCCCAGAATTCCCTCGGCTCCCTGGGTTAAGTCTGTACCTTTGGCTAATGTATTAGTATCCAGCTATGATTATTACTGCTGCCACTTTGAGCTTATTCAACCTCTTGATTTATATCTCTGCCTTATTATACTGAGAATCTAATAACTAACGGTAAACATCCTACACCCTGAATTCACATGCTTTGCCAAGGTGCCATGTCTCAGCCAATGCCACATACGTCAGTAAGCTCCCTTCAGAATTTCTGGCCTGCATGAAATTTTAAAACATATTTTCCTAAGGTCCCTTGGCTTTGTAATGGTTTCCTGTGGTTCTCTCCAAAGCACAGAATCGTCTTGATTGGTGTTTGCTTTGTTCAGCCCTGTTTTCTGGGATGATCTAGCCAAAGGCCGTCTCATTCAGGACACCCTCTCTGGGGCCGCTGTGTGTGGACGGAGAACATAAGGGATCATCCACATGGTAAGCGGTTGGTATCTCCTCCACAGTGGACACGTCCAGACCTCTCTACGCCCTTCAGGACTCCATGCACGCTAAAGATAAGGGATCTGCACACAGACATCTAACATGAATGAGAAATAGAAACTGCCCAGTTTGTAGGGAAATCCGGTTAAGGTTCAGAGACACTGAATTATTCAGGGGTGGGACTATGGGCTCTGTCCTCAGAGAATTGGAATGAACAGTCCTGGCCTGAGTGTAAACCCGATCTCAGATTTCCCCGTGCTTTTTAAATACTCGTTAAGGCTGAGTTTCACGTATAGTCCTGCCTCGTGGAAGCCTTCATGGTTTGACGTTACTGTGCGTGTGAGAAGTGCGTCACTGCGGCTGCGTCACCATGGCTGCCTATCGCAGGCCCGTTGACCTGTCCCAGCACGTTCCTTTCGGGACTGTCTCTCCACCAGCCAGTCCAGCTGAGCTCCCTGTCATTCGCCCAGGTCACGATGCTGCTTCATGGGCCACGAGGATGGGACCATGTCAGCCTCACTCACTGCTCTAACTCCAGCAGCCCATCCAGGGCTTGGAAAAGTATTTGCTTCACTGATGAGTGAATGAGAAAATAAAAGTAGTAAAGAAATGTTCCTTTACTACTTTCTCTTCTCAGAAATGCCTTCCCAGGACAAGTCACTGCTTCCAGTGCCTTTCACGGACTCCTCCAAGTAAGACAGAGAACTCCTTCCTTTATGCTTGCTCTCTATTCCAACTACACCACCTATGACTCTTTCTAGCTCCTATTCTTGATGGCCAAGGAACAGAGGACCTTAGGCTGTTTGTCTCAAAAAAGAGGATTCAAGGGGCCCTAGTAACTATCCTTAGCTGTCTGGAAGGCGGTTTGTATGGGAGGGTTAGACAGGTCAGGCTCCGTGTGGCTTAAAGAGTGCAGTGGGTGACCTCACAGGAGGGAGACTCAGTGCCCACGAAGCCAGCTGTCTCAGGTCCATCTTGAGAGGTAGCGAGTGCTAGGACTGGGCTCAAACCTCGGCTGCATTACTGCGGCAGGAGGATAGTAAATAGGATGGCCGAGGTGCGTGGGAAGTGGGAGTCAGTTAATTTCAAGTTTTCTCAAACCTGTGCGGAGGTAGGAGAGTACAGGGGTTGGGACGGCCAGGTGTGAATCCTGGCTTGACCTGCACTAGTTCTGTGGGATCCCGAGCAAGTCAACGGGCCATTCTGAGTTGTAGCTTCCTTAACTTCTGAGGAAAGTTAATGATCCCTATCCTTTAGGGTGACTGTGAGGGTTAACTACAATTACACATGTGTGAAAGACAAAGCAGCAACAGGTACAGTAACAGTAACAGTCCAGCTCAGTAAGTGTGAGCTGCTCCGCTGGTCCCTGCCTCCACCTGTGCACTGGTTGCACAGGGCTTCTCACCTCCATCGCTCGGCTCTACAGCTCCCCAGCCTGGACTGACTCCTCCCCGTGTCCCGTCTGATTCTAGGCATCGTTTCAGACCGAGGGCGGCGGCCTCAGCCTCAGGCCTTCTCCTACCACCCTGCACAGCCTTCCGACAGTGGGCTGCCCCCGGCTGAGGGCCCAGTGCTGACACCTCACCCCACAGCACTGAGCTCACCCGTGACAGACGCTCCATGCATTTGAATAGAGCTTCAGTTTCAAGTCGGGGTTCCATGTCTGAACCAAGACTGGACAAATCAGGCACCCACTTCCACCAACACTCATAAACACACCAATCTTAAATGCTAATGGTCTCAGGGCAAGTCCATTCTCTTGGACAAGTGTCTCTCCTTTTTGATATGTATCTAGATCAGATTTTTAAAAAATCAATGAAAATCTTCCCAAATGGACCATCACCACTGCCCTAATACTCTGTCCTCTGATTTCCTCATCGGAGCTCAAGGGCGTTTATCATTCCCCAGGTTTTCTTACCCAAGTGCCAACATCCCCTGAACACCCAAGGTTTACCAGGAGCCATCTCAGGACAGCAGAACCCTTAAACTTCTGCTCAGACATGATGCTCCATGGGGGCTGGAATGTAATAAACCTCTTCGGCACTAAATTTCAAGCTTGCTTTCATTGTGTCAAAGCAAACCAGCATTTTAGTTCAAGATGATTAATGATGTTAATTCAACCCAAAAAAAGTCTCCATGAGAGAAAGATGATATGGAAGCTGGGAAGAGGGTAGACTACTGAGGCCAAGTTTGTATGAATATTTCTACACAGCCCAGAAAGGATCGCTACCTCTGTTTATCTCCTAATTATTCCACCAAGTGGTTGGAAAGTCCATTTACTGTATCTGCCAACCTTCCAGGCTAAACAGCAGCCAACACTATGGTGTGTGTGGGGGGGAGTGGGCTAGGAGTATTTACTGACTTCAATTATCTCTCCTTTCCAATATATGAGAAAATGCCTAAAATGCTTAATGCTTTCCTTAACAGTTTTTCACTGTATTTTCATTTGATATGGTACTTTTGGAAAAGTGAGAGAACTATTAGTATTATAACGAGGAGCTCACCCCCTGAACCCACAGAAAATTTTTTCTATTTTATCTTGCTGTGAGATTTATTAGAGTTTGTTTTCCTAACCACCAGAATTAGGGTCACCAGGCTACATGCATATTGACTCAGGGCTCCACTCAAAGCCTCCTGTTATATTTGAGTGCAGGGCTCAGTAGTGGGCCTTTCTAGTAAGTCACAGGCCTACTGGAGTCCAAGACCCTCTGCCATCCTGCCATGGGTCTGTGAGACTGGTGATCAGTCTGTCAGGAACAATGGGGTTATCTGAATATTCTTATAGTGTACAGAGCATCGGGGTTATAAGTCATATACAAAATGGAAGAGCTCTTGTTCTTAGGATGCAATAAAACAAGGACCCAAGAATAAAATATGGAAGAGCTCTTATTCTGAAGATGCAAGGAATAAAACAAGGACCCAACATAAAACTGCATTGAATCAGTATGCCATTCTCAGCAGCTCTATGCCCTGGGCAAGGCAGGGAGCTATTGCATTTATAAAATGGAAATAATCATATAAAGCTGCTGAACATGGGGACTGGACCAGGTGGTGTTTTGAGGTCCTTTTACCACTAAAATTCAGTATTTTATTTTACAGCTTAGTTACACGAGTGACTTAAAGGTGGCAAGAGGCTGAGAGGTGGGCCTGAGTCTGCAGAGTAGCTCAGGAAATGCTCCCTTGTAGATTGAGAAAGCCTCTTCCTGGGATGTCTGGGACTGAATCACAAAAACTTCCAGAATTCTGGGTTTCCTATGAGTAGAAGGGTTTATGGGGACTCGAGAACAAGAGTCCTGGGCAAGGCTACCGCCTTGAAACTCACTGCATTTAAAACATCAGTGTCTCTTTAAGGAGCGCCTTAAGGCTGAGAGTGGTGGTCGTTTAGTAACTTAGTCATGTCTGACTCTTTGCGATCCCATGGACCATAGCCCACCAGCCTCCTCTGTCCATGGGTCTCAGGCAAGAATACTGGAGGGGGTTGCCATTTCTTTCTCCAGGGGATCTTCCCGAGCCACGGATCAAACCTGAATCTCCTGCATTACAGGCAGATTCTTTTACTGCTGAGCCACCAGGGAGAGGTCCCCACTAATAGCAGACTAACAGTATCCTTAACCCTACAACCAGAAGGAACTGAATTCTGCCAACTCTGAAGTGAGTTTGGAAAAAGATTCTTCCCCTGAGCCTCTGGCTGGAGAGCCCCAGATGTCTGACAGCTTGACTTCATCTTTGTGAATGCTTGAGCAGAGGAACCAGATGACAAGCTGCACCCACCTGCACTTCTGACCTACAGAACTGTGAGATAATAAGATCTTGTTGCTTTAAATCAAAAAATAAAGTAAAATAAACCATCAGTGTCTCTGGGGACTTCCCTGGTGGTTCAGTGGTTAAGACTGTGTTTCAACTGCAGGGCTCACAGGTTTGATCCCTGGTTGGGGAACTACGATCCCACATACCATGCATGGTGTGGCCAAAAGATAAAAATAAAAAAATAAAATATAACATCAGTGTCTCATGAAAGATGCAGAGGAAGATCCCTCTCTCCAACAAAATCACCCCTCTAAATCCCTGCTGTAAAGAAAATCTGCCAAGCCTACCCTCTGCCTGTCTCTGCTTGATGAACTCATACTCATCCTTCAAAACCCAGAACACAAGTGGTCTCTGGTCTCATCTAAATGTCACCGAAAGCTTTCCTCTGGCTGTGACAGGGACTCTGTGCCTTTTTCCTCCCCAGCATTTCTTATAATACTATTAAGGCAAACGGGGACTTGCAAAGCTGAGCTCGCAGCAGCCAGCTCCTGAGAGAAGGGACTGTGTCTTTTATTCACTTTGAATTTGCAGCACCTAAGACATTGCTGATGGGCTTCCCTGGTGGCTCAGATGATAAACAAACTGCCTGCAATGCGGGAGACCTGGGCTTGATCCCTGGGTTGGGAAGATCCTCAGGAGGAGGGCATGGCTACCCAGTGTAATGCTCTTGCCTGGAGAATTCCATGGACAGAAGAGCCTGGTGAGCTACAGTCCAGGGGGTCGCAAAGAGTCGGACACGACTGAGTGACTAACACAAAACATTGCTGCCACCGCAGATTTTTACTGAATGAAACAAGCTTTCAGAGAGCAAGGATTAATTAGCTGGTTTAGCTTCTCCTGCAGGGTCCGCCCTGTCCTGTCTTGAACCTCTTTTGAACTGTGCTGTGAATCCCTGCAGGAAGGCTCTAGCAGACCTTTGGTGCATAAATCAATTTGCCTACAAAGGGAACCTAGGTGAGGTCTGGACAGCTGGCATTCATAAATTCTGCATGTTGGTGGCATCTGCCAGAAACACATTTCCCCTAGCATGCATGCATGCATGGAATTACTTTGGAGCTAACTTACATACTCAACAGTTTGGACATCACTGCATCTCCACCTGATGGAAACACAAACAGAACTCACTGGGGACCACAGAGGGAGTAGCTTGCAATCTTCTAGGCTGCGTGGGGGTCACAGAAAGGTCTCCTGGAGGGAGCTGTGATTTCCAGGGCTTTTTTCTGATGAACTCATTCTCCAAAGGGCAACTCGAAACTCTCTGCAAAGGGAGAGGGTGAGGGCCATGTCTGTCCTCAATGATCTAAAGGGGTGTTTTATGGATGGCTTCTCTTCCGGCCACAGTCCCTTTGGGTCAAGTTCATACTGGCTAGGAAAATGCCGGGTGTGATTTTCTTTGACGAGGGCAGTGAATTTATAGCACCACGTGTCAGAGAAAAAAAGAGGGAGCGAGCAATGCTTCTTGCTGACCACCGTGGTCGACTCTATGGCCTCTGAGCAGGGAAGGTCAAAGTTCAGAGACTCTAGTTACATCGACAAACAGGAACCACCCGCCTGCGCCGCTCTGCGAGCCGAGCCCACCCCAGTTGTGCTCCCGAGCATCTGGCCCTCGGGTTTCACTCCAGCAAACCCAGCTGCCCTTACGCACCCTGGTAGCTTCTGAATGTGTTTCCCTGCCTCTGGCCCGGCCCATCTAACCCATCCCCTTAGCAGTCAGCAAGCTCTCCGTGAAAGACAGACCTGATTCTGTGACTTCTCCACCTCAAACCAGCCGATGGCTCCCACTGCTTTGGGATGATTTCTAGGACTTCATCCTAATGGCTCTTGTGCGATCACTGCTCATAAGTCTCCTTTGTCATCACCGGAAAGCTCTTTCAACACCCTTGGTGTAGGCTACTATCTTGCCCTTAAGCCTCATACAAACATGTTCTCAACTGGAATGCTGTCCCTCTACTACCTTTTTCACACATCTAGTTACTACTTTTCCTTTTTTGAAAAAATGGAAATATACTTGATTTACAATGATGCGTTAGCTTCAGGTGTACAGCAAAGTGATTCAGTTTTATATACATAATATATATTCTTTTCCAGGTTCCTTTCCATCATAGGCTATTATAAGATATTGAATACAGTTCCCTGTGCTACACAGTAGATCTTTTGTTGTTTATCTGTTTTATATGCAGATAAACAACAGATATGTATCTGTTAATCCCAAACTCCTGATTTGTCTCCCCTGCCTTTCCCCTTTCGTAACCATAAGTTTGTTTTCTATGTCTGTGAGTCTATTTCTGTTTTGTGAGTTCACTTCTATCATTTTTTTAGATTCCACATATAAGTGATATCACATGACATATGATACAGCCACAGTGGAGAACAGTATGGAGATTCTGCAGAGAATCTAAAAACAGAATCTGAAGAATCTAAAAATCTAAAGCTAAAAACAGCCACCATATGATCCAGTAATTCCACTTCTGAGCATGCATCTGGAAAAGGTGAAAACTCTAATTTGAAAAAAGTACATATACAATGTTCACAGCAGCACTATTTACAGTAGCTAAGACACAGAAGCAATCTATGATCAACAGACGAATGGATAAAGAAGATGGGGGTGTGTGTGTAACGGAACATTACTCAGGCATAAAAAATGAAATAATGCCATCTGCATAACACAGATAGACCTAGAAACTATCATACTAAGCAAAGTAAGTCGGACAGAGAAAGACTAATTCCTGCTTATCTTTCATCTCAACCTAGAGAATAGTCCCTTCAGGAAAACTTCCCCCTTGATTGGGTCCCCTAAGGATGCTCATTGCAGGGACAATGCCCGCCCACTTGTATGTCTGGCTGCCCATAAGCTCCAAGCTCCACCAAAAGGGGGCTGAGCCTGTCTTGATCACCCCGCAGCCCCGGCATCTCTCACGGTGAGAAGGCACATCGTGGGTGGTCCGGTGAGTGAATGAACTAAGACGTGCATGCGGGGACGGTAACCCAAGCCGCCTCACACAGCCCAGGCAGCGGAGGGGATGCTCCAAACCGCACTCACCATTGCAGGTGCAGCGCACATTCCGGTAGAAACGTGGGCACACGAAGCTGATGCGGGCCGTGCTGTACGTCATGAGTGCGTGGGAGTCCAGCGACAAGCCCTGCTCGCAATGCTGCTCCTGACAGTCCAGCCCAGAGCAGTTCTTCTCCAGGATGGCCGAGATGCGCATGGCATTCTCCAGGTGTCTCCTGGCGTTGGACAGCTTCTGGATGAGGTAGGCCGGCTTGTAGAACTCGCTGCTGTGCGTCTCCACCGCGAACAGCATGTCCAGCTCGCTGGTGCCTGCCACGGGCTGGATGCTAATGATGTGCAGGCTGTCCTGCTTCTGGGTCAGGACCGCGTTGCGCAGGGTGCGCCGGAACCCATGCATGTGGAGACCCACAAAGTCCTCGGGGGACACGTTCTCGAAGCGAATGGTGACGGTGTTCTGTAGCATCTCCTGCACCAGCTGCTCCACGTGCACGACCACATCAATGGGCACCTGGAAGCGGCCGTCGCTCACCGACACGTTCAGGACGTACTTGCCGCTGTCCAAGCCCCCCAGGGCAATGATCTTCCCATCGTGACTGTTCACCTTGAACAAGCTCTTCTGCTCCGATTTCAGCGCAAATGTGAGGACGTCATACACATCCTGATCTGTGGCGTGGATCTTCCCAATGACCCCACCAGGAAAGTCATCCTCCATGGTGACAATGAAAATCTCCAGGGGGATGGCTGTGGGCTTGTGGATACTCTCCTCAATGACCCGCACTCGGACGTAGGAGTGAGACACTTGCTGAGGCTTGCCAGAATCTTTCGCCTAAAATCACCCAGCAGGGAGGGAAGATGAGGAAGTAAGGCAAAAGCCCATGATAACTTTTAAAAAAGCAACATAACCCAGATAGAAAGTGTCTGCTCCTTTAACCACATTGCTGCTCCCTCCATCCCTTGTCATTATTCTACAAAATTTGAGCATGTACATATAAGTAAGAGGAGTGATTTATCACTTTTGGTGCCCATAAGTGCACTCTGCTATGAGAATAAAATGTGTCAATGTAATAAAGCCAGTGGGGGTGAACTGGGACAGAGGGATGCAGGGTGCTGTGAGATCCACAGTACCCCAAAGAGACTGGCTGTGTTTTAATTTAGGACAGAAGCCACAGGGGAGCCTCGTAAAGTGACATTCCCACTTAGAAGAGAAATCTTGGTTGTCTTTGGCTTCTTTGCTTTGCATGGGACCAGACAGCACTTTTCTGTACATTTAAGAAACAACGTTATTTCAAGTGAGAAGGACACAATATGGAGGCTTAGAATAAAGGGTGGTACAATGAGAAAAGCCTGAAAAAAGCCATTTTGTCTTCCTTCTTTCTGTAAGGACTGACAGAACCAACACCCTGACAGATCGTAACTGAGGACCTGCCGCATACAACGTGAAGGTGGTCAATGCTGGAGGACTTCTGCAAAGGGCAGATTCGCAGCAGCTGGGGCCCCAGGGTGGGCATCTCTGGATGGGGGCGGCCAGGTGATACCTCAGGAGATATGTCCTTGTATGTGGAAGGCAGTGTGAAAGCAGGAGCTTGGTCATCTCATGGACCCGAGTTCAAATCTTTGCTCTTCCTCTATGTGTCTGGCCTGGAATAAGTCACTTAACTTCTTTAAGCTTCAATTTTTGTATCTTATTTGAGTGAAATAGTCCTATCTACTTCACAGGATTCTTGTACTGTGGGGATTAAGACTCACGTGATTGCAACATACTCGGCACAGACCTGACCCACAGAAGTACCTGGTGCATGAGAGTTAATGTGATTGTTGTTATCTTTATTATTTCCATAACCACATGCTTTTTAAAATGGACTATCCAACCAGTCCATTCTGAAGGAGATCAGCCCTGGGATTTCTTTGGAGGGAATGATGCTAAAGCTGAAACTCCAGTACTTTGGCCACCTCATGCGAAGAGTTGACTAATTGGAAAAGACTCTGATGCTGGGAGGAGACGACAGAGGATGAGATGGCTGGATGGCATCACTGACTCACTCGATGGACATGAGTCTGGGTGAGCTCTGGGAGTTGGTGATGGACAGGGAGGCCTGGCATGCTGCGAATCATGGGGTCGCGAAGAGTCGGACACGACTGAGCAACTGAACTGAACTGATATGAACCAGAGATGCTAGAATGGAAAATTCACTTACAGGGAGATGGATTTAGCAAATAGGACTGAACTTGAAGTCAAACTGTGTAGAGCCTTGAAGGACAATGATGAGTTCAGACCCCATAGGTCAGAGGTTGCCCACTCAAAGATCAGAGGCCAGAAAGGCAAGAAGCCACTGGGTGTAAGGTAACAAACCCATGGTCCTGTGGGCTAAGAAGAACTGGACAGTCATGTCTGCCTAAAAATCCTAAAATTCAGTGTCTGAACAAGCCAGAATTCACAAGGTTCCTGGCAATAGGGAGCTCAGATGTTTTTAGTTTAGGGGTTAGCACCCATTTTCTGTAAAGGGCGAGACAAGAAATACTTTAAGTTTTGGGGTTATATGATCTGTATCAACTACTCAACTTCCAGCAGGAAGGCAGCTCAGAGCATATGTAAATGAACTGGAGAGGCTGAGTTCCCATAAAACTTTATTTATAAAAACAGGTTGAAGACAGGATGTGGTTCAGGGGTTATAGTCTGTTAACCTCTGGTTTAGTGGAATGAGATAATCAAAGTGGAATGATTAGCCTGGAAAGGGTACAGAGATAGATCAGAAAGAATAAAGCTGAAGCCAGAGGAACATCCAGGAGGTTTTGCAATAGTCTCAGTATGGGACAATTTAGAATAAAGGGGGGAGATTGCAAAGGGTATATACCTGATGCACGCTGAGACATTCTGGAGACAGAATGTGGGCCTCGGTGGTAAATTTAATATAAGGGACAAGTAGCAGAAAGCTCTCCATGGTGTTTACAAAGTCTGAGATGTGAAATATGCTAACAGGCAGAGAAGGTAGGAAAAGAACTGTACTGGCTTCTGTATGCACTCAAGTCAGTCAGTCATGTTTAACTCTGCGACCCCATGGACTATAGCTCTCTAGGCTCCTCTGTCCATGGGATTTTACAGGCAAGAATATTGGAGTGGATTGTCATTTCCTCCTCCAGGGGCTCTTCCCTATGCAGGGATCGAACACAAGTCTCTTGCATCTCCTGCATTGGCAGGCAGGTTCTTTACCACTAGTGCCAGCTGGGAAGCTCCAGTAGCTTCTGTGAGAAGGTACTAAAACTCTCTCCTTGCCCTTGAGGACCTCTAACTGTGATATAAAGTCATTTACATAATATTGTTGAAGGAGTGGGTGACAATTGAAGAGTTTATCAATGTGCGTCAAGCCAAAAGTCATTAATTTGAAAGGTTTCGTGGGGTAGGGTAAGCCATAACTTATCCAAAGAGATAAGGTACACAATTAAACTCTATATAAAGACTATTCTCATCATTGCCACTATTAATAATAGGTTGCTGTCTGTGTCAACTGTGCTTAAAAAACAGTCACTCAGTCTCACTGATGGGACCCACGTCTTGGGACTGGCAACATTTGCAACCAGGGGGTTTTTGGCACTCTCTCGTTTCCTGCTTCTGTTCATGCCCTTCCCGTAACTGCCACTTCCACCTCTTGGTCTCCCTTCATTCAACATCATGACCTTGAGGAAGCTGAAATGTTGGGAGGCCACTGCCACCCGAGTCCCTGTTCCTGTTTCCCCTCTCTGGGGAAACTTACCAAGAAGTGTGGTGTGCTAAGTCTCTTTAGTCATGTCCAACTTTGTTATCCTATGGACTATAGCCCTCCAGGCTTCTCTGTCCATGGGATTCTCCAGGCAAGAACATTGGAGTGAGTTGCCATGCCTTCCTCCAGGGGATCTTCCTAACCCAGGGATCAACCTGTGTCTCTTACGTCTCCTGCATTGGCAGGCGGGTTCTTTACCACTAGTGCCATCTGGGAAGCTCAAGCAGAGGTCTCTTAAAAAGCAGAGGTCATGAAATATTAATAGCTTCATCACACCAGGACAAGGATTGATCATTTCCCAAGTGGGGTGATCTGGGAAATACTTCTCAGGACCAAGAAGTAATGGAGAAGGAAATGGCAACCCACTCCTGTATGCTTGCCTGGAAAATCCCATGGACAGAGGAGCCTGGCAGGCTATACAGTCCATAGGGTTGCAATGAGTGGGACATGACTTAGCAACTAAATGACAACCACTCCCAAGCAGTAAACCTTGACCAGTGAGTTGTCCTTGGGCCTCATATGGAGCCCCAGAAGTGTTCAGAATACAGATTTAAGCCAGAGACCGTCAGTCCAGCACACCCTACAGGAAAGTCCCTTTTCAACAAAGATGCTTCCTTTCCTTCCTGTTCAATTTCACACACAGAGGCCTCTTTTATTGGTGTGAAATTGAATTTGAGATTAAAAGGGGAACACTCCTACACGGTAATGAATTATGTTGACTTGCTCAACAGAAAAAAACAAAAACAACCAAGGGGCAGAGCCCGTAGTAGGGGAGAAAGCTGGCCTGCAACAGGTAGAGGATGAGGCCATACCTGGACACACAGCACGTACTCTGGAGACTCCGTGTGCTGGAAGACCACGGCTGACCTCAGGATCCCGTCCGAGTCCAACACGAATGCCTCCTCTTCGTTTCCCGACAAAATAGAGAAGGAGAAGGGAGGCCCATTGTGAAAGGAGTCTTTGTCTGTCACCATGAGCTGCAAAACGCTGGTGCCTACTGGCTTATTTTCCTGCATAAGAGAGTATATTAAAAGGGAAGATAAAATTACACCTCTTTGCACATTTTAAAAAAACCCATCATTACCGGCTGAGAGTGCTGGGCTAGAAAACAGAGCTTTTAATGGAAGGGATTCCCTGTGATATTATCTCGTCTTCTGAAAAATGCTGGTGTCTGTAAGCATCATCCCATCATTGGCTGCCTCCCCAGACTGCCCCGTGAGACAATGAGCTGCAGGTGAGAACACAAGGATTTGGCCTTGAACTGCTTTGTAGGTTCCAAGGACGCTGCCTGGCTCCATCTGTCCTTGAAAGGCCGGAATTGCCCTGAGTTCACCCAGATGGCTCTGGAAATCCACGGTGCTCATCAGCCCTCATGATGGCATCAGAAATCCACTAGAGGCAAGAAAACATCAACCTTTTGGGATGGAAAATCTTTCCTCACACTTGTCACAACACGATTACGCTGAGGTCCAACACAGTGACACTGTGTCACGATACTGGACTTTTAGGGAGACATACAGGCAACTTCCTGGTAGAAATACAAAGGCATGTGTTGGGTGGAAAATAGGGCTTTAAATCCCACCCATCAGAACACAGTTCCTCTGTTTCTTGAGGGAAGAGAAAGGGGATGGGATATTCCTCAATCAGAGAACGAAGAGAAAAGACATCTACAACTTCATCAGAAGTTTAGGAAGCCCAGATGTCCTTATGCCAACATTATATTGCTGAAACTTTGCCTTATATCTCAGATGGAAACACAGAGACTCTTAGTCACTCCTTCTCAGGTCCAAGGTTGTCCTCTGAAAACACGAAATTAAATTCCTCAGTGGCTTGGGCACTGGTTTCCTTGCTCTGCCCTGTCTGGACTTTAGCATTACCAGAGTGCAGGCCTGGAGTCAGCTTCATTAGTTCAGGCCTTCTGATGAGATTGACTTTGGATTAACTAAGTCTGGGTCACAGAGATGGAGACAGTGACACCCTGCATGATAGGAGTCACACACAGGGAGGGTGCACTCACGTTTTAGGTGCCGAATTTGTCTTATAAGAACCATGTGCTGGAAAAAGAAAATTATTTTTGGGTGAACAATGGTAGGAGCATTATTTTTTTGCAAGAGAATGAGGCGAAGAGAACCTCAGAGACCTCTCATTTGCTTCTCCTCTCAAGTGGCCTTTGGGTCACTGGGAACCAGACACCGGCTGTCTCTGGGATCAGTCATGGAAACGCCCAGCCACGCACAGATTTACTGGTGCACACCGACAGCAGCTTCAGCACCACACCAAATAGATTTATGGATTTGTTTGCTCTCTCTCTAAAAGCCATTTCCTCTGCAGCAGAGAGAGGGAGAGAGGATGTGTGCCCGAGGGGTCGCACGTGAGGAAGGAGGGTGAAATACAGCGCAGACGGCCACGCTGCAGACAGGAGCCATGGTCACTGCTCAAGGGCTGAGTCTCTGTTCCTCCCTGGCTGACTTCCTGGAGCGTGGGTGAGGACAGGCCATCAGGCTGATGGATCATGTCATAAAAGCACAGGTTGCTGTGGCAGAGCCCGTTTTCCATGGGGCTAGTATGGAGCGGGGGAGGGGGAAACAGCGGCCCCGAGGGGACGGGGGTGGGGGTGAGCCAAACCATCGAGGAGACAGGGCGCCGGGGTGAAGGGAGGGCATCAGAGCCTGAGCAAGCTCTGTAGAGTCGCGGAGGGGCAGGCACACACAGCTGCTGGAAAAGGCATCAGAGAGGAGAGGAAAAACAAACACCCCCAGAGAAGAGATCCGGTTCCCCTGAGGAAGCACTGACAAGGAAGCAGAGATGCTCAGCCTGATCCTGGGGAGCCCAGTGGGGCAGGGCTGAGGGGGCTATGGATGGCCAGACTCAAAGTCTTGAATGTTACTCCAAAGGGGGTCTCTCAAGACCTGGCTCACTCTCATCTCCCCTTCTACCCACAAAGCCCTGGGAACCTGTGGGGGTGATTCTGAGGCTGATTTCCTAGAATATCTGTAGCCATCCCAGTACACATCTGTCCATCCCTGTCTCCTATAAATCCTCCACGCTGACAGTATTCCTGGACTGGGTTTCCTGATCCTCCTGAAGTCGGGCTTCCAGCTTCTAGAAATGCTAGGAAATGGAAGTAGCTCAGTGCTTAGGACTTGTGTTCATGAGATATCTTTTGAATAAAAATAAAAAAGGTAGGATGAAAAGTTATTCTCTCTGAGAGCAGAATACCAGCAGGAAGTCACTGTCTCCTGCAGTCTAATTTTAGAGAGCAGGTGGGCTTAAAGTGCTAAACAAACTGCTTATGGAAGACTGATTTTAATGAGGAGCAGTTCTAGCCTGATGGCCAATCCCTCTTTGACAAATGAGATGGCTCCTATCAATAGCCCCTGCTAGAACAGCACAAAGTGCTTAAAGGCAGCCTGTCATTGTGGGCAGGGAATACTCTCTTCTGAAGACAGACCTGAATTCAAATGCTGACTCCAGCACTTTACAGCTGCCTGACCTTGGGTGAGCTACTGAACCTCCCAGATCCTAACCTCCTTCACTCTAAACCAGGGGCTGGGCCACAATGGGGACAGATGTACAGAAAGCACTTGACACTTGAGAGAACCCCACTGGCGAAATTTTTCTTATCAATGTTTATTAATCAGTTGCAGTGAAAGAATCAGGCTCTTTTCATACCAGCTGGGAGAAATACCAACAACCTCAGATATGCAGATG
The DNA here is from genome assembly GCF_029407905.1 of Bubalus kerabau. NCBI lineage: Eukaryota > Metazoa > Chordata > Mammalia > Artiodactyla > Bovidae > Bubalus > Bubalus kerabau. Next base: position 50,238,109 of record NC_073628.1, on the reverse strand, counting down.
ACACCACCCTAATGGCAGAAATTGAAGAGGAACTAAAGAGCCTTTTGATGAAGGTGAAAGAGGACAGTGAAAAAGCTGGCTTAAAACTCAACATTCCAGCCATAGAAGGAACATACCTCAACATAATAAAAGCCATATATGATAAACCCACAGCAAACATTATCTTCAATGGGGAAAAATTGAAAGCATTTCCCCTAAAGTCAGGAACAAGACAAGGGTGCCCACTCTTACCACTACTATTCAACATAGTTTTAGAAGTTTTAGCCACAGCAATCAGAGAAAAAAAAGAAATAAAAGGAATCCAGATTGGAAAAGAAATAAAACTCTCACTGTTTGCAGATGACATGATCCTCTACATAGAAAACCCTAAAGACACCATCAGAAAATTACTAGAGCTAATCAATGAATATAGTAAAGTTGCAGGATATAAAATTAACACACAGAAATCTCTTGCATACCTACATAGTAACAATGAGAAACCAGAAAGAGAAATTAAGGAAACAATTCCATTCACCATTGCAACGAAAAGAATAAAATACTTAGGAATAAATATTACTAGAGCTAATCAATGAATATAGTAAAGTTGCAGGATATAAAATTAACACACAGAAATCTCTTGCATACCTACATAGTAACAATGAGAAACCAGAAAGAGAAATTAAGGAAACAATTCCATTCACCATTGCAACGAAAAGAATAAAATACTTAGGAATAAATCTACCTAAAGAAACAAAAGACCTATATATAGAAAACTATAAAACACTGATGAAAGAAATGAAAGATGACACAAATAGATGGAGAAATATACCATGTTCATGGATTGGAAGAATCAACATAGTGAAAATCAGTATACTACCCAAAGCAATCTAAAGATTCAATGCAATCCCTATCAAGCTACCAACAGTATTTTTCACAGAACTAGAACAAATAATTTCACAATTTGTATGGAAATACAAAAAAACCTTGAATAGCCAAAGCAATCTTGAGAAAGAAGAATGGAACTGGAGGAATCAACCTACCTGACTTCAGACTATACTACAGAGCTACAGTCATTAAGACAGTATGGTACTGGCACGAAGACAGAGACACAGACCAATGGAACAAAATAGAAAGCCCAGAAATAAACCCATACACCTACAGTCACCTTATTTTTGATAAAGGAGGCAAGAATATACAGTGGGGCACAGACAGCCTATTCAATAAATGGTGCTGGGAAAACTGGACAGCCGCATGTAAAAGAATGAAACTAGAACACTTTCTAACACCATACACAAAGATAAACTCAAAATGGTTTAAAGACCTAAATGTAAGTCCAGAAACTATAAAACTCCTAGAGGAAAACAGGCAAAACACTCTCTGACATAAATCACAGCAGGCTCCTCTATGCCCCACCTCCCAGAGTAATGGAAATAAAAGCAAAAATAAACAAATGGGACCTAAGTAAACTGAAAAGCTTTTGCACAATGAAGGAAACTATAAGCAAGGTGAAAAGACAGCTTTCAGAATGGGAGAAAATAATAGCAGCTTATGCAGCTCAATTCCAGAAAAATAAATGACCCAATCAAAAACTGGGCCAAAGAACTAAACAGACATTTCTCCAAAGCAGACATACAGATGGCTAACAAACACATTAAAAGATGCTCAACATGATTCATTATCAGAAAAATGCAAGTCAAAACCACAATGAGGTACCATTTTACGCTGGTCAGAATGGCTGCTATCAAAAAGTCTACAAACAATAAATGCTGGAGAGGGTGTGGAGAAAAGGGAACCCTCTTACACTGTTGGTGGGAATGCAAACTAGTACAGCCACTATGGAGAACAGTGTGGAGATTCCATAAAAATCTGGAAACAGACCTCCCATACAACCCAGCAATCCTACTGCTGGGCATACACACTGAAGAAAGCAGAATTGAAAGAGACACGTGGACCCCAATGTTCATCGCAGCACTGTTTACAATAGCCAGGACATGGAAGCAACCTAGAAGTTGACTGGCAGACAAATGGATAAGAAAGCTGTGGTACATGTACACAATGGAATATTACTCAGCTATTAAAAAGAATGCATTTGAATCAGTTCTAATGAGGTGGATGAAACTGGAGCCTATTATACAGAGCAAAGTAAGTCAGAAAGAAAACTACCAAAACAGTATATTAACACATATATATGGAATTTAGAAAGATGGTAACAATGACCCTGTATGCGAGACAGCAAAAGAGACACAGATGTAAAGGACAGACTTTTGGACTCTGTGGGAGAAGGTGAGGGTGGGATGCTTTGAGAGAGTAGCATTGAAACATGTATATTATCAAATGTGAAACAGATCACCAGTCCAGGTTCTATGCATGAGACAGGGTGCTCAGGGCTGGTGCACTGGGATGACCCTGAGGGATGGGATGGGAGGGAGGTGGGAGGAGGGGTTCAGGATGGGGATGCATGTACACCCATGGCTGATTCATGTCAATGTATGGCAAAAAGCACAGCAATATTGTAAAGTAATTAGCCTCCAATTAAAATAAATAAATTAATAATAAAAAAACCCCTCAACATTAAGAAACCTAAGATCATGGCATGTGGTCCCATCACTTCATGGCAAATAGATGGGGAAACAATGGAAACAGTGAGAGACGTGATTTTCTTGGGCTCTAAAATCACTCTGCTGATAAAGGTTTGCATAAAGCTATGGTTTTTCCAGTAGTCATGTGTGGATCTGAGCGTTGGACTATAATGAAGGTTGAGCGCTGGAGAACTGAGGCTTTCAAATTGTGGCTCTGAAGGAAACTCTTGAGAGTTCCTTGGACAGAAAGGAGATCAAACCAGTCAATACTAAAGGATATCAACCCTGCATATTCATTGGAAGGACTGATGCTGAAGCTGAAACTCCAATACTTTGGCCACCAGGTGTGAAGAGCCGACTCTCTGGGAAAGACTCTGATGCTGGGAAAGATTGAAGGCAGGAGGAAAAGGGGATGACAGAGGATGAGATGGTTGGATTGCGTCATCAACTCAATGGATATGAGTTTGAGAATCTCTGGGAGATGGTGAAGGACAGGAAAGCCTGGCACGCTGCACTCCATGGGGTCGCAAAGAGTCGGACACGACTTAGGGACCAAACAAGAACAACAAATCATGTGATGAGTTGATATTAGGCAGAAACAAGAGTAAGCCATGACAAGGAAACCACAGCAGAGGATGGAGGCTGAGTGCAACAGCACAGGTGCCTGGCAGGCCAGATTTGCTTACCTGAATCACAGCGGTGGCATTAGCAGGTGTAAAGACTGGGCTGTTGTCATTCACATCAGAAATATCGATGTTGACAGTGGCAGTTGAGGACATCGCAGGCATGCCGCTGTCTACTGCTTGGACGAGCAGGGAGTATCCAGACACCTACCAAAGCACAAAGGGCCCACAGTAAAGATCACGGTGCCTGCTTCCTTCTGGGCCCACACAGAGGTGCTGTGGGCTTGCTATGCTCTGCTAAACATGAGCTGTCTTTGCTTTGAGTCTTTGGACCAGGTTTCTCAACCTGGGCACCAGCTGGCATTTGGAGCCAGATCATTCTTTGTTGCCAGGGGATGATCTGTGCATTGTAGGATGTTTAGCAGCACCCCTGGTCTCTACCCACTGGAAGCCAATATTGCCTCTGACCATTTGTCAGAAACAAAAATGTCTCCAAGTGTTGCCAGATGTCCCCTGGGGGCACATCGCCCCTGTTTAGAAGCACGGCTCTTGGCCTTGTTTAAATCACTGCAGTTGCCACCACTGATCTGTCTCCTGTGTCAGTTTTGATACTTCGGGAGTACCTTATGGGGCTCTATCACACAGTGAGATCTTTCTAAGCCTCATGTCTATGGCATCTTTTTCCGTATGTTAACTTCACGTTGAAGACACATTTTTAGTCAAAAAAGACAATGTTTAGAAACTTGGTTTCACCTTGACAGAGGAATCTTCTGAATCATTCTTTCTGACCTAGATACCTTCAGGTAGTCCTTTTGTGTCTTCTCACTTAGGGCCAATGCTGCTCATGAAATCAGGACCACAGAATCCCAATGCTGAATGTACTTTTCTGCCTTCTTGCTTTGGAAGGACAGAAATTCAAACCATTCAGAAATATACACTTTTGCTTTTTCTTTAAAACTTCCCTAAATAAGAAACCATCAGTATCTATTGGAAGCAAGTTCTTTCAAAGGTTTTAATGCAAATATTCCCTGCTGCATTTCAGCCCATTTCTATTTACTCCCATTATTTAGAATGGAGAGTGCTCGCATGCTCAGTTGCTCAGCTCTGTCCAACTTTTTGCCACCCCGTGGACGGTAGCAGTTCTGTGTCCTGTGTAGCCCGCCAGGCTCCTCTGTCCATGGGATTTCCCAGGCAAGAATACTGGAGTGGGCTGCCATTTCCTTCTCCAAGGGATCGTCCCAACCCAGGTATCAAAATCGTGTCTCTGCAGCTCCTGCATTGACAGGTAGATTCTTTACCACTGAGCCACCTGGGAAGCCCATTTAGAATGGAGAACCTCCCTACTTATACTCACAGAATCCATGCCTGATTTCAGTGAAGGGGGTGGGGATCGTGGATGGGAAGGGAGCAGGCCTGAACTAGCTTACCCGTTCCCGGTCCAATTTCTTCTTAACTTTCACAAGTCCCAAGACAGGATCCACAGCAAATTCATTATCCCGGTCTCCATTCACAATGGAAAAACGAATCTGTGCATTGGGCTGGCTGTCTGCATCTTCTGCTATTAGCTTCACAGGACACAAACAAAACAAAGATATGACAGGGGAGACCCAGGAAAGGTCTATTCTTAGGGTCCAGGTCTACACAAATGGGCACTGCTCTGACAGGTTTCTTGGGTGCATTGCTCACCAGTGCCAGCAATCAGGCCCCAGGGGGAGAGATTTTGGGTTAACCTAAGAAGGAAAGCAGCATTACTGGAACTGTTATTTTATTTCTCTTCATTTTCATCTGAATGCAGCCTGATGCTTATTAGGCCTGATTTCCCTCAGTCCTTGAGCCAGTTAAGACAGACCCCAGACTAACTGATAGGGATACTTCAGTAATTCTTTCCCAATTCTGCAAAACAATGATCTCTGCCACTGAGTTGTATGTTTTGTAAACCTATGCACTTCCATGTTAAGGAAGTCCAAGAGAACTTCCTTTTCCACACGGCTAACATGCAGACCCACTGTCTCCTGCTCTGCATTGCTGGTTTGGCATTTGCATGTACAGAAATAGTCTCATATAGTTCCAGGCCCCAGGAGAGAGGGCCTGCAGGGTCTACCAGGGAGGTATAAAGAAGGAACATCCCCAACCTGGTGCTGCAGGAGCCAGGAAGGCACCCCTCCAGCCTAGGGGTGGTGAGGGTCCTGAGGATGGGGCTCCCTGTTTCCCGATGTAACTTTCATATCTAAGAGAACCTGTGTTCTCTTAACACATGTTCTTACTGCTATTAGAAAAAAGTTGCTTCCAGAAAGAGCTCCTCTAAGAGTGGCCAATCGATCTTAAGCTTGATCCTATTTGGAGCTGCCTTACCGTGTGTGTGTGTGTGTGTGTGTGTGTGTGTGCACGTGTGTGTGTGTGTGTATGTATGTGTGTGTGTGTGTTTGGTGTGAGGCAGGTGAAAATAATTTTTTTCTGTCCTTAGACTTGTCATCTAAGTTACAAACTAATAGCAGCTATTAGGAATTAATTCCATGGTCTGTTTTGTTTTCTTGAAAAACATCTACTCCTGGGAGGAAAGTGGTAAAAGATTGCCTACCCTTTGCTGTAAATGAACTTATCAGACCCTCTCTAACAGACAAAAGGGGGGAGGAGCAGCTGAAAGACTGGTGTCTGAGTAGAGTTCCTTGGGGATCAAAGGGAGCCTGAAAGGAGAAAGTGTGAAGAGAATCCAAGAGGGACTTTGCTCACTTTTTCACTCTCTTGAAGACCATTCATCCAAAATACCTAGACCTCTGAAATGGCACCTACCAAAATGACTGAGCCCCCGACCGCAGCGTCTTCACTTATGACAGCACTGTACACGTCCTGGCTGAACTCGGGAGGGCTGTCGTTCACATCCGTGAGGTTGATGCCGACAGTGGCCACAGCGCTGAGGGCAGGCGTCCCGCCGTCTTTCGCTTCCACCACCAGGTAAAACTTGCTGCATGATTCATAGTCCAGGGCCTCAGATACAGAAATACCCCCTTTGAAGAAAAATGGGGAGTTTTAGATTTAATCAGGAAAAAAAGAAACACTCTGGTCAGCAGCTCCACAATCATGGTAATATCTGTGACATCGTCTCCAGCCAAGACTCTGAGATATTCAGGAATTTGTTGACTTAATGCCTGCTGAAAGCATCCCAAAGTCTGATTAACGCTGTCAGTTAAAACACAGCTACCCACCAGACACAACACTGAAGAAATCGAGTCTTTGTTTATTTCTGCAACAGTGTCAGAATCCCTCAAGCAGCTGGAAATCTCTGGCATTATTCACCCTTATGGGAAGAGGGGCAGGAGAAAGTGGCCCCCGGAAATGTCTCCCCAGGATTCCTCCAGAAGACCCAGGCAGACTGGGACTGAGCCAAGATGCATCAATGTGATTCTATGACCTCAACCCTCATCAGTTAGTGTATGTGTGTGCGTGCTAAGTCACTTCTGTTGTGTCCGATTCTGTACTACACTATGGACTGTAACCCACCAGGCTCCTCTGTCCATGAGATTCTCCAGGAAAGAATACTGGAGTCGGTTGCCATTTCCTCCTCCAGGGGATCTTCCCCACCCAGGGACTGAATCCCTGTCTCTATATCTCCTGCATTCACAGACAGGTTCTTTACCAGTAGCACCACCTGGGAAGGACCAGTTAGTATATACTTGTGAACTTCACCTAAGTCTTAAATTGAATTACCCACTAAGGTGCCTTACCTACTCACAATGTGCTTATCTAAAACTTTTAGGTCACAAAGAGGACAAAGAAAATTAAGGATACTGTAACATGCTGGAGAAGGAAACACTTGGGAATCTGTAACCAAAAGAAGTGTGAGTTTAGTGTCCACAACTACAGAGAAGAGCTAACACTCATGAAAGTGAAAGTGAAAGTCACTTAGTCATGTCAGACTCTTTGCGACCCCATGGTCCATACAGTCCATGGAATTCTCCAGGCCAGAATACTGGAGTAGGTAGCCTTTCCCTTCTCCAGGGGATCATCCCAACCCAGGTCTCCTGCATTGCAGGCAGATTCTTTACCAGCTGAACCACAGGGGAAGCCCAAGAATACTGGAGTGGGTAGCCTATCCCTTCTCCAGTTGATCTTCCCTACCCAGGAATCGAACCGGGGTCTCCTGCACTGCAGGTGGATTCTTTGCCAACTGAGTTATCAGGGAAGCCCAACACTCATGGTACAGTTATTTAAGCAGATAAAAAAGGTGAAAGCAGCTAGCTGGATGGCACCCTCACAACGGGCTCCCTGAGTTCTCTTTCCCATCCATCCTAGTCCTTTCTGGTGGGCAACCTAGTCCTGAGTTCAGCAGTTGGTAGTTGATCACTGTGCCGTTTGCAGGAAAGTTCTCAAGGGCATTTCCCTGGTGACTCAGATGGTAAAGAACCCGCCTGCAATGCAGGAGACCTGGGTTCAACCCCTGGGTAGGGAAGATCCCCTGGAGAAGGGAACGGCTATCCTCTCCGGTATTCTCGCCTGGAGAATCCCATGGACAGAGGAGCTTGGGGGGCTACAGTCCATGGGGTCGCAGTTGGACACGGCTGAACAACTAACACTTTCACCTGGAGAACAGTCACTGAGATCAAGGTGAGTACATTTCGTTCATTCTCTTTCCAGACAGGCAGCGTCTCTAGCAGCTAAGGCTGCCTCTACTTAAGGTGAGAAGCAGAAGTCATACTCATAACAAGGGCCTCTTTCTTGCCATAATTAAGTTTTCTTAGCAATTACCACCTCTAGTGCTTTATTTTACATCCCAGTCTCGTTATCCAGAGCCATATTTAAACAGTACTTAACCACTCCTCATGGTATTCATATACAATGGCCATAACTAGACAAGCTAAGGCTAACACATATTTAAATGAGGAAAACTCCCACACATTTTAATTTGAAATAATGACCTTAATAAGCAGGGTTACTGCTGGGAAAAGCAGCTACTGCAATCCTTTCATTAGTTTTCACCCTCCCATTCTAAGGGCAGGGACTATATCTCCTCCAATTTTTTCACCCTCGTGGCATAGCTGTGTTACGTAGAGGTTAGAGAATGTATCCCAGAGTCAGGAAGATCTGAATTCAAATTCTGGATTCCCCACTCCCATCCCCACTTACTCTCACTGGAGGAATTATTTAACCTCCCTGAAGCTGATTTTCTCATATGGAAAAAGGGGGAGATAACTAGCAGGAATCGGTAAATAACAGGAGTCTGGCATATTTGCCATATTAGATGACAGTGCTGCTAATTATGATAGTTTCTTGTTCATACTTACTGGATTATCCAACAGAAAATGGACCTTCTTTACCCTCTGGCTCAAGAAGCGCATATTCCTTGAGAGACAAGGGGATTATGTCCAATGGCCAGAAGGTGTCAGAGACTGACTTTTCTTATCTGTGAATAAGGGACTGCCTTGCTCATTCATGGGAGGGAGGAGGTAAACAAATGAGAATAGCCAGAAAGAATGAAAGGATGGAGCCAAAGCAAAAAGAATACCCAGCTGTGGATGTGACTGGTGATAGAAGCAAGGTCTGATGCTGTAAAGAGCAATATTGCATAGGAACCTGGAATGTCAGGTCCATGAATCAAATCCCTTATGATTATACAGTGGAAGTGAGAAATAGATTTAAGGAACTAGATCTGATAGATAGAGTGCCTGATGAGCTATGGAATGAGGTTCGTGACACTGTACAGGAGACAGGGATCAAGACCATCCCCATGGAAAAGAAATGCAAAAAAGCAAAATGGCTGTCTGGGGAGGCCTTACAAATAGCTGTGAAAAGAAGAGAAGCAAGAAGCAAAGGAGAAAAGGAAAGATATAAACATCTGAATGGAGAGTTCCCAAGAATAGCAAGAAGAGATGAGAAAGCCTTCTTCAGGGATCACTGCAAAGAAATAGAGGAAAACAACAGAATGGGAAAGACTAGAGATCTCTTCAAGAAAATCAGAGATACCAAGGGAACATTTCATGCAAAGATGGGCTCGATAAAGGACAGAAATGGTATGGACCTAACAGAAGCAGAAGATATTAAGAAGAGATGGCAAGAATACACAGAAGAACTGTACAAAAAAGGTCTTCACAACCCAGATAATCACAATGGTGTGATCACTGACCTAGAGCCAGACATCCTGGAATGTGAAGTCAAGTGGGCCTTAGAAAGCATCACTACGAACAAAGCTAGTGGAGGTGATGGAATTCCAGTTGAGCTATTCCAAATCCTGAAAGATGATGCTGTGAAGTGCTGCACTCAATATGCCAGCAAATTTGGAAAACTCTGCAGTGGCCACAGGACTGGAAAAGGTCAGTTTTCATTCCAATCCCAAAGAAAGGCAATGCCAAGGAATGCTCAAACTACTGCACAATTGCACTCATCTCATACGCTAGGAAAGTAATGCTCAAAATTCTCCAAGCCAGGCTTCAGCAATATGTGAACCATGAACTTCCTAATGTTCAAGCTGGTTTTAGAAAAGGCAGAGGAACCAGAGATCAAATTGCCAACATCCGCTGGATCATGGAAAAAGCAAGAGAGTTCCAGAAAAACATCTATTTCTGCTTTATTGACTATGCCAAAGCCTTTGACTGTGTGGATCACAATAAACTGTGGGAAATTCTGAAAGACATGGGAATACCAGACCACCTGACCTGCCTCTTGAGAAATCTGTATGCAGGTCAGGAAGCAACAGTTAGAACTGGACATGGAACAACAGACTGGTTCCAAATAGGAAAAGGAGTACATCAAGGCTGTATATTGTCACCCTGCTTATTTAACTTATATGCAGAGTACATCATGAGAAATGCTGGGCTGGAAGAAGCACAAGCTGGAATCAAGATTGCTGGGAGAAATATCAATAACCTCAGATATGCAGATGATACCACCCTTATGGCAGAAAGTGAAGAGGAACTAAAAAGCCTCTTGATGAAAGTGAAAGTGGAGAGTGAAAAAGTTGGCTTAAAGCTCAACATTTAGAAAATGAAGATCATGGCATCTGGTCCCATCACTTCATGGAAAATAGATGGGGAAACAGTGGAAATGGTGTCAGACTTTATCTTTTTGGGCTCCAAAATGACTGCAGATGGTGACTGCAGCCATGAAATTAAAAGACGCTTACTCCTTGGAAGGAAAGTTATGACCAACCTAGATAGCATATTCAAAAGCAGAGACATTACTTTGTCAACAAAGGTCTGTCTAGTCAAGGCTATGGTTTTTCCTGTGGTCATGTATGGATGTGAGTGTTGGACTGTGAAGAAGGCTGAGCACTGAAGAATTGATGCTTTTGAACTGTGGTGTTGGAGAAGACTCTTGAGAATCCCTTGGACTGCAAGGAGATCCAACCAGTCCATTCTGAAGGAGATCAGCCCTGGGATTTCTTTGGAAGGAATGATGCCAAAGCTGAAACTCCAGTACTTTGGCCACCTCATGAGAAGAGTTGACTCATTGGAAAAGACTCTGATGCTGGGAGGGATTGGGGGCAGGAGGAGAAGGGGACGACAGAGGATGAGATGGCTGGATGGCATCACTGACTCGATGGATGTGAGTCTGGGTGAACTCCAGGAGTTGGTGATGGACAGGGAGGCCTGGCGTGCTGCGATTCATGGGGTCGCAAAGAGTTGGACATGACTGAGCGACTGAAGTGAACTGAACTGAACTGATGAAAGAGCTTGGAGAACATTGATATAAACACTATGAAAATACAAGGATGAGCATGTTTACTTTTCAAAGATCAGCCAAACTTTTTTCTGAATATCCATCTTCATTTACTCAAAGTAGCCTTAATTCATATTAACTCCCTCAGGAAAAGAAAGCCCTGGGGTTCTATTTTTGTTCTCTTGGTTTCTCTCTAGATATCTTTTCCCCAGGGGACGCCACATCATACCCCGAGTTTGCAAAGGTTATGGTGAGAAATGGAAGTGCTCTGGCCAGGAGGAGTGAAAGCGAACATGTTAGTGGCTCAGTCACGTTCAGCTCTTTGCGACTCCATGGACCAGCTGCCTCCATTCATGGGATGTTCCAGGCAAGAATACTGGAGTGGGATGTACCCAGAAGTCGAACCTGGGTCTCTTGCATTGCAGGCAGACTCCTGACTGGCTGAGCCACGAGGGAATTTCTAAGGATGCCCCCTGCCGAATTTCAACTCCATGCTGTGGGCTCACGGGGCAAATCCTTGGCCTGTAGGTTTGCCCTAGGATTTTTCAGATAGGAAAGCTCAGGAGGAGTAGTGTGGTTCAAGATGGGGAGACAGTATTTGCAGACGGAGCCTAAGGGTTTGATTGGGTATCTCTCTTTTCTGTTGGCTTGTTGTGTTAACTTGGGCTGTATGTCTCTCTGTGTGAAGTGCTCCTGGAGATTCGCCTCCACTTGGCCTGTCCGCACTCAGGCTGTGGGTCTCTGGTCACCTCCCAAGGCAGACATTAAAGAGTGATCAGCGTGGTCACCTTGAGACCTTCTCAACTCAGCACCCAGCCAGCTGGAATGGCCACTGTGTTTGATTCTAGCCCCTGGAGAGGGAAATGGCAACCCACTCCAGTATTCTTGCCTGGAGAATCCCATGGACAGAGGAGCCTGACAGGTTCATGGGGTTGCAAAGAGTCGGACATGACTGAGCAACTTCACTTCATCCTTAGAACAGAGCATCATAGGGCACTCTGGAGTCTGGGTGTAGGTCCTGCTAGGAGATTTGTTGGTCCACTTAGAAGGATGATTGATTAGAAAGGGCTAGGAGGAGAAGCAGGGTATGGCATAGCCTTGCATGCTAAGTACGTTGCTGTTTACCCACCTGTCTTTGGATTGATCCTAAATTTCCCCTGCTCATTTCCAGACCGGATGAGATAAGTAATCTCAGCATTTGTGCCTATATCTTTGCTGGTGGCAAAAACAGCAAGGACTTGGGTGCCAGGGGAGGTGTCCTCAGGCACTGACACCAGGTAGTCCCTCCTTTCGAACACAGGGGGGTTGTCGTTGACATCCAGAACGGTGATGCTGATGGTGGCCAGAGAGGACAGCGCCCGGCCTGGGCTTTGGTCGGTGGCCTGCACGCGAAGGGTGTAGGAGGACTGCTGCTCTCGGTCCAGTGGGCGCTCCAGGACGACGATGCCAGACGAGCTGTCCACGGAGAAGAACCCATCGGCCGAGTCGGCCAGGGAGTACACGACCTTCCTGTTGACACCTGCGGGAGACAGAGGGCGGGAGTGAACAGGGGCGTGGCCGGACGCCCTCTGCAGAGGAGGACGGCTCTGCCAACTGTCTAAGGGACATGCAAAGGAGCACGGGAGCTGTAGCAAGGTTCCTACAGCTTTGGTCCCACAGCAAGTTCAGCTTGTAAAATATATACACCCAGACCAAACGGTAAAGAAATGGAAAACACTGGCCTCGAATATCAGAAAGAGCTGGATCTAAAGCAGAATGCCTTGCAGGCGTCACGCTGCTATAAGTCTTTAACTAATGTTTTCAAATAACTGACTAGCTGTCTTGATCACGTTAGAGAGACTGACTTCAATTCTTTTGGCTCTTGTGGTTTCCAGAAGTCACATTCTTTCTTACCTGCCTATGTCAAATAAGATGAAAATGATTTGGAAAGAAGAAAGAATATATAGGCTATAATTATTCAAACCCTCGACCAATTTCTTTATATATTTATAATCCCCATCTGAAACTATTCTATTGAGGATTACCATATATTTTCTAATAAACAAGCCAGGAGCCTTAAAAAAAGAAAAAAGAAATAGTTGAGTCTTCTTAATATATTAAAGAATCCCATGAGTTTAAACTCTAAGATGTCAATAAGTATAAGGATCAAGATGTGCCACAGAAAGAGAAATATAAATTAATGAATTAATTACTTTGAAACATTTTTATCTAGAATCTATCAGACATTATTCTAGGGGCTAGAGAGTCCCAAAATGGTAAGGGTCTGACATTTCATGAAGGAAAATATTACATTCTGTTGAGTGTAAATAAGACATGAACAAGAACAATTAATCTGTAAAATATATGGGATGTGGGGGAGGAAAAGGGAGAAAAATGAAGCCATGAGTGGGGGGATCATGAGTGCTGGGGGAGAGGGAGGTTGGGAGCTGGAGGGAAGGCAGTGGTTATTTCAATACAGCGGTGGGAAGTTTGCACTTGAGTGAAGATGCAAAGGAGGGGAGGAGGGGGCAGCGCAGACATCTGGGGAAGAGACGGCAGGTGGGGACCCCCGGGAGCAGGGGCGTTCGTGAGTCAGGCTGGTGTGACTGAGGAGATGCGGGAGCGCATCGGCATAACCAGAGCCGAGGAGAAACACATGGAGGGAGAGAGACACGGGAGGAGGGAGACGTGGGATGAGGAAGACGCGGGAGGAGGGAGACGTGGGACGAGGAAGACGCGGGAGGAGAGAGAGGTGGGAGGAGGGAGACGTGGGAGGAGGGGGATGAGGGAGGAAGGGGATGCGGGAGGAGGGAGACATGGGAAGAGGAGGACGTGGGAGGAGGGAGATGCGGGAGGAGGGAGATATGGGAGGAGGGAGACACAGGAGGAGAGGGACGCAGGAGGAGAGAGAGGTGGGAGGAGGGAGATGTGGGAGGAGGGAGACGCGGGAGGAGAGGGACGTGGGAGGAGGGGGATGCGGGAGGAGGGAGACACGGGAAGAGGAGGACGTGGGAGGAGGGAGATGCGGGAGGCGAGAGAGGCAGGAGGAGGCAGACGCGGGAGGAGGGAGACGTGGGAGGAGGAAGGGGACGCAGTGGGAGGGAGACGCGGGAGGAGGAGGAGAGAGGCGGGGGAGGAGGGAGACTGGGTAAGGAGGGAGACATGGGGGGAGGAAGGGGACACAGGAGGAAGGAGATGTGGGAGGAGGGAGACGTGGGAGGAGGAAGGAGACGCGGGGGTAAGGAGATGCTGGAGGAGGAGAGACGCGGGGGGAGGAGGGGGACGCGGGAGGAGGGAGACGTGGGAGGAGGGAGACGTGGGAGGAGGAAGGGGACGCGGGGGTAAGGAGATGCTGGAGGAGGAGAGACGCGGGGGGAGGAGGGGGACGCGGGAGGAGGGAGACGTGGGAGGAGGGAGACGTGGGAGGAGGAAGGGGACGCGGGGGTAAGGAGATGCTGGAGGAGGAGAGACGCGGGGGGAGGAGGGGGACGCGGGAGGAGGGAGACGTGGGAGGAGGAAGGGGATGCGTGGGGAGGGAGAAGCGGGAGGAGAAGGTGAGACGCGAGAGGAGGAGGGGGAGGTGGAGGGAGGAGGGGGAGGCGGGGGAGGCGGGGGCAGGCGGGGGGAGGAGGGGGAGGCGTAAGAGTGGGGAGGCGAGAGCAGGGCGCTGACAGCATGGGGCAGATTTCACGGGCGATGGTCCCGGTGGTGAGGTGGGAGGCCTGGTGGCTCTGAGAAGGAGGCACGTGATGTGACTCAGCTATTCACAGGCGCTCAGGCGGCTGGTGCTGAACAGAACAGCAAGACAGAAGGCAGAAAAGACACGGGCCTCCCAGTGTCCAGAGCAGCGCTATGTACAACAGCCAAGACACACAGGCAACCGAAGTCGACATCAAGAGAGGAATGGATAAAACAGATACAGCATATATATACAATGGAATATTACTCAGCCATAAAAGAAATGAAATTGGGCCATTTGTAGGGGTGTGGATGGACCTAGAGTGAAGTGAGTCAGAAAGAGAAAAACAAATATTGGATATTAATGCATATACGTGGAATCTAGAAATATGGTACAGATGATCTTATCTGCAATAGAGAAACAGAGCTGCAGACATAGAAAACAAATGTATGGATGTTAAGGGGACAAATGGGGAGTTGGGGTGGGATAAATTGGGACTAGGATGGACATATACACGCTGTTGATGCTATGTACAAAATAGATAACTAACGAGAACCTACTGGATAGCTTGGGGAACCCTATTCGGTGCTCTGTGGTAACCTGAATGGGAAGGAAATTCAAAAAAGAGGGGATATATGTTTATATATAGCTAATTCACTTTGCTGAACAGTAGAAGCTATTAATATTAATTATTAAATAGGACAACATTGTGAAGCAACTATGCCCCAATAAAATGTAGAAACAAGCAAAAAGACAGGAAGAGGAGACATGCTGGCAGTCCCTGCAGGAAGACGGGCAGTGATAAGGGCAGCTGGGACAGACGGTGGAGCTGGGGGTGAGAGGCAGTCAGGCTCCAGGTGTACTCTGAACAGGCAGGAGTGAGAAGTGAGGGGCCCAAATGAATTCAGAATTTGGAGATGGGGAGAATAGGTGGAGCTGGCAGGGCATGGATGTAAATGTCAGAGAAGATCCCAGAATGACTATTGGGTTTTTGTCTGAGCCACTGAAAAGATGAGGTTTTCATCAGCTACCATGAAGGGCTTCCCAGGTGGCACCAGTGATAAAGAATCCGCTTGCCAATGCAGAAGATGTGAGAGACTTGGGTTTGATCCCTGGGTTGGAAAGATTCCCCTGGAGGAGGAAATGGTAACCCACTCCAGTGTTCTTGCCTGGAGAATCCTATGGACAGAGGAGCCTGGTGGACTACAGTCTATAGGATTGCAGAGTTGGACACAACTGAAGTGACTTAGCACACACACATGCCATGAAGAGGGCTGAAGGAGGACTAAAATCTGATCAAAAGATAATGGGCCCCATTGGGATATAGACTGAGTGTGAGATGGGCATTTTATATTTAAGTGGAGATTCAAGTAGAAAGTTTGTATAGGAGGCTGGAGATCAGAGGAGATGTCCAAACTGGAGTTATATTTTGAAAGGTCATCAGCATTCAGAGAACCAGCAGAGCCATAAATGGATGTGATCGTAAGGGAATATAAAGAAAAAAAAAAAAAAGAAAAAGAAAAGAAATCCAATGGCCAGCAAGCCTAGAGCATCCCAACAAAGAAGGGAGAGATTTTGTCAGAGGGTGGTTTCTAGTTCTATGACTCAAAGAAATGCACTTTGTTATCAAAATGTCATTTTACCTTAATATATACTAAAGCTAAAACATACAAACCAGGAAATGTCCATTAACAACCAACGAATCAGTGAATGATGATTGGATCAACTTTTGGTTCTGAAGATTGATTATACTATTTTTATCCTAGGGTCTCAGCACTTCAAAATGGTTTATTATAAGCCTCCAAGTCTCTAGGAGTTATAGTTTATAAGCAAAATAGAACAACTTCATGGGTGGAAAAGCATCATGTTGTCCTAAATGCTCTTAATGAAGACAGTATGACAGCTACCTGAAAATGTCTTTTGTGAATCACAGATCCTTAGAATATAAGCTCTTAGAGGGAGGACCTACATATGTGCTGTTTTCTCTTATACCATCTCACCATGGGGACAGGCCTTTGGCATTAATAAGAGGTAAACATTTTATTCCCTCAGCGTACAATTTCCCTTAAGCCAAAATTCCCAGCAAACCAATAAAATCACGTATCTGGAGGGAATGACATAAACTGCATTATGTGGCTTTAACCAAAAGGTCAACATTGAGAGTCTGCCCTTGGTTCCATTCCAGAGAGGCCATTTTCCCCAAAGTTTCATCATTTACTTTTATTTCTCTTTCAAAACCATCACCCTGTGATATATAAACACCAACCTCTGATTTTATTGGTGCTGGGATTAAAAACAAGAAGTCATTCCTATTTCCTTGCTGCCCCTTGAAATAAGGCCCCAAAGCAAAGCTTTAGGGATGCTTTCTGGCTATTTTTAGAAGTGGCTGCAAGACTAAATTATCCATCATACACTCCTGGGGTGAATACATGGAGGACTGCAGAGGTGATCAAGCTTTTACCTGAAAGAGAATAACCCTGCCTGAGTGTCTGAGTGACTATGTCCTAGAAGCTGCCCTGACCGATCTGATGGCCTTGGGACACCTCTCAAAGGGCACAAAGATGAATTCATGGAAACACACCGGCAATTGACATAAATATACCACTTCCTTCCTTGTTAGTTGCTTAGTT
Source organism: Bubalus kerabau (assembly GCF_029407905.1). Taxonomy (NCBI): domain Eukaryota; kingdom Metazoa; phylum Chordata; class Mammalia; order Artiodactyla; family Bovidae; genus Bubalus; species Bubalus kerabau. The sequence continues at coordinate 50,220,990 of NC_073628.1, read as the reverse complement.
GTGTCTGACTTTGTGCAAACCCGTGGACTGTAGCCTGCCACACTCCACTGTCCAGGGGATTTTCCAGGGAAGAATACCGGAATGGGTTGTCATTCTCTTCTCCAGGGGATCTTTCTGACCCAGGGATAGAACCTAGGTCTACCGAATTGCAGGCAGATTCTTGACTGTCTGAGCCACCAGGGAAGACCAAGAATACTGGAGTGGGTTGCCATTTCTTTCTCCAGGGTATCTTCCCCTAGGAATCAAACCTGGGTTTCCTGCATTATAGGTAGATTCTTTACCAACTGAGCCACAAGGGAAGCCCAAATATACCACATGGGTTTTCAAATCACATATTCCCTGGGAATTTGACTCCCCGCCAGCATATGGAACACCACTATCCCCAACAAATAAGGCGTGGCAGGATATCCACGCAGGACCTTTCATCTGAACACTGGCCAACAAGATCACCCCCTTCAGAGACGCACAAGCTGAGGGCTGGGCGATCTGCCCATTGCCGCAAGCATTTTTAGGTAAGCACGAGGGACAAAGTCCTCTTTCCAGGAGCTCTGCTTCTGGATAAGCTTCCTCTTCAGGCTTGAAGACCAGGCAGGAATAAAGCAATTTCTGACTCTGTTCTGAAAGCCAGTGTGCTCCAACCCGCTGAGCTGGGAGAGGCAGGGGCTGGGTTTGTGCCCTGGCGCTCTCTGTGGCAGCAAGACCCAAAGGCGAGGTGCTTCTCATGGCTGCCTGTGTGTCCTTCACCGGGACCGAGAGCTGAAATCTAAAAATATTCCTGTGTTCCCAGCCTGCAGATTTCTCGCCCAGCCTTCAGCTCTGCACAGACACCCATGCAGGAGAGCGGTGTTCTCTGAGCATCCAGCCCTGTGGCAGGAGCCCTACGTTTACAAGGCTGACATCAATCAGTGACGCAAAGACCACGGCTCCCCTTTGGGCAGGTTCTGTTAATTTAAAACTTGGTAACAGGGTTTTTCTGCTTTAGCACAGCAGAAAACCATCCCCTGTCCCACACGTTGCTGACCCCAAGTCCCTGCCCCCCATACACTATTTCTGACGGTATCCTGGGCATGCACACCAGGAGGAGCAGGGAGAGTCATGGTTGACCTCACCTTTCTGTACCAGTCAGACTGACATGAAAGCCGCACTAGAAAAGGTGGGGGTAGGGCACCCAAGCCACACACCTGCTCAGAGGTGTCACTTATGATCTGGTAGCTGAAGACAAGAGCAGGATATATTTTTGGAATGTATTAAAACTCCAATTTAGACACAATTGAAACATTTCATTAGTTTCTAGCAATGAAGTCAGATGCATAAATGCCAATGTGCAGGCAATAATTTTGGTGGAGCCCTTGGGTCTCTGCTGTATTACTATGCGATAGGGGTGGTTTTTGTTAAATGAACGCATGTCCTGTCACTAAAATGGAAACTTTCTATCCAAGGGTGTTTGATAAATGCCATCCTTCAAATCTCGATCCTTTCCCTACGTACCTGGCAGAAAATCTGAACCTGAGCAGAAGACTCGCTTGCTAATTGGCCTCATGCTCTCACTGCATGTCACGACATATTATATTAAGGTAAAACATTAACCCATCGTTTTGCATTTATGTTTTTCAGTATGTAATTCTCCTCTCCAATTTGCACCTAATTTAATGAGGATGGAGCTATTTAGCTTCTTAAGATGCTGAAATGCCCGACTACCAAGTATGATTTTCATTGCATGTGAAGTTTCTGCACGTTAACTGCAGCAAATGGAGCAGGCAGGCCTTCAGAGGATTAAAATCAAGTAAAAAGAGAATGACTAAAATCCCAATCTGTTCAAGGAAGTAATAGGTAGTGGCATTTTGTGGAGTGGGCTGGGAGGAAAGAAATAGCACATACAAGTTCCCAGGAGGGAAGGCTGTGAAATCCTGGGGTGGGGGGTGAGGGTTCCAAGGGCTTCTATATTCACTTCTTTTGAAGGTTTCTAAGTGGAAGTTAGGTTCCTCTCATTTGGGCCAAATGGAAATAGATTATTTGGATGGGGGGCATGGGTTGTATGGAGAAGGAAATGGCAACCCACTCCAGTATTCTTGCCTGGAAAATTCCACGGACAGAGGAACCTGGCAGGCTGCATGCAGTCCATGGGGTCACAAAAGAGTTGTATATGACTTAGTGACTAAACAATAAACAAACGGACTGCATATAAACGTCAGAGTGTAAAATGAGAGCATTGTGGTCTCAATGTGGTCCAGCGCTCAAAGACAGGAGACCGTGCTTGTAACCCAAGTACACTTGTGTAGCTTAACCTTGTTGGGTCTCAGGTGTCTTCATTTTTAAAATGATAGAACCTAGGTCCACTGAGATCTAAAATGATCTTCCAGCACTATTTTTTATTTGCAAATTAAATTAATTGGTGTTGGTTTCATTTCTGTTTTCAAAGGGCTCATCCTCTCCTCCAACTGGCCATTAAATCGCTGGACCTCGGCATCCCTGGGCAGTTAGCAAAGGAAAAGTCCACATTAAACCTGATGATGACGAGCTACTGGAATCTTCTGGATGGGATGAAAACTTAACACAGCAGATTCATGCCATTTAGTTACGTGTTGAGAGTTCACACGTATACTTTACAGCAAGGCTTTTACATCTCAGCAAGAAATAACGTCCACTGCCAGGATCATCTGCGAGGATCTCACCTAGTGTCAGAATAACTCAGCTTGATAGTTGAGATTGTTAAAGGTGTTAGAAACAGCACCAAAACCAAATGGCCAGAGCGGTCAACACAGCAAGATTGCTGAGATTTTTTTAATCTGGTCTTTAAAAAACATTGTCTCCTCTCCTTGTGAGAGCAAGCTCCCTGAGCTTCTCGAACCTACAAGAGCACTGCTCTTACTTTGGGGTCTCACGTGGCAGGGGTGCTGACCCTGTCAGGGCAGGGCCTTCTCTGTGACATTCACCTTCCACCCTTCAGCGGCTGCACAGGATCTGGTCTGTCCACGGCACACAGAAAATGTGGACTGTACTAAATTGCTATAAACTGGCTTTTATAAACAGACATGAATTTATACAGAATAGATATCTGGGGGAAGATAATTTGAAATAATCTGATTGCTGAATCAGACTCTAGTAACACTTTTCATTTTGGTTCTAATCACTTATTTTTATATCAGCTTGATATATAGACGTGTCATAATTTATATACAATAATAGGAATGCATTTGTCTGACCAACATACACCTTCATGGAACCAGTATCCTCAAAGCATTTCAATTGTCCCCTAATGTTCCTTCATGTCCCGTGGCTGTCTGCCCCCAAATTCCATGACCTAGGCAAGCTAATAACTTGTTTTTGAACCAACACTTTTTCCTGCCTGCATGACTGCCTATTCATCAGTGCTTGAAATCCCACAAGTACATTTAGATTTCAGTCTTTATGACCCAGGCTTGGTGATTAAGGCACATTCTTATTTAAGCTATAAGGATTATCTTTTGAACAAAAATGCTAAACAAAGCTTTGGTTCTTGCATATGTCATTACATTCCTTTGCGACAGCCTTATCCTTAAAATATAGCACTTTTGAGAGGCGCAAGAGTTCTGTCTGTCTCACTGGAGACCCTGGTTATGACCCTCCCATTTAATAAGGATTTGTCAAGAGCCACTTGTTTGACTATCACGGGCACCTTGTTGAGAGAAGTAGAGCCCAGAAGACACCTCCTTAACTCTAGGAGCTTAGCAACTTGACAAGGAATTACTCATACTATTAACTATGTATTTAAGTAATACCTAAACTATTTGCTTAGGGTTAGAATGCCGAGTTCTTTTGATTCTACCTCTGAGAGCTGTCCTGTTTGTGGCTGGGGCTTAGAGTCAGATAAGGCTCCACCCTCTCTCACCTACCCAGCTGCAAGAGACTTCTAATTGCAAACTCAGACTCCATCCTCTCCTGACTAAACCTAACCAGAGTTAAGCTCCTAAAACTCTGGGTCCAGTCCTGCCCCAGCTGCTCAAGGTTGTCACTGCCTTATCACTTCTTTCAGCAAGAAGTAAAAATGGGGCACTTCCCTAGTGGTCCAGTGGTTAAGATTCCATGCTCCCAGTGCAGGGGTCCCAGGTTCCACCCTTGGTCAGGGAACTAGGTTCCACAAGCCATGCCGCAACTAAGAGTTTGTGTCCCTCAGCTGATTTTGCATGCTGCAACTAAAATCCAGAGTGCCACAAAGGAAGACAGAAGGCCCTGCGTGCTGCAACCTGAGACCCGGGACAGCCGAGTAAATACAAACGGATCATTAAAAAAATGAATAAATAAAAGATTGAGAATGGCTTTCCAGTCCTTTGCAGTCTGGTCGCAACTCACACTCTCCATGTCATTCCCAGCTCCAGTGCCACAGGGGACGGTCTGTTGGAGTCTCTCCTGAGGACACACGTGCATTCATTACTGCAGCTTTCTGCTCACACTCTCACTTCTACTCAGATCACTGTCTTCCCCTCCTTGTCAAAATCCTGCATGTTCTTTGCAGGTTCTGGGACAGCCTCCTTAATTTCCCTTCTTTCTGCTTCCTTAACATCATTTTCACATTCTCAGTAGCTATATTTATGTCCTCTCTCCCACTAGATTAACATATCATTTAGGCAGAGGGACTGGGTCTTTTTCTTCCTTTACATTTTATTCTTTCCCCAGTTTTATTGAGATATAATTGACATACAGCCTATATAAGTTTAAGGTATAAAACATAATGATTTGACTTAACATAAATCATGAAACGATTATCACAGTAGGTTTAGTGAACATCCATCATCTCATATAGAGGTAAAATTTTTAAAAAAGAAAAAAAATATTTTCTTTGTGATGAGAACTCACATAAGATTTACTTTTAACAGATTTTATATAAGACGTGGCATTGCATGCCTGCTCAGTTGTGTCCAACTCTTTGCAACACTTTGGACTATGGCCCGCTATACTCCTCTGTCCATGGGACTCTTCAGGCAAGAATACTGGAGTGGGTAGTCATTCCCAACTCCAGATCTTCCGACCCAGAGATTGAACCCAGGTCTCCTGCATTGCAGATGGATTCTTTACCTGCTAAGCCATCAGGGAAGCCCATATATTACATACAGTGATGTTAATTATATATGTCACGTACATTATATCCTTAGTACTTAATCTTCTTATAACTGGGAGCTTCTATCTTTCCACTGCCTTCATCAATGTTTCCCACGTCCACCCACGACCAAAGGACTGTATCTTATCTTTGTACCCCGGTACTGAACCCATAATAGGAGAGAATGAATGCTGAACTGCAGAGGAAGCAGCCAAGGGACCACAGCAAGTACATGATGAGCCTGCTAACATGACGAAGGCAGGGGCGGTGTGCATACTGTTCTTGCATGTCCACCACAAATGCATGTGCCAAAGAACTAAGGCCTCACAAAAGTGCCGAGTGGAGAAGTCAGGGATAGTTAATACTAAAAACGAACATAAAATACTCATAGATATATACAAGGTTGCTGCTAAATGGATATCTGCATTTGTGAAAACTAAACAAAACCGGTAACTACTCAATTTTCCAAGAATAAAAACTGGTTGAATAAATTATATACATTCAGCTACTGAAAAGAGTGAGTTATAAAACAGTATTGAGTTTAGGAGCACTTGTGTAAAGGAAAGGGCAGAAGAGACTTTTATCAAAGTGGCAACAGTGATTAGAATTCACTTATTTTTTCTTTCTGCGTATCCTTCCAGACTTTACATAGTGGTCACAGACCATGCTTGCAATAAGTAAAAGAACTACTATAAAACTCATGTACATAGAAAACAGTTCTTAATATCAGTCTTAGAGAGTAGCCACATTTTCACATTATTTTCAAACCTGTTTAACCCTCAACATACACATTATGTGAAATAATTGTAGAAAAAGATGCCCATCTGTTCTATAAGATTCTTTTCCTGGATATTTCCATTCCTCACTTTAGCTTTTATAGAAAAAAGATTTTTTGGTCAAGGTTCTCATTATAAAGTTATTTCAAGGGATACATTTTTAAAACCATTTTTTACGCTTAATTAAGCAGTTGAATAAAATTGCTTGCCTAAAATTCTTCTCTCATTTGTGGGAGGCAAATAAAATTCCATCACAGTGAGGGAACTCAAGCTGACCATTCTTTTCTGTCTTTAAAATATGCCTTCAGATGATAGGAAATAAAACAGAAAGTTGCCATGAGGAGGTCCATGGAATTGCAATTACTTCTGAAGTCAGAAATGACTTTTAAATAGACTCTCTAATTAGGTCTGTTTTAAGTGCCTTTTAAAAGTTTTTCATTGGGTGATAACTAATCCTGGCACATTCCCACAGGCAAAATACCAACTCTGGGGGTCAGTAGTCCCTTTTTACTGTCGTTTTGAATAATCAAAAAAAAAAAAAAGACAGAAGGCAGCACCAGATGCAGAATCAGGGAAATCCTGACTGTACCATAAACCTCTTGGGGACTTGTCACTTGGGCTGGCACTGGCTTTGCTGGGCAAGACTGGCACACCATGTGAGGTCTTGGAACATAAAAATGCAGGCACCCTTGTTTAACAAATGCTAACAAATGAACTTATTTATGAAACATAAACAGGCTCACAGACATTGAAAACAAACATGGTTATCAAAAGGAGAATGAGGGGGAAGGATGAACAGGGAGTTTGGGATTAACAGATGCACACACTATATGAATAGAGAACAACAAGGGTCTACTGTTCTTACAGCACAGGAAACTGTGTTCAGTACCTCCTAATAACCAATAATGGAAAAGAACCTGAAAAAGAGTATATATACACATACATATGTCTATCTATTTGTCTCTCTCTATATATATGCATGTGTGCTCAGCCGTGTCCAACTCTTTCAGAACGTATGAACTGTAGCCTGCCAGGCTCCTCTGTCCATGGGATTTCCCAGGCAAGAATACTGGAGTGGGTTGCCGTTTCCTACTCCAGGAGATCTTCCTGACCCAGGGACTGAAACCACATCACCTGCATTGGGAGGTGGATTCTTTACTACTGAGCCACCTGGGAAGCCCATACACACTCAGACACACACACACACATACACATGTCAGTATCTTTATATATATCTCTGAGTCACTTTTTTGTACACACCTGAAACTAACGTGATATTGTAAATCAACTATACTTCAATTGCAAATAATCTCAAGGCATCAAGGCAGCCAGAGCAGAGCATTAAACCAACATGGGGCCTTTCTAAGCAGGAGGCCCTGCACAGTTGCAGAAGTTGCACACTGATAAAGCTGGCCTCATTCTGAGTCTGCTTTCCACGGTCTCTCAAAAACTGCAGCTCATTAGGCTAAACTCAAGCATCTATGCATCTATGGTTTGGTAGTTTGCTAACTGGGATAGCCAATAAATAAATAAAATTAACCCATCAACCAAGTACTCAAAAGTCCATCCCTGCTGGGGCACAGAACTTCTAAACTGAACTATTAAAACTGTTTCCTGAGTGAGTCACTGACTGTGACCATTTATCCGTTCAATAAATATTCACAGGACTTTCCTGTAAGGTAGGCAATGGGGATATGAATCAGACTGGATCACAGCATCTCAACCCTCAAATGTCTCCTATTTCTAAAGAAACAAACATGCATATAGTAGATTGTTGGAGAGGGGTGGCCAAGGAAAATTTCCCAGAGAAGGAAACAATTGAATTGATCCATGAAAGAAATTCAGGTGTTGAAAGGAGTACCAAAGTGGGAAATTGACAAGAACAAAGGGCATTTTGGGTGTGTGAACATATGTGAAGTTAAGAAAGATGTAATAGTAAGCAGAGCACTCAGAGAAGGGTTAGGGATCAGTATTTCAAAATTCTAAGTTTAGAATGGCAGGTTTTGAAGCTTTTTGTTTTTGGAGCCACTAGGAAATTACCAGGGCTGCTATTAATAATTATAGCTAGAGTAAATAAAAATCTGGGCACAAGTTAATGGATATATCAGCAAAAAGAGAAGAAGGAAGATCGGAAGGAGTGAACTGGAGTGAGTGTGCAGGCGGGAAGCACTATGTAATATAGGGGAAGTTATTCCAAAAGCTCCTCACAGACGATGGACAACATAATTGCAGCTGTCTAGGAGGCTTCACAAGCTGAAATGGTACCGCATATCCTGAGGCAGAGCTGATAAGCACACCCCACTGAGCTTCAGTATATCCTGCAGAGGCGCCAAGCCAAAGCTGGGGTCCCAGATTCTGCATAAATTACTCAGAGGCAGGTAAAAATTCCCCCTGACACTCTAGTACTCCCTTGGTCCTGTCTTTCGTGCTGCTGCGTGTTGGAGCAGGGCTGACCCAGACAGCTCAGAAGCCAGTCCCCGGCGTGTGGGCGTGTGGTGTCTACGGATGAGGCAGTGTGTGGACGGGGGAGCTCGCAGGAATGAATCACTGAGATCAATTCTTAGAAGTCAGAATTCTCTACCTGTGCCTGCTGCTGGAACACTTCACTAAGATCTCCTCTCTGAAAGGAATGTGGTGTTTCATTTGATAAGGACTGTTTTGACCCCCTGCTTGGGAGATGTTAAAAAGAGTAATAATAATAGCTTGTATGTGTCCAATGCAAAGACTCCTAAACCAGGGAAGACATCCCAGTTAACTCCAGAAAAAAATGCACACCTAGCCCCATCCCAGACTTTCCCGAACAGACTCTGGAGATGCAGCCCTGCCTGTCTGTTTATTTTTAAAGGCTCACACGGGGATTCTGATATGGATCCAGAGCTGAGAGCCAGTTTGTCTTGCTTTTATGCATTATTTTATCTCTGCTGCTGGATCCTGGATTTGGGACGGGGTGGTCCCTAAGGCCCTCATCAACTGAAAGCATCCTATTTTCTTGGGCACATCACACTGTTCTCCTGTGTGACTGGCCAAAATGTTTGTTGGGGTTTTTCTATAACATCTTATGGAAAAGCCTGAATGGGCTTTTTGACCAACCCGATATTGTCTCCGATGGAACTGGAGAGGGGAATTTCCAGCCTCTGAGATTCAAGGCAGCCCAGGCCATATGTATGAGAAGCCCTGAGGAAGGAATCCACCTGTGTTCTAGACATGACATTAGGGAATTTAGCTGGAAAGTCATAGTTCTCTCACTGGGAAAGGAAATGGCAGCCCACTCCAGTAGTCTTGCCTGGAAAATCCCATGACAGAGGCGCCTGACGGGCTATAGTCCATGGGGTCACAGAACAGTCGGGCAGGACGGAAGCGCCTAAGCACGTCTTACTTCTTCCCACTCGGGCAGCTCAGCAGACCTGCACTGAGCGCATCCTGGGCAGCTGGGGCCTGGCCCCTGCTGGGCCACAGAGGTGGAGAGGCTGGCACATCAGCCCCTCTGGAGCTCACGGTCTGGAGAGAACACAAGGAGCTCATAGCTCATTTTTCCAGGGAGGAAGAGGAATTCAGAGAGGCGGGGAGACTTGTTTAAGGCTAGAGAGTTAGCAAGGATTGGAACTGGGATATTTAATCTGGTCTCATCCCAAAGCTACTGTGTGATGTCAGCTTTCAACGTGCCAGGACACGTGACCCGGAGACCATGGGGCGTCCCAGCCTGCGATGTCACTGGATGTCCTGCGGAAGATGCGCTGACGCTGCTGGTGGGTAGAGAGGTCAGGGAGCGATTTACGGGTCGGGAGTCATTTACTCAGGACTACTACTCATCTCACAGATGCTTGAGAGGGTCCACCATGCCTCTTTGAACCCCACTTTCTCCATCTGCTGGCAGCAAGGTCAAGGTCTGTTAGAGCTGTAGCAAGACATCAGGTATGAGGGTTTGGGGCTCTGCGGACCAAGGCTAAGATTATCTGTTTTGATATCTGTACGACAGACTAAGGCTTTTGCCCACAAAGTGCTCCTGAGAATGGCTCATGTCTCTGTCTTTAGGGGCAATTATTTAGCTTTTACAAACATTTTAATAGTCTGTCAGCCGCCTTCAAAGATTTAAGACTTCAGAAAATAACAGAGCTTTGGGGAAGGAAAAAAACATATTAAATCACTTGACTTGTATAGCTTAGAGGTAATAATTTCTAAGGTGTTAAGGAAAGACATAGAATATACAATACCTAAGAGCAGGCAGGTTGACATTAGACTTGAATCCTTCTCATAACATCTTTAGGAACATGTATATTTATATGGATATATGTATAACTGAGAAGCTTCCCAGATGGCTCAGGGATAAAGAATCCACCTGCCAGCAAGGAGACATGGGTTTGATCCCTGGGTCGGGAAGATCCTCTGGAGAAGGAAATGGCAACCCACTCCAGTATTCTTGCCTGGAGAATCCCATGGACAGAGGAGCCTGGTGGGCTACAGTCCATGGGGTCACAAAGAGTTGGACACAATTGAATGACTGAATACACATGTATAACTGAACCACTTTGCTGCACACCTGAAATTAACACAACATTGTAAATCAACTATATTTCAATAAAAATTTTTTAAATAAAAATACAAGTCTCACTTCTCTCAGAAAAACTGATGATTGTATTAAAAGCTATTAAAATAGAAAACAAAACAACTCCAGTATTTTCTGGTAGAAATTACTAGAGAATAGAAAAGCACTTTGTACTGAGCTGTCAGGGGACCCTTCTTTTAGATCCAGCTTTGCCACTAAAGAAGTCATCTTGGGTAAGTCTCTTTATCTTTGAGCCCCAGCTTCCTTCTTAGAGAAAAAAGGGTTTGACTGGATCTAGCCTTCCACGCATAGCACCCGAAGATTTGCAGGGGCTGTGACTCACAAGGGGACTGGGCCAGGTGACCCACGGGGGAGGCATGGATCCCTGAGAACAGCTGCAAAGAGCAGCCAGCAGCTGTTACGTCATCTCTCCCGCAGTCTGGCTGAGCCGCTCCGTCTGGAGGGAAGGCCCTGTGCCGACTCACCAATCCACGTGCAGGGGCCCATCTTCCTTCAGCATAAAGCCCTTGGAAGAGAATGGCCATGGGAGAATCCTTAGGGGTATGTGGGTAGAATTCAGAAGGCCTGTGAACTTGCACTAGACTGTTAGTTCTGTATTGCTCCATGCCAAACAAGCCCAGAACTTACCGGCATAAACAATAAATATCTAGTATCCTATGGTTTGCATGGGGCAGGAATAGCTTAGCTGGCTGGCTGTGGCTCAAGGCTTCTCACGAGGCTTCAGTCAAGCTGCTGGGCTGGGCTGTGGTTTCATCCGAAGGCCCCAGAGGAGGCCGCGTTCTCTTGAGTTCACTCATGCAGTTGTTGGCAGGCCTCAGGCCCTTGAGCTGTAGGCCCCTCGCAGACCTGCCTTCCCATGTCCTAGCTCTCTCCCCAGGGGAGCGATCCAAGCCAGAGTTAGAGGGCCTGCTCTGCCCTGAACTGTGTCCCTCTCAGATAGACCCGGGACCTGGGGTTCCTGGCTGCAGTGCTGCAAAGCTTGTACCTGGACACACCTCTGTTTGAGTTAATAATACAAAGAAACTATATGCAACTAAAAATAACTGTGTGCATGTGTAATTGGGGCAAATTCTGGACCAAAAAGATTCACAAGGACAAAAAAACAAACAAACCAAACAAGAGCAACCCAATTGCCATTTCTGAGAAGCTGGGAGCAGGCGTGTAAGAGGGTGCTGTGCCTGCTCCCTGGACTCAGCACCACAAAGGGGTGGGCAAGCTACGCAAGCCACCCATCTGGCCCAACCCCTGAACACACCCCTTCCCTCACTCCATGTAATGCACCAGTCCCCAGCCATTTTGGCCCCAGGGATGGGTTTCGTGGAAGCCAATTTTCCATGGATGGGGTGGGGGATAGTTCAAATGGGGTCATGTTAGCAATGAGAGTGAGGGGGAGCAACAGATGAAGCTTCAGCCAGCTCACCCGCTGCTCACCTTGTGCTGTGACCCCATTCCTAACAGGCCACAGACTGGTACCCATCCTCAGTCTGGGGGTTGAGGACCCCAATAGAAGGAGAAGTGATGCTCACCCCTCCTCGGGAAGCAAGCAAGGGAGGATATTGCTTGTTTTTGTTCCCTCTTGCAGTCGGCACAAGGAGCCCCAGTAAAATTTTGCCTGAATTTCTTGTTTGGCTTCTAGTCAACTTCCTCCAGGGAGAGCCAAGAATCCTAGTTGGTATCACCCCCACCCATAAATCCATATGTTGAAGAGTCAACCCCCTATGTGACTGTATTTAGAGCTAGGGCTCTTCAGGCATTAAGGTTAAAGAAGTCATAGGGTAGAGTCCTAACCCAAGAAGATTGGTGGTCCAGAAGAGGAGGGGGACAAAGAGTGCTCTTTTCCTCCCTGCACACACCAAGGAAAGGTCACGTGAGCGCCTGGTGAGAAGGCGGCCACCTGCAGGCAGGAGCTGACTGTGCTGGCACCTGAGCTGACATCCAGCCTCCAGAACCGAGAAGGTGAATTCTGCTGGTAAGCCACTCAGTCTGTGGTATTTTGTTATGGCAGCCCGAGCAGACTAAAACAGAGAGCATGACCAAGAGGGAAGGAACAGTCTTTCTGTAACCTGATCTCAGGAGGGATACCAGCCATCACTTCTACCATATGCTATTCATCACAAGTGAGCCAGGAGACTTTCCTGGTGGTCCAGTGGTTAAGACTCTGTGCTTCCAATGCAGGGGTTGTGGGCTCAATATCTAACTGGGGAACTAAGAAACCAAATGTTGAATGGCTTGGCTAAAAGAAAAAAAAATGTATTTAAAAAGATTTTAAAAATATTAAAACAAAAGGTGAGTCTGGAGTCAGTTTAAGTCCATTCAACTTTCTTTTTTTTTAATATAAATTTATTTTATTTATTTATTTTTAATTTAAATTTATTTATTTTAATTGGAGGCTAATTACTTTACAATATTGTATTGGTTTTGCCATACATCAACAAGAATCTGCCACGGGTGTACACGTGTTCCCCATTGTGAACCCCCCTCCCTCCTCCCTCCCCGTACCATCCCTCTGGGTCATCTCAGTGCACCAGCCCCAAGCATCCTGTATCCTGCATCAAACCTGGACTGGCGATTTGTTTCTTATATGATATTATACATGTTTCAATGCCATTCTCCCAATCATCCCTCTCCCTCTCCCACAGAGTCCAAAAGAATATTCTATACATCTGTGTCTCTTTTGCTGTCTCACATACAGGGTTATCATTACCATCTTTCTAAATTCCATATGCGTTAGTATACTGTATTGGTGTTTTACTTTCTGGCTTACTTCACTCTGTATAATAGGCTCCAGTTTCATCCACCTCATTAGAACTGATTCAAATGTATTATTTAACCTAGATGTCCATCAGCAGATGAATGGATAAGAAAGCTGTGGTACATATACACAATGGAGTATTACTCATCCATTCAACTTTCAAGGAGAGACATGGGACTATCAAGAGGTGGAGGGTCATAGAGGGTCATCCTTAGAAGCTGCCTACAACACTGGGAATAATTTACATCTTTACTTTGATTAACCTCTAACTGGACTTAGCATCACATTCAATTGTAAATGTAGACAACCAATCATGGCACCCCACTCCAGTACTCTTGCCTGGCAAATCCCATGGACGGAGGAGCCCGGTAGGCTGCAGTCCATGGGGTCGCTAAGAGTCGGACACGACGGAGCAACTTCCCTTACACTTTTCACTTTCATGCACTGGAGAAGGAAATGGCAACCCACTCCAGTGTTCTTGCCTGGAGAATCCCAGGGACGGGGGAGCCTGGTGGGCTGCCGTCTGTGGGGTCGCAGAGAGTCGGACATGACTGAAGCGACTTAGCAGCAGTAGCAGCAATCACTACAGGATGAGAAGCACCTGTGATCTGGTAACCACTGCTCTTTTCCTGTTGTTTTACAGTTGTGGCACATATCCCTGTTTACCACCACTCCAAAATATAAAAATTATGAGATCTACCATGTTAGATCGTATTTAATCTACTAAAGCAGACATTCATTTTACTACACACTAAGACCAAAAAATACCTGGACGCACCATTTCATTTCTGACCTTTTGCATTTTACTTTATGAAGTGTAAAGCATTATTCTGAGAAACAATCTGTAGGTGTCACCAAACTGTCAAAGTATTGGTGGCATAAAATGTTTAGGAATCCTTAAGCCAGTGGCTCTGCAAGTATGGTCCTGGGAACAGCAGCATTAACTTGCCCTGGGAATTACTCTGACACACAGGTGATCAAACCTCCTCCCAGACCCGATCAGAAACGCTGGGGGTGGGCTAGTAATCCCCAGGGTAACAGGCCCTCTAGCTGACTGGTGCGCACTGCAGGCTGAGGCCCACTGGTCTAGAGTCTTTCATTCAGAGTTTGCATTTCCAATAAGCTCCCTGATGAAATTAGTCTGGGGACCACTTTTTGAGAGCAGTGCTCTTGACTAAAACATAAACCATCTTGACTATTAGCTGGATATCTGTTAACCAAGTCTCCTTTGGTGCCACTAACTAGTCTATCGTTCATGACAAGTTAACCCTTCAGAGTTTATTCATATGTTAACTAGAACAATAACAAAAAATATCTGCCACTTTCAGAAGTTGCTGTGAGAACTGGAAATAATGTATCTGCAGTACTTGGCACAGTGCCTGGAATGTAATGGAAGCTCAAAAAAGCAAATGTCATTAGTCACATTATGTTTATTACCATTTAAAATTCTTACCAAACCCCAGCTTTGCCTAGCAGGGTTTAACAGTAGGAGAGAAGAGGTATGTGAGCAGTTCCACAAAAGGAAAATCTTGAGATGCTGCTGGAGACCCAGCTGCAAAGAGGGCTGGGTTGGCAAAGCAAGCATTCCTCCTGTGCTCCTAACATTATAGAAGAGCAAACAGTCTGAGGGAGAGCAGTGACTGGCCCAAGGTCACACAGCCTGCATAGTGCAGGGTACTAATCACCCAAGGCTTCCCCCCGCCCACACGGCCTCTTGACCTCTGGTCATGAGATGTGCCCCTTCAGGACACTGGGGGGATATGCAGGGTCCAGAGGAGTCAAGGGTTGCTGGCTTGTCTGGGGTATGATGTCGTCACCAAGAAGCTTCCCAAGCTTCTCCTTGGGAAGTCCTAAAACAGAAAAACGATGGTCCACCTGCACAGCTCCATTGTGGGGTTCATGGGCACACCTAACCTCCTTCACAGACTCCACACCCTGGCCCTTCTCTCCCACACAGCCAGGTGAAAAAGAGGTGCTTCAGAGTTTACCTGTTTGGTCAGGTGTAACATTTTTCTTTTGCTTTTGGGGTGGGCCCAGTGCAAAGGCAAGCTAAGCCCTTCCAAGAGTACATGCTGAGTGAATACTTGTTTTCCTCCATGAGACTAAAAGGTGGTGATGAAAGATTTCAAATCAAACCCCATTACGGGGACCTCCATGAGACCAGAATGGTGATGAGGGAATACTGATCTAACTTCATCCCAGGGACTGAAACGTTAGCCACCACACTGACAGCAAGGGAGAGCTCCAAATGGAGACAGATGTTTCTGACTCTGACAGACGGGGTGGCATGCACGACCCTCCCTCAGACTTAGTGACAGCATAGGAGACAGCCAGCCTGGAGCACTGGACTCACGTGCGTCTCCGCCAGCCTCCCAGCGCTTCGAGGTGCACTCCACTCATCTCTTAGCTGTTCCTCCTGAGTCTTCTCATGGTTCTAACAAGTGGGGGACATGTCAGAAGAGGCGAGAGATGGCGGGAGAGATTTAAAGCGGCCTGGGGAGGAAGACCTCCCTTTAATAGCTCTCAGCAGTTACTTTTGTGAACATTCCTCTCAGGTAAACAAGTTCCTGCTCCTTCATGGAGCACAACATACTCAGATCTAATGATGCTCTCAGACACTGGGCCAGCCTTTTTGTCTGACAAGATCTGTGCTCTGGAAAACCAAGTTCATTCCAGCTTTTGCCCCATGAGAGCCCATGTGGGGTCAGGATGCCATCTGTCTCCCTCATGAAATATGCAGAAAATGAATCTCCAACAAGAACTGCAAGCTTACATCACTACAGTGAATGGCAGTGCAAAATTAAGGACGCTGAGGGCTGCTGGAAAACAAACTCTTGGGTAAAAATGGAAAAGTTCTGTCAAGAGATACGTTTTCTCTGTTTCTTTCCTATTCTCTACTAATAAGAGGATCTATTGATGTTAGAGGGAAAGGCATCATTCTGGAAAGCTCTGAGAGAAAACTTCTATCTTTTCTATTCATGAAATTCACTCTACTGGTTGGGTCTGCTCACTTCTGTAACCCAGTACCTACAGAGCCCTCAGTGGTGGAAGGAACTTTTCTTCCCCATTTTTCAGTGACTCCAAACTAACTCCCTGTGCTCGCCTCAGAGTGCCCAGCCTGGCTGCCGCCGTGTTAGTCTCTTTAGTTGACAGACTCTCTTACCACATGGAGATGTCTGAAGGCAGATGTGCACCTCCCAACTGGGTTTTCCTCAGCCTCTCCCTCTTAGTTTCTTTTTCTTCCTTTGAAAGTCAGCCTTTTTTCTTTCTGCTTCTCCCCTTCCTTTCACGTCGAGGAGTAAGTGGTTGTGGGCTCTCCTTGCTGCTGAGGCTAACCCTCCCAAACCACAAGATGAATGCCATCTTTTCCCACTTCTTTGAAATGTGATGGGGCAGTTTCTCTTTCCTGCTTTCATTACTGTAGCAGAGACATGAGTGCTCACCAAATACCCTGTGGCCTCTCCTATACCTGCCAGCATCATCTGACTAGTTCTAGTCAATGGACAGTGACAAAGTGGCGCGAGTCTCTCCTAGGCTGAGGCAGCAAAGAGCTGCCGTGCCTTCTGCATCCCTCTCTTCTTTTGCTGCAGTGACCTTGTGAAGCAAAAGTCACAAAGGTGGTATTGACCCAACGGAGGGACCCGACTTCCACATTGCTGAATGGACTTGCACTGACCTGCTCCCCCAGGAGCAAGAATTAAACTTGTGCTGCACTAAGCCACTGAGATTTTTTGAAAAGTTACCTCAGTCTAGTCAAGGCTATCTTAGTTAATACAATCCTCTTTTGCTACTAGATCTTTCCCTTCTTCTTGCCCCAACATCAAGCCCCAACCCTTAAAACCTGACTTGAATGCAAATACCATTTTGTGAATATTTTCTGAGTTGTCTCACTTGAAAATTCACTGCTCACGTTTTCATGTCTCCACAGAGACCTGAGCTAGCATTTCACATGTGTCTAACTAATCCTTAAAAAATCCCTACTTTTACAGATGAAGTGACTCTGTTATAACATTGATCTCATTGTCTTTGAATGTTCATTTGTGCTTGTCTCTCTGAATGTTCATTTCTGTTTTTCTGTTTCCCATAATGGAAGCCCTTTGACGGCAAAGCCTTCCTACTCTGTCATGATTAGCAAACTTATCTTCACTCCTGAAGGACTGTAATTTAATTCCTGATGTGTCTCCAATTTTTTATCTTTTTTACACGAGGTCCTGCTTCAGGCCACCTAGGCTATCTCTGTCCATCTTGTACCTGAACTTGAGTTCTTGCTTGGCCTGTCCCTTGTGCCTTCAGTCCAGTCAGTTGCCAAAACTGGCAGATTTCACATGTAAAATCTCTCTCTCATCTGCTTCTTCCTTTTAAATCCCAAGCTACCACTTGAATTTTGGTCTTTGTGGTCTTTCTCAATGATCTCCTAGAAGCTTTCTTCATATCCACGTTAGAGGCTTCCATCAGATCAGCAGTTCCCAAACCCTGATGAATTTCTTTTTTCCTATGTGTGCAGTGGTTCTTTACCATCTTTTGGTTTAAGCACAATTCCTGGCTTTTGTCAACCCCCACAATGGGGCCCAGATGCCTTCTCTCATCTCACTGTCCAGCTTTGTGTCCTGGACCATGTGATGCTCTCCCAACTATTTAGTTGGGTCTAAAGAGATGGGAATACCAGACCACCTTACCTGCCCGCTGAGAAGCCTGTATGCAGGACAAGAAGCAACAGTTAGAACCAGACATGGAACAACGGACTGGTTCAAAATTGGGAAAGGAATACATCAAAGCTGTATATTGTCACCCTGCTTATTTAAGTTATATGCAGAGTACATAATGTGAAATGTCAGGCTGGATGAAGCTCAAGCTAGAATCAAGATTGCCAGGAGATATATCAATAACCTCAGATATATAGATGAAACCACCCTAATGGCAGAAAGCAAAGAGGAACTAGAGTTTATTGATGAAGGTGAAAGAGGAGAATGTAAAAGCTCCCTTAGAACTCAACATTCAAAAAACTAAGATCATGGCATCCAGTCTCATCACTTCTTGGCAAATAGAAGGGGAAACAATGTAACATTGACAGACTTTATTTTCTTGGGCTCCAAAATTATTGTGAATGGTGACTGCAGCCATGAAAGATGTTTGCTCCTTTGAAGAAAAGTTATGACAAACCTAGACTGTTTTAATACTAAAAAGCAGAGACATCACTTTATAGGCAAAGGCCCATATAGTCAAACAAAGATTTTTTCAGTAGTCATGTATGGATTATGAGAGCTGGACATAAAGAAGGTTGAGCACTGAAGAATTTATGGTTTTGAATTGGGGTGCTGTAGAAAATTCTTAAGAGCCCTGTGGACAGCAAGGAGATCAAACCAGTCAATTCAAAAGGAAATCACCCTGAATACTCATTGGAAGAACAGATGCTGAAGCTGAAACTACAATACTTTGGTCACCTGATGTAAAGAGTCAACTCATTGGAAAAGACCCTGATGCTGGGAAAGACTGAGGGCAGGAGGAGAAGGGGCAACAGAGGATGAGATGGTTTATTGGCATTACAGACTCAATGGACATGAGTTTAAGCAAACTCAGGGAGACTGTGAAGACAGGGGAGCCTGGAATGCTACCGTCCATGGAGTCACAAAGAGTCAGACACAACTGAGCGACTCAACAAAAACAGCACGTTCCCAACTTTGCAAATTTATCCTCCTGGTTCCTGCCTTCCTGAAGGCCTTCCTCCCTCTGCCTATTGAATCTCATTCATTCTGGATTCTGGAAGTTCTTCCTTTTATGACAGGTTTGTGTCTTCCAGATTTATGCCCTTCACTACTGCATAGACCCTGGGCCTGTCACGGCATATTTCTCATATAGTTCCTTCTATAATAGCTGCTATGTACCTACTCATTAAATATCAGCTATATTGAATGGAAAATAATTTTAATGTGTGCTACAAGCTTCCAAGTTTCTCCAAAATCCCTGAAAAGAGGTCTGAACTGTGTAGGAAATATTTTACAGGAAAGAAGTGAACATGTTCATTAGAACATTTCCTTGCTTTATGTCCCTGATGCATAAGAGGAAAAATATGTCCTCTTGAGTCTCAAACATCTGGACATTGGCCTCTCAATAAATCATGGGCTCTGACACATTTTTCCAGTGCAAGTTTACATTTGATTTTCATGTCACTTTGCCTAAAATGGTCACAGATTTTAGCTCTGATTTTTATCACTGCATATTTCCTTTGTTAGTTTAAAAAACCCTCAATACTGAGAACCTGGACACCTAACCTTGCCTTAAGAGGTAGACTAAATAGCAAAATATGAACCCCAAAGAGGTGGTGCAACAAAAAGTCTCCTAATGTTTACTGAAAGGATTAAATTTTTATAAATATGCGGTCATAAAGTCATGTCATTAGTTCATGGGGTGGCGGATGTTTCCATTTTACAGGAAAATGAAGAATTTAATGCTAAAATCTAGATAGTTGCCATGCTATTGCTTAGAACTCATAAAATGGGTGCTAAAGTAGTCTTGTCTTCCTGTTTTTATTTTTTTTTCCTGATCTAGGCAGTTACTCTAACATTAGCATTGGTTCATTATGAATAATGAATTTGGCATAGCAAAGAGTTGTTTGGCTAAAAATAATGATATATATATATATATATATACACACATGCTAATTAGAAAACCAGGATATGAAAGGTTAGCAAGAGATTGTAAGAATTTTGAATCTATGAAGTAATGGAATCAGATTTCAGGTTAATATATCTTTGTCTTTTTTCTGCAATTTATAGTGGCTTAGTATATGCTGTAGCCAAATACTGATGAAATCGCTGGTAACTTTAGGTAAAGGAATATGCTTGACAAAAGAAGTTTCATGAACCAAACAGCTCTGTCATTTATACAAATGGAGACAATCTTCTTCACTAGGATCAAAAACCAATTAGACAACTTGGATGGATCTCAAGGGAATGATGCTGAGTGAAAAAGGACATTTGGAAAAGGTTACAAGCTGCATGATTCCATTTAAATAACATTTTGAAATAACTAAATTATAGATATGGAGATTAGTGGTTGCCAGGGATTAGAGACTAGGAAGGAAGTGTGGGGAGAAGGTGGGTGTCGTTATGAAGGGGTAGCGAGTAGATGAATGGGGTGGTGGTTACATGAAGCTACACAGGTGATAAAACTGCACAGAACTACATGCACACACAGACAGACACCTGTGTCAAAATCTAAGTGTACTATAGTTATGCAAGATGGTATCACTGGGAGAAAAGATTGTGTGAAAGGTACATGCCACCTCCTGTACATTTTTTTTTTTTTGGCAAATTCCTGTGAACTTATGGTTATTTCAAAGTTAAAAGTTCTTAAACATCAGAATTTCCTTGTCACTTTAGAGAAGGGGCCTATGCAGGTCAGGCAGAAACCTAAGTGAGATGGCTGGGAAGGTGAGAACTGGCTGATGGCAGCTTCCAACCATGGTGTGACTATGTGCCTGGAATTGCTGAGTCTTCTGAGTGCTCTTTTTAGAAAATGCCAGAAATTGAAAATTCAAATTAATATCTCTTGACTTTTATTGACAATTAATCCAAATTGTTTGGAACACTCTATATAAGTCAGACTAAAGACACTGGATGGCTGGATTCAGTAGGGTTGGATTCAGTCTTAATGATTCAGGAACAAACTCAGCTTTAGGCCAGAGTTTAGGTTTGGCCTCCAGATGATTCACCTAGCCCTGCCCACCCCAAACTGCTCATCTCAATGTGTGGCTCAGGCTCCTCTGTGCTGACTTACAGCAGACTGAGAAGTGGGGATCAGGCCACTGATGAAAACGGCATAAGCACCCCCCAGTCACTGATACCTGGGACTTTGGAGAATATGGGTTTGACTATGGTTCTTCCTGCAGGCTCTGAGCAAGACCTCCACCCCCACCTTCTGAGCACGGTGCCTAGAAAGAGCAGGTGCTCAGTTTGCCTTTTTAGAGGAGCTCATTTGTTCCTCCCCAGCTGTCTTAGTTTTTATTTTTAAAGCTAAATGAGATCTAAAAAAACTGAGAATATGACCTAGAATCTGGTATTCTATGCTAGAGTTTTCTGGAAGTGAATACAATGGCCTGATGAACACACAATACGAATAGCACTCATAACCTCCGTGTTGGTCTGAAGCCATGAATGTAAGCCTTCTGCTGATTGGTGCAAAGAGCAGACAGAGGTGCTGATAGGTTATCCTGGGTCTAGTGTTTGAAAGCTTCATCATCTCTGCCCCTGCTAATGCACAGAGTCCAGTCAACCCTTCTTCCCCACTGCCAACCGGGACAGCTGACTCGGCAGAATTGAGCAGCACAAAGCTAGCTGCCTGCCCTCTACCGCAATCACATCTGTCGGTGGATAACCTCCCACCTCCTGTCTGAAGCATAACGTACTGATCAGACTCTCTCCATGTTCATTCTCTAGCAGACAGAGCACACCCAATTCCTTTAGGAAGGAGGTAAATAGAAAAACTCCAATTTTTTAAATTGAAATTCTAATTAAAAAATTTTTCAATCTTAAAATTTCATCTCTGGCCCAATTATACATTCTCAAAATTAAATTATTAATGATTCATCTGTACAATTTCTGTCCTCTTTTTTCCAAAAGCTTGCTATCAAGAGTCCAGGGAATGTTTTCTAATCCTCCTTTAAAAAGGAGTATTTGCAAATAATTCATGATTATAGGTCAATAAAAGAGTCTTTTCCAGAATTCCCTGGTGGTCCAGGGTTTTGGACTTTGTGCTTTCACTGCTAAGGGCCTGGGTTCAATCCCTGTCAGAGAACTAAGATTCCATAAGCTGCATAGTGCAGCTGAAAAAAAAGTCTTTTCCTATTTATTATGTTTTTTACCAAGCTTTACAATATGCAGATTTTTAAAGGGCTGGTTCTCAGCCTCGAAAATTATGCTAATAAGGTAAGAACAATAATTCATAGTATAGTCACTAATTTCTCTAAGGGGAAATATGCAGAGACCCTGGGCTCTACATTTGTTTTCAACTAATTATCATGTATTTACTTTTCCATTAGTCCAATAATTTTTCTTTTAATTCAGAATTAAGCAATAAGACACTGAATTATATAAAGGCCTGTTTATCATAACAGACACACCCCATCGTTCCCCAGTCCTCTGATTTACAGCTCTTAAAATGCACAGCCAAGAGGCTGTCTGTATGCCCTTTTGTATTTAGACTCCATCATGCAGTCACCTCAATAACTTATGCATTCTCAGAAAGGCTACCTAGCAATTAACTCCAGTCTTTTCTAACTCACCATCTCATTATGTAAAGTGGATCTGAACACAAACTTTATTAGCAACTTTCAATTCTAATTCCTTATTTCCCCCTGCCACTCCCACCCCTCCGAGTAATGTCAGTTTATGTGACCAAAATACTCTGGAAAATGGCAGTTAGAAGAAATCCACATTGGGCTGGCAGCACATTTAGTAATTGTCTTTGCACTATGGGGCGCCACCATAAATCGAGACTGTCATATTTCAGCTAAAGCATGGGTTGCAATTCTTTATAGAAATAGAAACGAATTCTTCCCACCACACAACAGTTAACTATGTTCAAGAGGAATGAGTAAGTAGGAAAGCTATAGTTTTTATTCTAAAGGTTAAAAAAAACCCCACAAACTCAAAACCCTTTGTTAAAAGTTAAAGGAATTTATAGTATCGCTTCTCTAAACCCTACAAAAAGGTAGGAAGATGTCTTGCAGATTTCTTTCACATGTGTGAAGTACATCAGCCAAAGAGCCGAAATTGTACTTGTCCTGACGGGAAGGAGGAGCCCAGGTGGGCTGATGGAGCTAGAGGACAGGTAGCACCTGAATGTGTGAAACGCACAGACAGGGAGGCCCCCCATCTGGGCGGCTGACTTACCAACATCCGGATCCACTGCTTGAACTCTGGTCAACAGAGCCTTGGTGGCCATGTTCTCATAGACACAGGCATTATAGTGGTCAGAGGAAAACACCGGGGGGTTATCGTTCACGTCCTCCAGGGTCAGACGGACGTCGGATTGGCAGAATCGGCCGCCCCCGTCGGTGGCCCTGGCAACGAGGCTGTACGCAGGGACCCTCTCCCGGTCCAATGGAGCCAAAGTTTTTAACTCACCTGTGAAAATAAATGGCCTGGCTTCTCAAAACTGTCTTTCTTCAAAGAGCAGAGAATCAATTACATACAGAACCCGAGTGTAGGAAGGACTGCTGATATTTGGCTCAAGAGCTTCATAATTTGAAAAATAGAGCAAGTTCAAATTTTTTAAGCATCAGGGAAAAATTTATGGGATTCTGGATGCAACAAGAAACCAACAGCATGACCTTCAAAGGAATTAATTCCACTGTGAAGTCTCCTGTGTCAGGGATTCCTTCTTTTGGCAGGACGGAGAAGCTCTACACCTCTTTAAACCTCGCAAGAACTGCTCAGTTCTCTGATGGTCAATCAGGTCAATGGTCTTTAGACCCAGAAGGGTTAGTCTGTCTGCTTCCAGACACTTAATCTTTTTTTAACCCCGTCTTCTAGAGGAAAACAAACAGTCCAAATAGGCTGGCTCCAGCAGAAAGGTTACAAAGGAGTCCTGTTGTGCCCGGCAAATCCCACTTGCTGGGAGAGTGGAGGGCCAGCAGTTGTTGCGGGGAGGTCCCAGTGCGGGAGAACTGAGGAGCCCAGAGCAGACATGCAGGAAGGGCATTTCATAACCATGGAGGGATTATTACTTTAATCACTGGAATAGCTATACTGGTCCTGGGTGTCAGTCCCTGTGGGGATTTCATTGCTACTTAAATTTCAATGGATAATGGCAATGAGCACAATGACAGACCTGAATAAATGCCATTTGGTGAAAAGTCAGACTCATGAAATATTATTATGTACTTTTAGTAAAATTAGCAGATATCACTGGGAGCAAGTCATCAGTACTTACAAAGCTGTTCTTCCTACAGCTTCCTGAAGGCAGGCAGTTCTCAAATACAGGCTGGATCATTTCCCCCTCCTCAAAAACATCCAGGGAGTTCTCAGTTGGGCATTCAGGACCCTCCAAGATCCGACCTAAACTTATTTTTCCCACTACTTTTCTGGCGAGTCAGCCTGTGGCTCCTCTGACCAGTGACAGTACTGTACACAGCATTTCCTAGAGGTGCTGTGCTCTCTGCCCACGCCACGCCCATGGCCGGCAGTGACCCGCTTTAGCCCCTAGAATCCTGGCTCAGTTCAAACGTTGGTTCTTCTTTACAAGCTTCCTCTTCCCTCTCACCAGAACATTAGCTGCTTTTTCCTCTGTGCTCAGATATAACTCTTTTGATATCTCAAGCAGGCACTCATGTCATTCTGTCTTTCATAACTATTATAATTTCTGTTATTATTATTACTGACTCACTGCTCTGTCTTCTCCACTGGGTTACAGTATTGCTCAGAGATGCTTTGAGGGGTTCATGTCAGAGTCTATCACAAATATTCCATAAAGTGTTTTTAGGTCTAGTAGTTAATAAATGCTAGCTATTCAATAAAAAAAGTGCCAGGCCTCTATATCCAAGTAGTATATTGTTATGCAACTAAGCCCTTCGCAGTAATATATAGCTGACATGGGAGTAGGTTATTGAGAAGCCAATACCTTCTGGAAACTCAGTAGTTAGTAATTATTCACTGCAACCAATACAATGCTGGAAATATGCAAAATTTTTAATCATTACACTTTAATTCAAAATTGTCACTGGATGGGCCAATCCAGTACACAGCACTGTAATAATTTACCTCCATAGAAAATGTCTTTTCCTTAAGCTTTGGCCTTCAATGCGGGCATCTGCCTTCAGTGTACATAACCTTTCACCTTATAAACTTTACCTTAACATGGAAGCAAATCTGAGGTCTCACAACTAAGCAGAAATGATGAATAAAAGCCAGACAAGTGTGGTAATAAGCATAGGAACCCAAAAAGGGTTTCAACAAGGTGAAACTCTCCTTGCTGTGCACTGCTGGCTGGTTTGCATGGAAACCTGCATTTATGATATTATTCTATATATACACTTAACAGGGCAGCTGCTTTAACTCATGGAAATGAGAAAGAGGAGAAGCAGACAGACACATCTGATTCCCTGGTGCTACTACATGTAGGTAAAGTCAGGGCAAGTTTACAAGTCAAATGAGGTTTGTGTCTTCCAGACACAATGTGCTGCTAGTACTTCTTAAGAGTCCAAGATAACAGAGTGTCATATTAAGGCTCTTAGATACCAACTACCCCCTAGTGATAAGACCATGTGAACATTTAACTTCTCTTGTGGATTAACAATGTCATTTCAGAGAATAAATTTTGCCTTACCACTTTCTGGATCTAGAAAAAATTCATTGTTTCCAGGTCCATAGAGTGAGTATCGTATATCTCCATTGGGTCCAATGTCAGCATCCTTGGCACTGACCTTCAGGATGATTTTATTTGATGGAATGTCTTCAGGAAGTGATGCTGTATATGCAACCTGGGCAAAGGCAAAATCATTAGTATGTGTGGGGCGATTGCCATATTAGCCTTATAAATGATTTCTTTAAAAAGGCACTCTCATAATTTATCTTCAGTTACGTTTTTCCTTTACTGTAGAATCATCTTACACCATCCGATGAAACATAAAATATCTCTTGCCCTGCCCCTCCCATGCTCATTCATTCAACAAATGCTAATTGAGCTGCTACTATGGGTGAGGGGTACAATGTATTGAGATGCTAGAGGTACAATGCAGAAGAAAACAGACAAAAATCCCTGCCCCTGAGGAACTGTGATGCGCATCAGATAATGATCGTATCAGATAGTGATCAGGCACCAGGGAGTCCTTGGGACCCTTCAACTTTAACATCTGGCATTAGTAAGATTTGCAAAAATTTTCTAAGCTAAAGAACACCAATATTGTCTCGCAGTCCATATGTAAGGGAAAGGTAAATGCAGGGTGATTTAATTTTGGTAAGAAAGAATAGAAAGTCAATAATTGACACCTTGCATTGGCTCTCATGCTCTGAACTATGGGGGAAATGACACTTCATGAGAAGCCTGGAGACCCAGCTTCATTACAAACATTGCTGCCAGCCAGCTGTATAAACTTAACACAACAAAAGTAATCCATACTTCTGAGTGGCCCATTTTTCTTTTATGAAATCAGTAGTTTAGATATGAAAAAAATCACAATATTCTTTATGATTCCTTAAAAAGCTTTTTATTTTAAGAGTCCTGATTTTATATTTTTGTTTGTATTTTTTAATGGGCAGAATTAGGTACTAATAGTGCTACCTATACTCTTTCCATGTTTATAGTATTTCATCCTCTTACATGCTTATATAAAATTGGACTGCACTAATTAAGGAGAAAGGAACAGAATGTAGCCAGGTTTTAAGGAGAAAAATGAAATGGGTTTTGACTTAATTTTAGAGAAGCAGAGTGAAAAGCAGCAATCTGACATGGCCACAGATCTCACCTGATCACACACAGGGCTATTGTCATTCACATCACTGACAGTCACTTCCACCATGGCCTGAGTGACAAAGAGCCCATCGGTGGCAGTAATATTGAGGAAGTAAATGTCTTGTTCTTCTCTATCCAGGTGTCTCTTCACATAGACCTTCCATTCGCTCTGCACCAGGCCCAGGGCAAACCTTCCTCGGGGGTTCCCTCCTGCAGTGAAAAGAGAGTTTCTGAAAGTGAGCAATGAAAAGCTTTGATCTCCACCTACAGAGAGAGGCCTGTGCAAGGTCAACCAGGTGCCTCTCAAACAGCATCATTTACGAGACTGGAAAAAAAACTGACACTTCCTTTTGATTCTCCTGCAACAAAGCATGATATTTATATGCTTGGCTTGTGTGGAAAGTAAAACACTAACTTTCCAAGGGAAGAAAACGCACTTAGAGAAGCCGGAGATGATCTCTTGTTTAGCTCCCCTTAAGGACAATCAAATTCAAACTGTGAACAATCAATCTTCTTCTCAGATGATACAATTGTCTCTCCACTCCGTCTCAAGAGAGGATGTAATACACTATAGCTCTTGTTACCCAGACAATTTCATTAGCCGTTGATTATGCAATCAAGGAAAGGCAGTCAGCTCTATTAAGGGATGTGTTAATGAAGGCGTTATCATACCGAGGCTCTTCTTCTAAGGACTGAAATCTAGGGGAGAAAAGTTTGTGTGATAGAGGAAGACCCATTTGGAGTAAAGAGCCCCAATGAGGGGTTATTGAAGGAGGCGCTCAAAGATAAGCACTGCAATTAGATCAAATTTATCAGAGGGAAGCTGGTGAAAATGGAAGAAAAGGAGAAGAGTTGGAGCGGAACCACTTTTGATGAGGCTGAAACAATGAAAGTGGTCCCAGCAATATTCCTTTCCCGCATCACTGACCTACATGGAGACAAAAGCAGCTTGGAAGAAGGAAGAAGAAAACCATCTTGACCTTCCAAACGTGAAGAAGGAGATAACGTCACTTCAAGCGTGGAGGAAGACTGGACGAGACAACTGGCCTGAAGCCCAGACTCCAGGTAGATCCTCACCGTTTCTTTGGTTTGGGGGCATTCAACATGTATTTGTCACCTGCTTTGGACCATGCGCTGTGCCACGCACTGGGGTTACAGCAGTGAACAAAAGCGACAAAAATCCCTGCTTTTGTGGTGGAGTTCACTTTCCGGTGGGAAAGATTGACAATAAACAAATAAATAAGGAAAGCCTACTGCCTGTTGGCTGCTGCTGCATTGAAAAAGTGCAGCCATCTCACCTTCTTACAATGAATCTTTAAAAGAGTGTGAGCTAAGAGTTAGTTGTGCCTGCCTCTTTGTGACCCCATGGACTATAGCCCACCAGGCTCCTCTGTTCACGGGATTCCCCAGGCAAGAATACTAGACTGGGTTGCCATGTCCTTCTCCAGGGGATCTTCCTGACCCAAGAATCGAACCCTCGCCTCTATGTGTCTCCTGCGCTGGCAGGCGGGTTCTTCATCACTAGCACCACCTGGGAAGCCCCAGCCTGGATGCAACTGTAACCAAGCAGGGTCCCACGAGGCCTTTCCAGAATAGACCCCACCCATGTCCTGTCCTCTGCCTGCTTTTTTTAAATTGATTTTTTTATTGAAGGATAATTTGCTTTACAAAATTTTGTTGTTTTCTGTCAATCTCAACATGAATCAGCCATAGATATACATATATCCCCTCCCTTTTGAACCTCCCTCCCATCTCCCGCCCCACTCCACCTCTCTAGGTTGATACAGAGCCTCTCTTTGAGCTTCCTCCTTAGCCATATAGCAAATTCCCATTAGCTATCTATTTTACATATGGTAATGTAAGTTTCCATGTTACTCTTTCCATACATCTCACCCTCTCCTCTGGAGAAGGCAATGGCACCCCACTCCAGTACTCTTGCCTGGAAAATCCCATGGATGGAGGAGCCTGGAAGGCTGCAGTCCATGGGATGGCTGAGGGTCGGACACGACTGAGCGACTTCACTTTCACCTTTCACTTTCATGCATTGGAGAAGGAAATGGCAACCCACTCCAGTGTTCTTGCCTGGAGAATCCCAGGGACGGGGGAACCTGGTAGGCTGCCCTCTATGGGGTCGCACAGAGTTCGACACGACTGAAGCGACTTAGCAGCAGCAGCAGCACCCTCTCCTCATGTCCATAAGTCTATTCTCTATGTCTGTTTCTCCATTTCTCTCCTTTAAATCTGCCTGCCTTTTCTCTGTAGGAGTACTTTAGTCAAAGAATAAATTTAATCTGAGAAGTGAGAAAATGCAGAAAGGAAAACAAGCAAGAAAAAATGATAATGCATTAGCCATTAAACAAAGTAAAGGACCTTTAGTTCCTCCTCGGAGACTATAGATAACATCCTTTGAGTTGTTTTGCAGATATTTGCACCTCCCAGGTCGAAGAAGTTAACTATGCTACCCACAAGCACATAGACCCCAAACCAGTTGGAACCAGAAGGTTGATGATGCTGACTCGTCATCACCATCTCAACCAACTGGAAGAATGTCCACAAGCTGATCATGCCCTGCTCCTTAAACACTATAAGGCTCTTCACTGCCCACTTCCCAGGATGGAACACACAGTCTTGGGGGCATTAGCCCACTGTGGCCCCCTTTGCCTGGCAAAGCAATAAAGCTATTTCTTTCCACGTTACCCCAAACTGTTTTTGAGATTTAATATGGCACTGGTGCACAGTTCAGTTCAGTCCAGTCGCTCAATCATATCCGACTCTTTGCGACCCCATGAACCGCAGCACGCCAGGCCTCCCTGTCCATCACCACTCCCTGGAGTCCACCCAAACCCATGGCCATTGAGTTGGTGATGCCACCCAACCATCTCATCCTCTGTCGTCCCCTTCTCCTCCTGCCCTTAATCCTTCCCAGCATCAGGGTCTATTCAAATGAGTCAGCTCTCAGCATCAGGTGGCCAAAGTATTGGAGTTTCAGCTTCAGCATCAGTTCTTCCAGTGAATATTCAGGACTGATGTCCTTTAGGATGGACTGGTTGGATCTCCTTGAAGTCCAAGGGACTCTCAAGAGTCTTCTCCAACACCACAGTTCAAAAGCATCAATTCTTCAGTGCTCAGCTTTCTTTATAGTCCAACTCTCACATCCATACATGACCACTGGAAAAACCATAGCCTTGACTGGATGGACCTTTGTTGACAAAGTAATGTCTCTGCTTTTCAATATGCTGTCTAGGTTGGTCATAACTTTCCTTCCAAGGAGTAAACGTCTTTTAATTTCATGGCTGCAATCACCATCTGCAGTGATTTTGGAGTCCAGAAAAATAAAGTCAGCCACTGTTTCCACTGTTTTCCCATCTATTTGCCATGAAGTGATGAGACCGGATGCCATGATCTTAGTTTTCTGAATGTTGAGCTTTAAGCCAACTTTTTTACCTCCCCTGTAACACTGGTGCACAGAAGCTGGATTTTGGCAATTTAACCATGGGCTAAATGAACCATAGTGGGCAGACAATGCAGAGAAGCTGCGAGCTGCACATTTCTCCAGGGCAGTGATTCTCAACTGAGAGTGGCTAGTCCCATATCCCCGGGACATTTGTCAATGCCAAGAGACATTTCTGAATGTCCCATTAAGGGTGATGCCAATGGCCGGGCTACTGGAATCTACTGGGCAGGAGCCAGTGGTGCTGGTAACCACCCCACACTGCCACCTGCAGCAAGGAACGGCCGCCCACAGTAGAGACTTATCTGACCCTCAAGGCCAATCTGCTGAGGTTGAGAAAAATGCTCTGGTGAGGCACGGGTTCTCCCTGGGATATCACTTTCCTCCACCACTGACTAGGATTCAATTAGGCTTCAGTTGAATATGATTTCAGCATGCACAAATGTAACCTCTCTATTAAACGCTTTCAGTGTAGGCCCACACTGCTCTTTTGTGAAATGAAATGATTAATGGTCCTTTGTTCATCTGTGGCAGCACAGCCAAGTTGTGTTACATCAAGAGCAAAAGTTAAATCTAATTAAAATCAGTTGGTGGTTGGCACGGCTAATAGTAACAGTAGCTTGAAGCTATTCTGTTCTCATTACTTTGGTAAAGTCGATGGGATGGTCCCTTAAACCATCCACTGAGAATTCAGAGACAACGTGTAAATAATTAAAGCTGAGTATTTAACTGTTCTTCCAAATAGAAAAGTATCCCTCCAAATGCCTACGAAGCTTTTAGTCTGAAACTGAATGCAAATAAATCCAAGTGATCCTGTACTCACCTTTCTTTCCTCACCACGATCGCTCATGTCTTTATTGCAGAAATATACATTTTAATGAAAAAAAACCACATACACAATGAAAGGTATCAGAAAAAGCATAAATGCATTAAGACTTTTAAACAGAAAACAGCCTCAAGAAAGCAGTTGCATAAAGAAGAGGAGCGTGCAGGGAGATGTGAGGGTCCTGAGCATAGGCACATATGCTCTCCTGTGGGTCTTATTCTGCAGTGATTAATTAACTTTCTCACTAAAGTACTTAAGAAGATTTTGCGTCCTAAGGGCATTCTAATTAATTCATTTTTCACTTTGAATAATGTTGTTTTTCTAAAGGGAAGCCACCTGACTACAAGTATGGATGGATTCTGTGAAATTTTTTGGCACTTGGCTTATGTTCTGCCTTTGAATGGCACAACATCAAAATATTAGCTTTAGAACCCCCAAACAGGAAGACTGCTCCCACAACACCAACCTCTCCTCTTAGAAGTTGAAGGCCATCACCCCTGGAAATGACCCCTGATCAGTGATACCCCATTTTCACTCTGACACAAGATGCTCAGAGCAATGGTGACATGTGTGTGTGTGTGCATTCTGTGTGACCTCACTTGTCTATCTTGGCTTTCCTATAGAACTGCTATTCACTATTTGGAAAGACAAAAAAGGGATCCAAAAAATTTGCCATGTCAGGACACATACCCTTTGACTTGGAGTTATAATTTAAGATTTTTCAGCCAAAAAAAACCAAAAAACAAAAAACGCCCTCTGATTTGTATGTGTGTGCGTGTGTGTGTGTGTGCATGCATCTGAGTTTTTATTACCAGGAAAAACTTGTAAATAAAGCTATTTATTTTCTTACCATTACAAAAAGTAGGAAAAAGGAATATACTTAAAAATAAAGTCCTCTATCAAAGCACAAATGCATTAAGACCGTTAAACAGAAAACAACATTAAGAAAACAGCTCCATAAAGAAAAAGAAGAGTAGTGTGGAAGGGAAGTGTTGTGTGTTTTTCCATTAAAATGTATATTTCTGCAATAGACGTGAGTGATAATGGTAAGGAAAGAAAGGTGAGTAAAGCATCACTTTGATTTATTTATATTCATTTCAGACAAAAAGCTTCTTAGGCATTCTGTTATTTTTATTTCTTCAACTGGGACATTTGGCTGGACTCTTTTTAAATTTTATTTCTTTATTTTGGCTACTCTGTGTGGCATGTGGGATCTTAGTTCCCTGACTGGGGCCTGAACTTGTGTCCCTTAAACTGGAAGCAAGGAGTCTTAGCCACTGGACCACCAGCAAAGTTGGACTTTTTTTCAAATGATAAAAATTGACTATCAACCTGGGTCATCTGTCACAAGCAAACTGCTGCTGCTACTGCTGCTAAGTCGCTTCAGTCGTGTCTGACTCTGTGCGACCCCATAGACGGCAGCCCACCAGGCTCCACTGCCCCTGGGATTCTCCAGGCAAGAACACTGGAGTGGGTTGCCATTTCCTTCTCCAATGCATAAGAGTGAAAAGTGAAACTGAAGTCACTCAGTCGTGTCTGACTCTTTGTGACCCCATGGACTGCAGCCTACCAGGCTCCTCCGTCCATGGGATTTTCCAGGCAAGAGTACTGGAATGGGTTGCCATTGCCTTCTCTGGTCACAAGCAAACTAATGAACTGCAAAATCTGGCTGAGTTAGTAACAACTAAAGAACTGAGTTGTCTCAGCCCCAGAGAGGTAAGATAACTCCTCAAACCCTCATCTCATGTCTTTCTCCTCTACTCTTACCCCTCTGCTGTGCATGTGTGTGTGCTAAGTCGCTTCAGTCATGTCTGACTCTGTGGGACCCCATGGACTGTAGCCCGCCAGACTCTGTCCATGGGATTCTCCAGGAAATAACACTGGAGTGGGTTGCCACACCCTCCTCCAGTGGATCTTCCTGACCCTGGGGTCGAATCTGTGTCTTCTGTGGCTCCTGCACTGCAGGTGGATTCTCTACCACTGAGCCACTGTGGAAGCCCGCCCCCTGTCACCTTCCATCTTTCTTTAGGAAGCAAAGCATAGAGTGAACACCGAGGGTGGCAGCCTTACCTGTAATATGGTAGCTCACTTGGCGATTGATGTCAGATGTGTCTCTGTCCCACGTGCTGAGGACGGCTACCACCTCGCCTGGAGGGTCGCTCTCCTTCACATTCCCTCGGTACACCTCGTGGGCAAAGACTGGAGCATTGTCATTTATATCTGTCACCCTGACAGACACCAGTGCCGTGGAAGAAAGAGCGAAGGCTTCCCCGAGGTCCGAGGCCACCACGGAGAAGGTGAACATGGGGTCTGTCTCATGATCCAGGTCCTTCAGGGTACTGATCCAGCCTGTGTTGCTGTCGATGCTGAACGCTTCCATCACCTTCTCGGGCTGGGAATCCGAGTGGAGGGAGTAGGTGACCTGCCCGTTGGCTCCCCAGTCCACATCCATGGCTCTCACCTGTGTTAGTTTGGTGCCCACGGGCATCCCTTCCATGATGATTGTCTCGTAGTTTGAAGTTTCAAAGACCGGCTTGTTGTCATTCAGATCCAGTACCTTGACGTCTACATCCACCGTGAACACAACGTCTACTTTGTCCAGGGGTATAGTGGCTGCCACTTTGAAGTGAAAAGCGGGGCTGACCTCATGGTCAAGACGCTTGTCCAGCTTGATCGTGCCTGTTTCCTGTTCTATGATGAAGACATTGCCTTTGTTATTTTCCAGCCGCTCCCCATTAACTGTGCTGAATGTGACCTTCTGAGTGGGCAAAATCCTCAGGGTATCCACCGTGCTCCCAATGGCTGTATCTTCTGACACGGTGAAGGAATACTGAGACTGGGTAAAGGAGGGCATGGACGTTTCAGGGGGTAAGACGTGGATGTAGACAGGAATGAGGGAGTGCTTCACTGGGATGCCCCCGTCCACTGCTTTGACAAAGAAGGACAGCACTGTGTTCTTCAGCTGGTTAAAGTGGCCCTTGGTGACCATCCAGCCATTGTCAGGGTCGATTTCCAGGAGGTCAGCCACTGAGACCGAGGCCTCACTATAGAGGGAGTAAGTAATCCTTGCATTTGCTCCATCATCTGGGTCCATGGCTTGGACCTGCGTGACCAGGTGGCCCCGCCCAACATCTGCCCTGACGCTGGCTCTGTATTCCACTGTCAAGAACTGGGGGGCGTTGTCATTTTCATCCACTACAATCACCCTCACCGTACAGAAAGTTGTTCTTCCTCCGCCATCGAGGGCCCTCAAAAAAATACTGATGTCTCCTTCCAGAGGGTTTTCCCTATCGAGCCTTTCTGTTGTGGTGACCTGTCCATTGCCATCTATGAGGAATCTATCCTTAGCAAAGTCATTGATGATGGCATAGCTGATCTGCCCATACATCCCCGGATCCCCATCCGTGGCTCGAATGTGGATTACCTTTGTCCCAGCGGCTGCGTTCTCTCTCACCTCAGCTACATAGGTGCTCTGTGAAAAGGCAGGACTGTACAGGTTGGCCCCAAGGACCCTGATATGCACTTGGGCGGTGCTCGTGAACAACCCATCAGAGACCGACACGTTGAGACTGTACAGAGGCTCCATCCGCTGCTTGCGGTGGTTGGACAGTGTAATGATGCCACTCTTGCTGTCCATCAGAAAGCTCGTCCGGTCATTCCCAGATAAAATGCTGTATTCCAACCGGTCAAAGTCAGAGCTGTCTGCATCGGAGGCTTGCACACAGGTTACAAAATGGCCCCGGGGGGCTAATTCACTCACATATGACTCATAAATGAGCTGATTAAAGACCGGAGGGTTGTCATTTACGTCTGAGATGTAGATATGAACCAGGACCTCGCTGCTCAGTGATGGGAAGCCATCATCTGTGGCTCTGACTTTCAAAGTGCAGCGTTGCACTGACTCGTGGTCCAGCATCCGCGCGGTCAGGATCAAGCCACTTGCGCTGTCTATGTGAAAATAATCCGTACTGTTGTAAGTATCCTGGACAATCTGATAATGGACCATTTTGTTGTTTCCTGAGTCTGCATCAGTAGACACAACTTGTAAAACAGGTGTCCCGATGAGGGACGCTTCTGATAATGTTGTATTGTATGTGGGTTGACCGAAAATAGGAGGGTTGTCATTCACATCGTTAACAAGCAGGTCAATGGTAACTTCAGCCCTGGCCCCAGTAAGCGCATCACTGGCTCTTACTGTCAGCTTGTAAACTGATGTCATTTCATAATCCAAAGGGCTAATGACTTTCAGGACCCCAGTGTCAAAGTCAATGTTAAATTGTTTATACAGATCCCCATCAATGATGATATATATGATGCCTTGCCCTTCTGGACTGGTGGCGTTGATGCTTAGAATGGGGGTATCCATGGCAATATCTTCATTGACAGATGCTGTATAAAAGGGCTTATCAAACACAGGCATTGCTTTGTTGACAATAGTGATGGGAAGTTCCACGGATGTGGACAAAGAGGGTTTTCCACCATCTCTGGCTAGGATGGTGACTCCATACTCAATGTTGGACAAGTCTGAGTTGAATGCTTCTTTTAAAATAACATTCCCTGAATTAGGGTTAATTTCGAAGTGGCCATAGTCATCCTGTAGGACGTAGGTCACTTCTCCATTTGCACCTTTGTCTTTGTCAATGGCCGTCACTCGGTAAATCAGAGTGCCAGGCTCAGCATCAACCTGTACAGCAGCGTAGTAAGGGAGACCCACAAAGACTGGAGAGTTGTCGTTTATGTCTTCGATGCTAACCCTGACCACCACCCTTGCCACCCGTAGATGGTCAAGCTCTCGGCTGGCTTCCACCACCAGCTCATATAACTCCTGCTCCTCACGGTCAAAGGGGACTCCGGTGGTCTGAATGACCCCTGAGGTAGATTTTATCTTGAACTTGTTTCCTGGGTTTAAGATGCTATATTTTAAGGGCTCATTAAGGCGATTTCCAACTGCATTGACAATAGCAACTTTGGTTATGTTAGTGTTGTTCTCTGAGATGGAGGTGGAGTAAAAGTTTTGAGTAAAGTGGAGGCCACTGTCCATGGCTTCTTTAACCAAGATGGTAACCATCGATGTACTATAGAACTTTCCATCAGACACCTTCACTATCAGCATGTAGTGATCTTTGGAGAAGTTGTTGTTTTTCACGGTGAGCACTCCACTATTTGAGTCAATTAAAAAATGATCCAAGCTGCCTTCCATTAGGCTGTATGTCAGTTCAGGGGGTACCTCGGAGTCAGGATCCGTGGCACTAACTTTCAGAACCTCCACTCCGACATAGGTCGGTAGAAGTAAGACAGTCTCAAACACAGCCTGAGTGAACACAGGTGGGTTGTCATTCACGTCCGTCACCTCTATGTTGACTTCAACGGGACTCTCCGCGGTCAGCTGAGGGCTACCACTGTCTCTCACATGCACATGAAAATGGAAATGGGCGATGGCCTCGTGGTCCAGGCTGGCGATTGTTCTGATCGCCCCTGTGCTGGAGTCCACTGTGAAGAACTTCTTGGCTGTGGACTCCACAATCTGATACACAAGCAGAGCATTCCGGTTGCTGTCGGCATCAGTGGCTCGAATCACCAGGGGGCTGTTATCCAAGCTCCTGACAATGCTATTGATGGGGGCCGCCTCGCTGAGGCTGCCCGAATACTGAGAAAAGAGAAAAACTGGCGCATTGTCATTTTCATCAACAATCTGAATGTTGACTGTGACATTGGAAGCCATTCCTGCCATGTTGGTGGCCTGGACAATGAGCTGATAAGAGGAAGTCCGCTCGTAATCCAGCGCCTTCCGAGTGGTGATGACTCCAGAATAGGGGTTTATGGTGAAGATCCCATCAACATTTCCATCTTTCACTTCATAAATGAGAGTGGATTGACTGATGGCAGAGATTAGAATGACAGATGTTCCAACATCAACATTTTCATTCACTTCTGCTTGGTAGTCTTTGTGAGTGAACCTGGGGTTAGAATTATCAGACATAGTGACAGAAATGCGCACGATGGCGGTGGCAGACATCGGTGGGGAACCCTGGTCCGTGACTTTGACCGACAGGACAAACTGACCCGTTGTCATCATGTCTGGCTCTTTGGAAACTGTGATGATGCCCAGGACCGGTTCAATCTTAAATGTGTTCCCAGTATTCCCTGCAATAGAGAAATCAACAAGAAAATGAGTTCAAGTGGGTCACTTTCTGAAGATTAACTCTTCATCTTGAGGCTGCTTTACACAGCATGGCAAATAGAAGCAATTATTTGTTTTTGCTCCACCTTATCCTGAAATAAAATGAGAGACTTCCCTAAAAGGATATTCAAAAGACTTTGAAATGAATTTTCCAGTACATTGTGAATTTCAAATTAGTGTCTTCTTAATCCAGGTTAACAAGAAAAACAGCCCACCACTTATGTAGTTTCAAACTGGGAAATAAGAGTTTGTAGGAAAGACTTATCTAGTACGAATGTTTGCTGCTGCTGCTGCTGCTAAGTCGCTTCAGTCGTCTCCAACTCTGTGTGACCCCATAGACGGAAGCCCACCAGGCTGTCCCGTCCCTGGGATTCTCCAGGCAAGAACACCGGAGTGGGTTGCCATTTCCTTCTCCAATGCATGAAAGTGAAAAGTGAAAGCGAAGTCGCTCAGTCGTGTCCGACTCTTCACGACCCCATGGACTGCAGCCCACCAGGCTCCTCCGTCCATGGGATTTTCCAGGCAAGAGTATTGGAGTGGGGTGCCATTGCCTTCTCCGAGTAAGAATTCTTAGGACTTTCTTATTCCCAGATTGGGCTGGCACATGCCAGTCACACTGGTAAAAAGGCATTTATCCTGAAATCAGTGCCACAATTCCATGTTCTATGCTGTAAGAAAGAAGGTGGTAGGAATCGTGTCAGAACAGTATCACATAATCATTTAGTTTAAGATTATACCAAAGGTAAGTTTTGCTGCATGGAATTGGTATTGTTTCATATCCTCAGGATCAACTTCATTCCCAGCACTCCTTGGGTGAGGGGGAGGGGGTTTGCTGCTCAGGCATGGAGAATTCTTCTCAAGTCATCATTTGCTTTGTAAGCTGTGAGAATTTTTTTCTGAATCCCCTACACTCCAACACACACACACACATGCACACATGGATGTAACAGTGGACATAAAAAATGACAAGGCACTTGTTTCAATCGGTAGCCATTCTATTTGCTAAACTTTTGAGAGGTTTCTGGTGAAGTACAGAACTGTTCATCAGAAGCGGCACTGATACCAAGAACTTGAGGCATAAACCTCAGGAGACTGAGAGTCTGCAGCCCGCTGTGCACCCTGACCCCTGACGCTGCAGAAGCTGAGAGGCCTGCCTCTGACACAGGCCAGGGGTGACATCTGGGACTGTGGAGGGTGAAGAAAGGGGAGGAGAGAGTGCAGAACACAAAATGCA
Organism: Bubalus kerabau; assembly: GCF_029407905.1. Lineage (NCBI taxonomy): Eukaryota > Metazoa > Chordata > Mammalia > Artiodactyla > Bovidae > Bubalus > Bubalus kerabau. The sequence goes on along the minus strand of NC_073628.1, from coordinate 50,182,683 downwards.
AAGAGCGCCAAGAACGCGGCTCACAGGTCATGAACAGTGGGGAGTAGCATCCTTCACCAAATGGCTTTTTACTTCTCTTGGGGCTTTCCCCTACTTCTCAAACAACACACATACTTCTGGGTCCCCAACTCTTTTACATCACAAGTTAAAAATCTAGGTTATTCAAATATACCTGAGTTTTTCTTACTTTTTGAAGTTCTATAGCATGGCAACATACAGAGAGTTTAAATGTCATTATCATGACAATAGGCTCCAGGATTGAGAAGGCAGGTAAGTACAGTGCTTATTGAAATATGGAGCTTCCCTGGTGGCTCAGTGGTAAGGAATCTGCCAGCCAATGTAGGAGACATGGGTTCGATCCCTGACTCAGGAAGATCCCCTGGAGTAGGAAATGGCAACCCACTCCAGTGTTCCTGCCTGGGAAATCCCATGGACAGAGGAACCTGGTGGGCTACAATCTATGGGGTCACAAGAGTCAAAATATACAATAAATACAGCTATTTACACACTCCTTACTACATACTTGTTAATTAAACTTTTCCAAGTCTGAAAACAAAAATGTCATGTTCCTGTGAAGTCTATTTGTATGTTTGTTTATTTCTCGACAGGGAGCAAATCTAACAGAGGTAAAGAATTTGATTCTGACCCCAAATGTGGACATGCCACCTGAACATGACCATTTCAGGATGACAACAAGAAGGCCAATGAGCTCAGGAACAAGCTTGCAAATTTTCAATGAATGGTACTGTGGAATTGAGTGTGCTCCAATATTTGATTCACAGACCCTCACAAGAAGGCAGGAATCATTTTACTTCAGCATCTCAGGGGAGGGAAATAGAGAGATACGTGACATGCAGGCCTGAATGCTACATCCTCATTACGGGGCCCCATGTGGAGTTTTCATGTGAGACTTTTCTTCCTTTGTGTGAGACCTTTCGTCTTCCAGGCTCAGGACATAACAGCAAGATACACATGGCAGGGATGAAAGAGGCCCAGCCTTTGACCCTGAGTAGCTCTGTTCCCGTCTGTGGTCCTGTGGCTGTTGATCTCCTTGGTACCCCACCCCAGGATGCTGTCCAGCAGCTGCTTTGTCTCTCTCTCTCTTCAGCGCACTGTCCTGCTTACTTAGAATCCACTTCCTGCTTACTCTCTTCTGCTCTACTTCAACCTTTGGAAGCTAATCTCTGCTTGTTTTCTTGGAATCTATGCCAACGCAGGAGATGTGGGTTCTATCCCTGGATTGGGGAGATCCCCTAGACAAGGAAATGGTAACCCACACCATTATTCCTCCTAAGAAAGCCCACGGCCAGAGGAACCTGGTGGGTGACATCATGGGGTTTCAAAGAGTCAGACACGATTTAGTGACTCAGCAGTAACAACGGCATGGCTTCTTATAGACTTTCGGCAACTGGGCAAAACCTGTGCTGACATTACCTACCATTATGAATCTGGTATATAGCACAGTGCCTGGCACAAAAGAGGACCTCAATAAATATTTGTTGAATGACCAAGAGAGGTAGACTCAAAAAAGATTAACTTTCCATCTGTATCCATCTTGGGGTCTAATACGCTCCCTCCCGTCGTAACTTAGCTCTTTCCTAGTCCTGGTCTCTCCTGTACTGCCTTCTCTCCAAGCTACTCGTAAACCAGTGCCAACACCAAACGCCAACCCTGAACTAAATACAAGACCTGAAGCTCTGCACCTGATTCTACCTCAGTCCTTTGGGTAAAAACAAAAAGCTTCAGGGACTTCCTTGGAGATCCTGTGGCTGGGACTCTGAGCTCCCAAGGCAGGGGCCCAGGTTTGATCCCTGGCTGGGGAACTAGATCCCACATGCCACAATGGAAGATCCCTCAGGATACAACCGAGACTTGGTGCAGCCAAATTAATTAAAAAAAAAAAAAAAAAAGCTTCAGTAGTTACTTCAGGCCAGTCAGGGGACAGGAAATGTATTGCTGTTGTTTACTCACTGAGTCATGTCCGACTCTTTGTGACCCCATGGACTGTAGCCCACCAGGCTCCTCTGTCCATGGCATCTTCCAGGCAAGAATACTGAGTGGGCTGCCATTTCCTTCTCCAGGGGATCTTCCTGACCCAGGCATGGAACCCGAGTCTGTGTGTCTCTTGCATTGGTAGGCAGATTCTTTATCATTGAGCCGCCAGGGAAGCCTTAAATGCGAACCACCAATAAAGAGAGTGAAACCTTCCTTATTGAGCTTTGTGAGAGCACTTAAATGAGTTGAGTTGGGCATGACTTAGCAACTAAACAACAACACTTTGCACCAAACTCTTGTTATTTGCTTCAAACTCCTGAACTAGCTGGGATCTGCCTGTCTTTTACCATGATCTGCAAAGAAACTTGGCTTAACCAGAACCGGTCTAGGTCAAGCATAGGTCGGTCTGTCCTGTAATTCTCATTAGCTTTTTATACATCTAATCAAAGTTTATTCTTTGAGATATGTAGCATGCCTTGGGTTTTCTGGAAATTCAAGTTTTCTGTATAAAAGAAATTTTAAGGGAAAAAAAAATTTTTTCTGCCTAGCTTTAATTGAAGAAATGACTGAATTATTTCTCTATGATTAGCACTCGGCTACAGTCTTTGGAAGCTGAAAGATAAACAACACAGAACTTTCAGCTGGATGGTAAATTACCCTTAAATTACTCTTTGAGAACCCCCACATTGGTTTTGAAATTGTCTGGTTTTCTGAGAGGAGAAGTAGTATCCCTAATGACAAATATAAAATGCAAGTAGACACACGGACAAATGCTTAGAAGATGTTAAGCAAAGTAGAACTAAAACCATACACCTAAATGATTACAATGACATAAAAGAAGGTATATGCAGAAATGAATGAGGAGAAAAGAAAAAAACACATATGATTAGGGGAGAACTACAGAATGAATATAAAGAGTTATTGAATTGCCACATTTCCTGTGGCAGTACTTAAATATTTATTTTTTAAAGTTTCCCTATATTATTTGTGAAACTAAAGGAACAAGGACTGAATAACAAAATAATTAAAATGGCCTGTGATAAACAAGAAATGCAAAATAGCATTTAAAAACAAGTACTGTCAGGCCTGGCCTTCCCAGGCGGCACTAGTGGTAAAGAACCCGCCTGCAACGCAGGAGACGTAGGAGACATGGGCCTGACCCCTGGGTCAGGAAGATCCCCTGGAGGAGGACACAGCTCCCCACCCCAGTGTTCTTGCTGGAGAATCCCATGGACAGAGGAGACTGGCGGGCTACAGTCCACAGGGGCACAGGGTTGCACACGACTGAAGTGATTTAGCACACATCTACGCACACACGCACTGTCAAACTTTAGGGTGAAAGGAAACTCTGAGGAAAATTGGAAAAAAAAATGGACAAATTCTCTTGGGGCACCTGGCTGTTATGAACCCATGTCTTTTTTTTTTTTTTTTTTTTTTGGTATAGAGTTTACTCAGACTCATGTAAAATGTCAGTGTCTAATACAGGAAATAGTTTTATATTATCATTCAATAGAGGGGCTATTTTTAAAGAAGATTGTTAGCTTTTTTTCCTAAAAATTTTTAGTTCAAAGTTGTCATTCTAGCATTCATATTTTAACCACTCTCAAATCAACCACTCTCAAAAATGCTCCTTATTTAAATCAAGAGAAAGAAGCCTTTCCAGCGCTAGCATGAAAGGAGACAGCATTTGGCATTATGCACGGCAGACATAATGTTGCAGAACACTTCGGAAATATGTGGCCTGAATGTTCAAAAAAGACAGAACAGGGAAAGGGAAAATTGAGCAGAAAAAGGATCTGTGTAATTTTTAGGCTTATGGTCCTCTCCTTTCTTGGACATTCATCTCTTCTGTCATAAGTGTTTTCTAAGTGTCCATCTTCAGACCATCAGTAAACTATGGTCTTGCCTTCTAGATATTAAAATTGAATTTTTAAAATATTCTTAAGTTTTAACAACACAAGAGTCTGTATTTATTTATCTGTCAGGTTAAGCATGCTGTTGAGTCCTTACCCACTACTATGCTACTCATATCACCTCCAATGAAGGGAGTTTGTGCTAACTAGGGTGTGAGGAGTGTAGGCATTTTTGAAGTCCACAGCCCACAGCCAACCTGCTGACAAGAAAACAATGATCTTTAAGATTCAATTCACAGAACTGTCTGGCAGCCCTCCTATGATGGGGGGCTTTGGTTATTTCAGTTTGAGGCCACGGGCTTGTTGACCCATCAGAAAAAGCCACAGAGTTATTATGCAGTCTTCTCTCTTCTCCATTCCAGAAAAATCTGAGATTGAACACAATAAAAGGAAACTCTTTCTTTGCTGTCAATGATGGAAAACATATTACTGAAATGCCAAGAACTTAATACACCATCACTGAACAAATAGGGCAGTTGCTTGCCCAAAAAATCCATTTGGAGACATGCCAGTGGTAACTATGAGAATTTTACATGGTGATAAATACTACTGAGGGTCCAGTGCCATGCATGATGCTGCTGTCTGCAACAGCTCTCACCTGCTTCTATGGTATACATGAGTTCTGCATTTTCCCCTTTGTCTTTGTCCAGAGCCGTCACCTGCAGTACAGCTGATCCCAGAGCAGCCGATTCAAACACAGACGCTTCATAGAGTGGGTTGGTAAAATAAGGGCTGTGATCGTTAGCATCTTCCACATTCACAATGACTCGGGCCAAGTTTCTTCGATAAGGAAACTCCTGATCTCTGACCTTGAGGCAAAATACAAGAAGCAATAGGACTAAAATCTTTAAGTTGCAAAGAATTCACAGGGCTGTGCCTACAGTGAAATCAAAATGAAATCATGCATGGCAAGTGCTTGACCCATTCCCAGGCTGAGTAGGTTCTCAGTAATTAACAGAGCTTCTAGCAAGTGGGGACATCGATTGTGAACACGGTGAGAGCTAGGGCCACAATGTATTGCTCAGCATTATACCTGGCCTCTGGCCTATGTCCGGTTCGTGCATGTGGAACTGAAGCCTGAATATCACAAACACAGCGCTTCCCTCTGGTCTCCGTCACCCAGCCCTCTGTAAGTTGCCTCAACAGTTGCTAATGGAATGGTGGATGGCGGCTCTTCTAAAGGGGCAACTGAAATGTGGAAGTAATGAATGCAATGGGCACTGTCGTTCATTCATTCATTCAACAAACATTTATTATCATCTATTATCTCTTAAGCCCCAGGATGGCCCCAGGTGTTTCAGCACTGATTAGATACAGTTCCCACCCTCAGTAGTTGACTAGGGAATGCAAACAAGTAAGTAGTCAGATACAAGGCAAAAAGATAAATGCCAAAATATGAGTAAGCAGTAAGAAAAATGTCGCCTAGCTTACAAAACCAAGTAGAAGTGGTAAAATGCTGGGGGACGTGGTGTGTGGCATAGATTTCAGGCAAGAGGAACCAACATAAATAAAGGTCCAGAGCTAAGAGAGAACCCTAACCACTGGGAAGATGAACCAAATCTTAATTTCTAAAATGTGACACCCCCACACTGTGAAATACCAAAGAACCTTGCCTGACTGCTTTAAAGGTCTCTCTGGTTTGCATATGGCAGGAGCTTAGTTCAGTTCAGTTCAGTTGCTCAGTCATGTTCGACTCTTTGCGATCCCATGTACTGCAGGAGGCCAGGCTTCCCTGTCCCTCACCAACTCCCAGAACTTAGTAAAACTCATGTCCATTGAGTCAGTGATGCCATCCAACCATCTCATCCTCTGTCATCCCCTTCTCCTCCCGACTTCAATCTTCCCCAGCATCAGGGTCTTTTCCAGCAAGTCAGTTCTTCACATTAGGTAGCCAAAGTATTGGAGTTTCAGCTTCAGCATCAGTCCTTCCAATGAATATTCAGGATTGATTTCCTTTAGGATGGACTGGTTGGATCTCCTTGCAGTTCAACGAACTCTCAAGTCTTCTCCAATACCACAGTTCAAAAACATCAATTCTTCAGTGTTCAGCTTTCTTTATAGTCCAACTCTCACATCCGTAAATGACTATTGGAAAAAATATAGCTTTGACTAGATGGACCTTTATTGGAAAAGTAATGTCTCTGCTTTTTAATATGCTGTCTAGGTTGGTCATAGCTTTTCCTCCAAGGAGCAAGTGTCTTTTAATTTCATGGCTGCAATCACCATCTGCAGTGATTTTGGAGCCCAAGAAAATAAAGTCTGTCATTGTTTCCATTGTTTCCCCATCTATTTGCCATGAAGTGATGGGACCAGATGCCATGATCTTACTTTTCTTAATGTTGAGTTTTAAGGCAGCTTTTTCACTCTCCTCTTTCACTTTCATCAAGAGGCTCTTTAGTTCTTCTTCACTTTCTGCCATAAGGGTGGTGTCATCTGCATATCTGAGGTTATTGATATTTTTCCTAGCAATCTTGAGTCCAGCTTATGCTTCATCCAGGCCAGCTTTTCGCATGATGTACTCTGCATATAAGTTAAATAAGCAGAGTGACAATATACAGCCTTGACGTACTCCTTTCCCAATTTTGAACCAGTCCTTTTTTCCATGTCCAGTTCTAACTGTTGGTTCCTGACCTGCATACAGATTTCTCAGGAGGCAGGTCAGGTGGTCTGGTATTCACATCTTTTTCAGAATTTTACACAGTTTGCTGTGATCCACACAGTCAAACCAGTCTACTTTGGTGTAGTCAATAAAGCAGAAGTAGATGTTTTTCTGGAACTCTCTTGCTTTTTTGATGGTCCAACAGATGTTGAGCTTGTGAGATGAGGGCACTTGTGTGGTAGTTTGAACATTCTTTGGCATTGCCTTTCTTTGGGATTGGAATGAAAACTGACCTTTTCCAGTCCTGTGGCAGAAGTTTGCAACTAATCAATTCTGTAACACATGATTTTGCTATAATTGTATGCAGCATTAATCCAATGTGTGCTTTTTTCTCGTTCAGGTGTAGATCCCCTAACTTCAGAGAGATTTGAAGAAATTAGAAAATCTACCAAGAAAGGCCCTATCCCTTACCCTACCTTTAGATACAAGGGGAAGGAGTTTTCAAAAATAGTACCTGAAAGGAGCTGAGCAAAATGACTAAAAGGGCTTAGCTTGGAGAAAGGCAGTATAAAGGAGTTGTTTGCTCTAAACACTCAGTTACATAAATGATAAACGATACAGGGTGAGCACACTGAACTCTGAGTTATTTAAGGAAAGAATGAACAGACGGCTTGAAGAATGGTAAGAATGGTGTTAGTCACTGGGAGGGGACTTCTGTTCCTGAAGAGATATATGTAAATGCTAGCCAGTTAGCATGCTAAGTTCCCTGTCTATCGACCAGCCTGCCCCACCTAAGGACCAAGCTGGACTCTGTACTTTGGGATTATTGAAATCTAGGTCTTTTCCAATCAAATGTCCAAGGGTGCAAGGACTTTGTCTCTTTTATATCCTCAGTGCCTAGAACAGAATGTAATACACAGTGGGTGCTGGAGAAATATCTGTTCAATGAACGCATGAATGAGCAGCCAGAGGAATGCATCTGATGAACCCAAGTCCCTCCTCCGTTCCCTGTACTCTCAGCTGGCAACCACAGCCAACACCACAGCACTCAGCTTTCCTCTTGCCCAGAGAGGTTTCCAGACTTGGAAAGAAAAAGCAGCACTTACTGGAACATTACTTCAGCTGCTTGGGAATTGATAGCATCTTAGTGCATCTTGGAGTCAATCAGTACAGAAATTAAGTCTCTGCCCTCCTACCCAGTCTTAAGGAACTTAGGGGTCTCTGATAGGCAGTAGCTGTGAAATTGCCCAGGGGGCTCTTGGATAGTTAAAGGGACAGGTTTTAGGTCATAAACAAGGGTGTTTTCTTACTAATCTTTACTTCTTATTTATGCAAACTCGTCAAACTTTGCTTTATAATGAAAGCAACTTCTACACAATTTGGAGACCCTATGAACCCACATTTAGACTTATTTCTCCAGGCTTCTCAGGTGAGTTCTGAGATCTCTTTTGTGAGCCAGTATTTATCCCTAGGTCCAATGCCAGTGCAATAAGTGATAAATCAGTCCTCTAAATGCTTCTAAGGACTAAGGACAGTACAGGTCAAATAAAGGATTACCCTGTGATTATCTTCTCAGGGAACTTCTTTTAAAATTTCCACCAAATCTTCTGGACACGAACCAATACCACAGCCTCGGAGATTTATGGAAACACGGTCTGTTACTTCCCTCTCAAGTCAGGCTGTCATGAGACTTTACGGTACAATTTGTCTAAATTTCAGTTTGGCAAAAATAGGGAGTCAGTAGCTAACAACAGTAATTCCTCTCTGAAGTAAAAAGGCAAGAATGAAGGCAACCCTGCTGTGAAAAGATCAAATTTACTACTACTTACAAAATTCAAGGGCCCTGCCCACCTGGTGGCTAAGGTGTGTGCCTTAAGAAGGTGCTTCTGCTAGGAGAGCATTAAGCAGTCTGGTCCTACCATTATGTGCAGGATGTGCTTGTCTTGCGCCTCGTGGTCCAGCCTCTCGGCCGTGTAGAGGACGCCAGTGCTGGGGTCTATGCGGAACTTCCTCATGCTGATGGAGTCGATGCTGCTGTGGACAGTGTAACTCAGCTTGTGCTTCTCGTCTCTGTCTGTGGCTTCAATCTGCAGGATTTCTGTATCTGGAAGCACATCCTCAGAAATCGTCACATCGTAATTTGGCTGAGAGAATTCTGGGCCGTTATCATTATTATCCAGCACTTTGATAAATACCTATAGTTAAAAGAAGACAAGAGTGATGACCGATGTCAGTTTACTCACTGATAATAAGAGAGGCCCCTCCTTCTCTCTTCCCTCCATGTCCTTGGATACTAGCTTCAAACAGCTGTTTTAATAGGTAGGGAGATTCTTATGAAAGCGCACTGTAATTAGAGATTGACAATAAACCAGCAGTTCACAATAATAGGAATATAAACTGTGAGAATCAATATTCTCACTATTAATTGAACAGATGAGATGACCCCAGGAGGATGATAATTCCGGAAGATTATCTGAGGCGCAATGTAGGACATCCCAAGGTGACCTCAGTTTGTTAAGTTCCCATTATCGTACATTCTGGTTATGTGCTCTGACTGCTCTATAGTGGACTCAACGTGGAGGCAACGACAAGATAAGCAACAAGGAAGAAGCAAAGGAAAAAGAGGAGAGAGCAGAGGCGCTTCTCCTTGGGAAAGAGGTCTACCGAAGAGCACGGCGCTAATGCTAATGGTAGCTAGAGCACGGTCCCAAGTTGTTTCTTTTTAGAAAGCGTTTTGTTTCCAAACTTTTCAGGAGAATTTTATAAAAGTCATAGCTTGATGAACCCTTGAGTATTCATCACTCAGCTTTGGCAATGATCAGTTCATTTATGCCCGTTCATTCCCATCTGCTCCCTTGTATTATTTTGAAGCACATCCTAGCCATCATGTAATTTCAGTGTACACCTCTAAAAGACAGGGAGTCAAAGTAAACACATACACTCACACACTCACAATACCACTACTGCATCTAAACAGAGAAAACAACAATTCCTTAATGTCTTTAAATATTCAGTTGGTGTTCATACTTCTGTAATTGTTTAATGGCAACCCACTCCAGTGCTCTTGCCTGGAAAATTCCATGGACAGAGGAGCCTGGTAGGTTACAGTCCATAGGGTTGCAAAGAGTCGGACACGACTGAGCAGTTTCACTTTCACTGATATGCTTGTGTACTTGTGCATATATATTTTCATAGTTTCTTTTAACCAAGATGTGCAAATAAGGCACACGCACTGCACCTGATTGATGTCTCCTGTCATCATCTCTTAATCTGTAGCTTCTCCCCACACTTGTCCCTTGCAGTTTTCATGTTGCTGTTGTTGGTAATCAAAAAGCTGAGCCATTTCCTCTTTTGTTCCCAGTCTGAATTTTTGCTTATTGTATCCCTATAGTTTCATTTCACATGTTCCTCTGTCCCCTGTATTTCTTATCTTGGCAGTTTTATGTAGAAGACTTAATAAAATTCCCATTCAGTTTCCTTCTTCCTTTTCCTTTTTTTTTTTTTTTTTTGGACAAAAGCCCCTCATGGGTGAAACTGTATTTCCATCTGGAGATACATAATATCTGGTTCTCTATCTTATTCTGTGTTATTGGCAACTGATGATCATGCTGCTAAGTCACTTCAGTCGTGTCTGACTCTGTGCGACCCCATAGACGGCAGCCCACCAGGCTACCCCGTCCCTGGGATTCTCCAGGCAAGAACACTGGAGTGGGTTGCCATTTCCTTCTCCAATGCATGAAAGTGAAAAGTGAAAGTGAAGTCGCTCAGTCGTGTCCGACCCTTAGCATGGACTGCAGCCTACCAGGCTCCTCCGTCCAAGGGATTTTCCAGGCAAGAGTACTGGAGTGGGGTGCCATTGCCTTCTCTGACTGATGATCATGATGCAATGTTAATTCATTAAAGTGCAAAACAGCACCATTTTAATTCTATGATTTCATCCTCAATTATTAGCTAGAATAGTTCTAAAAAGAAACTTCTCTTTAATTGTTTGGTTACTTTGAAGTGCACTTCATGTAAGGGCTTTCTCGGTGGCTCAGCAGTAAGGAATCTGCCTGCAATTCAGGAAATGCAGGTTTTATCTCTGGTTTGGGAAGATCCCCTGGATGGCACAGCAACCCACTCCAGCATTCTTGCTTGGAGAATTCCATGGACAGAGGAGCCTGGTGGGCTACAGTCCGTGGGACTGCACAGACTTAGGACATGATAGAAGTGACTTAGCATGCACACATGTATACACACTTCATGTAGAAAAGGACTATATTTATTGATGTACACACGGTCCTTCCTTGACCTTTTCAAGTTGGCTCTTGTGATGTTCTGACACAACCCAGCAGTCTTTGATAGTTTTCTTGCTTTCCAGTAACTGCTACTGGTAATTTTTTCAGTCTTCTTATACATATCCCTGCTCCATTCTTGATTTATCTATAACTTCAAGAAGTGTTGGTTTCTTTTTAGTTAGAAGTGGCATTTAGAAACCATGATCTGGTGTTAGGAATGCTTATTGCTGTCAGTTTTGGTATTTTTTAGCAGAGTCAGCAAAGCATTTTTAATAATTATATCATGAGTTCATATTGATACTTCCAATTCAAAACTAAGCTGTTAACAACTCTGTCCATCAGTGGACTGGCACAGCCTGGGCCCATTCCCCCACCCCCGCCCTGAGCCATGTGGCCAACTACACTGGGATCCGACCTTGTCCACAGTGGGCCATCGGCCACTGCATGTGGCAGGGCCTGGCCACTAACAGGGATGACAGCCAGCCTGCCCGCCAGCACATCCACAGTAGTTGACTGTTGCAACAAAAGAGCCCGTGCAACTCACATAGGAGGCATCACTAGAACATACAGCCCTTGTAACAAGAGGCTAGTACGCTGCTGGGCTGCAAAGGCAACTTTGCACAATGTGACTTTTCCAAGATTGAGAAACATAACTGAACTACCTAATACATAAAACAAATATAGAAAATGAGGAGATGGAGAATATGCCCTAAATGAAAGAACAAGACCAAACCCCAGAAGAACTAAGCAAAGTGGAAAAGAGCAATCTTCCACCATTGAGTTTAAGACAATGATCATAAAGACGTTTAATGAGCTTGGGAAAATAAAATGGACAAGCCGAGTGAGAAGTTTAACAAAGATTTAGAAAATATAAAGAAGAACCAAACAGCTGAGGAATACAATAACTGAATAAAAAAATACTCCAGAAGGAATCAACAGTAGATTAGGTGATATGGAAGAAAGGATCAGGGAACTGGAAGATAGAGCAGTGGAAATTCCAAGCTGAACAGAAAAAACAAACCAAAAAAAAGAATTAAAAAAAAATAAGGATAATTTAACAGACCCCTGGAGCAACATAAAACACACTAATAAACACACTAAAGGTCCCAGAAAGAGAACAGAGAGAGGAAGGGGGAAGACAGTATATTTGAAGATATACTAGCTGAAATTTTTCCTAACCTTGGAAGGGAAACAGACATCCATGTACAGGAAGGACAGAGAGTCCACAGCAAGACATATTATAATTAAAATACCAAAATTAAATACAAAGAGGGAATCTTAAAAGCAGCAAGAGAAAAGCAACTAGTTATAAACAAGAAGACTCTAATAACACTATCAGCTGACTTTCTAGCAGAAAATGTACAGGCCAGAAGTAAATGGCATGATATATTCAAGTGTTGAAATGGAGAAAAAAATCTATCACCCAAAATAATCTATCCAGTAAGGTATCATTCAGAATTGAAGGAAAGTTTTAAAAGACAATCATAAGTCATAAGCTAAAGGAGTTATCACCACTAAGACAACTTTACAAGAAATGTTGAAAGGATTTCTCTAAGTGTAAAAGAAAAGGCCACAAATAGAAACTTTTAAAAAAGGCTATGACTGGAAAAACCTCACTGGAAAAGGCAAAATATAGGAAAGGTAGTGGATCAAAACACTTATAAAGCTCAGTAGGAAGGTGAAAAGACAAAAGTACTAAATCATCTTTATCTATAATAAGTAGATAAGTAATACACAAAATAAAATGAAGTACAATGTGTTGTCAAAAATGTGGGAGCAAAGGAGTAAAAAATGTAAGTCTGTTAAAATGCATTCAAGCTTAAGAAGTAATGAACTTAAAATCAATACCCATACATAAAGTTGTTATATATAAATTTCATGGTAACCGCAAATCAAAAGCCTAAAATAAACACACACACACACAAAAAAATAATAAAGAGAAAAGAATCCAAATAAACACTAAAGACAGTCATCAAATCACAAGGGAAGATTGCAAGGGAAGAAAAGGAATAAAGGAGAACTACAAAAACAATGAGAAAACCATTAACAAAATGGCAATAAGTACATGTCTATCAATAATTAAATGAAAATAGACTAAACACTCCTACAAAAGACAGAGAGTGACTGAATGGATAAAATAAGACAAGACCTACATACCTGCTGCCTCCAAGAGATTATTTCATATCTAGAAATACATACCCACTGAAAGTGACAGAAGGGAAAAAGGTACACCATGCAAATGGAAATCAAAAGAAAGCTGGAGTAGCAGTACTTAGACAAAATAAACTTTAAAACAAAGACTGCAACAAGATACAAAGAAAGACATTACATAGTGTTAAGGGAATCAGTCCAACAAAAAGATAATAAATGCAAATAGGTATTTATCCAACATGATGTTGCTATCATTTAGTCCCTAAATTGTGACTGACTCTTTTGTAACCCCATGGACTATATTCCCTCTGTCCATGGGATTTCCCAGTAAGAATATTGGAGTGGGTTGCCATTTCCTTCTCCAGGGAATCTTCTCAATCCAGGGATTGAATCCACATCTAAATTTTCAGGTGGATTCTTCACCACTGAGTCACCAGGGAAGCCAATTAAGCACATAAATACATATAGCAAATATTAACAAACATTAAGGGAGAGAATAGTAGGAGACTTTAATACTCCACTTAAATCAATGAATAGATCATCCAGACAGAAAACCAGTAAGGAAACATTGACTTTAAATGACACATTGATCAGATGAACTTAATTGATATACATAATATTATATATATCAATCTCTCTCTATCTATACATGTGTATATACATAGAACATTGCACTCAAAAGCAGCAGAATACACATTCTTTTCACATGCACACGCACATGGAATATCCTCCAGATCAGATCACATGCTAGGCTAGAAAATAAGTGTCAGCAAGTTTAAGAACACTGAAACCATATCAAGCACCCTTTACAACCACTACAGTATGATACTAGATATCAACCACAAGGAAAAAAAAAAAAAACTGCAAAAAAACACAAATATGTAGAGTTGGAACAGTATGCTACTCAACAACCAACAGTCACTGAAGAAATCAAAGAAGAAATTAAAAAACGCCTGGAGACAAATGAAAATGGAAATACAATGATCTAGCATTTATGGGACACAGCCAAAGCAATTCTAAGAGGGAAGTATATAATGATATACGTCTACCTCAAGAAACAAGAAAAACCTTTGGCCAGACTCATCAAGAAAATAAGGGAGAAGGCCCAAATAAATAAAATTAAAAATGAAAGGGATGTTACAACTCATGCCACAGAAGTACAAAGGATCATTCATAAGAGATTACTATGACAAATTTTGTGTCAGTAAAACGGACAACCTAGGGGAAATACATAAATTCCTAGAAACTTATAATCTTCTAAGACTGTATCAGGAAGATAGAAAATATGAACAGATCAATTATCAGCACTGAAACTGAGTCAGTATTAAAAAAAACTGCCAACAAACGAAAGTGTAGGACCAGATGGTATCACAGAACTCTACAATACATTTCAAGAGTCAGTATCTATGCTTCTCAAAATATTCCAAAAAACTGAATTGATTCAGGCCGGCAGAACACTGGTACCAAAACCAGACGAAGACACCCCTCAAAAAGAAAATTACAGGCCAATATCACTGGCGAACGAGGATGGAAAAGTCTTTAATAAAATATGAGCAAAATGAATTCAACAATAAATTAAAAAGATCATACACCATGATCAAGTTAGACTTATCCCAGGAATGGAAGGATGGGTGGTTCAATAACCATAAATCAGTGTGATCCACCACGTAACAAACTGAAGAATAAAAATCATATGATCATCTCATTAGATGTAGAAAAGGCTTCTGACAAATTAAACATAAATTTATTATAAAAAAGGTCAACAAAGTGAGAATAGAAGGAACACACCTCAACAAAATAAAGACTATGTTGGACAAACCTACAGACAATATTATAATAAATGGTGAAAACATGAAAGCATTTCCTCTAAGACGAGAAGCAAGACAAGGATGCTCACTCTTGACACTTTCAAATTTGGAAATCCTTTTACATCTTAGAAATCCTAGCCACAGAAATCAGACAAGAAATTAAATACTTCAAATGTAAAAGAAATATAAGCGTCACTGTTTACACGTGATATGATACTAAATTCAGTAAAGTTTCAGGATATGAAATTAATGTAAATAAACCTGCATTTCTATAAACAATGAACTATCGGAAAAAGAATGTAAGAAAACAATCCAATTTACAATTGTATCAAAAAGAATAAAATGCTTAGGAATAAATCTAACTAAGGAGGTAAAAGTCCTGTACTCAGAAAATTAGAAGACACTGACAAAGGAAGTTGAAGATGACACAAAAAGATGGAAAAACAAATCATCTCCTTGGATTGAAAGAATTAATATTGCCAAAATGACCATATTACCCAAGGCAATCTACAAATTCAAATGCAATCCCTCCCTATATAAATGGCATTTTTCATAGAACTAAAACAAATACTTCTAAAATTTGTACAGATAGCCAAGACAATCTTGAGAAGAAAGAACAAAGTTGCAGGCATCATATTCTCTGACTTCAAACTATTCTACAAAGCTACACTAATCAATGAGGTATGGCACCTCATCAAAACAGAGACAGAGAGATCAATGAAACAAAACAGAGAATCCAGAAATAAGCCTATGCTTATATGATCCATTAGTCTATGACAAAGGAGGCAAGAATATACAATTGGGAAAGGTCAACCTCTTCAATAAATGGTGTTGGCAAAACTGGACAGCTATATGTAAAACAATTAAACTGAATTATAGATACTTTCTTATACCATATAAAAAATAAACTCAGAAGGATTAAAGACTTAAATGTAAGACCTGAAACCATAAAACTCTTAGTAGAAAACATAGGGAAAATACCCTTTGACACTGGGCTTAGCAATATATGTTTTGTATACGTCTCCTTAGACTACGGGAATGAAAGCCAAAAGAAAAAAGAAATGCTAAACAAAAAGAAATTGGACTGCACCAAACTGAAAAACATTTGTGTAGTGATGGAAACTATCAACAAAACAAAAAGACAACCTACCGAATGGGAGAGGATATTTGCAAATGATATATTAGATAAGGAGTTAATATACAAAATATACAAAGAACTCATACAATCAACATCAAAAACCCAATCTGATTAAAAACTAAGCAGAGGACCTGAATAGACACACTCCAAAGAAGACATACAGACATGTCAGTTAGCCAACAGACACCTGAAAGGAAGGTCAGATTCCTTTGTCACCTGTCAGAATGACTTACCAAAAAGGCCACAAATAACAAACATTGGTGAGGAGGTTGAGAAAATGAAACCCTCATGTACTATTAGTAGGAATGTAAATTGGTGCAGCTGCTATGGAAAACAGTATGCAGGTTCCTAAAAAAATTAAAAATAGAACTGCTATATGATCCAACAATTCCACTTCTGGGTATTTTTCTGAAGAAAACAAGAACACTAATTTAAAAAGACATATGTTCTCTTATGCCAATTGCAGCAACCATATATATATATACACAGATACATGTATATATATATGTGTATATATATATGCTGCTAAGTCACTCCAGTCGTGTCCAACTCTGTGCGACCCCATAGACAG
The DNA here is from genome assembly GCF_029407905.1 of Bubalus kerabau. Taxonomy (NCBI): domain Eukaryota; kingdom Metazoa; phylum Chordata; class Mammalia; order Artiodactyla; family Bovidae; genus Bubalus; species Bubalus kerabau. The sequence continues at coordinate 50,166,231 of NC_073628.1, read as the reverse complement.
CAGCCCACTAGGCTCCTCTGTCCCTGGGATTTTCCAGGCAAGAGTACTGGAGTGGGGTGCCATTTCCTTCTCCAATGCATGAAAGTGAAAAATGAAAGTGAAGTTGCTCAGTCGTGCCCGACTCCTAGCGACCCCATGGACTGCAGTCTACCAGGCTCCTCCGTCCATGGGATTTTCCAGGCAAGAGTACTGGAGTGGGGTGCCATTGCCTTCTCCTTGTACTATATTGTACACATGAAGTTAATACAATATTGTAAGTCAATTATACTACAGTAAAAAACAAAACAAAAACAATATTAAGGTGCCCTTCAAGGTTTTTACATAATCTCCTTCTTTTTACATGTGTATCTTTTTTCTCCCATGATGACATTTCTCATGCTCAGTGACATCATCATATGTATTTACCTGTCTGAATATTCACTTATCTGAAATACGTGCCACAAAGTGTCTGAATAACAGCAATATTGTTATTATAATTACAATTATGGTCATTCAAATTGATCTAATACTCTTTTGCAGTTCTTTTTGTCCTTTAGATTTATTCCACTAAGGCAATGGCACCCCACTCCAGTACTCTTGCCTGGAAAATCCCATGGATGGAGGAGCCTGGTGGGCTGCAGTCCATGGGGTCGAGAAGAGTCGGCACGACTGAGCGACTTCACTTTCACTTTTCACTTTCATGCTTTGGAGAAGGAAATGGCAACCCACTCCAGCGTTCTTGCCTGGAGAATCCCAGGGACGACGGAGCCTGGGGGGGCTGCTGTCTCTGGGGTTGCACAGAGTCGGACACGACTGAAGCGACTTGGCAGCAGCAGCAGGGATATATAGTCAAATTAGTACGTGTAAAGTCATGTGGAATAGTTTACCCTGTGCATACATGCTTTCAACTAGATACACATATGAATTTGTTTGCTTCCATTTACTTTCAAATTTTTGACTTGCTTTTTTAACATTTAATTTCATTTTCTATTATATGTAAAATCACCAGTGTTAAATTTACAGAAAAGTTATAGTCAAGCTTAGCTTCATTATTTTGTATTCCCTTCTCCTACAAGCAACCATTTTTCCAGTAATGTTATATTTTATCCATTTACTTTATCAGTGTAAACACATTGTATACACTTGCCCTCAACAAGCTATTTCACCTAACGTTTTATCAGTAGTTCTCAACCAAGGAGGACCTTGTTTCCCAGGGTCATTTCACAGTGTCTGGAGATGTTTTTGGTTGTCACAACCCTGAGGGGAGGAGTTTTCCTAGAACCTGGGAGGTAGGGGGCAGGGAAGCTGCTCAACCTTCTGGAACGCACAGGCTAGCCCTGAAGCAGGAGGCAGATGGGCCCCTCCGCACCAGGGTGAAGGGAGTAGAGGCTGGTTCCCTGTGGACTGAAACCCTGAAACAGCAATAGCAGGATGGAGAGAGGAGGCTGCCCAGACAGAATATAATGGCCCGCATACTTCTCATTCTCACAGTCAGGAAACCTCCCCAGCTACACAAGCACAGAAGGGCTCCTGGGAGGTCCAAGGGGAGTGATGCTAATGGATGCCAAGCTAGGCCCCTTTGGTGGAAACTACCTTGGCTAAGAGATGTGTGTGCACATGTGGGAGGACCCTGAGACATACCAGATACGTACTCTGAACCAGGCTAGTCAGAATGACTGGCCAGGGTAAACCTGGAAGAAACGCCCCATTAAGTCACTTAAGCTGTCACGAGGGCGTGACTCTCTGAGTCCGCCCGCGTGCCTGTCCACATGTACTGTACACATTTTCCTCCTAATAAATACTTGCTCACCACTTTCTTTGTAGGAATTTTCTTCTGCAAAGCCAAAGGGTGAGGGCCTTTCACTGACACTTGGTCTGGCGGCTGCGATGCGGCGCTCTGACTGCCGCAGCCCGACCTCATCTCTGGCCGGGGACCGAAGCCCTGCCTCAAGCTGCTGCAGGCTGAGGCCACCTGAGGTCAGCCGCTCGCAACAAAGAGCCATCTGACTAAAAAGGTCAATAACGTTGCTGCTTTATATAATGAAGACCATGCCACAACAGTGTAGAAATAATCTTCCAAGGGTACATGTATTATAATTAATCCAACCAGTCCTCTACTGACGTTCATTTAAGATGTTTCCTATTTTGGCTCTTACAATGAGCATGCAATAAAGAGCCTTGTGCTGTGTGTTTTCATAGTTTTGCTAACATATATTTGTGTTCCTAAAATTGGGATTGCTAGCTCAAAGGAGACGTGCTTATGATTTTCTGAAGCACTTCCTATATTTTCATGCCCATAAGTTTGATCACTTGGCATTTCTACGGTTATATACAAGAATGACTGCCCTCTCACAGCCTTACCAACAGAGCATGCAGTAAAATTTTTGGCCAATCTAATAGATGAGAAACGGCAGCTCAATGTTATTTAGAACTTTCCTTTCTCTTATTACGAGTGAGGTTGAGCATCTTTTCAAATGTTTAAGAACCATTGGCTTCACTGCCTCCGAGAGAGGCCGGAGCCACGGCAGCACTTTCCCGCCTCAGTTCTCCCATCCCGAGCGGAGGGGGCATGCCTGATGGTGCCCCTGGGGGAGGCGTGTTCCTGGCTTGCAGGACCCTACATCCAGCCGGATGCCCCCGCCCCGCCACTGCTCTAGTGCCCTGTCCACAAGACCCCAACCTCCCCTCAGCAGCACACACGTACTTCCTTTCCTGTGAAAACTATCAGCTCATTCTCCTGTGGGTTAGATAGTCCTTTTTTCTGTTTATTTTGGAAGCATGATATAAATTTCCAATGTTGTCAACTTTGTCATTTATTTTTACTTTGTTCATGGAAACCTTATTTTTTTGTCATGCAAAAGTTTTTATTTTATTTTCATGTAGTTGAACACGTCAATCTTTTCCCTGATTGCTTCTGGATGTTAAAGCATAGTTTTGCATTTCCAGGTTTTGGTGATTACACATTTTTCAAAAATAGAATTTAAATGCTTCTTTTTCTTACATTTTTATCTCTAATCCATTTGGAATTTCTCCTCGTATATTATGTGAGGAATGAATCCAGTTTTATTTTTTTTCCACATGGCTCTCCATTTATTTCAATGATAATTTTTAGAAAACTACCACTTTCCCACGGATTTGAGTAGCCACTTTTACTCTATACTAAATTTACATATGCAAGTAGTATATTTCTGGCTTTTCTATTTTGTTCCATTGGTTTATCTGTCTTCTTGCATCAACATCAAAATGTTTTAATTATAGAGCCTTCGTAGTACTTTCTTTCCTTCCAGTTTCTGGAGACATAACTGACATAAAGCACCATGTAAGTTTAAGATGTACAGCATAATGATTCCACTTCATGTAAGTCTTGCAGTGATTATCAGAAAGAGTTTAGTGAACGTCTATCATCTCATATAGATACAAAGCTAAAGAAATAGGAAATACATTCTTCTCCATGATAAGAACTCTTAGGATTTACTCTCAACAAATTTCATGTATAACATATAGACATATTAATTATATTTGTTGTGTTGAACATTACCTCCCTAGGACTTATTTATCTTATAATTGGAAGTTTGTACCTTTGCTTAGGCTTCCCAGGTGGCTCAGTGGCAAAGAATCTGCCTGCCAATGCAGGAGGCCCAGGAGACGTGGGTTTGATCCCTGGGTTGGGAAGATCCCCTGGAGAAGGACATGGCAACCCACTCCAGTATTCTTGCCTGGAGAATCCCACGGATGGAGGAACCTGGTGGGCTACAGGCTATGGGGTTGCAAAGAGTTGGACACGACTAAGCGACTGAGCACGCACACAGGACAAGACAAGACCTTTTTTTGTACCTTCATCCAGTTCCCCCTCTTCCTACCACCTGCCTCCGGTAACCACAAGTATGACCTATTTTTCTGTGAATTCGTTTGTTTCTGAAGTATAATTGACCTATGGGGCTTCCCCAGTGGCTCAGTGGTAAAGAATCCTCCTGCAATGCAGGAGCCACAGGAGACCTGGGTTCCATCCCTGGGTAGAGAAGATCCCCTGGAGGAGGGCATGGCAACCCACTCCAGTGTTCTTGCCTGAAGAATCCCATGGACAGAGGAGACTGGTGGGCTACAGTCCATAGCGTCACTAAGAGTTGAACACGACTGAAATGACTTAGCGTGAATAATTGACCTACAGCGCTATGTTACTTCCTGGTGTGTAAATAGTGATTCAATATTTTCTTTATATACATTTTAATTATTTGGAAAAGCTAAGCCCTCTTTAAGGTTTTTTCTTTTCAGGATTTTCCGGGCTATTCTTGCTTGCTGCTCTTCTAAACTAATTTATAATCAACTTATTGCATCTGACAAAATGATAGAATTTTAAATTTAGATATTAAAAGTACAGCATAATTAAGGGAGAACTAATTTCTTAATGATAGAGTCTTTCTATCCAAGAATATAGTTTGTCTTTTTCCCTTTGTTCAAATCTACTATTTTTTCAGTAGTGTTTTAGTTTTCCACAAATAGGCTTTGAAAAAATATATATATATATATGTGCTAACCTAAATGGGTTCTTTTTAATTACACATTTTCACTGTTTTTTTTTTTTTTTGGTTGGGGGGAGGTGAGCTATACATGTAGGCTATTAATGTTTGTTAAATTTATAACTTGTTACTTTACTAATTTTCCTAGCTTTTGAAGTAGCTCCATTCACTCCTTGGAAATTTTCAGATATATAATTACACTATATACAAATAGAGATCAGTTTACCTTTTTCTTTACAATTCTTATAATACAAATTGCTTTATCTTAGCTAATTGCATTGGTGGATACTTACAGCATACTGCTAAATAGTAGTGAAAACAGTGATATTCTTGTCTTATCCCTAATAAGAAAGTCTTTAGTTGGTTCTCCATTAAATAATAGGCAGGCTTTTGGCTGTAGTCTAAAAAATTACTTACTTTTAGAAATAAATTTAGTCGGACCATGGTTGTTTGTATAAATACCTGTACTATACACCACTTTGGTGGAGATCGTTTTTGAGTGAGAGGAAAAGGGTGGTACCATGACTTATGTGCCAGGATGACTTGCCATGGGGGTGAGCTTGACATGCAGACAATCTTTGCTTCTAGTTTATGGTAGAAAAATTTCAGAGAAGTGTGATGGAGGAATCTGGGGCACTGTTTTATCTCCACTGTATTTGGAAAGCCATACTAGATTCTTTGAATGCCATTTATTTCCTTTAAAAAGTTCCAGTTAACTTAGCCAAGATGCTAAAATATTTGTGTTCACAGAAGCTGTTATATTAATGGGATAAAAGAGCCTTTCCGGCCAGCAAGCCTGCCCTGACCTTCCTGAAGTTTCAAAGTTGATGTGCTCTTGAAAAGCTTGCCTCTTTCTGCTTGCTTTGTCCTGAGCCTAATCTACAGTCAGAACAAGTGTTTCTCTGTAAAAGACTTCCTTTTCCTCATTTGCTTTTTATTTCCCACAGTTGGGGCCATTTGTGAGCTCCTGAACAACCAAACAAAGCAAAGTAACTTTCAAAGATGTTGTGTTCAAAATGGTAATTGAAAGGCCTAGAGAAGCACAATGGACTGCGAGCAGGAGGGACCCTGAGTGTGGGAAGTCTCCTCTGGTTTCAGTGCTGCCCACCACAAACACTCCGGGTTTTGCAGGCTCGTCTGAGCCAAGTCTGGGTAGATGCCGAGCCTCGCTTTACAAAGACTCATGGCATGAAGTGTCCATGGGGTGAGCTGAAGGGTAAGGCCTCTGTCTTTTATTAGAACCAATTAAATCCTGAATTACTGAAAATTCTGCCTCTGTTTGCATTCAGAACAATATTTAAAACACTCCACAGTTGTAGTTTCAAGGATGATGCCTCTGGTATCCCCTCCAAGCTTGCAAGACCTGTTTTTGAATGCATTAAGGAGAAAAATCACATCGGCATGTGCTTGTTTTCCAGTTTATCAACTTACATCACATTCATTTCTTCAACTTTACTATCTTTAGCTTATCAACGTGACAAATGAGAATCAGAGATGTTAAGCAATTTGCCCAAGTCATAACGGCAAGGCCACACTCATACCTAGGTCTCAGGGAGCCAAATTGCGTAGCATCCCATTATATCATTTCCATGTGCGCTTAAATTCTTGTTTAGTTGCTTAGCCATGTCTGACTCTTTTACGACCCCATGGACTGTAGCCTGCCAGGCTTCTCTCTCCATGGAATTTTGCAGGCAAGAATACTGGAATGGGTTGCCATTCCACCCACCAGGGGATCTTCCTGACCCAGGGATCAAACCCGTTTCCTGCATTAACAGGCGGATTCTACCGCTGAGCCACCAGGGAAGCCCACACTTAAATTATATATGCATTAATTATAAATGTGCAAACATGATGTTCCATTATACAAACACCCTAATTTACAAAACAGCTAACTGACATGACCATTCTCATTTAAGGAACATTAATCTTGAGATTATTCTGAACAGAAAGTGTCCTGTTGCCTTTAAAGTTGGAATCCATTTTCAAGAATTGATTTGCTCATAAGTTGTCAGGCATGGGTCTATTACATACAGTGAGATTTTTATCATTATTTTTTTTTAACATAGAGTCTCACGGTAGAGTTGGCTTGCTGCCTTATTTCATCTCTTTAATTTCACTTGTTCCAGCACTGTCCTATCCTAAATATACAAGGAAGCTTTGGGCCCTTGCCCTTTTCATCTGCTAAGAAGGAGATGATGTTAAAGGAAACAAAAGATATACCCAAAAGAGAGCATCCTTCGATCCAGGGGGTCATGGCGCAGCATTAGCTGTTGTCATTTCTGTTGTGTAGTTGCTCAGTTGTCTATGACTCTTTTGTAACCCTATGGACTGTACCCCACCAGGTTCCTCTATCCATGCGATTTCCCAGGCAAGAATACTGGAGCAGGTTGCCATTTCTTTTCGGGGATCTTCCCAACCCAGGGATCAAACCGGAGACCCCAGCATTGGTAGGCAGATTCTTTACAACTGAGCTACCAGGGAAGCCCCAAAGCAGTGTTAACAAAAGTGATCTGTTTCTACCCTCCACCCCCTTTTAAGCAGGTGCAAGTTGGAGGAAAAGGCTAAGACAAAGTTTGAATCTTTAAGGTAAAAAGTGAAAGTGTTAGTCATTCAGTTGCATCTGACTCTTTGCAACCCCATGGACTATAGCCTGTCAAGCTCCTCTGTCCATAGGATTTCCCAGGCAAGAATACTGGAGTGGGTAGCCATTCTCTTGGCCAGGGGATCTTCCCAACCCAGGGATGGAACCCCGATCTCCTGCATTATAGGCAGATTCTTTACCTTCTGAGCCATTCTTTTCAAGAAAGGAGGCCAATCAGGAACTCCCAACATCACCTAGAGATAAAAGAGGAATGGAATCCCTGTGGTTGTCATGGGCAAGGCTAACCTAGGAATGCAGATCATGGACCTCCCAGCCCCAGAGAGCACAGACCTGCTGGCAGGAAGACTTAGTGGTCAATCTCAATTAACTACTTTGTGGGGCTTAAGAAATGTGGGGATGATCTGAAAGAGACTTTTAATCTCAGGTTTGGCTGTGGAGCAAACAAACACAAGCTGATTTTCATATCTTTATAAATCAAAGCAGGACTCAAATAAGGAAAGCATATTAAAACCACAAAAGCACATATCACGAGTCCCTGAATCAAATCAGTGTCATTTTGAGATTATTATTTGGGCATGCATATCCCTGCTGCCTTTCATAAATAACAGTAAAAAGCCCCCACACATAGGATTTTATAGCTAGTAGGTATATTATTCAATTTTAAGTTGAGAAAAAATGATAATAATAAAACCTACTTGTGTCTGGCAGGTCACAGATCTCAAGATACCTCATAGTATCTTATTTTATTCTTAACAATAACCCATGAAGTATGTAAGATCTTATTCCAATTATGCTGGAGAAACTGAGTCTCACAGAGACGAGGCTCCCTTCTGTGGTAAGAAACTGGTTTAGGGTTGACTTTGAATAAGGGTCACCTGATTTAGGGTCAATGCTCCTTCCACTAGACAAAATTCTTCCCCTAATGAGTTGCCCAGTATGCTTTGCATATATAGATATATAGAGCAAAGTTCCTGAGATGGTACCTGATTTTTAGTAGGAAGAAATAGGCTTGTATGATATCTCTTTACCTGTGTCCACCTAGGGCAGCCGCCTAACCTGTCTGTGCCTCAGTTTCTCACTGGAAAAATCAATGTCATGATAAAACTTGATTTAACTACTCCCAAGATGTCAGGCAAATGAAACTTAGAATGATGCTAATTAATTGTACAAATAACAAATGTTATATATTACTATAACTTTTTATCCATCAGTCTTTTAGGAGAGGCAGGCTCTCAGTTCAGTTCAGTTCAGTCCCTCGGTCGTGTCTGACTCTTTGCGACCCTATGGACTGTAGCACGGCTGGCTTCTCTGTCCATCACCAACACAGCGGTTATAAGATCACCAGCTGCAGCAGGAGAGGGCAGGAAGAACTGAGAGAGAAGCATTGAAATATATGGATCACCACATGTAAAATGGATGGCTAATGGGAAGTCACTGTATAACATAGAGAGCTCAACCTGGTGGTCTGCAACGACCTAGAGGGGCAGGATGGGGTGGGATGTAGGAGGGAGGCTCACGAGGGAGGGAGCATATGTGTACCTGTGGCTGATTCATGTCGATGTATGGTGGAAACCAAACAGCATTGTAAAGTAAATTTTGTTGTTGCCGTTCAGTCACGCAATCGTGACCAAGTCTTTGTGACTCCATGTACTGTAGCATGTCAGGCTTCCCTGTTCTTCACTGTCTCCCGGAGTTTACTCAAACTCATGTTCATTGAGTTGGTGATGCCATCCAAGCATCTCGTCCTCTGTCATTCCCTTCTCCTTCTGCCATCAATCTTTCTCAGCATCCGAGTCTTTTCCAGTGAGTCAGTTCTTCGCATCAGGTGGCCAAAGTATTGGAGTTTCAGCTTCAGCATTAGTTCTTCCAATGACTATTCAGGACTGATTTCCTTTAGGATTGACTGGTTAGATCTCCTTGCAGTCCAAGGGACTCTCAAGAGTCTTCTCCAGCACCACAGTTCAAAAGCATCGTTTCTTTGCTGCTCAGCCTCCTTTATGGTCCAACTCTCACATCCATATATAATTACTGGAAAAAACATAGTTTTGACTAGACAGACCTTTGTCGGCAAAGTAATGTCTGTTTCTTAATATTCTGTCTAGGTTGGTTATAGCTTTTCTTCAAGGAGCAAATATTTTTTAATCTCATGACTGCAGTCACCATCTGCAGTGATTCTGGAGCCCAAGAAAATAAAGTCTCTCACTGTTTCCACTGTTTCCCCATCTATTTGCCATAAAGTGATGGGACTGGATGCCATGATTTTAGTTTTCTGAATGTTGAGTTTTAAGGCAGTTTTTTCAGTTTCCTCTTTCACTTTCATCAAGAGGCTCTTTAGTTCATCTTTGCTTTCTGCGATAAGGGTGGTGTCATCTGCATATCTGAGGTTATTGGTATTTCTCCTGGCAATCTTGATTCTAGCTTGTGCTTCATCCAGTCCAGCATATCTCATGATGTACTCTGGATATAAGTTAAATAAGTAGGGTGACAGTATTCAGCCTTGATGTACTCCTTTCCTGATTTGGAACCAGTCTTTTTTCCATGTCCAGTTCTAACTGTTGCTTCTTGACCTGCATACAGACTTCTCAGGAGGCAGGTCAGGTGGTCTGGTATTCCCATCTCTTTTCCAGTTTGTTGTGATCCACAGAATTTTCCAGTTTGTTATGATCCACACAAAGGCTTTAGCATAGTCAATGAAGCAGAAATAGATGTTCTTCTGCATTTCTCTTGCTTTTTCTATGATCCAACAGATGTTGGCAATTTGATCTCTGGTTCCTCTGCGTTTTTAAATCCAGCTTGAACATCTGGGAGTTCTTGGTTCATGTACTGTTGAAGCCTGGCTTGGAGAATTTTGAGCATTACTTTGCTAGTGTGTGAGATGAGTGCAGTTGTGTGGTAGTTTGAGCATTCTTTGGCATTGCTTTTCTTTGCAACTGGAATGAAAACTGACCTTTTCCAGTCCTGTGGTCACTGCTGAGGTTTCCAAATTTGCTGGCATAGTGAGTACAACACTTTAACAACATCATTTTTTAGGATTTGACATAGTTCAGCTGGAATTTTGGAGAAGGCAATGGCAACCCACTCCAGTACTCTTGCCTAGAGAATCCCATGGACAGAGGAGCCTGGTAGGCTACAGTCCATGGGGTCGTGAAGAGTCGGACACGACTGAGCGACTTCACTTTCACTTTTCACTTTCATGCACTGGAGAAGGAAATGGCAACCCACTCCAGTATTCTTGCCTGGAGAATCCCAGGGACGGAGGAGCCTGGTGGGCTGCCGTCTATCATGTAGCATAGAGTTGGACATGACTGATGCTACTTAGCAGCAACAGCAGCAGCTGCAATTTCATCACCTCCACTAGCTTTGTTTGTAATGATGCTACCTAAGGCCCCCTTGTGGAGAATGCAATGGCACCCCACTCCAGTACTCTTGCCTGGAAAATCCCACGGATGGAAGAGCCTGGTGGGCTGCAGTCCATGGGGTCACTAAGAGTCGGACACGACTGAGTGACTTCACTTTGACTTTTCACTTTCATGCATTGGAGAAGGAAATGGCAACCCACTCCACTGCTCTTGCCTGGAGAATCCCAGGGACGGGGGAGCCTGGTGGGCTGCCGTCTATGGGGTCGCACAGAGTTGGACACGACTGAAGCAACTTAGCAGCAGCAGCAGCAGCAAGGCCCCCTTGACTTCACATTCCAGGATGTTTGGCTCTAGGTGAGTGATCACACTATCATGGTTATCTGGGTCATTAAGATCTTTTTTGTGTATTGTTGATCTTCTGTGTATTGTTGCCACCTCTTCTTAATATCTTCTGCTTCTGTTAGGTCCATATCATTTCTGTCCTTTATTGTGCCCCACAAGAGACTAAGCCAGACTTGCCTGTGAGTGTCCAGGAATCTCTAGCAAAGGTGTGGGTTGACAGTGGCCTGGGGTGGGGTCAGAGGCACTGAATACAACAGTCCTGGCATAAGTCCTTTTGAAGGAGGTCACTATTCCTGCCATTACCCCTCAGGCCAAACTACAGGTAGGGAACATAGCCCCACCTATCAACAGAAAATTGGATTAAAAATTTACTGAGCATGGCCCTGCCCATCAGAGCAAGACTCAGATTCCCCTACAGCCAGTCCCTCACATCAGAAAGCTTTCACAAGCCTCTTATCCTTATCTACCAGAGGGCAGACAGAATGAAAACCACAGTTACAGAAAACTAACCAAACAATACTTGGATCACAGCCTTTTCTAACTCAATGAAACTACGAGCCATGCCGTGTAGGGCCACCCAAGGTGCATGGGCGTGGTAGAGAGTTCTGACAAAATGTGGTTCACTGGATAAGGCAATGGCAAACCACTTCAGTATTCTTGCCTTGCGAACACCAAGAACAGTATGAAAAGGCAAAAAGATGACACTGAAAGATGAGCTCCCCAGGTCAGTAGGTGCCCGATATATTACTGGAGAGGAGTGGAGAAACAGCTCCAGAAAGAATAAAAAGGCTGAGCTAAAGAGGAAACAATGCCCAGTTGTGGAAGTGACTTGTGATGGAAGTAAAGTCTGATGCTGTAAAGAACAATATTGCATAGGAACCTGGAATGTTAGGTCCATGAATGAGGATAAATTGGAAGTGGTCAAACAGGAGATGGCAAGAGTGAACATTGACATTTTAGGAATCAGTGAACTAAAATGGACTGGAATGGGTGAATTTAATTCAGATGACCATTATATATACTACTGTGGGCAAGAATCCCTTAGAAGAAATGGAGTAGCCCTCAGAGTCAACAAGAGTTCAAAATGCAGTACTTGGGTGCACTCTCAAAAACAAGAGAATGATTTCTGTTTGTTTCCAAGGCAAACCACTCAATATCACAGTAACCCAAGTCTGTGCTCCAACAAGTAATGCCAAAGAAAGAAAGTGAAAGTGAAGCCGCTCAGTTATGTCTGACTCTTTGCGACCCCATGGACTGAAGCCCACCAGGCTCCTCCATCCATGGAATTTTCTAGGCAAGGATATTGGAGTAGGTTGCTATTTCCTTCTCCAAGGGATCTTCCCAACCCAGGGATCAAACCCAGATCTCCCGCATTACAGGCAGACACTTTATCATCTGAGCCACCAGGGAATGCTGAAGAAGGTGAAGTTAAATGGTTCAGTGAAGACCTACGAGACCTTCTAGAACTAACACCAAATAGAGATGTCTGTTTCATAATAGGGGACTGAAATGCAAAAGTAGGAAGTCAAGAGATACCCGCAGCAACAGGCAAGTTTGACCTTGGAGTACAGAATAAAGCAGGGCAAAGGCTAACAGACTTTTGACAAGAGAATGCACTGTCATAACGAACACACTCTTTCAACAACACAAGAGAAGACTCTACACATGGTCATCACCAGATCATTAATACTGAAATCAGATTGATTATATTTGCAGCCGAGATGGAGAAGCTCTATACAGCCAGAAAAAACAAGACCAGGAGCTGCCTGTGGCTCAGATCATGAGCTCCTTATTGCAAAATTCAGACTTAAGTTGAAGAAAGTAGGGAAAACCACTAGACCATTAAGGTATGACCTAAATCAAATCCCTTACGACTGTACAGTGGAAGTAACAAATAGACTCAAGGGATGAGATCCCTTGCCTGAAGAACCATGGACTGAGGTTTGTAACATCGTACGGGAGGTAGTGATCAAAACCATCCCCAAGAAAAAGAAATCCAAAAAGGCAAAATGGTTGTCTGAGGAGATCTTAAAAATAGCTGAGAAAAGAAGAGAAGTAAAAGGCAAAGGAGAAAAGGAAAGATATATCCATTTGAATGTAGAGTTCCAAAGAATAGCAAGGAGAGATAAGAAAGCCTTCCTCAGTGATCGGTGCAAAGAAATAGAGGAAAACAATGGAATGGGAAAGACTAGAGATCTCTTCAAGAAAATTGAAGATACAAAGGCAGGCTCTAGATTTGTTTAAACCTACTATGAAGATAATGGCAACCCACTCCAGTGTTCTTGCCTGGAGAATCCTATGGACAGAGGAGCCTGGTGGGCTACAGTCCATGGGGTTGCAGAGAGTTGGACACCACTGTGTGACTACCACTTCACTTCAGTTCCCTATGAAGATACAGCAGTTCATACGTGTTTGGTAGATGCATGGAAAAAACTGTTAAGAACTGCTCTTTTCTCTTCTTTGCTAATGTGTGTCTCTGTGGCCCGTAAGCTCAGTGGGTGGAAAGCAGGGCTATGGGGTGGTTGACGTATTTTGCTGTCTTCCTAGCATATATGACTGGCTATGAGACAGTCTAATGGCCAAAGGTAGTGCCATGTTTACCAGGCAGTCATCTTTAAAAGTGTCCCCCCTGATAACAGCAGAGCCAATTGAGTGTCTCTTCCTGCCTGGGAATATTAGCAAAGACACCATCTTCCTTTTGAGAGGCATCACAGTATAGTGGCTGAGAACACAGAAGAGGTTCTGGAATCCAACTACCTATAGCTGAACCCTCATATACTGAAGTTACTTAAAGCTGTTTTGCTTCAGTTTCCTTATCTGTAAAATGGGGATGATAATAGGGTGTTATTTTCCTATTTCCAACATAAATCATCACAGTTTTATCAGTTTAAAACAAAACTCATGTATTATTCCTAGTTCTGCAGGTCAGATGTTGGGGTACGGTATGGCTTTGAGTCTCACAAGCCCCAAATCAAGGGGTCCTCAGAGCTGTGTCCCCTTCTGGAAGGTCTGAGGATGAACCAGTTCAAAGGTTCACTCGGGTTGTTGGCTGCGCTCAGTTTCTTGAGGTTCAAGGCCTGCGGTCCCTGCCTCCTTGCTGGCTTTCAGCAGGATCCAAAAGGCTGCCTCCCTTCCTGGCCTGCTGCATCTTCCATATTCAGACAAGGGCTTCCCTGGTGGCTCAGAGGTTAAAGCGTCTGCCTACAATGTGGGAGACCTGGGTTCGATCCCTGGGTTGGAAAGATCTCCTGGAGAAGGAAATGGCAACCCACCCCAGTACTCTTGCCTGGAAAATTCCATGGATGGAGGAGCCTGGTAGGCTACAGTCCATGGGATCACAAAGAGTTGGACATGAATGAGCGACTAGTTATTCAGACTAGCGATGATATTTCAAATTCTGTCCCATTCGGACATCTCTGGTTTCTCATTTTGCTGCATTGCTTCCAGATTCAGCTGGACAGGAGCGTCTGCCTAAGGGCTCATGTGATTAGACTGGATCCATCGGAGTCATCTAGGCAAGTCTCACAAGCTAAGATCTGTAACCTTAATCACATCTGCAGTGCCCCCTTTGCCATGGAATGACATATTTACAAATTCTAAAGGCTGGGAGGGCACAGGCACCTTGGGTGCGGGATGGCGATACATTCTGCTCACGGCAAATAGCACCTGCCTTATGGAGGGACTGTGAGAGTTAAATGAGTTTGTTTGTTTTTGATTATAGTATAAACACAGGTTTTATCTATTTCATATGTTTCTGTCCATTGTAGTCATAATTCTTTTTGATGCTCAAACATTTCCATCTTTAACTAGTAGAATGCAGTTTGAATTGTCTCTTGTTACCGTCAAACAATATTCCACTAGCCTTTTCTGGCAGGATAAGATGCCGAGGCTTCTGTCCCAGACCTGGAATCAGCTAGTTCTACAAGAAATCCTGGTTTCTTCCCATGGAAAATGGTGTGTAGAGACCACAGTCTGGGTGCTAAGAATAGAATCACTCTTCACATGGATCTGTAGTGCTCATGTGTGTATGGACAACCTCATCCTTCTCAGCAGCTCATTATTCCTGCTCCTTATAAGCCTCCCGTTCCACCTGAGGTTCCTCCTTCCTCTCTTACAACAGCTGGTGTTCCTGTGATGCCTCACGTTCCCACCAGCCAGAAGGCCCCCCTTCTCCTAATCCTTTCATCATTCCCTGCCGGGCCAGACACCTCTGCTCACCTCTGGCCTGGCATGGCATCAAAGTGGGGAACACTTCCATAACGCTGAAGAATACCGCACCCGCCGCCCCCCCCACCCCCGCCTTTTTTTTACAGAATGTTTCTGTTTTTAAAAAAAATTCTTCAGGGGAGCTAAATTCCTATTTGCTACTGAGAAAGTCAATTCCTAGGCAGGTTGATAAGAAGTCCAGGGTCCCTGAGGAGGACAGAGGGGTCTGGGGCTCTCCAGGAGGAGACAGGGATCTGGAATTCTCAAGGAGGAGGAAAGGATAAATGTCTTCGTTTTTCCTCTACATTCCTTAGTCTTAGTCACATCAAATGTTCATAATTCTTTTTCTTTAAGCCAAGAACTGATGATTACACAACAAACAACTCAGTTTAAACTCTGTACTAAGGATTATATAACAACAATGTATCCTGCTTGAGGACAGTTTCTCCTTCCTTAAAACCTTCTGGCTAATCCTCTTATCTTAAAATGTAAATTATAAGAGTGGGTCTAGTAAGATCTTTACAACCTTGAGACACTCTTTTGATTTACTGTAATAACTAATTAAAAAGTATATAACTCCCTAGGTTAGATTAGTGAGGGGGCACTCTCCATCCCCCTTCTGGTGTCTATGTTAGAAGCTTTCTCTGTGCCGTTTTATACTTTAATAAAACTCTACTGCACAAAAGCTCTTGAGTGATCAAGCCTGACCCTTGGTCCCAAAGGTGCATCTTCTTTGAAGATGAGTCCGACACTGTTCACCATAGGCTGTCACTATTCAGGGCTTTGGTAAGCAAACTCATTCTCTTTCTTAACTCAGAATGACAGTGCTTTGAAATAGTATGGCAAGAGCCAGCCCCATCACCGGAGCAGGAAGGTATTACAAAGCCAATAACTCCCTCAGGTATGTGTGCTTCACTGGTGGCTCAGTGGTGAAGAATCTGCCTGTCAACGCAGGAGACACAGGAGATGCAGTTTTGATTCCTGGGTCAGGAGGATCCCCTGGAGGAGGAAATGGCAAACCACTCCAGTATTTCTTGCCTAAAAAATCCATGAACAGAGGAGCCCAGAGTGCTATAGTCCGTGGGGTTGCACACACGATGTGTGTTTCCTAGGAAGTCTGGGTGGTTGCATGTTGAAATTTTTAACTAGAGTTTCCCAGTAATGAAAGTGTTGAGGAGTTAATTTACCTTAACCAGTTTTAGGGCAACTACCTATTTTAAAACCTGATTAATACTGAGGAGCTACTCTCTGAAAATATGTACAAGCATACCAAAATTTATCAACACTTTCATGAGTTTCAGGACCTGTTGGATAGCTTCCAAAAAGCTGTCTTGGAGAGTTTAGTTTGTTTGCACTAGATTCTTTTTTAATGTAGACCATTTTAAAAATCTTTATCGAATTTGTTATTATATTGATTCCTTTTTGTTTCTTTGCTCTTGTTTTTTGGCTGCAAGGCATGTAGGAGCTTAGCCCCCTGACTGGAGATCTAACCTGTACCCGTTGCATTGGAAGGCAAAGTCTTAACCACTGGACCCCCAGGGACGTCCTGAACAACTAGGTTCTGGTTTGCATTGGCTTGTTGGAGGCAGCTGATGTGGAAGCTGGGAGGGGGTGTGGACAGAAGGGAACACAGCTGGAACTAGGGTGGAGGTTTTAAATTTCTCCATTCATCATTATTCATGCTCTGGTCTATAGCAATGAAGGTTATTTCTGTTGCCAGTCATGAATTATTTGCTACCATTCCACGATATTTTATGTGTAGAAATTGGAAGTCAGCTCTTAAAACTTGGGACAATTTTGGAATATAGACAGCACTAAAAAATGGTAGCTGGTTATAGGCAAAGAGAAGACTGTTAAAGAGCCATCAAAGGTAGCCATCTCACAAGGGAAGGGAATGGCACTCCACCCTAGTATTCTTGCCTGGAGAATCCCATGGACAGAGGAACCTGGCAAGCTACAGTCCATGGAGTCACGAAGAGTTGGACGTGACTGAGCTTCTGAGCACACAAGCTATATTATATACAGCACAATAATATCAGCACTTCTTAACACATAAAATCAACACCTCTTTTATACAGAGGCCCTTGTCCATCTTAGCAGGAGGTTTTTGTAAAGAGGATGCTTTGTTCTTTTGTTTAGTACATCTGAGTCTTTATAACTTGAAGTCCACAGCACCTTTTTACATTCTGTACTTGTGCTGGAGAATCTCAGAGAGAAAAAGATGTTTATTCGTCACCAGATATTGTAGCTCTGAGGCACAAGAATCCTGGGAGAACAGGACAAAACCGCAGATGAAGGGAGGGCTTTCATGTAGACACAGAGGTCCCTGAGGCTCTGATTTATTTGACGTTTGTGAAGTGAAACTCAACAGGTTGTTTATGGCTGATTTGAAGCCCTTGTCATACCATGTTTTATGGTTCCAAAGGAACAAAGTCGAAAAAAGTTCCCTAAAGAAAACTGAACAGGTGTTTTCGGACTACAGGATATTTTAGTTACGGGGTGAAGAATCTCCGTTTGATGTTAAGTCATTAAGTTGCCTTGGGTCATGGGTTGGAGTGTGCATTAGCGGTTGCTAAAAGAAATCTAGAACGCTTTTCTTTTCCCTGGATATCCTTCTTGTAAAAACATTCTTGATATCGAGGGCTGTGACTAAGCCAGAAATTGCCCCCGTAGGTACCACCAGGAGCCATGGCTCAGGTGGGCAGAGGCCTGAACGGCAGAGGCTGGACAGGTCTTCATCCCAAATACAGCCGGAGAGACAGAGGACTGGTTTTGTGATGGTAAGAATGATGGCACGCAAATCTGTACCTTGAACACTGTTCTCACTTCTTAAGAAGCCCATGGCTTCCCTGGAGGTCCAGTGCTTAAGACTCTAAGCTCCCAATGCAGGGGCCCCAGGTTCAATCCCCAGTCAGGGAACAAGATCTCACATGCCACAGGTATGAGTTCGTATGCCTCAAAAAAAACAAAAAAACAAGAGTTTGTATGCCACGACTAAGACCTGGTGAAGCCAAATAAATAAATATTTTTTTTTTTTAAAGAAGAAGCTCACAGACCTGGAGACAGAGTAACTTGGAAACTTTTGATAAGAAAAATCTCTTGATACCCTTTAGTAACCTACTGAGCTTGGCCTTGCCAAGGGGAACCACTAAGTTTGCCCCAATGCTCTAATTTCTGAACTGCCCTAGTGAAAATTGAAAGTACAAGTCACTCAGTCATGTCCAACTCTTTGCAACCCCATGGACTGTAGCCCGCCAGGCTCCTCTGTCCATGGAATTCTCCAGGCCAGGATACTCGAGTGAGTTGCCATTCCCTTCTCCAGGGGATTTTCCTGACTCAGGGATGGAACCCAGGTCTTCTGCATTGCAGGTGGATCCTTTACCATCTGAACCACCAGGGAACTGCCCTAGAGACAAGTCAACTGTATACTGGTCTGAAGTAAGATTAATGAAAGCAGGATGTGAACAATGTGCCCATTCAAAGGCTTGTAACACATTCTCTCAATTAATTTTTTAAAAAATAGGTGCACATCAGTCATCTCGATTTAAAACTCTGAACCACTCTGACTTCAGGCATGTAGTAAGCTCCCTACACATGGCATGAACTCAAGAAATATTCATGGAGTAGATGCTACTGAATGATTTACCATTTGGTCCTACTGAAATTCTGAAATAAAAGTTTCTAGCTAACTTTTTTAGGTTAACATGAATCAGTTGTGTTCTCTGGATATCCACCATACCTGCCACTCAGACCCTATTGAAAATGTAACATCTACTATTCATTAATTCATTGTGAAATATTTAACATGTATCTATAACATTCTGGGCACAATGAATCACCATTTAATTCAACCGTTAAAAAACTCTAGAGACAAGTATGTAATGAATAGGGTTCCACGCTTTATTTGTATTTTATTCAAATACATCTTATGTTTTTAAGTGGTGCTAAGGAGTTGAAGTTGGATATGCTAAGACATGGTTGCTGCTGCTGCTAAGTTGCTTCTGTCGCGTCTGACTCTGTGCGACCCCATGGACTGCAGCCCACCAGGCTTCTCCATCCATGGGATTCTCCAGGCAAGAACACTGGAGTGGGTTGCCATGTCCTTCTCCAATGCATGAAAGTGGAAAGTGAAAGCAAAGTCGCTCAGTTGTGTCCGACTCTTAGCGACCCCATGGACTGCAGCCTACCAGGCTCCTCCATCCATGGTTAGCCATGTCTAATTTAAAAACTCTAAATTCTTATTTAAAGTGAATTAGCACTAAAGACTTAGCAATACTACACGTGGGTTGTTAATTAGTCCTTAGAGTGTGTGATTCCTGCAGGATCTCAATCCTGGGCCCCTTTCAGTTCTCACTATCTTTTGAAGATCCTCTGAAGCAGTCTGGGTTTAGGTAGGGTGACCACATAGTTTATTATTCCAACTGGGGCCACTTTGAGTGTGAACTGGGTGCTGTTGATGATTGCATCAGTGCAATAGGTATAAAGGGGATTCTCTTGGACAAACAGGGTCTTGGGTTTACCTTAAGAACACTGGTGGAAGGATCCGGAGTTGATATGCACTGGCTGCCTTATCAGTGCCTGTCACGTCCCCCTTTTGGGTTTCAGTTTATTGGAATGAAGAAAAGGAAAAGCGTTGTACTAAAACCGACCGGCAGAAGATGAGATGGTTAGACAGCATCACTGAATCCTTAGACGTGAATTTGAGCAAACTCGGGACGAGAGTGAAGGACAGGGGAGCCTGGAGTGCTGTGGTCCATGGGATTGCAAAGAGTTGGACACAACTGAGCGACTGAACAACAACAAAACCCACCCTACTGCTTCGTTCAAATTTCACCACTCGACAATTACAAATAGACCCAAAGGAAAGAATCTCATCATGTTTTTGAAACAGCTTCAAATTCAGAGATAGTTGGCTAGACAAGCACATGAAACACTTTTTAAAAACTCGCCCCTTTTAAAAACCACGTTGTTACCAAAGCATACATCATATTTTAAATCAGCTTAAGAAATCAATAAGTCGACTTCAGGGTTGGCAAACATTTCATCCACACCACCTGAAGCATCGTGTTGAGGCTGCACCTGGGCTCATGAGGAAAAAAACAAAAAACAAACCTCAATCAGTTAGTGATTGTTTCTGGGGTCATGGGGACATGAGAGAGACGCAAAGAGGATAGGAGGGGTTACGGGCTACGTGCGTGCACCCGTTCTCTGCCAGGGCCGGCCGAGGGTCTCCGGTACTAAAATACAAAACACAAGAAAAACCAAACCCAGGTTTAGGGTAAATCTGCTTCATACTGGTATCTAACACAGTGTGAGTCTCACCCAGGGATTCTTGTCCTTTTCCCTGCTCTCAGCGGCCTTCCATAAGCACTCAGGTGGCAGAGTGTAAGTGATGGTCAGCAACCCTGGCGCATGTCAGGATCACATAGGACTGCTGGGAATGGGCCAGGCTTTGCTGGGTTTAACAGCCCTGCCTCCCCAGCCAGAGCTTCCACCTGGCAGGGAGGACAAAGACCCGCTGGCAGAGGGGCTGGAACAGGGAGCGGGGTCAGGGCCCCCTGCCCTCAGTCCTCATTTTTATAAAAGCTGTGTGACCTTGGACATATTACTTTTCTTAGTTTGTAAAATGAATTTGGATTCAGGGATTTTCCAACTTTAACCTTCTGTGACTAAAACATGAAGAGGTGAAGAATATCACGGTGTGTTAACTCCATGCTAGATGTCCTTTTCTTTGCAAATTCAAGGAAAGCTCCTTTTGTGGTCAAACCAATAAATCTTGCAGTAAATGATCAGGAAACAAACACACATAACTCTTTCATGCACCTGTGTGTCACGTGCTCAGTCATGTCCGACTCTGTGCAGACCCACTGACTAGCCTGCCAGGCTCCTCTGTCCATGGGATTCTTCAGGCAGGAATAGTGGAGTGGGTTGCCATTCCTTTCTCCAGGGGATCTTCCCGATTCAGGGATCAAACCTGGGTAAGCAGGCAGATTCTTTACAGACAGAGCCACCAAGGAAGCCCATTTATGTATAAATAGTCATAATTTTTTGAAAGAGGCAGCTCAGTTATATCACACAGTAAGCCCCCTACATATGAATTTTCAAGTTGCAAACTTTTGAAGATGCAAATGCCCCCTGTATGCCAACTGTTGTATTGTACTACTGTGCCTTTCAAGGTATCGTACTGTAAGGTCAAAATGACTTATTTTTTATGTTTGTTTTTTACATATTACTTGTGTGAAAAGTATTACAAACAGCACAGTACTATGTGGGGATTTCTTGATGGCTCAGATGGTAAAGATTCTACCTGCAATGAGAGAGATCCCAGGTTCAATCCCTGGGTCAGGAAGTTTCCCTGGAGAAGGAATTGGCAACCAACTCCAGTCTTTTTGCCTGGAGAATTCCACAGACAGAGGAGCCTGGCGGGCTACAGTTCATGGGGTTGCCAAGAGTTAGGCACGACTGAGTGACTAACACACACTATAGCCGACCGTGTTAGTTGGGTACCTAGGTTAGCTTTGTTGAACTTACAAACAAATTGGACTTGTGAATATGCTCTTGGAATGGAACTCATTTGTATGTAGGAGGATTTAACTGTACTGTTGATAGAATCCTTTGTCTAGGTTGTTCTTGCAAATTGTTTCTTTTTTTTAGACACTAAAAATCCATGGACATGATTTACTACTTCAACATATATTTTAGTTGCTTGCATCTCTGACTTTAGCAGATTTCTCAGCATTCTCACTGTTTAATAAGTTGCCGTCTTACCTGAGTGACAGCAACATTCGTCCCGTCGGTGACTTCCACACTCATATTGTAGATGGACCTCTGCTCTGCATCCAAAGGTTTTGCGATGACAATGGTCCCAACACCCTTCTCTGCATCAAAAGAGCTGTCAAAATTGCCCCCTGACGAGTTCACAGAAACAACATGAAATTAGCATATCTGAGAAGTTATTACACATACTGAAGCCCACAGTATTAAAGGGAGCGCATATACACAAACGCTTTTTCTGGACAGGCATCCCTGTGGCTCAATTTGTACTTCTTAAATGAACCCTTTATTTTCTAACTTAACTCATATTTCAAAACACAGCCTCTACAGTGCATAACAAATGCCACAAAAAAAATGTATTGCCAAAAATCCCCGCAGCACATAAATTGACCCCATAAAATATTTAGAAAGGTAAAGTCCCATTCAACCCCTTGTGGCTTCTGGGCTAGGAATTTGTAAACCTTTTACTTTTCCAAAGTAGATTACATTCTAAGTACACAAACAGTCCAATCATTATTAACAAAAATGAGTAGGCACTTTGAAATCTGTACCAGGATTGATGGTAAACATGTGGTTGTTAGAGTTCAGATTCCCTCAATTTGATGTCAGAAATGAAGTTATAAATACTAGAAAATAAGGAAAAGCAACAAAATTGGATTTCATATTAAAAATTCTCTATCTGTAAGTTGGGGTATTTATAGAAAAAAAAATTTTTTTTTTGCCATCTTGACAGTGTGAGTTATCTTTCTCTGCCCAAAGTAGAAAGTTTGCAGGAGATTTACAAAATGAAATCTGGAAAGAATGAGAGGGAAACATCACCTATGGAACAACTGATGAAATATTTCATATGAAAGTTTAGGAAACTTTACTTTTACCACTGGACCAGGTATAATCCATAATCTATGACTAATGTGCTTAAGACAATATAGACTTTGTTGAAATTACTGTAGATGTTTTCATCTCTGAGAATCAAAGTGTGGTTTATGATCTTTTTCAAAATGAAATATCTTTTTTAAGGGGGAGAGAACATATTGGTAGAAATGCTGGAACAATTTTAAATAAGTATCAGTCTATGTTCACAAGCTCTATTTACTCTAGCTTGAAATTTCACTATGTCAATTAATTTTGTTCCTGGGCAGTAATTTTATTTAATTATAGCACATAGGGCAATGTGTTTACTGAATTTCATATTTTAGAAAGGTAATCTTGGCTTCTGTTTTCTGCATTTCATTTTGCTGATCAATGAACAATGTTATATACAATTTCTATGATAGTACAATTAGAAATGGGCAGATGAGTTAAGGGGAAGAAGAATTTTATGTGAATTACTAGAATTTGATATATAATGACATGAAATAAATAATGTGGTGTACTTACAAAAAAAAGTGGTCATATATATTTCAAATACTTATTGCTTGCAGCTGCCATATACACTTAAGATTATTTAATTGCTAGAGAGAACATAATTGCCCTTGACATTTAATTAAAGCTATGAAGATATGGGGTACCAGAGAATTGCTTGGAGATGATATATTTTTCAAAAATTTCATTTAAAAAGAGACTCATCTTCCAATTAATATATTTAATTGATTTACTGAGAAATACTAAATGTTAACTCCAGAAAAAAAAAAAAATGTCTTTTGAAGAACAGGATAAAGAGAAAGGGGAGGAGATCTAGGCTGAAAGAGAAGCAAGCCTTAGGTCACCATGCCTTTTTCAAAGGGAATGTTTCATGTTGATAACCACATGAAATGAAATGTATGGCTGATTCAAGTGTCTTGAATAACCATCCTAATGAGCAAAGAAAAGTCATTTGCTATCAAGTGGTACATTCTGAAAAAAAACTTTGCCATGGAAACTTTCAAAAGAAAGATGAAAAATCGCCTCAGACTGTATAGAAGGAAAGATGAGAAAGCAACTTCTCAAGCTATTTCTGGTGGGTATTAAGTCATATTTTAAATCACATTAAAAAATCATCTTTAGAATGCCTCCTTACCAAGATTTTTACTTTTTTAAATCTGAGGAACTTGGTTTTGGGGGTGGGGGTTAAGAGTGGGCCAGTTATTTTAGAAGGTGAAAATTTGTAGGTCAACGTAAAATGGAAGCTCTGCAAATGATAAAACTTTGGTTTGCTCCAAAGACAAATAAAAATGAAATTTAGAGGATACGCAAGCAACGATTCCCAGTTTCAGTGGGATGATTTATATACTTCTTCCCTCACTGCCTAAGGCCCACATTTTCCTCGGGACCCTCCCTATGCAGAAATACATCATCATTATGCTTAGTGGCATAAAACTTATTACATACTTTACATATGGCATATAGATTGTGTGCAATATTAGTCTTTTTTTGTATCAAAAAACATTTTTGATTACTTTTATGGTAGTTTAAAAAACTTCATTTTATATTGGAGTGTAATTGATTAACAATGCTATGTTAGTTTCAGGTGTACAGCAAAGTGATTCAGTTACACACACACATATGTCTATTCTTTTTCAAATTTTTTTCCCATTTTGGTTATTATCAAATACTAAGCAGCGCACAGGGAGTGCTGCTCAATGTGGGGGTGATTTTTTACAGTTCTCTCTCTTTCTGCGTGTGTGTGCATGTGTGTGTTTTATCTCCCCCATTCACCTTTGTTGTTTCAAATACTCTAGACCAGAAACCTTGAAAGGAGCAGGGGAGATGGACAAGGAGAAAGCAGATCACGGTGAGCTGGAGAAACCCTGTGAGTATCTCTCCATCCATCAATAAGGCTAGCAGCCTCTGACGCTCACTTCTAGGGCTTTTGCTCCTACTGAAACAAAGATTTCATGTAAAACCAGGTTTCCCAAATCGTCCCTGAGTTTTACAATGAATTTCTGACAAGGGACACAGAATCTAGACCAGCAGTTCACCATCAACCCTCCCGCAATTTCATAACCTACCACTTAAGCCTCCCATTTCATGAACGACTCTGTCTCTCTCCCCCAGGCCTCATTTCTCAGGCTCCCTTCTAGCCTGAAAGGTGATATCATTTCGTTGGATCCCAAGTCCAATTCATCTGGCGTGAGCCTATTAGATGGAATGAGTCTGCTTTCACTAGCAGTGCCCGTTTAAAGAAGATGTGCTTCCTCAGAGCCAGTAACAACATGCAAAGCCAGAGTGTGCTGGGGTGGCAGCGCTGGGCTCAGCACAGGGTGGGGAGGGGCAGACACCGCCAGCTGGGCTGATCAACAACGTGGGGGTTAAGAGAAGTCACAGCCTGAGCGTTGCTGCAGGGGCGTGCGGCAGAGATGGTCATAAGCGAGGTTGTGAACAGCCCACATAACAGAATTCATGTTAGGACGTTTCTCTTTGACCATTTTCGGTCAAGACAGGTGCAAAGGAGTAAACAGAGAGCCACGAGGGGTGTGTTGCATCTCTACTGGATTCTAAAGTTAACATCAAAAGTCGGAGAGTCCCAAAAAAGCTTCAAAAAATGGGATGGGAATGAAAATACTTGGAGCCAGCAGCTACTGCTGGAATGTGCGGGCAGCAGGGTGTTGGGCCATAAACCAGTTAAGTTTTCCTTTAAAGAATCACCCTTCTCTCTGGGTTACGAGACCCAGGGGTGACTATCTCACATCTTTCCCTTTAGAAAAGCTTCCAGACCCCTCCCCTAGCTCTGATTCCAATCCACCCTACTCGCAATGGTAAAACTACCAACCAAAATTTCAAAATCAATCAAGAGGGAGGAGCTATGGGAGAAGCTTCCCAAACACTGAGCCGCAGAATCTCAGTGAACTCCCATAGGAGTCGTTTGCAAGCTGTTCATTCAAGTTCAGCATGCACACCGAACTTGAGGGAAAATACTACACACTATTTCTGCGATTTGATTATGAATAACTGTCTGCCTTGGAAGGAAGAAAGCACAGTACAGGGCTAAAACGGATATTTACATGGGAGGCAGGAGAAGCAGGCTGGAGGTTAGAAACAGTGGTAGGAAGGAAAATCCCTTCTAGAATCTGGTTTAAAATTCATTTTCTTACAATAATATCTGAAGCAGTTTTAAGGTTTTTATTATTTTCCTAAAGTTTCTTCAGGTGTTTTCCTATGGCCCACATGGCTGCTATGGAGGAAAGAGAAGCTTGTTGGGGATCCAGTGAGAAGAAATGATGTTGTTGATGACTCTAAGCAAGCGTCACCCTGATGGAGGGAGAGCTGTATTAGAAATGGGACAGCCCTCTTGGGAGGAGTAGGGGAGAGTTCAGTGATTAAGAAATGTGGCCATTGAGTTAGAGAAGACCCAGAGAGGTTAATGCTAGTCAGGGTGCCATCAAAGAGTTTAACTTGCCTACTTGATGGAACCCTGGGGCTTCCCTGGTGGCTCAGTAGTAAAGGATACACCTGCCAATGCAGGAGACACAGGATCAATTCCTGGGTTGGGAAGATTCCCTGGAGAAGGAAATGGCAACCCACTCCAGTATTTTTGCCTGGGAAATCCCATGGGCAGAGGAGCCTGCCAGGCTACAGTCTATGGGGTTGCGAAGAGCTGGGACATGAGCACACACACACTTGATGGAACCCTAATGGGTATGGCCCCATCAGGGGTGAGGTTCTAGAAGGACAGGTCTAAGCTTGCAAGACAGAAGCAGTCAAGAAGCCAGATTCCCCAGGAAGCAATGACAGACTAAGGGCCCAGGCTGTCTTCATGCTCCTGCAACACAGAAATGTGTTTCAGCTGAGCTGGACCCACATGCCACCTTATGCCATCAGGGGATTATTTGCAAAGAACAACTTTTCTCTTCTCTACGCATTAGGTGAGGCAAATAAACAGAGATAGGTTAAGTGCTTACTGCCTACCAGAAAAACAGTTTTCCTAGTCTAAGTCAGGGGAAAAGCTAGAAAAGTGGGTGGTAGTATCTCCCATCAGACTGGAAGTAAAGAGGAATCGTTTGGAGTATGTAGTAACGGTGGTCTTTACAATACAAATATTTGTCAGCGGGATAAAGAGAGAGGGACTGTGAACCAGATTGCGTGCACATCAGAGAGTATGTAAATCAAGATGGGCCGAGTTGAAATCCTAGTCTCCTGAGAAGTGTGAAGATACGCGACAAAGCCACAAAGGATTGTGGGTTAGCTTTGTTCCTTTCGTCTTCTCTCCCTTTTAGCCCAGGAAAGGAACATGCTGTGCAATGGGCTGTTTAAACACAGAACAGCTGAACTCTATAACGTTTCCTTTTAATTACAGCTTTCTTAACTTGGTGACAAGTGGGGTTCTGTTTCTGGAAGCTGAAGAGAGTCTAGCTCTGTGACACTGTAAGCCTTTGGAGGCACAAGAAATTATCTGGCAGGTCCTTGATACTGGGGGTCCCGGCTTGGGAACAAAATCTTGCTCTCTACATGGCTTTTGTGCATTCATATGATAGTAGGAGCAAAAGAAATGCAGTTAAACAAGAATCAGGGAGATTGGGAATATAGAAATAAGGAGACACTACTCTCAGGGGAAAAGGCATGCCAGAACACTATTTCTGCTTATTTAATGTGAATTCATTAGAGCATCTGTAAGCTGTGTTAGGCTGGCAGGAGGCATGGCCTGTAACCCTGAGTGTGTGTATAGATGTCTATCCAGCTGTAGCACACTGCTAAGTTTCTTAGGCAGTGAGAAGCCCTTTCCCTTATCTCCCCTCGATGTCAGCTTGGCCAAGAAAGATATTTGGGTAAGGAAAAAGGAAAGAGACAGAGGAGAGTGTTGGGGGCCAAGGACAAATAAGCAAGAAATCTTGAAAGAGTGAAACATCTGAATATGATAAAGGAAACAATAGGTTTTTAGAGAAGAGGAAAAGATGTTGTCAACAGGTTGGGAAAATATGGCTCTCTGAGATCAGAAAAAATTTTCAAAGGGGGGATTTGGTGGAAGGGGGACCATATCTATTCTGAATACAGCCAGCACCTGGGGAAAAGTTTGTACTTTCTCCATGACTTAAAGAGTTGACATTTCAAGAGGCTGGCTGGATGCAGGGATGGAAATAAAATCAAGTTCTATTTGGGCATCTGGCCCAGTAAATTTAATTTGCAGGAGAAGCTTGACTGGATTTTACCAGATACACAGTGAAATCTGTGCTAGAAGCATCTAGACTAGGGGGACAATGTCGTAGGTCTATATTGAGAGAAGTGCACGCATGCCTGCTCAGTCGTGTCTGACTCTTTGCGACCCCGTGGACTGTAGCCTGCTAGGCTCCTCTGTCTACGGAATTCTTCAGACAACAAAACTGGAGTGGGTTGCCATTTCCTACTCCAGGGATCTTCCTGACCCAGGGATCAAACCTGTGTCTCTCAAGTCTCCTGCATTGGCAGCCAGATTCTTAACCACTGAGCTACCTGGGAAGCCCATTAAGAGAAGCATCTGAGCACTAAAACTGGAAAGATTATATAAAAGGAGCACAGATTTAGGAATAAAGATGGAGAAACATGAAAATGGATGAAAATTTCTGATCATGATTCCTAGATATGATTTGGAGCAGCCTAAAGGGACCCCTTCCTAGGAGGACTCTGGTCTGTCAACTGCCTGTCTCTTCTTGGACCAGTTCTCATTTAGCCAAAGGCACTGTGGTGGCTGAGGCTCAGAACACCTGACTCTGGACGGGTCTCAGGAGGGATCAGTGGGCTTAACACATGGGCTGCCTGGGGCCTCTCCATTGGCTGGCTTCATTACCCCACTCACCCTGGGTGGAGATCAACCAAAGCAATGGCAGGAGGAAGGGGGAGGACACAAAGACCTTGACCTTAAGGGTTAAGATTGAAGCCAGGATAAACACCATGAACATGTACGCCAGCACTAACACTGCTGAATGGAATGCATGCAAGTCAGGTCACACGCAGCATCATTAGGCATGCTTTCCTATACACAGTCATACACACACGCAGGCATGCTAAGGATTTGCACAAATGACTTGGATAACTGGGGTCAGGTGGCCGGTCAGACTGAGCATCAGAGGAAGGTGTGCTTGTAAGATTTCTGAAGGCATCCTGGGGTGGGTGGGATGTGCCGCATGTCAAGAGGTTGTATGAACGCATCATGCAAGGGAGAGAAACAGTGCTTTCAGGCCATAGAGGCGCTTGCAAACTGGAGTGTCGGAAAAGGATGGAGACGAAGTGATCATTGATGGCATAAGGCAAGTCCTCCCACGGCTCAGGACAGCGCAGCAGGAGCCTCGGCCTTTGGCTTTCCACTGCACTCTTCCTCAAATTACCGAAAAGAAGTCAGATTGCATGGGAGACATGCTGAAACTGAGATGCATCTTCTGTGACCCTGACAGGAGGCGGTGGTGAAGGAATTAACAAAGGTGATGCGGTACCAACAGCCAGATGATGCCTGCAGTGTGAGAACACGACTCAGAAGATGGAGGAGCAGAGAGATCTTCCATGGATCAGAAGAGGTGCCATTTCAAAGGTGTTAAGTGGAAATGAAGATGGAGTGGAAAGCTGGGAATGACGATGGTCATGCACAGGGATGGTGTGATAGATGCCCATTAAGTGAAAGAAAGCCGTTCTACCAGCATTCTAGAAAATGAAATAGGTAGAAAACAAGCCTTTTCTTTGGGGGAAGTTCAGGGGATACTCTACTGATGTTCCATTTGGGGGCCATGGGGCATTCATTCTTTTCTATGCTTCATTAAAACAGATGTGGAACATTCTAAATGCTTTCCCCAGACCCAGTCATTCCTGGGAAGAGAGGCAGGTTCCTGCCCATCCTATCCAAGCAGTGACACGTGAAGGAAATGATTCCCCCAGACCAGCTCTCCAGAGTCACTGCCTCCCACAGACGACCGTGGGAAGTCAGCTTCAGCTGGACCCAGCGTCAGACCCAGGGCTGGCGCGCGCTCATCCCTTTGCTTGGATTCCTGGTCCTCAGCACTTATTTCCTCTCCGCCGCCTCTCCCTGCCGGGTGGTGAAGGGGCAGTTTTGCCCTCTCTTTTTGCAGCCTGGTGTGCTTTCTTGCTTTCTTTCAAGGAATTTAAAGGTTGGCTTTTAAGGTCTATCCTGCCTGCGTCCATCTGCTTTTTGTATTTGGCTCTCACAGGAAACTCTTGCTGGCTATATATCTAGGCTCTGTTTCCTGTCCTTCCTATTGTGGACAACAGCCCGGGCCTCTCCTGGGGGTGGGGGTTTGGGTCTATGAATGGCATTCCTACAAAACTGAGGGGCTGGGATCTATTTGAATTTACTTTCCAATTGGAAAAGGCCCAGGTAAACTAACCTATGAAAAGATCAAAACAACAAAAAGCCCACATACCTCAAAAGCAGAGAAAAAAGTTTCTCTAAAGAAATCAGAACAACCCCCCCTCCACCCCAAATCCAAATCCCATCGAACCTCTAACAAAGGAGTCACTGGATATGAGTAACGCAATCGCCGTTAGAGGCATGTACGAAATCTGTGGGCTGCGTTTCAGCCTGTCACAGGCAGTTATGAAAGATGTAATTTAATTTGCTTAAAAAAAAAAAAAAAAAGAACCCGTAAAAGGCAGATTGGATAGCTGTATTTTAGCAAATGTGTTTGCACTAAGGGTACCTTCTGTTGAACAGTTCTGCCCACAAGCTGTCTGTAGAATATAGAACATCTCTCGAGCATGCTTGCCACCTTGAAGCAGGGCAGTCGGGAGCAGAAAAAAAAAAAAAAAAAAAGAACAGAATGCAGAAAAAAGGTGAAGAAAAAGAGAGAAATGAAGGACAGCAAGTCTAGTACCATCAATACATTTAGAAATGAGATTAGCCAAGTGTGACAATAGAATTTAAATGACACACAGAAAGACATTAAGATTGCAGTAAATAACATACTATGGAAACTCCAGCCAGAGAGCACTTTCGGTTCAGCATAGCTACAGAACTCAGAACGAAAGCACAGGTCGACTATTCATTTTACTGGCTCTTCTGCATTCCAGCACTATACATCTTTTAATCTTAGCATAGTTTTTAAGCGTTTTTGTTGCTGCTGTTGTTGTTATTGTCTTTTCTTTTTTGCTAGTTGCTCTAAACAGTCAGTGATTACGCTGCCCAATACTGCCCTGGGGGACTCAAACTTACCGACGATGTCAAACCACAGAAGGGTGTTAGCTGGCTGCACAGACACCACCCCGACAATCTCGGTGACTCTGTCATTCTCCATGACTGTGAAGTTGTAAAATGGCTCATCGAAGGTCAGCGGCACAGGCGAAGGAGGCGGCTTCTTAATCCATTCGATGTGGAGGCGGGCCGTGGAGGACTTCTGAGGGCGCCCGTTGTCCACGGCCTTGATCTACTCACACGCGGAGAGGACAGAGAGCTGTTTCAGAGCCTGGGTCCTGGTGGAAGCCTGCATCTGTCACTCGTATATTGTGGGGCTCAGAGTCCATCCTCACGACGGGGTTGGCAAGGGGAAGACGCGAGGAGCGATCTGAGGACAATGGGCTCAGGGACTGCAGGAACCAACTCGGGCACATGGGGCCCCGAGCACATTTGCCAGAAGCTGTTTTGAATCACTGCCAGCCTTGCAGATGTGGGAAACTTGAAAAGCAAATGGTGCACTTGCAAATTTTAGTGTTGTATGGACACGAATGACAGCTACAAAAGTAAGAAGAGCTAATTTGATTTCTTACAGCTGTGGAGGTAGTGTTGAAAAGGGAACAAATGCATGGTTATTGTCACGTAGAATTGTCACCTGGGATTCCAAGAGGGAGATGGGAGGAGGCAGGGGAAAGGCATCAACCTTGCAAAACTCATCTCAGAGGCCCTCTGGTTAAGCCAACCCTGAAGGAGTGAAGGAGATTTCTCTCGGTGGAAACGTGGGTCCCTCGAGGCAGTGGAGTAAGGAAGGGGGTGTTAATAGCTTTTCTCTATGGTCTGATATAAGGGCTGAGAAAAGCATGTTTCCTTGCCCAGATATGTAGGGTTAACTGCTATGCTGTCCTGGACGTAAATGTGTGTGTGTGTGTGTTGGAGCGGTGGGGGCAGTTGTAGTTAAGTCTAACAAGCAAACCATCAGTGACAGAAAATTTAAAAACCAAAATAAAAAAGGATTGTAAACTATTACATTAATAATACCATTTCCAGATGCATTGCTAATAGTTGTAGTCTTTAAAAACAGTGACAACTCATAGCTCCCTAGTGCTGTGTTCATGCGTGATCACTTTGCCCCAGTTTCTGTGACAGGAAGGGCCCTTGAAGATAGACGTCTTAGGTCGGGTTTCCCAGAAGCAGAGTCTGAGACAGGGATGTGAGTACAAATGATTTCAAGAGGAAGTGTTCCCATGAGAAAGGGAGTGAAGAAAACAAGATAGACAGAGGAGGATGCTAAGCAAGGATGTGGTCTCAGTTGAAGTCTAACCTCAGCCTGATCCCAAAGGGAGCTCTGAATCATTCACTGCACTACTGAGTTGGATCCACCTGGAGGCAAGGAGGTTGGGCTTTTATATCTGGTGTCCATTAGGAATTGGCTGTGGGCTGCTGGGCTAGTGTAGGCGTATAGATCATCTTGGCTGAGAAGTATAGCCAAGGATGACTCTCTGAAGAAGGAATCAGCTTTGAGCCCTTAGCAGTCAACACTCACAGCAGTTGGGGGATGGCTGGACCAGCCTGATAAAGGGGATCTGGGCAGGGTACCAACAGTATCCACTGCAATCCACCTGGTCCTCAAAGATTTCCACTGGCAAGTCTCAGACAACTGCAGCAGCACCTGTTACATCACAGCTGCTGATGGTAGAAACAGGACTGGTTTTTAAGTTCTTTTCTTTTCTTTATTCACTCTTCTGAATACACTACTGAGCAGGGAATGGAGCCCAAGTCCAGTCCATAGGCATAAAAAATAAATGGACTCAGACCATCCTTTAAAATAACAAAGGACTGACCATACACAGTGGAGAAGACTGAAAACTGAGAAAAAGACGGCAGATGGCGATAACTCTTTGACAGTGGTTGGGACCCTGGAAAGTGCCCATCACCGGTGAGGCTGACCAGTGTCCTTTTAGGCACAGCTGCTGCATGTCTAAAGTGGTTGGGGTTGGGGGAGCAGGACGGTGCCTTAGGCATGGTATTAATAGTTTAAGTCTTCATTTGAGATGGTGCTCAGACTTTTTTTTATTTTTTTATTTTTTAACAATGAAAAATGTTATGTTTTACTTAAGATTTTTCACTTTTTGCAGAATAAGCCTAGCTATGATTTGTGTCCCTCAATTTATACAGTTAAATTCATGTTCTATCACACTGCCAACAATTACAAGAGTTGTTTTCATTGGGATGTCTATGTTGAGTGGCAGGCAGGTTATGTTATTCTGCTGCTCCCCTCGCCTCAGTTTACGTCTATGCTCAGTACCTTGAAACGATCTGGGGCTACAGGAAGTGTGAGTGAGTAAATGATGGAGCAGGCTGTGTACTGGAAATGGGGAGGTTAGGTGTTAGGACACAACCAAAGAAAATGGCCTTGTTATTTAGGAATGTCACTGCAACAGAAAGTAGCCTTCCATTGTTATCTGGCTGCACATTTTAATCCATAGATTTTTTTTGTTTTTGCTTGAAACGAATATATGAATAAGAAAATAACTTCCTCCCCCTCATTAATGTTACCGAGGTTCAGGAAAATCTTACCGTGAGAATGTCGTAACTCCCTGCTGTAAACTGCTTTCTGGAAGAGACCATGCCGGTCTTAGGGTCGATGAAGAACCTCCCATCATCATTCCCGTCCACGATACTGTAGGAGATCTCAGCGTTGGGGCCCTCGTCTCTGTCAAATGCAAATGCCCTGTAGATGGGCTCTCCCCGCTTCTTTCGGTCACGCTCAGGCAGCTTGATCTGGTAGACCTTCTCTGGGAACTGGGGCTTGTTGTCATTTTCATCCAGAACCTGAACCACCACCCAGATGGTTGACTGTTTAGGGGAGAAGCCACCATCTGTCACGGTCACCTGAGTTTCAAAAGAGAAAGTGTTTTACAATCAGAAAAGAGAAAAACTTTTCTCGCCACTCCTCCCCTTGCCACCCCATGAAAGGTCCGTTCTGGGCAGGAGGGCATCTCAGCTTCTCTTTTTCTTGCAGTTCATGTCAAATGCATAACTCTTCATTGTCCATACATAAGAGCAGGGAAGACCCTCAATCTGGTAATGGAAATCACTGATAAAAACGTAGGAAGGAAGGAGGCTCTTGTCGTGGTGTGAAGAGGAGAGGCAGAAGAAATACGGTTGACTTTACAAAATGTACCAGGTTACAGAGACGCAGCAGACCTAAAATGTGCCCCTCCCTGCTGAAATTCGCTCAGTGGCATCCGACTTTTTGCAACCCCATGGACTGTAGCTCTCTGGACTCCTCTGTCCGTGGAACTTTCCAGGCCAGAATATTGGAGTGGTTTGTCATTTCCTACTCCAATGCCCTTCTCAACAGACACCAAAAACACAATAACCATTATTATGTGTTAAGCCACGGGTGTTTCGTCTAATCCTTGGGCAATGCCATCACCATCCAAATTCTTTCAGTACTCATGCTCTTTTCTTTCTTTTCCATCTGCATGGAAAATTTGTGATTTTTTTTTTTTACATTGTCACTGAATGAAAGGAAAACTCTGATTATAACTTACAATTTTGATGGCTGCTCGTAAGTACATTTGACAGTTACAGTATGTTTTTAACAGTCATAAAATATTTTTTATTCCTCTCTAGAAAGTGGAAGAGAATGGCCACCCTTTCCCATAACTCTGAGATGCTATTCTTATGCATGTCTGTGGAAATGGAGAGCGGAGAGAGAAGAGGAACTTGTAGATAAAGAATTTGCATGGCAGATGTAAACTGTCTTTGAGTCTTAGGATGAATAATATTCTTGGTCACAGTGATGGTAGTTATTATCTTATTAATACTTACATGTGGATGGTGACATATAAGGCACTCTCCTATCTTTCTTCAGTAAGTGGAACAGGTTTGTTTATTCCCAGTTTACAGATGAGAAAACAGAGGTCCCATCATTACTAGGTCTAAAGTCAGGTACTGAACTTTTGGCAATACTTCAGTTCAGTTCAGTCGCTCAGTTGTATCCGACTCTTTGCGACCCCATGAATCGCAGCACGCCAGGCCTCCCTGTCCATCACCAACTCCCGGAGTTCACTCAGACTCACGTCCATCAAGTCAGTGATGCCATCCAGCCATCTCATCCTCTGTTGTCCCCTTCTCCTCCTGCCCCCAATCCTTTGGCCACCTCATGCGAAGAGTTGACTCATTGGAAAAGACTCTGATGCTGGCAATACTTGGTATTGTGTTTAATCACAAAACCTGGAGGAACCTCTATTCAATCTTTCAATCATTCTCTTGATTTAACTAACGTTAAGACTAACTGTAAGATAGTTGAGGCTGGAAGGGACATAAAGATGCACTTGGCATCAACAGGAGAAAAACAACAGTGAGTTACAGCCCCTCATCATCCAGTTTTCTACCTAATGAAGCAACCTGACAGGAAAAATGAAAAGAGGCCCAAAGTGTGAGAAAACAAATTAATGGCTTTTTGCAAAATGGGACCCCAGTCTAGTCTAGTTTCTCTTACAAGGGGCTTTAGAGGATGGCTTTAATAGACTTCAGGTAAATTTTCATAGGAGTTCTTGTTTTCTTTGAAAAATCAATCAAGTTTCCTTCCAAGGTTATTTCCCAATTGGCTTGTTACGTTTCACAAAAGAAACACCGTTAGGGCGACTATGTGCCAAGGCTGGATTTTGACTCTTGAGTTAATTCCTGGACATGACGAGTTCTGAAGAGGCACGTTCCGCTGCTGCTGCTGAACTAAACTGTTACACTCCCAGGTGAGCTATGTTGACCAAAACACATTGATTTCTTGGCACTCAACTCCTCTGCCTCTCTTTTCTGCTTGAACGGCCCCTTTCCAAATCCAGATAACTCCCACTGTCTTCCCTGTGCCCAGAATCACCTCATTGCTTGTCAACACGTGCCCTGCAAAGGGGTCCAAGTGGAGCTCTGGAGCTACTTCAGGGCCAGAAGGCTGCCAAGGAACAGACAGGCCCTCCTGGGGCCATTCACCTGAGGATCCTGCCACTATGAAGGTGCCTCCTTCTAGAGTTCTCCCGGGTGTACAAACCCAAGTCCTCGAGGTGTCTGCTTACAGGCGGGAAGGGCGGCCACTGCACAGGCTCATGAACAGCCTCCAGGCTCACCTGCATCACCATCTCTCCCTGGGTACCAGCCCCCATGCTCCCCCAGGCACACGGGCATCCTTCGGGTCTTCCAGCATACTTGCTTCCATCTCAGGGCATTTGCCTATGCCATCCTCTGCCCCTCCCTTCACTGATCTTGCCTACTCATCCTTTGGATCTAGCTGAAATGCTGTTTCTTCAAGGATGCTCCCCGACTACATGAATCAAGTACCAGCCGCCCCCACCCCTCCCCTGGCTACTCTATCTCCCTTCTGAATTATACACTCTTGAAATATCTTATACTCTTCTTTTGCAGCACTTACTGTCATGCAAATTAATTAAGCATGTGATTCTCCACCAAGCTAAGTTGGTTAAGGGCAAAAACTGATCTTGCCTGTTGTGTTCACTGCTCTTGTGCATGTCAAGTCACACAGGTGTGACTTGAGTATTTACTTAATACATTAGACTCTAACTCAGGTCCTATTTGGACAATCTCTTTAGCCGAAGCAGTCTCACTTCGTGAGACCTTTGTGGATCATTCAAGGAGTAACCCTAAGCAGCCTCTCTGCCCATAACGCCTCCATTTCCTCATCCCTCGCTTTAACCACCACCCCTATGCTGATCATTCGTGCTCAAACCTCGTCTCCTGTCTCCAAACCAATATGTTCAACTGTTTACTAGAAATCTACTCTTTGGACCTCACACATGCACCCCAACATCCCCAGAGCCCCATCCTGAAAAAAATCATTATCCTCAGATGTTCTCCTTCTCCCTTTTACATTGTCTCAATGAATGACAGCCCCCACCCCTCACTCACTCACACACCGGTCTGCACCAGGACCCTGGGTGTCCACGCAGTGTTCCTGCTCTATCTAACTATTCACATGCAAGCAGATGTGGAGGCCAGGAGGCCTTTCTCATGTGCACCATTCACACCTGTCTCTTCTGGGACAGGCCTCATCTGCATCTTGCTTGGAGACCCTCAGTGGCCTTCTGGTCTCCCCGTCTTCAGCCTTCACCTTTGTTGTAAAGCATTATTTCTTCCTCAAAAGAAATAACTTCTTCCTTCCATCTGATCACATCACTGGCCTGCCTAGCATTTTTCAAGGGCTCTTGAGGCTGAGGGTCTGGCCTGCCGTGATTATCACCGCTCTCTGCCTGCTCGTCGCCACTCTCCACGCTCAGCTGCACAGCGAGCCTGGGGTGGTGCTGAGTACGCTGTGCTCTTACACCTCCATTCCTCTGCATATCTGCTGGCTTCCACGGAAGCCTTTCTCTTGAGAATACACTTGACTCATTCTAGAAGCTTCGATTCAAGCACTATTTTTTCTGCAAAGCCGTTCCTGCTCCCTGCAGACAGCTCTACATGCCCTCACCATGTTCCCACTCCACTGGGTGTACCGTCCCAGGACATTAATTATCATCATGCAGTTTTTATCATCTGTTGCCTTGTTGGTCTGTGCTCAATCCTTCCAGATTGTGAGCAAGTGGAGGTCAGGGACCGTCTCATTCATTGTTCTGTTCTGACACCCTGTACAGCTCTAAGTGCCAAATAAATGTTGTTAAATGAAACTAAGAAGTGATCCACTCCCAACTGTGCCCTATAACGAATGGAGGAAACATTCATACAGTGAAGGGGTCTGCTTATTTATCTGTAGGAAATGAAGAGACTGGTAGCATAAGATCTCCCAAGTGCTCTATGATTCTCTGAATGGGGTCAGGTAGAGGAAAACAGATTTGTTGTTGTTGTTGTTCTGTTTTGGTTGGCACAATATGGCTTGTGGGATCTAAGTTCCCTGACCGGGGAGCAAACCCCGGTCCCCTGCATTGGAAGTGTGGAGTCAACCACTGCACCAGCAGGGAAGTTGCAGGTAGACACAGTTTTAACCACATACCGGGGTTCCTTACACTGCTTACATTGCTGCTGAGCCCAGGGTTACTTGTAACAATTTCTAGCTCCTTCCAAAACTGTGCTGATCAGCGTGGACACTTGTCTACAATTTACTCCAAAGATCTTTTTGTGTGTTGGCTCCCTCAGGACAGTGTGAGCTACTTGAAGGCAAGAACTTTGTCTTCTTCATCTCTTTCCTGGGACCTAGCGTACTCCTAATAAATGTTTGCTGACCCGAACTACATCCTCTATAACCTCAAAGTCTTAATGTCTGTTATCATTTCTCTAGACCCACTCATGTCTGCAGCCACGTTGCTATCTGGAATATTGAAAGTGAAAGTGAAGTCGGTCAGTCGTATCCCACTCTTTGCGACCCCATGGACTGTAGCCTACGAGGCTCCTCCATCCATGGAATTTTCCAGGCAAGAATACCAGAGTGCCATTTCCTTCTCCAGGGGATCTTCCCAATCCAGGGATCGAATCCGGGTCTCTTGCACTGTAAGCAGACGCTTTTACCGTCTGAGCCACCAGGGAAGCAATCACCGACAATTCCATCAGATCCTCAAACTTCACACTTCACACTGCCCTAGGCCTCAGTCCATCACGTGGAATTAGCCTACATGGAAGGAGCAACCCTGGAGATTGAGCCCAACTGAGATAAATCCTCATCACCTCCTCTGCATTGTTTTTCATAAATGACGCGTAAGGAATTAGCCGTTGTTTAGAAACTACCCATGTGTCCCCTCTCTCTGCCACCCTAACCCAGATTTTCTACTCTCACAATCGATCAGTAATCAGTGGTTCAGCAATCAATCACAATCCTTTCATTATTTACAGCTAACAAGGAACCACAAATAATGTAGTGGCACTGAAGGACAGCAAAGCTCGTTTCAACTTTCTGCGCTCCCCTTGTGATCTGTGAAGACCCGGCAGAGCCAGAAGGCAGGCAGCATGGCCCGGTGCACGATGATGCCACAGGACACAGAGGAGTCTGGGTTATGTCTCTCCACGGAAGAGGCAAGAGCTTCATAGGGTCAAAAGTGAGCGAACACCGCCGAGGGAAGGCCATACTTCCCTTACTCTCCTTCTAAAGGATAGTTCATTTATTTATTTGGCAATGCTGGGCCTTAGTCATGGCACATGGATCTGGGTCACTGTGGCATGTGAACTCTTAGTTACGGCACGTGGGGTCCCGTTCCCTCACCAGGGGTCAAACCCAGGCCCCTGCCTTGGGAGCACAGAATCTTAGCCACTGGACCACAGGAAAGTCCCAGAAGGCCATACTTCTCAATCATTTAAATTGCATGATGTATTTACTTTTCTCTCTCCACATGGCAGAAAATAAGTTAAGTACATAAGCTGCCTGAGAGCTGAGACGTTGTGTCTTGTCTGCAGTATTGTCCCAGGGATTAAAAGAGTGTCTGAGAATATATTCAACATTTCTAAGATGAAGAGTTTAATTCTGTCATTCTCTTCAACCCTTGATTTATAAAAAATGACTACTTCCAGGTTACTAACCACTGAACTGCCAGGGAATTCCTCTATATTTAAAATTGTAAACCTTTCTTCAGAGACTACGTATCTCTCCTGCTCCACTTCACATTTGTCTTGGAAGCTTTATTTTCATCTGATACATTATATACACTTCACATGTAAGCTTCTTTATTGCAGGTCTGCTTCTTTAAGAATATAAGCTCCAGGAACTTCCCTGGTGGTCCAGTGGCTAACCGTGCTCCCAATGAAAGGGGCGTGGGTTCCATCCCCGGTCAGAACACTAGGTCCCACATTCTGCAATTAAGACCTGGCACAGCCAAATCAATAATAAATGAATATTTAAAAAAAATAATATGAACTCTACAATACATGCGTTTTCATCTTTTTTGTTTATAGATATATCCTGAGCACCTACAATGATGAATGTAATAGGCATTAATAAATACTTATTAAATTAATTAACAAAATACTCATCCAGTGTCTTCTAGGTACAAAACTCTTTTCTTTTTAGGCAAATTGGGAAATCAACCAACCAACAAGCATGGATTCCTATCAAATTCACCCCTTCCCGATGCCCCAAATCCTTCTTGCTGTTCCTGACCTCTGGTCATCTGGCCTTATTCAGATATTTTCAGTAAGAACTAGTACCTTATGAAGCAGTCCACGTGCTGTTTGATAGGTTCAGTCTTCCCAAAGTTCTTCTTCTTATTGAACCTGGATCTATCCATCTATTCTTAGCCTAGACAGATGGTAGCTTCCTAAAGACTGCCTTTGTTTCACTCTTTGTAACTATACAAAAAGACTCAAGTTCGTCCTCCACACTGTGCCAGTTATCTACTACTGAGTAACCCCAAACTAGGTGGCTTAAGATAACCAGAGTTCTTTTATTAACTCGCCTCCTG
This sequence comes from Bubalus kerabau, assembly GCF_029407905.1. NCBI lineage: Eukaryota > Metazoa > Chordata > Mammalia > Artiodactyla > Bovidae > Bubalus > Bubalus kerabau. The sequence goes on along the minus strand of NC_073628.1, from coordinate 50,126,050 downwards.
CTAGGGCTTGAACGGAGCACTTCTTCCTTGGAGTCTCTCATGCAGCGGAAGTCATCAGTCACTCGGCTTGTGGGCACTGGTGACGTCTGTCGGTTGATGGCAGTCACTGGCTGGGACCTCAGCTGGGGCTGAGGTCAATAGGCCCAGGATCTACCAGTGGCCGCTTCGTGTGACCTGCGCTTCCTCACAGCATGGTGGCTGGGTTCTATAAGCAAGAGGCCTGGAGGACAGTAAGTGGCAGTTTCTTCAGGCCCAAACCCAAAACCTGGCATAGCTCACTTGATCCATGTTCTGCTGGGCAACAGTCCCAGAGTCCAGATTCAAGCAGAGGGGTCATAAATCCCACCTCTAAATAAGGGAGGGTTAAGTAATGTGTGGAGGGGCATTTTTTAAAAATATTCATTTAGTTGGCTGCATCAGGTCTTACATGGGATCTTCACTTCAGGACAGAGGCACCAGAGAGGTGGGGTTGCCCACAGCATGCAGGGTCTCAATTCCCTGTGCTCAGTCCCTCAGTCCTGTCTGACTCTTGTGACCCCATGGACTGCAGCCTACCAGGCTCCTCTGTCCATGGGATTATTGTGGAAAGAATACTGGAGGAGGTTGCCACTTCCCCCTTCAGGGGATCTTCCCAACCCAGGGACTGAACCCACATCTCCTGTGGCTCCTGCATTGGCAGGGAGATTATCACTGAGCCACCTGGCAAGCCCAAGGATCAAATTCATGTCCCCTGCACTGCCAGGCAGGTTCTTAACCACTGCACCACCAGGGAAGGTCCTGTGGTGGAGGAGGGTAGGGGGCATTTTTAAAACTAGCATACTCTCATTATCAGAGAAATGCAAAGCAAAACCACAATGAGGTACCAAAACCTCGATGAGGTACCATCGCACGCTGGTCAGAATGGTTGCTGTCAAAAAGCCTACAAACAATAAATGCTGCAGAGGCTGCGGAGAAAGGGAACCCTCTTACACTGTTGGTGGGAATGCAAACTAGTACAGCCACTATGGAGAACAGTGTGGAGATTCCTTAAAAAACTGGAAATAGAACTGCCATACGACCCAGCAATCCCACTGCTGGGCATACACACTGAGGAAACCAGAATTGAAAGAGACACGTGGACCCCAATCTTCATCACAGCACTGTTTATAATAGCCAGGACATGGAAGCAACCTGGATGTCCATCAGCAGATGAATGGATAAGAAAGCTGTGGTACATGTACACAATGGAATATTACTCAGATGTTTAAAAGAATGCATTTGAATCAGTTCTAATGAGGTGGATGAAACTGGAGGCTATTATACAGAGTGAAGTAAGTCAGAAAGAAAAACACTAATACAGTATTAACACAAATATATGGAATTTAGAAAGATGGTAACAATGACCCTGTATGTGAGACAGCAAAAGAGACACAGATGTAAAGAACAGAGTTATAGACTCTGTGGGAGAAGGGAAGGGTGGGATGATTTGAGAGAATAGCACTGAAACATGTATATTATCATATGTGAAACAGATCGCCAGTCCAGGTCCGACACATGAGACGGTGCTCACGGCTGGTGCACTGGGATGACCCAGAGGGATGGGATGGGGAGGGATGGGGGAGGGGGGTTCAGGATGGGGACACATGTACACCCGTGGCTGGTTCATGTCAATGTATGGCAAAAACCACTACAATATTGTAAGTAGCCTCCAATTAAAATAAATAAATTAATTAAAAAAACTACCATACTGATAAAATTCTTAGGGATATTTGAGAATCCTCACCCCAGACTGAAAAAATTCAAATTCATATAATCATCTCTCAGGTCATTCATTATGTGTAATGAGTTTCTATTAATTATAGTGCTTGCCTTCGTCAGGATATTTTCTTAAAAATCAGCTTCATTCTTACAACATGATAGCCAAGACAAAACAGGACAAAAAAGCACATCAAACTTACTCAGATCTGAGCAAATTGCTGTAGTCTTAGAGATAATCGCAAGTCTGTTTATTCAGCTCATCATTCTACTCACACTAAGTGGCAGTCCTGTCACACAGCTCTGACACATGATTGAATTAAACCATTTAGGTCTTTTTCTTCAGAGAAGCAATAAGTGTGTGGTTTCCTTATGAAGGCCAAAGTGATGGATTTTACAGTGCTTCCTATTCAACTTCATCTTACTGAAAGTTTTAGCTCCATATTCTAGGCTGCTGGGATAGTCACAATGATGCCAAAGAGCAGGTATCAAACGGTTACTGTGCTTGGAGGGCTCACTCTGAGAGGCATAGTCCATGCTCCTTTAATTGTTCCTTTTGCTGTTAAAATAATCTCATGAGGACTTTCCTAGTGGTCCAGTGGATGAGAATCGGCGTGCAGATATGGGAGATATGAGTTCAATCCCTGGTCCTAGAAGACTCCACATGCCATGGAGCGACTAAGCCTGTATGACACAACTACTGAGCCTGCTGCCGGTACTGAAGCCCGGTGCCTAGAGCCCGTGCTTCCCAATAAGAAAAGCCACCACAATGAGAAGCCCATGAGTGCAATGGAGAGTAGCCCCCGCTCACCATACCTAGAAGAAGCCCTGTAGCATCGAAGACCTAGCACAAGAAAAATAAATAAATAAGTCAGTTAGTCGGTTAAGTCACTCAGTTGTGTCTGACACTTTGCGACCCCATGGACTGCAGCATGCCAGGCTTCCCTGTCCATCACCAACTCCTGGAGTTTACTCAAACTCATGTCCATCAAGTCGGTGATGCCATCCAACCATCTCATCCTCTGTCGTCCCCTTCCCCTCCTGCCTTCGGTCTTTCCTAGCATCACAGTCTTTTCCAACAAGTCAGTTCTTGGCATCAGGTGGCCAAAGTATTCGAGTTTCAGCCTCAACATCAGGTCTTCCAAGAATATTCAGGACTGATTTCCTCTAGGATGGACTGGTGGATCTCCTTGCTGTCCAAGGGACTCTCAAGAGTCTTCTCCAACACCACAGTTCAAAAGCATCAATTCTTTAGTGCTCAGCTTTCTTTATAGTCCAACTCTTACATCCATACATGACTACTGGAAAACCACAGCTTTGACTAGATGGACTTTTGTTGGCAAAGTACTGTCTCTGTTTTTTAATATGCTGTCTAGTTTGGTCATAGCTTTTCTTCCAAGAAGCAATCATCTTTTATTTCATGGCTGCAGTCATCATCTGCAGTGATTTTGCAGCCCCAAAAATAAAGTCTCTCGCTGTTTCCATTGTTTCCCCATCCATTAGCCATAAAGTGATGGGACTGGATGCCATGATCTTAGTTTTATGAATGTTGAGTTTTAAGCCAGCTTTTCCACTCTCCTCTTTCACTTTAATCAAGAGACTCTTTAGTTCCTCTTTACTTTCTGCCATAAGGGTGGTATCATTTGCGTATCTGAGGTTATTGATATTTCTCCTGGCAATCTTGATTCCAGCTTGTGCTTCATCCAGACCAGCATTTCTCATGATGTACTTTGCATATAAGTTAAATAAGCAGGGTGACAATATACAGCCATGATTTATTACTTTCCAGTTTGAAACCAGTCTGTTGTTCCATGTCCAGTTCTAACTTTTGCTTCTTGACCTGCATGCAGATTTCTCAGGAGGCAGGTCAGGTGGTCTGGTATTCCCGTCTCTTGAAGAATTGTCCACAGTTTGTTGTGATCCACACAAAGGCTTTGGCATAGTCAATAAAGCAGAAGTAGATGTTTTTCTGGAACTCTCTTGCCTTTTTGATGATCCAATGGATGTTGGCAGCTTAATCTCTGATTCCTCTGCCTTTTCTAAATCCAGCTTGAACATCTGGAATTTCATGGCTCGTGTACTGTTGAAGCCTGGCTTGGAGAATTTTGAGCATTACTTTGCTAGCGTGTGAGATGAGTGCAATTGTGTGGTAGTTTGAGCATTCTTTGGCATTGCCTTTCTTTGGGACTGGAATGAAAACTAACCTTTTCCAGTCCTGTGGCTACTGCTGAGTTTTCCAAATTTGCTGGCATATTGAGTGCAGCACTTTCAAAGCGTCATCTTTTAGGATTTGAAATAGCTCAATTGGAATTGCATCACCTCCACTAGCTTTGTTCGTAGTGATGCTTCCTGAGGCCCACTTGACTTCACATTCCAGGATGTCTGGCTCTAGATCAGTGATCACACCATCTTGGTTATCTGGGTCATGAAGATCTTTTTTGTATAGTTCTTCTGTGTATTCTTGCCACCTCTTAATCTCTTCTGCTTCTGTTAGGTCCATACCATTTCTGTCCTTTATTGTGCCCATCTTTGCATGAAATGTTCCCTTGGTATTTCTAATTTTTTTGAAGCGATCTCTAGTCTTTCCCATTGTATTGTTTTCCTCTATTTCTTTGCATTGATCACTGAGGTAGGCTTTCTTATCTCTCCTTGCTATTCTTTGGAACTCTGCATTCAAATGGGTATATCTTTCCATTTCTGCTTTGCCTTTAGCTTCTCTTTTCTCAGCTATTTGTAAGGCCTCCTTGGACAACCATTTTGCCTTTTTGCATTTCTTTTTCTTGGGGATAGTCTTGATCACTGCCTCTTGTACAATGTCATGAACTTTGGTCCATAGTTCTTCAGGCACTCTGTCTATCAGATCTAATTCTTTGAATCTATTTGCCACTTCCACTGGAGAAGGGAATGGCAAACTACTTCAGTATTCTTGCCTTGAGAACCCCATGAATAGCATGAGAAGGCAAATAAAGGAATGAATAAATAATTTTTAAAAGCCAGGATCTATCCACTATTAAGAAAAAAAGAAACAAAATCTCAGGACACACACACTACTATCATACCCATTTGATAGATAAAGGAGCTCAATTTATGACCTTGTCCAAAGTCACACTGCTCATAAGTGGAAAGGTTTTTATTTTAATCCTGGCTGTTTGGTTTTTACACGCTGGGATTAGCACACAATGGCCAAATCTGGTCACTTGTTTTTGTAAATAAAGTTTTATTGGAATGTAGCCATGCCCATCCACATCATCTAAGAACATATTATCTACAACCGTTTTCCTGCTTTAAAGGTACAGTTGAGTACTTGAAGCAGAGAGTATATAGGCCACAGAGCCTAAAGTATTTATTATTTCGTCCTTTACAGAAAAATTTTGCCCATCTCTGTTCTCAACCTTATGTTCTGCTGCCACTTTGGCTCATGGAAATCACTGACTGCGTGTTTGTTTTGCTCAGTCCTTGGCGTGAGCATTTACACTGTCACTGTCTTTCACAGGAACCCTGGAGACGCTGCCATTTCTATTCTACAGCTGGAGACAGTAAGACTCAGAAGTGATGTAAGTTTTGCAAGGCCACTCAGCCAGTAAGTGTTGGGACTTGGATTTGCAGTCAGCTTGGCTTCCCAGCTCCTGCTCTTTTGCTACCTTGCACAGCCCATGTAGAAGCATCTGTTAACCATCTGTTTAAAATTCTCTCCTCAAGCGTGGCTGTGGATCAGCATCAAGCTCATGGCTGTGCTTCTAGAATCAAGCTTTTCCCTTCTTTAATAATTGGGGACATCCCCAACTCCAGCCTTGTGGCACCCTTCCTGTTGTCCTCAATTGCTAAAAGACTGCCACCAGACCATGGGACATGGCTGGAGCTTGTTTCAGCTCTCTAAGCCTTATTTAGTGGAGATCCAGCTTCTCCTCCTATTTCGCTATGTGTCTACACCTTCGGCTCCCCTCTCACAGAATTCACCAGGCCCTTCTCCCTGGTAAAGGCGATGGGAGGAAGGAGGATGAAGCTGAGTGGTCCCCAGTTTCTGTTCTCTCCTACTCATCAGGCACTTAGTGCTTATTCTGTGCACACACTCTTCTAAATCTTTAGTAAATATTAACTCATTTATCCTTACATCTGGCTTCCCAGGTGGCTCATGTGGTAAAGAATATGCCTGCCAATGCAAGAGATGCAGGTTCAATCAATCCCTGAGTCAGGAAGATCCCCTGGAGGAGGAAATGGCAATCCTCCAGTATTCTTGCCTGGAGAATTCCATGGACAGAGGAGCCTGATGGGCTATAGTTCATGCTTGCATGCCCAGTAGCTTCAGTCGTGTCTGACTCTTTGCTCTTCTATGGACTGTAATCCTTCAGGCTCCTCTGTCCATTGGATTCTCCAGGCAAGAGTACAGGAGTGGGCTGCCATTTCTTCCTCTAGGTGATTTTCCTGACCCAGCGATCAAACCTATGTCTCCTGCATTGAAGGCAGATTCTTTATCCACTGAGCTACCTGTGGGAAGCTTGGGCTGCATCCATGGGGTCACAAAGAGTCAGACACGATTGAGCATGCACGCGCACACACACACACACACACACACACCCTTAAATAAGCCCTGGGTGCAGGGGGGATAGTCATCCCCACACTGCAGATTAGGAAAAGGCTTAGCGCGGTAAAGTAGAGTGGACTCAGCCTGCGCCAGGGTCTGTGCTCCTCACCTCTCTACCCTATGCTGCATCTCACCTAAATGCTTGCTCCAACTCCTTCCTGCGAACGCGGTTGGCACATGCTCTCTCACAGCCCTTGGCACCATAGTGCAGCCTCAAGCAAAGCTGGCAAGCCTATGGCATGAGGGCTCTGCTTCTCCACCCTGACAGCCGCAGCCTGAGGCCACCATGGGCGTCAGCATGTCACTCTTCATGCTGCCTGTGGGGCCTCGCACAGCCAGGGTACAGCTATCCGGAGCACCATCCCATCAACCCAGCTGTCTCCATCCCACTGAACACACCCCAGTCCCCACATCTCAGCATCCTGCCTTGGCTGCCACACACCTCCTGCCCGTCTGGCAATACCCTTTCTTCTTCCCAAGTACTCCATGGCCTTTTTCTGAGTCTCCTGATTGCTCTGAGCTGTTTTCAGCACCTGATACTCTTCTAAAGTGGAAGACAAAGCTTAAAAGAAATTTATTTTTCCCTCCCCTTATTTCATCATCTAAAGTCTCAAGGTCTGGCTAATAGATTCTATGCAAGGAAGAAATCTAAAGACAAAGCTATTTAAACTAAGGCAGTTTCCAACCACATGTGGCAAGTCAGTGTCAGATGTACTGCAATATGGATCCTCCTAACTTTTTGATAGATGCGTGTGACCTCCTCTAGCTGAATCTAAGGGCTGGTAACCTCGAACCTTGGGTTAGCCTTGCCCTTTACCCAAAGGTATTGTACACATGTTATCATCTTCTTTGTGCACTATAAAGGGAAAAAGGCTAGAAAGCCTTGTAGTAAGTTACAAATACTAATAATGTCACCCTTCTTTGGATTTGATTATATTCCAACACAGTATGTCTAGAGGTCCCTGGATTCAAAAGACATGTGCTTCATGGGTAAGATATTAGATGCTGTTGACAATAAATTCTAGTGAGGAAGCCTATCTGTTTTCACTGTTTCACTCCAGGGCCCGTTGTGGATGGCACAATTTTCACCACTTACGTGTGCTGGGTATCTGTATTTATGGTCACCACACAGGTAGACAAACGGATGAAGGGACCCATTGCACAGTATTTTCTTACTCCTGCCATGTTGCTTTACAGACTTTAGAACCTCAGGCTAGGGAGAGACTGGCTTTCCTCACTTCTATTATATTCAGGAAGGCATAGTCACTAGACATTAAGAGCTCGAGTCCTTGGAGTTTAGGCACCATTCTGGTTCCATCTGCTCACTTTACAGATGAGGAAACAGATGTAGACTGATGTGTTTCTTAACCCAACATCATGTTACTGGCAATAACCTCAATGTTTCCACGAGATTAGTTCCATGACTCCAAACTGCCCTTTGAGCTTCAAATGAAGCATGCAGTCACAAATTCTCAGATACAGATATTGGCATGATTTCAGTATGGCAGAGGCTTTAATTTAGGTATTTTTCAAAATGCTAGACTCTTAAAAAAATAGAAGTGTGTGTAGAGTAGATGTCATGTTTATTTTTCATGTTTACTTATCTTCAAAATGTTCCACAACCATTAAATCCTTAATCCTTCCAAGACAGCAGAGAGGTTGAAAACCAATTTATCTCTTCCTCACAAGGGGAGTAACCTTCTCAAAAATACTCAGGGGCTGATATGAAGGCAAGGGCTGGAATTTAGACCTGTCTGCCTATGTGTTCAGTCTACTGCATTGCTGGGAAGACAAGGGTTTCCCACCATTTCTAGAAAGGAAACTACTAGCCAATAGTAAATTAAAGGGTACGTCTCAGAGGAGGAGCAACCTGAAGATAAACTTTCTGGAACCTCCACAGTCACTCATACTTTCCATGGAAGAAAAGAAATAATAATAATAATAAAAATGCCCTAAACCATCTGCCTTTGGATTTACTATATGCAATTTCTCTTATCTGACCTTTAACTTGGCATTAGGGCATTAATAACCCAAGCGGGGATGGGAAAGTGTCCTGGTCCCTTCCCACCTTGTCTTCCCCATCCCGTGTTGCAGGACCTATTCTTGGGCATTTCAGGAGACGTATACTCAGTAGTTTGCATACATTTACAGAGTGGTTTATTTTATATGGAAAAGTCTCTATCTGAAATTTTTAAAAAGGAAGGAATGAGGAATGAAAGGAAAGAAAGGAAGGAAGAGAGGAGGAGATGAAATGGAGGAAAAGGAGAGGAGGAAGAAAACATTAAAGTATGGTGTGAGGGAGGGAAGGAAAGAGGGGCAGGAAGGACATGACAAGGTCGAGTAGGTAGGTAACCTTTCAGAAGAGGTGAATCTGGAAGGAATAAACAGAATTCTTTTCTGAAGAGAATGGGGGTGTATTACCTTCCATGGGCTTCCCTGATAGCTCAGTTGGTAAAGAATTTACCTAAAATGCAGGAGACCCCAGTTCAATTCCTGGGTCAGGAAGATTTGCTGGAGAAGGGATAGGCTACCCTCCCCAGTATTCTTGGGCTTCCTTGTGGCTCAGCTGGTAAAGAATCCGCCTGCAATGCAGGAGACCTGGGTTCGATCCCTGCATTGGGAAGATCCCATGGAGAAGGGAAAGGCTACCCACTGCAGTAGTCTGGTCTGGAGAATCCCATGGACAGTGTAGTCCATGGGGTTGCAAAGAGTAGGACACCACTGAGCGACTTTCACTTTCACTTTACCTTCCATCCAGAGAAAGCCATTGAGAAAGTTATGGAAACAATAAAGTCCAATCACTTGGATACAAAAGATGTGCTATACATGCATGATGGAATATTACTTAGTCATAAAAAAATTAAATGTTGCCATTTGCAACATGAACCTAGGGATTATCATACTAAGTGAAGTAACTCAGAGAAAGACAAATACCACATGACATCAATTATATGTGGGATTTTTTAAAAAAGAATACAAGTTAATTTATTTACAAAACAAACTTACAGACATAGAAAGCAAATTTATGGTTACCACGAGGAAAAGGAGGAGCAGAAGGGATAAATTATGAGTGTGATGTAAACAGATACAGGCTACTGTATATACAGTAGATAAGCAACAAGGATTTACTGTATAGTGTGGGAACTATATCTAATACTTTGTAACAACCTAAAGTGGAAAAGAATCTGAAAATATATGTGTGTGTATATATATACACACATATAGCTACACTACTTTGCTGTACACTGAAATTAACACAGCATTGTAAATCAACTATACCTCAATTAAAAAAACAAATCCATTCTCTAAATGCTGAGACTGCCAACCTTTGGGGAAAATCTGATGAGTTTGCTCTGAACTTTCTTTCAGAAAGTTTCTTTTTTCTAAAAAGTTGTTTTTCAAATGGCACAAACCAGAGGGGCTCCGTGACCCACAGAGCACAGGCTTTCAGGTCATTGAATCATACTCTTTATTTTTGTGCTATTTCTCTCTGCGCAAAGATGCCCATTATCAGGGAGCCCCAGGACAGTCTGCTCACAGTCCACCCAGAGAGTATGGCGTGTTGATTCCCATGAGTCTGTGAGCCGCTTTGGGGCTGGTGCAATGCTACACAGAGCTGGTGCTCAGGAAACATTTGTTGGCTGAATGCACCTTTGAAGCTTGTATCTCAGGACAAGAAGGCACTTTTTCCTCACCATGTTGAGACCCAGCAAAAGCTAAACGGCAGCTTTTTTTAGAAAGATCCTTGACCAAATTCACTTTGGCAGTGGCTGCTAATATTACAGCTTTGTCCATATCTCTTCTTTGCACTTCAGGAAATAAAGTATTTCTCAGCCTGACATCCCTTAGAGCTTTTTTTTTTTTTTTTTCCCTGCAGAGAGGTATACATCAGCTACTAATCTCATCACATTTCCATTTCCTGCCAGGCTCATCTGCTCATCATTTTCTATTCATAAAACTTGCTTGATTCTAATCTTCCCTATCAGCAGGAACTAAACACCTCCTCAAAGTTTCTTTAGAGCGATGGTGATTACCACACATGTGCTAACTCCCCCTTTCAAACAGATGGGTCCAATCTGTGTGCTCATATGCGGGCCATTAAGAAAGTTCTGCCAGGAACCAAGAGGTGACATCATATTAGCCCCAGGACTAAATCCCCCTGCACCACTTCACAATCTCCCTGACATGGAGGCCTTAGTCAGTCAATTCATGATTCCACACTCCCCATTCTGTGAAACAGAATCCACGAGGAATGAATTACAATGGGAAGTGTGTATTAGCCTCCCCTCTCTTTCACAGCACCGGACATCACACTCTATATTCCTTTTATCCTGGCAGACTCTCATGCCTTAGCACCACTGGTGATGTGATTTGAATGAAAGCTCTCTAACACTCTCCAGGCACCAGATTTTGGGACTTTCTTTCTATGGTAAAGACTTAATGCAAAAGTAAGGACCTTGTTCTAATTATCAGCACAGGAAATTTGGCTTTTCTCCTCCCAGCAATTCAACCTAGGTTTGTAGGGCAACTTAGCAGGTCATCTAACACCTTGTCTACCTAAAAGTAGATCCCATTGACTATAGCCTACCAGGCTCCTCCATCCATGGCATTTTCCAGGCAAAAGCACTGGAATGGGTTGCCATTTCCTTTTCCAGGGGATCTTCCCAACCCGGGGATCGAATCCAGGTGTCCTGCATTGCAGGCAGACGCTTCACCCTCTGAGCCACCAGGGAAGCCCTCCTAAAAGTACATGAATTTTAAATTTATCAACTTAAAAAAAAGCGGGGCCCATGTATATGTGTACAAAGCACATATGGGCTAAGAGAGGAATCATGGACGGTGGGGCCCAGAGATATGCTTTTATTTGGCCCATACAGACTATTGAAAGTTTTCTGTCTACATTAAAAACTAGTGAGATATCACACAAAAAGTCAAATACCCAGTCTGTCCTGAAAAATCACAATAACTGGCCCACCCTTCTCTATATTTCTTAACTGCCACCATGTCAGGTGTCATTCATCATCAGTACTGTGCAGACACTTTTCTTGGAGTAGAGAAACATTTCTCACTATCTACATTCCTGTCAAAAATGGCTATAAAATATAGATGGTGGAAACTGCATATTCAAAAGCAAAAGCGAAAGACAGCTTGTCTTTTGGTAAGTGAAGGACATTTCTGTAAGTTTAACATGCAAATACTCTGCTTGCTCCATACTTCACTCACTGAACATGCCTGAGTGGACTCTGGAGACATTTGGGTTGGCAATCCTTGGTTTAAGGTGTTGGTAAAAATCTCTCCGTAATGATAGGATATTGAATTTCATGTGTGGTGGAGAGGAAAATGTAACTCCTGGGAGAGGCTGTTCAGGGCAAATAGAAATGCATCTTCATCACATTCCTTCTCCAGGTACTGTGATTGCAGATATTATAGTTGTAGAAGTATTAGAAGTTTACAGAAGACATCTTTGGCCATGCTATCACTTAAACAAGAAAGATGAATCATCATGAATGCTCTTCTTGCTTTCCCCCCACATCTCATCAGTCATTAACTAGGGACCCCACAGTTGTGACACACCCTGTCCTTCATCTAGACGGGCACAGCCCTGCTCCTGGAGGCTCAGCTCGGTAACAGGGCACAGACCAGACTCAGTGCCCGGGGACCTTGGCCAGGAAGCCCTGGGCAGTGTATAACGTGTCTGACTCCAGAGACAGCTCTGATAAGTCCTACCTCTGATATGTCCTTGGTGGCTCTTGGTTCTTTCTTCTTGCTTCTTGGGGTTCAACTCTCATTATCTCCTGCTGAAACTATCACGCCTATCATCAAACTGCCTCCTCTCAGTCCATTCTTTAGAAGACCAGTGCACGCTAAGTTGCTTCAGTCGTGTCTGACTCTGCGATCTCATGGACTGCAGCCACCAGGCTCCTCTGTCCAAGGGATTCTCCAGGCAAGAACACCGGAATGGATTGCCATTTTCTTCTCCAGGGGATCTTCCTGACCCAAGGATCAAACCCACAGCTCTTATGTCTCCTGCATTGGCAGGCACATTCTTCACCACTAGGGCTACCTGGGAAGCCTTGAGTTTTTAGAAGACCAAAAATCTAAAATGAAGTTCAGATCAGTCCACTGCTGAAAGCTCTTTAAGTCCTTCTGTTAGGACAGATTTCCATAAAATGTGCCATGGAGAACCCCAGTCCTGCAGGGTGGAGAGGGTCTAGGATCCTAGAAGTTTGAATTCCATAGAATTTTTTTGGAGCTTCATAATGCACATGAGCAGAGACATGGCTCAGAAGAAATCTAAGCAAAGAAACTACTATTTAAACCAGTATTTCCCAAGCTTATTTGACAACAGAATGCTTTTGTTGAGAGATGCTTATTACCGTCCTTCAGATTTGATATTTTAAGGGACATACTTTGATAAGTACTGAATTACAGGATAAAATCCATACTCTTTAGTATTAAATTATAAGATTCTTTAGTACTGATACAGCCTATCTACTGGGCTCTTCTCAGCTTCTGGTTTCCCTAACCCTAAAGTTTTAATCACACAATCAGATCACATATTCAACAAATATATACAGTGCTTACAACGTGCAGGGTTTTAGACATGGGGTAAACAGTGATGAGCAAGATGAGCAAGATGAACTCCCTTCCCTGCAGGGGCTCCCTGTCAACCTGTTCTTCTAATGTGGACTGTGTACTTCAACTTGCTCACAGCTTTACTGGGGTTCCCTCAGTATAGAATCCCCTTTACTTCCCTGATCTTGCAGTTCTTACAAAATCCTCTGAGGCCTCATGCCAATGTCTGTTCTTTTATGATTTCTTCTCAAGAGATCATGTTCAGGTAGGATTACTTCCCTCCATGGTTCACTTGACTTGATTTCGTACACTAATACATTACTGAGCACATATCTGATTATTATGTGTCTGTCCTCTTTTATACCCTTGCCTTAAACTAGCTTTCCAAGTTCCCTGAAGATAAAGGCAATCAATCACTATATGGGTAGCATCCTGCATGATGTCTGGTACATAATAAAGGTTAAACTAACATCAATTTCTTTTGGTTTTCATAAGAGGCACAGGAAAAAGCCCCTGCATTGGGGAAGAAATTATCCTGCTTTTTTCTGCTTCTAATGGATGTTATTTTTATTTTGAATCATAACAGATATCTTAGATTGCTAATAAATTAGGTAGATATCCTGTGGGTTAGAAACAAACATTATTAATTATCCCATTAACACAGCTATTAAGAACCCTGTGTTCTCTTAAATTCATCACAGAACAGGTAGGGTTTGTTCTTTATATGTGATAAAATAAAAATCCCTGGGGAAACATGTCTTAGGATATAGCTACTAAAAGAGAAAGATGGTTCATCTTAGATACTTAAAGCATCTTAATTACTTTCACAAGACAAAAGGGAGTATATGCAAGTTTTAAATAAAGATCAATTCAGTAGACTAAAATAGATTCACAAAGTTAAATTCAAGGGTGAATATAACGATCAATATGCAATATTTAGGGCTTCCCAGGAGGCACTAGTGGTAAATAATTCACTTGTCAATGCAGGAGACGGACTTGGGTTCGATCCCTGGCTTGGGAAGATCTCCTGGAGTAGGTTCCAGGCAACCTTCTCCAGTATTTTTGCCCAGAAAAATGCATGGACAGAGGAGACTGATGGACTATAGTCCATGGGGCTGTGAAGAGTCATATAGGACTGAGTACACAAGCACATGATGTAATATTTAGGAAGTATTTATAATGTATCGGTATTTAGCAAATTTATTAGATATATATTTGCATTCACCCAGCTTTAGCCTCCAGGGAGAATGTAAGACACATGTTCTCAGTCCTAGGTTTAAACTATGTCCTATCTTCTGGGAGCCTTCAGAGTTTATGCTCATTTTTATCAAGCCACCTAAAAGGCTGCATTAAAACTGTGAGTTCCTTGAGGGCAGAAAATGTGTCTTTCATTTTTCCATTTTCAGTGTCTTTCAGTACTTTCATTTTTCCATTTTCAGAGCAGAATGAAAGCAATGCACAGAAAAGTAAACTGCCAAAGTTATGAAGCACAAGCTGGAGTCAAGATCGCCGGGAAAAACATCAATAACCTCAGACATGCAGATGACACCACCCTTATGGCAGAAAGGGAGGAAGAACTAAAGAGCCTCTTGATGAAAGTGAAAGAAGGGAGTGGAAAAGCTGGCTTAAAACTCAACATTCAGAAAACTAAGATCATGGCATCCAGTCCCTTCACTTCATGACAAATAGTTGGGGAAACAATGGAAATAGTGAGAGACTTTAGTTTTTTGGGCTCCAAAATCACTGCAGATGGTGACTGCAGCCATGAAATTAAAAGACGCTTGCTCCTTGGAAGAAACGCTATGACCAACCTGGACAGCATATTAAAAAGCAGAGACATTACTTGGCCAACAAAGGTCTGTCTAGTTAAAGCTATGGTTTTTCCAGTAGTCATGTATGGATGTGAGAGTTGGACTATAAAGAAAGCTGAGTGCCAAAGAATTGATGCTTTTGAACTGTGGTGTTTGAGAAGACTCTTGAAAGTCCCTTGGATAGCAAGGCTATCCAACCAGTCAATTCTAAAGGAAATCAGTCCAGAATATTCATTAGAAGAACTGATGTTGAAGCTGAAACTCCAGTACTTTGGCCACCTGATGCAAAGAACGGACTTGCTGAAAAAGACCCTGATGCTGGGAAAGACTGAAGTCAGGAGAAGGGGATGACAGAGGATGAGATGGTTGGATGGCATCAGTGACTCGATGGACATGAGTTTAAGCAAGCTCTGGGAGTTGGTGACGGACAGGGAAGCCTGGTGTGCTGCAGTCCATGGGGTTGCAAAGAGTCGAACACAACTGAGTAACTGAACTAAACTGACTGAAAGTTATGAAAATTCAGCCATGAAAAATATTAGCAAAAAATAATTCCACACTGTATCAAGAAAATGAAGCCAATCACAAATAAAAAAATATAAAATCTATCCACATAGTCAAAGCTATGTTCTTTTTTTTTCAGTAGTCATGTATGGATGTGCGAGTTGGACCATAAAGAAGGCTGAGAAATCCAATAATTTAAGAAAGTGAATTTTTTAAAATAAATTTTAAAAAATGTCTAAAACTTCCACATTGTTCCTCGTCAACACTACCTATTGAAATTCCATTTAAAGATTAATTCTTTACTTTTCACATTTTCCAACAGTGGAGGCCAAGGGCTAAGTGGAAACATTCTCATCATTAGTGCCCCAGGCAGCCCTTACCACCAGGCCTAAGCAATGAAGAACAGTGGCTGGTGAACTTTCTGTCCATGTCAAAAGCAAAATAGATTAAATGTGTTAAATCATTGAAGATAAATAAGTCACACTGCCCCAGGAGGCAATTAAAAATGTATAACTCAGTTCTGCATCTGTAAACTTTAGAAATTGCCTTTTTGTCTAGTCAAAACTATTGCAAAGGCATTTGAAACAGAAGACTTCCAAGATGTCCTCGGTTTCTCTAATATGGTAGTCTTCACAGATGAGACTTTATAATCTTGAACTTTATTCTCAGAGTGGGCTTATGATGATCAGATATAAGTCCCTACAGTGTGCCGTATTCTCACAGGCCACCGTCTGCTTTTAACAGCTACAGCCTTCCCACTTCATTTTGTGAACCAAGGCATGACATTGCCAGGGAAGTTGTCCTTTCTCGATTTCTATCCCAAACTTTCTTCTTAGAAGATCATGACCACAAACACCTACATATGAAAACTTTTGAGATCCCTGGTGGGCAGCACTGGAGAAAAGTGAGTAATGAATAACGAATGCCTCTTTGCAAGAACTCTACTTAGCGGGAAGCTGAAACTATTTTTACTTTATGGCAAAAGCACTCAGAGAAATATTCCCAAACCACGTTCCAAAATGTGTGAGAGGCAGCAGAGATTGCCAAGCATTGGGTGAGATTTAACACCACAGTGCACACTCAGGAAAGATTGAATTGTTTCGCTCCAATTGTCCTGAAAAATCTTATTCTGGACATAAATATGGAACTTTGTGAACGAGTATCTATCTTTTCCTTCTGGCTTTGTTGCTTTGTTAAAGAAGTGTTTCAGGAATCCCAATACTTGCCCAAGGTAGGAAGAAAGAATTCAATAAAACGTATGGAGAATGTTCTAGGAAGTCTTATAGCTTGACAGTGAGAAGAACTGGCTTACGAAACTCCCAAATGGATTAGACTTTTACTAGAATAAAAAACTAAGCAGAAACAGACACAAAGCCATAGATGTGTGGTTGCCAAGGGGCAGGAAGATGGACTGGGAGTTTAGGGTTGATAGATGCAAACTGTTACATTTAGAATGAATAAACAACAAGACCTTACTGTATAGCACAGGGAACTATATTCAATATCCTTGGGAAAATCAAAATGAAGAAGAATATAAAGAATGTATATAACTTTGCTATACAGCAGAAATTAACACGACTCTGTAAATCAACTACCCTTTAATTTAAAGAGAAAGCTCAGCAGAGAGCTTCTGATAAAACTGACTCTTGAATAGACTTAAACACAGGGGGAATATCTATTGATCATTAAATACTATCAGTTGCTGGGACTTCCTTTGTGGGCTGTGGCTAAGGCTCCACGCTCCCAATGCATGTGCCCCAGGTTCCTCTATTGGGATCCCACATGCCCACCTAAGAGCTCCCACGCCACATCTAAAGATCCTGTGTCACCACTAAGGCCTGGCACAGCCAAAGAAGATAAACAGATGAGTAAATAAATAGTATTTTAAGTTATCAGTTTCCATGCTTTAGTGAATAGGCCAACTGTGGGCTCACTCATATCCGACTCTTCGCATGGACTGTAGCCCGCCAGGCTCCTCTGTCCATTGCCATAATATATAGGCTCACAGCCTTTCCTGAAAACCTCCAGAAATCATTCAAAGAGAAAGACCACACAAGGCATTAGGACACTGTGTCGGCAGCAGCTGAAGGCCACCTGAAGCCAAAGAATCAGGAAGGCAATGAATGATGTATGGCTGTTTGCCCGGTTCTGGGCCTTTTGGTTTTCAAATCTGACAGTCAGGGCCCACGACACACCACTGCAGCCCAGGGCAGGCTGAGCGGGAGATGACCTGTGCACTCACAAAGATGCTCCCGTCACACGTTTTGGATCTCTGAGTCAGATCAGGTCTAAGGGCTCCTCGGTGCTTTTGAGTTTGGTGGGTCTGTTGTCAGGGTGATTTATTATTGAAAACCACAGGGTAACAGGGACCCCTCATATTCTAGGTCCTGAAACCACTATAACAACAACACTGAGGCCACCTCATTCATGCCACCCCTTTGGAGCACTTTCACATCTGTGACCTCATTTGTTTTCCCAATGAAATGACCAGGGAAGTGGGTCAAGCTATTTGACAGCAGATAGAGGACATAGCCCGGCATGGTGTGAAATCCAGGCTGATGCTACAACACCCTCAGAGACTCACAGGATATCAGTTCAAGTTCACATACACTCCTAGGGAAAATCAGCTAAAAGTTGGGAAGTATCATATCTTTTGGCTTCCCAGGTGGCTCAGTGGTAAACAATGTGGCCACCAATGCAGAAGATGCAAAAGGTGTTGGTGCAATCCCCGGGTCAGGAAACTCCCTTGGAGAAGGAAATGGCAACCCACTCCAGTATTCTTTGCTGGTAAATTCCATGAACAAAGGAGCCTGGTGGGCTACAGTCCATGGGGTCACAAAGACTTGGACAGGACGGAGCACACACACATCCATCTATCCATCCGTCCGTCCATCCATCATTTCTTTATATACAAAAGTGTACTGTGTAAATAAGAATACTTTGTATTCACTATTATCAATCTGAAATATGTATCGTGTGTTCTATGATTACTTCTTGGGGACCTGCAATGAGAAAGCACTGTTTGGGAGACAGACCATGAAGACGAATAAGAGCACACTCTCTGCTCTACATGAACCATCTGGAAGAGACAACAGGTATGTTTACAAATAAAGAAGGGATGACAGAAGAGAGAAAAGCCCTGTATGTAGGCTGTGCTTGGAATAGTCCATCTGAAACCTCCAAGTGGCATCATCAATGCAATGGTGCCTGGGGTATTCCTAGGGAACCCAGTGTTTCAAAGGAACGCCCTTTACTTCTGGAAAATTAGATTCCCAGAAAAGAAATCTATATTATTGATGTCTCTTTTCCTAAGGCTACTGTGGAATTCTTCCTCATAAAGAGAGATGTTTTTAAGTATATCTGGAGTGATACAGTTGTGTTGTTTTGGAGAGCTGCCCAGAGGCTTCCTGACGGTCCTGCTTGTCCTTAAGAGTTGTACTTCTCATGAAATGCTACAGAAGAAAAGATCATAGCCTGATGTATCCCTTTTGAATGGGTTTATAGGATATCATGATCATTTATCACTGATTCTCAGCTCCTGTGCGAGAAAATAAGTAGTCCACCTGTTTCATAGCCTTCTCGGAACCGAGAGGGCCAAGAGCACCGCCAACTTCTG
This sequence comes from Bubalus kerabau, assembly GCF_029407905.1. Classification (NCBI taxonomy): domain Eukaryota; kingdom Metazoa; phylum Chordata; class Mammalia; order Artiodactyla; family Bovidae; genus Bubalus; species Bubalus kerabau. Next base: position 50,107,230 of record NC_073628.1, on the reverse strand, counting down.
GACGACCAGACACACAGGCAGCAGGGCCAGGGAATGAGGTTTCTCTGCATCTTTACACAGCTGAGCAAATCCGTGCAGCGCGTGGCTTCTGGACTCCTGCGAGTTATGTGAGCAATACAGGTTTTAACTTAAAGCAGTTTATTCTTCCCAAATTTCAGTAACTAATTCCACTGAGTTAAACAAAAAGTTAAAATAGCAAATACCTTAATTTTTATGTTTATATTTCATTTGAAATATACTGAGAATTCTGACTGCTCATGTTTAGTAACTATTGGAAAATTAAACTAACCAAGTAAATTCTTATCTCATGGCTGGGTCATCAATTTCAGTTATTCACATGACTTTATCATGTGTTCCTTTATGAATAAACAACTTTCATATACACACACACGCTTGCCCACACATATGCAGTGAAGCAGACACACACTCTCTTTAACTGTGGTTTAGGAAGATGCTCTGGGTGAGGTCCTTAACCTGCCTTTGGCTGCTGCAGGCAGGGATTAGGATCAAATTACTTGCATCTGACATCACCACATCATAATAGAACAAAATGCTCTTTGCTATTCTTTAGATTATAAGTACTGTGGCTACCCAGAGAGAAACCCTGTTCATAATGAAAGGACCCCAGATGAATGGAAATCAGAGACTGAAATCAAGGGCTGATATATCCTCTTTGTTACAAAGTGTAATCAGGAGACCAGGCAGATTACTTGAAATTCCAATTTCTTCCCCCTCTGCTGACAGTACACTTCATCTTGTGCTTTTCCAAACATTTTGAATGGTGACTGAGAATTCTGTGAGGTATTACTGCTTCAGTCTTCCGAAAGTTGCAATTAAATATGCTCTACGTAGATGTCACCTTGCCACCTTTTTGGAAAGGTATAAGAGAAAAAAATTAGCCATCAGAGGAAACGAATTCATAGTTAAGGCTCTTTCTTCTCCCTTAACCACATTCTGTTGTATCTTTATGGCAACAAAGGTCTGTAATCAGTCTGGTTCCAGCTTTCTAAAGGCATCAGTGAGATGAGCAGGGGGTGGAGTGGGAGGATTATATTGCCTTCTACACGTATGAAAGGAGAAAAAAAAAAGACCACCTTGCAAGTGAGTGAAATTGCATCTGAGTAACAGATTTCTTAAATAAATGGATCAGATTCTGACTGAATAGCTCAAACACCAGGAATCACTCCTTTTCAACAGGGTGTAAGTGTTGCTCTATGTATGACTTTCTTCCCAAAGACAAACTTTTAAAAATCTCTGTAGCTAGATGAGGCCTGGGGACTTTCTGGAAATTTTGGTTGGACAATGCTAATGGCCTCTGGCAGCAGGGATTCAGAGAAGGTATAGGTATAGTCTCAAAATGAATTTGTTTTTAGCAATCTCACGTGGGTCTGCCCAAACACCTAAAGGGTAATTGGCATGATTTACTTCCTATCACTTAACAATTCTGCCTCCACATGCCGTTCTTCTTCTCCATTTCACTCTCTTGCAGTGTAATCAGATTCTACTGACTCAACGGGAATCGTTTTCACGGTTATCTGAACACAGTCTGGTGGCCTGTGGGTGAGGAATTACAGCTGCATGTCTGGGCCTGGGGAGCATCCTGCAAGGCTAGGGTCGTAAAAGTCATCACTGTGTTCATTTCACAGAGCTGGGGGGCTGGGGGCACCACAGCTCAGGGGCTCTGCTGGGGCTTCCCAAACAGCAGTTCCAGATGGAGATGCAAAATGTCCGAGTCAGCACAAACCAGCCGGCTGCCAATTGTGAGACTTCTCCACGACCTGGAAGAATCACTCAGTTCCCAAGTAAGGCACTGTGCAGAAACTTGAGGAGGGTCACACGGTGCCTTCAAAGAGCCGCCTCGATGACAGTGGAGAGCAGGAGAAAAACATTACTTCTGGATCACAGAGGTTTGTGCTTGATTCCAGCATTTTCACTGCTTCTGAGCTTAACAACCTTTGGGAAATTATTTAAAACTTACTATTTTTTAGATTATTTTTATTTATTTATTTTTGGCTACTCTGGACCTTCCTTGCTGTGTGCGGGCTTTCTCTAGTTGTGGCAAGTGGAGGCTTCTCTTAGTTGCGATGCACCAGGTTCTCATTGTGGCAGCTTCTCTTACTGCAGAGCATGGGCTCTAGAGTGCATGGGTTCAGTAGTGTGGTGCATGGGCTTAGTTTTGCTCCATGACATGTGGAATCTTCCTAGACCAGGGATGGAACCCATGTCTCCTGCGCTGGCAGGCAGATTCTTAACCACTGGACCACCAGGGAAGTCAGAAACTTATTTAAATTGTGCCTCAATGCCCACGTCTGTTATGTGGGGACAATGATATTTACCTTATAGAGATTTTACTAGAATTAAATGAAATGTTATGTTAATTATTCCACAAACATTTGTACAACACCAGCTTCCTGCTCTAGGAATACCAACATTAAAGATCCTCTACCTCTGTCTCCCAAGAGCTTTCTCCCCGCATTGCAACATGATTACTGCTGTAGCTAACCACTCCTATTGCATCACGTAATTACCACTTCTTTTTTGTGGTGAGAACATTGACGATTTGCTCTCTCAACAACTTTCAAGTATACAATACAGTATTTCCCAAGAAGACATACAAAAGTCCAAATAGGTACATGAAAAGGCACCCACACCCATCATTAGAATCAAAGCCACAATGAGCTATCAGTTTACACTGGTTAGAATGGCTGCCATCAAAAACACAAGAGATAAGAAGTATTGGTGAGGATGTGGAGAAGAGAGAATCTTTGTGCACCGTTATTGCGAATGTAAACTTACAACAAACAGCTTTGAGTCTAGTAGTGTATGTAAGTATCCAAAATAGGCTCTTGCACGGAGCTGATGGTTAATAAATTTAAGTTTGCCTTTTATGAAATCATTTTCTTTAAAATTTTTTAAAAGTTATTTAAATTTTTAAAAAATTTTTATTATTTTTATAATTTTCTTTTAAAATAGCACGCTCATGTAAACAAGGCAGTAACTGCTATCATTCACGTCTATTTGTCTGTCTATGTGTCTATTAATATTTATCTCTATCTACATTTGTCTATTCGGAGAAGGCAATGGTACCCCACTCCAGTACTCTTGCCTGGAAAATCCCATGGACGGAGGAGCCTGGTAGGCTGCAGTCCACAAGGTCACTAAGAGTCGGACACGACTGAGCAACTTCACTTTCACTTTTCACTTTTATGCATTGGAGACGGCAATGGCAACCCACTCCAGCATTCTTGCCTAGAGAATCCCATGGACAGAGGAGCCTGGTAAGCTGCCGCCTATGGAGTCGCACAGAGTCGGACACGACTGAAGCGACTTAGCAGCAGCACATCTGTCTATTAGTCCTCCCAATCACCTGTTCATATACTGCCTGTGTGCATCAGTTTAACACGCACACACATATGCAATGAGCAGAGGATTCAGTGAACTTCTGGTAAGGTGCCTGAAAATTTGAGAGCAAAAGCTGTATAAATAATGACTTTCATGACACTAGCCTCATGGAATGGTTTTAATGCAAATGACTTTGTCCTAAGATAGTGAAATCTTCTAGGAAAGACCCCTGTGTGAACTGCTATGATTATTCTTTCTGAACGGCAATTCAATTCTACAATCACGAAAATGGCTATGATTAGCCCCCTAGTGACCTGAAAGTGTTAATGCTACTTCCCAAAGTGCCAACCAAACAATCAGGGAGAAGAGCCTTGGTGCTGCAAAAATCAGGCCCATCATTCAACACAAGGTGGGGTCAGATATGCAAGTTCCAAGTCCAACACGATGCCCTCAGGCTCGACTGGAAGTCTCATATGGTGGCTTTGAGAACCCTGGCCTGTTCAATCAGCCACCAAGTTCCTTTAATTCTAGCAGCCAAATCTATTTATAATCCATCTCCTCTTCTCCATCTCTACTGTAGTTCAGATCTTATCCATTCTCCTCTCGACCAGGGCAATAATCTCCTGACTTGTCTCTTTTTTTCCAGTCTTGCTCCAACTGTAACCATGCTCCCTGTTGCAGGCTCAGCGATCATTTTGTACAGCACATCTGATCATTTGCTTGACAATATTTTCAGCATGACACACCTGTACACCTTGCCCATTCTTTCTTTTTCTATATTTTTGTACCGCATGCCTTAATCTTTCTTTCTGGGATAAACACACTTTATTCCTTTATCTCTTTGCCTGTCTGGCAAACATTTCTTTTATTATTTTTGAGCACTTATAATGTTGCAAGGAAACAAGTGCATTGCTTTTTTTTTTTAATTAGGTCTGCAAAAAAGTGCCTCCTTTTCCAATTCTCCTATTATATGCAGTGCCTTTGTTATAACTGGTGAACCAATACTGATATGTTACTATTAATGAATGTATCTGGTTTACATTAGAGTTCATTCTTTGTGTTGTATATTCTGTGGGTTGACAAATGAATAATGACCTGTGTCCTCCAGTGTTACAGTATCATATAGGTTAGTTTTATTGCCCCCCAAATCCCCTGTGCTCTACCTATTCATCCTTCTATTACTCCATGAAACATTCTGGCAAACACTGAACTTTTCTGGGAAGGTGGGGATATGAAAGGTTTTTATTTTCCTTTGCTTGTAGGTGACCAACTTTTTGAGTTTTTATTTACTGTATTTTTAAAAACGTTTAATTTTATATTGAAGTACAGGCATGGCACAGTGCTAAATAATCTGCCTGCCAATGCAAAATATGCAAGAGATGAGGGTTCGATCCCTGGGTTGAAAGATCCCCTGGAGGAGGAAATAGCAACCCACTCCACTATAATTGCCTGGAAAATTCCATGGACAGAGAAGCCTGGTGGGCTATAGTCCATAGGGTCCCAAAGAATTGAACATGACTGAGCACACATGAATGAGCACAGCCAATTAGCAATGCTGTGACCGTTTTAGGTGGACAGCAAAGGGACTCGGCCGTACATATATGTGTATCCAGTCTCTCACATACTCCCCTCCCATCCAGGCTGCCACTTAACATTGAATAGAGTTCCCTGTGCAACACAGTAGGACCTTGCTGAGTATCTATTTTAAATATAGCAGAAGCACTGAACATTTTACTGCTTCCAAAGTATGCCTTTTTCTAGAATGTCATACAGTTGGAATCATTCATAGGCTTCTCAAACTGGCTTCTTTCACTTAGCAATGTACATTCAAGATCCCTCCATTTAAAACAAAAACAAACAAATGGAACCTAATTACACTTAAAAGCTTTTAAACAATGAAGGAAACTATAAGCAAGGTGAAAAGACAGCCTTCACAATGGGAGAAAATAATAGCAAATGAAGCAACTGACAAAGAATTAATCTCAAAAATATACAAGCAGCTCATGCAACTCAATACCAGAAAAATGAACAACCCAATCAAAAAGTGGGCAAAAGACCTAAACAGACATTTTTCGAAAGAAGACATCTAATAAACGTCTAATAAACACATGAAAAGATGCTCAACATCACTCATTATTAGAGAAATGCAAATCAAAACCACAATGAGGCACCATCTCACACTGGTCAGAATGGCCATCATCAAAAAGTTTACAAAAAATCAATGCTAAAGAGGGTGTGGAGAAAAGGGAACCCTCTTACACTGTTGGTGGGAATGCAAACTAGTACAGCCACTACAGAGAACAGTGTGGAGATTCCTTAAAAAACTGGGAATAGAACTGCCATACGACCCAGCAATCCCACTGCTGGGCATACACACCAAGGAAACCAAAATTGAAAGAGACACGTGTACCCCAGTGTTCATTGCAGCACTATTTACAATAGCCAGGATGTGAAAGCAACCTAGATGTCCATCGGCAGATGAATGGACAACAAAGCTGTGGTACATATACACAATGGAGTATTAGTCAGCTATAAACAGAAACACACCTGAGTCAGTTCTAATGAGGTGGATGAACCTGGAGCCTATTATACTGAATGAAGTAAGTCAGAAAGATAAAGACAAATAAATTAATGCACATGTATGAAATTTAGAAAGACAGTACCAATGATCCTACATGCAGGTCAACAAAGGAGACAGATGTAAAGAACAGACTTTTGGGTTCAGCAGGAGAGGCAAGGGTGGGATGATTTGAGAGAGTAGCACTGAAAGATGTACAGTACCATATGTAAAATAGATGACCAGTGCAAGTTTGATGCATGAAGGAGGGCACCCAAAGCAGGTGCGCTGGGACAACCCAGAGGGGTGGGGTGGGGAAGGAGCTGGGAGGAGGGGTTCAGGATGAGGGGGACACATGAATACTTGTGGCCTATTCATGCCGACATATGGCAAAACCATCAAAATATTGCAAAGTAATTATTCTCTAACTAAAATTAATTAATTGAAAAAAGATTCCTCCATATCTTTTTGTGTTGATAGTTCATTTCCTTTTTTCATTATTGAGTAATATTCCATTGTATGAATACACTATAACTTGTTAATCCTTAAGGATATAACTATATATCCTTGTTTAAGGATATAACTATATCCTTGTTTATCCATTCACCTACTGAAGGACATAATAATTACTTTAAAGTTTTGGCAATTATGAATAAAACTGTTATGAACATCTGTGTGTGTAGGTTTTTTTGTAAACACAAATTTTCAACTCTTTTGGGGGAGCACTAAGTTGCATGATTGCTAGATCCTATGTTTAGTTTTGTAAAAAACATCCAAACTACTTCCAAAGTGGTTGTACCATTTCACATTCCCAGCAGTAAATTAGACTTCCTTTATCTCCAGCTTCCCTGGTAGCTCAGAGGTTAAAGCATCTGCCTGGAATGTGGGAGACCCGGGTTTAATCCCTGGGTCGGGAAGATCCCCTGGAGAAGGCAATGGCAACCCACTCTAGTACTCTTGCCTGGAGAATCCCATGGAGGGAGGAGCCTGGTAGGCTACAGTCCATGGGGTTGCAAAGAGTCGGACATGACTGAGCGACTTCACTTTCACTTTCTCTCTCCACATCCATATCAGCAAATAATTCTGTGTTTTGAATTTTATCCATTCTTACAGGTGTGTAGCACGTATCTCATTGTTGATTACCTCCTCTTTTTTTCTGAAAGTCAGGTCAAATTGTTCTACCTTCATAATGGACTCGATGCCTATAAGAGCTCTCATCTCAGGTGTTGATGTTCTTGAACTAGAACCTTTATGACGACTGTGGTTTTCAGAAATCTGCATGCACAGAGCTACCATTTGTGTGCTTTATGAATATTCTGTTAGCTATAACACTGTCAGCTAAGTCAGATAAACAAGCATAAGCTTAGCTAGGCTGTGTTCTGTGCTTAGTCACTCAGTCCTGTCTGACTCTTTGTGACTCCATAGACTGCAGCCTGTCAGGCTCCTCTGTTCATGGAGCTTTCCAGGCAAGAAGACTGTAGCAGGTTGCCACGTCCTCCTCCAGGGAATCCTCCCGACCCAGGGATTGCACCTGTGTCTCCTGCATTGGCAGGCGGATTCTTTACCACTGAACCACATGGGAAGTCTGAAACTTAGTTATAGCTAGATATTATTTATAATGAATATACCCAAGATTTGATAATAGCCCTGAATCTCTCAATTCAAACATAATCCTCTGTGATGTCATCTCCTACTCTTCCAGCTTGCCTCCTCTGGTCATTGTTGCTGTTTAGTCACTAAGTCCTGTCTGGCTCTTTCACAAAAGCATGGACTATAGCCCACCAGGCTCCTCTGTCCATGGGATTTCCTAGACACGAATACTGGAGTGGGTTGCTGTTTCCTTTTCCAGGGCATTTTCTGAATCAGGGATTGAACCCATGTCTCCTGCATTGGCAGGAGGATTCTTTACCAGCACCTTCTCCAGTACTCCTGCTCAAACAGCATTATTATTTGTGAGACCCCGGATTCACTGACCTCATAGGTTCACTAACCACCATGTCCTTCATTCATCCCTTTCTTACTCAGCTTGGATTCTACTCTAGCCTACTCAAGGGCTTCCCTCTTATAATTTTCACTGCTTTTCCCTGCTCCACCATTTAATTTCTTTTATCAAAATATAGTTGATTTACAATGTTGTATTAATTTCTGCTTATAACAAAGTGACTCAGTTATACGTATATATGAAATTGTTCATACTTTTCCATTATGGTTTATCATATAATATTGAAAATGGTTCCCTGCACTATAAGTAGGACCTTGGTTTTTATTTAGTCTATGCCTAACAGTTTGTATCTGCTAATCTCAAGCTCCCAATCCTTCCGTCCCCACTCCACTTTCCCTTTGATAACCATACATTTGTGTTCTGTATCTAATGGATTTGTTTCTGTTTTGTAAATAAGTTTATTGTGTCACATTAAGATTCCATGTAAGTGATATCATATGATATTTGTTTTTCTCTTTCTGACTTACTTAATTTAGTACAATAATCTCTACTTCCATTCATGTTGCTGCAAAAAGCATTTCTTTTCATTCTCTTATATGGTTGAGTAGTATTCCATTGGTTATCACATCTTTTTTTTTATCCATTCACCTATAAATTGACATTTAGGTTGCCTCCATGTTTTGGCTATTGTAAATAGTGCTGCTAGGAACGCAGGGGTGTATGTATGTTTTTGAATTATAGTCTTGTCAGGATATATGCCCAAGAGTGGGATTTCTGGGTCATACAGTAATTTTCTTTTTAGTGCTTTGAGGAACTGCTTTCCATACTGTCTGTACTGGTTTATATTCCCACCAACAGCTGTGCCACCATTTTTGATTCCCTCAGTACTGGATCATATACTAAGGAATAAGTAATAGCAATAATCATCTTCAAACAAAACAAAGCCTTCCTTAACTCAAAGCTTTGTTACTATTGTTATTGTTTTATTCTTCACTCTCATTCATAGCAAAACCCCCAGAAGAATTGGGTCTACTCCCTCTCTCCACTTTCTGACCCCCCTCTCTCAATCAACTGGGCTTGTGCCTCCACAGCTCTATCAGTGTTGCCAACACCCTACACCAGCCAAAGCCGATGGTGTGCTCCGTCTTCATCTAACGCAACTCCTCACTATTTCTGAACCCTCCAATTATAGCCATTTTGAAACCCTACCTTTTCTGAGCTCCCAAGCCACGCCCACCTGCCGGCTTCCCTTCTGCCTGCACCGCCTCCCCCTTTGCAGTCTCACTAAGATGTTGGGCTGCCCAAAGCTTTTAGCACGTGCCTCTAGTCTATCTGCTTTTTCTGTCTCATGGCTTCAAAACCTATCCATATGCTGATGACCCCCAGGTGTGGATCTCCAGACTTGGATCTTTGCCTAGAGCTCTAGTTCTCAGTATAAAATACTTTAGAGGCTTCCCATAACATTTGGAGTAACATACACTGTGTGTGTGTGTGTGTGTGTGTGTGTGTGTGAGAGAGAGAGAGAGAGAGAGAGAGAGAGAAAATGTCACTCAGTTTTGTCCAACTCTATGATCCCATGGACTGCAGCCCACCAGGCTTCCCTGCACTTCACCATCTCCTGCAGTTTGCTCAAATTCATGTTCATTGAGTGGGTGATGTCATCCAACCATCTCATCCTCTGTTGCCCCCTCTCCTCTAGCCCTCAATCTCTTGCAGCATCAGTGTCTTTTCCAGTGAGTTGGCATCAGGTGGGCAAAGTACTGGAGCTTCAGCTTTAGCATCAGTCCTTCCAATGAATACTCTGGACTGATTTCCTTTAGGATTGACTGGTTGGATCTCCTTGCAGCCCAAGGGACTCTCAAGAGTCTTCTCCAACACCACAGTTCAAAAGCATCGATTCTTCAGCACTCAGCCTTCTCTATGGTCCAGATGTCACACCCATACATAACTACTGGAGAAACCATAGCTTTGACCTTTGTTGGCAAAGTGATATCTCTGCTTTTTAATGATGTCTAGGTTTATCATAGCTTTTCTTCCAAGGAGCAAGCGTCTTTTAATCTCATGGCTGCAGTCACCATCTGCAGTGATTTTGGAGCCCAAGAAAATAAAGTCTGTCACTATTTCCATTTTTTCCCCATCTATCTGCCATGAAGGGATAGAACAAGATGCTTTGATCTTAGTTTTTCGAAGGTTGAGTTTTAAGCCATCAGGAAACTTGCACAAGCCTCTTATCTTCATCCATCAGAGGGCAGACAAAATGAAAACCACAAGCACAGAAAACTAACCAAAATGATCACATGGATCACAGTCTTGTATAAGTTAATGAAACTATGAGCCATGCCATGCAGGGCCACTCAAGATGGACGGGTCATGGTAGAGAGTTCTGACAAAATGTGGTCCACTGGAGAAGGGAATGGTAACCGCTTCAGTATTCTTGCCTTGAGAACCCCATGAACAGTATGAAAAGAGGCTCTCCACTTGCTGCTGTTTCAGCTTATAAATCTTTTCCTGTTCTCACCTTTTTCTTTTCATTTAGGTCTTAACTCAAATAGATATCCTCAGAGAGATCATTTGCTGACTATATATTTGCTAAAGCAACTCCCCTACTCACTCAACTATATTACTTTACTGATTAACATATTTCTTGTCCATTGCATCCAACTTCAACACCAGCTAAATGAGGACAGGCACTAAGATGGTCTCATCTCTGCTTTATCCTCAGTGCCTAAACAGTGCCTGGAACAGACTAGATGCTCAGTATATTCATTTGGTGGCAGCTGACATTGTCTCATTTAACTGAAAATATTACTTAGCCTTTTGAGTTCAATTCAAATGATCGATTTTTCTACCTGACTTCCCTGGGCAAGGAGACCTCTGCCTTTGGTACAGACCTCTGATTGAGCCCTTACGCATGTTGACTGTGACTATTTGCTTGACTTGCCCCCAAAAGAATTTGCTGTGTCCCCAGTATTTGACCTAGTGTCCAATATGTAGTAGGCACTCAAATATATGCGGGTCTTACTGACCTCTCTATCACTAAACTGAATTTCAACTTGCTTCTCTCTCTACCAGATATATATATATATATATATACCTATATATATATATATATATATATATACCTATATATATATATATATATATATATATATATATTAGAAGAAGTAGGTACACTGGGTCTGGTTATTAAAGAGCTCTCACCATAATTAAATGAGTGATGTTCCCCTATGTATTAAAATATTAGATACTCAGAGAGTGCTTCAGAGGCTGCAAAAACCATACAGCTTCCAAAAGTGCCAGTTTATCACAAGGGAGTTACTGAGGACCCAGAACATGCTGGCTTATTAAGTAGAAGCACTTATTAAACAGATGCTTTCCAGCAAAGAAAAGTTTACTTTTAAGTACCTCTCTGGTAATCAAATGTCAGACCAAAGCAACTAATTATTACTAGAGAACTTCTTTTAAAATACTTACATAAAGCCCATGAAAGTGAAAGTGAAGTCATTCAGTTGTGTCTGACTCTTTGTGACCCCATGGACTGTAGCCCTCCAGGCTCCTCCATCCATGGGATTCTCCAGGCAAGAATGCTGAAGTGGGTTGCCATTTCCTTCTCCAGGGGATCTTCCTGAACCAGGGGTTGAACCCGGGTCTCCCGCCTTGTAGGCAGACACTTTACCGTGTGAGCCACCAGGGAAGTCCAAAGCACATGAAGAAGCATCAGCTTACTCTTGAACAAGCATCTATGTTTTGATGTTTCCCAAATCTGTTCCTCCAGCTTCAATTTCTTGTTTTCCTCACAGATATCTGAGGTCCAAGCAGGAAGTTTCACTTTTTTGACTCTCTTGTGTCTAAAACTCAATGAGTCAAACTCATCTTACTATTTTCTCTCTCAAACCACATCTGCCTACTTCATCCTGGAACCACCACACCCTCATTTTCCTCAGCTAGAGGAAATAGCAGGCTGTCCCCTTCCCCTGTCATACTGCTGGTTTTTCCTTCCAGAAGACTTCTATCCATCTCTTCATTTCTGTTTCGGTTGCTCTCCCATACACCTGGTCTAGAGTCTGATAACTGAATAACAGTTACATATCTGGCATCAAGCCTCAAGTCTCTTTCTCATCTAGGACACTGGATACATGGTGCTAAAGCATCATGTGGGTTTTATCACTTGGTAGGTAAGAGACCACCGAGATGACCAAATTCCATCATAGTCCTGCCTTACCCTACTTATTCAAATTAGTTCCCTGAACTTTCAAATATGAGCTCTGGGTGAGTAACCCCAAAATGTGCCACGTTTCCCTGAGTCTGCACCCTGACCCTTCCAGAACATAAGACTATTTTATTCGTCTATTACATGCTTACCAAGTACTCTGTTTTTCCCAATGGCTGGCTCCCAGTTGTACCCAAACTCTCTAATAAGTCCCATTGACTTCCAGCTTTGCTTCTCAACCTTTGCTCCTCAATCCACGTCCCTTTCCTCTCTCTCTCTTCTTTTTAGAAAGCACTCATTTACTCACTTTCTCTCACTTTTTTGGCCGGGCCAGGCCTTAGTTGCAGCGTGTGGGGTCTCTGACATTTGCTGTGGCATGTAGGACCTCTGGGCTGTGCTGTGTGGGGTCTAGTGCTCTGGTCAGGACTGAGCCGGACCTCCTCCTCTGCAAGTGCAGAGTCTCGGCCACTAGGCCATCGGGGAAGCCCTCTGTGTGTTTTGTTTTTGCTTCCCCTCTCCCTTTCCTCTCTCTGTCTCCCGTCTCTTCTAGATTTCAGTCAGCTACCTACCTCTAACAAACCTGCTGTCTTTATGTATGGAACACCCTGTTCAGTTTCTTCCTGGGATTAACTTCTATTGTTTTTTTTTTTTTTTTTAATATAAATTTACTTATTTTAATAGGAGGCTAATTACTTTACAATATTGTATTGGTTTTGCCATACATTGACTTGAATCTGCCAGAGGTGTACATGTGTCCCCATCCTGAACCACTCCCCACCCCCCACCCCCGACCTCCTTCCCCATCCCATCCCTCTGGGTCATCCCAGGGCACCAGCCCTGAGCACCCTGTATCATGCATCGAACCTGGTCTGGCGATTCATTTCACATATGATAATATACATGTTTCAATGCCATTCTCCCAAATCATCCCACCCTTGCCCTCTCCCACAAAGTCCAAAAGACTGTTCTATACATCAGTGTCTCTTTTGCTGTCTCACATATAGGGTTATCATTACCATCTTTCGAAATTCCATATATATGCATTAGTATACTGTATTGGTGTTTTTCTTTCTGGCTTACTTCACTCTATATAATCGGCTCCAGTTTCATCCCTCATTAGAACTGATTCAAATGCATTCTTTTTAATGGCTGAGTAGTACTCCATTGTGTATATGTACCACAGCTTTCTTATCCATTCATCTGCTGATGGACATCTAGGTTGCTTCCATGTCCTGGCTATTATAAACAGTGCTGCAATGAACATTGGGGTACACGTGTCTCTTTCAATTCTGGTTTCCTCAGTGTGTATGCCCAGCAGTGGGATTGCTGGATCATAAGGCAGTTCTATTTCCAGTTTTTTAAGGAATCTCCACACTGTTCTCCATAATGGCTGTACTAGTTTGCATTCCCACCAACAGTGGAAGAGGGTTCCCTTTTCTCCACACCCTCTCCAGCATTTATTGTTTGTAGACTTTTGGATTGCAGCCATTCTGACTGGTGTGAAATGGTACCTCATTGTTGTTTTGACCTGCATTTCTCTGATAATGAGTGATGTTGAGCATCTTTTTATGTGTTTGTTAGCCATCTGTATGTCTTCTTTGGAGAAATGTCTATTTAGTTCTTTGGCCCACTTTTTGATTGGGTCTTTTATTTTTCTGGAATTGAGCTGCAGGAGTTGCTTGTATATTTTTGAGATTAATTCTTTGTCAGTTGCTTCATTTGCTATTATTTTCTCCCATTCTGAAGGCTGTTTTTTCACAGTGCTCACAGTTTCCTTTGTTGTGCAAAAGCTGTTGATTTTAATTAGGTCCCATTTGTTTATTTTTGCTTTTATTTCCAATATCCTGGGAGGTGGGTCATAGAGGATCCTGCTGTGATTTATGTTGGAGAGTGTTTTGCCTATGTTCTCCTCTAGGAGTTGTATAGTTTCTGGTCTTACATTTAGATCTTTAATCCATTTTGAGTTTATTTTTGTGTATGGTGTTAGAAAGTGTTCTAGTTTCATTCTTTTACAAGTGGTTGACCAGTTTTCCCAGCACCACTTGTTAAAGAGATTGTCTTTTCTCCATTGTATAGTCTTGCCTCCTTTGTCAAAGATAAGGTGTCCATAGGTGCATGGATTTATCTCTGGGCTTTCTGTTTTGTTCCATTGATCTATATTCCTGTCTTTGTGCCAGTAACCATACTGTCTTGATGACTGTGGCTTTGTAGTAGAGTCTGAAGTCAGGCAGGTTGATTCCTCCAGTTCCATTCTTCTTTCTGAAGATTGCTTTGGCTATTCGAGGTTTTTTGTATTTCCATAAAAATTGTGAAATTATTTGTTCTAGTTCTGTGAAAAATACCATTGGTAGCCTGATAGGGATTGCATTGAATCTATAGATTGCATCAAATTCATGGTTTTCTCCTCAGGAAGCTGTCCTTTGTCATCTTTCCAGCAAAGCTGCTCAGTGACTGCTTGTATGCATTTATCAAATTATCCTGGAAGGTTTGCCTACTGTCTATTTTTTCTCACCAAATCATGACCTCTTTGAGGGAAGAAACAATATCTTACTGGTCTTTATAATCTCTAGACATAGAGCAGACACTCAAAATTATGCTTATTCAGTACATGATAGATAGACAAAAAGAACACCTGTCTGAATCTCTTCCTATTTTCAGGAAAAAGGTTGGACCAATTCACTTCCACAAGTTCCTCTACAGTTCAATTGTATTTCAATATTGCTATGAATAGATTTCTATAGCACTCAGTCATTCTGTGTGTTATAATTGAATTATATAATGCCATATTGTCTTTACTCAAGTCTTGATTCCTCATTACTGAAAGGTGGGCTTCTTACACCTTTATGGCCATATTATAAGCACTTAGCATAAAAAATAATTAGTAAATTGATGAATGAATTAACTGGGTGAAAAACAGATCACCACCTGGCAAAAATAAAACCAATGGAAAAAATAAAACTGAAGTTGGAAGGTAGAGTCATTCTGATGAAGTCGATGGGAAACTACAGGCAACTGAAATTTATGACCTATAACTTGAATTCAAAAGTCTGAACAATGCAATGAAAGTCATGCATTCAGCAAATATTTATTACCCAGTTTTTATGTGTTAACACCATTACCCTAGGTTTTGGCATTATACTGTAATTTAATTTACTGAGCTGACGAAAACAAAACATCACCTTTAAATTACAACCAAAACCCCAAACCTATTCTATTAGAGCTTTAAAGAGAAGATATAGACAAAGGAGCAACCATCTGTACTTGAGGGTCTTCGTACTGACCTAAATGTTTCCCCCGACCAAAAGAAATTAATCTGAGGGCTCAGTTCAGTTCAGTTCAGTTCAGTCACTCAGTCATGTCCGACTTGTTGCGACCCCATGAATCACAGCATTCCAGGCCTCCCTGTCCATCACCAACTCCCGGAGTTCACTGAGACTCACATCCATCGAGTCAGTGATGCCATCCAGCCATCTCATCCTCTGTCGTCCCCTTCTTCTCCTGCCCCCAATCCCTGCCAGCATCAGACTCTTTTCCAATGAGTCAACTCTTCGCATGAGGTGGCCAAAGTACTGGAGTTTCAGCTTTAGCATCATTCCTTCCAAAGAAATCCCAGGGCTGATCTCCTTCAGAATGGACTGGTTGGATCTCCTAGGAATCCTCAAGTCACCAGAGAGCAAGCCACTTTCATTCCATAGATTTGAGCTGTGAGAGCCTTTTGCTATGCAAAGGTTATGGAGAAGTAAGGGTGAATCTTGGTATCCTGAGTGTTGCTGGACCTCGGTTTAATGCATGTTTTGTAGAGCCTGCATCTCCGTGCCTTTCAGTGGGAAAAGAGCTGGGACCAACTATGAGATGAGCTGAAAGATGGGTGCTGTTAATCTATGCCAGGGTTTGTCAACATGGGTAGTATTCATAAAGTTCTGTGTTGTGGGGGGCTCCTCTGCACATTTGGGGATATTTAGCAGCATTCCTGGACTCAACCTACTAGATGCCAGTCCTCTCCATATGACAACCAAAAAAAAAAAAAAAATGTTCCCAGACATTACTCAATGTTCCTCAGGTGCAAAATTGTCCCCAGTTGAGAACCTGTGATGTAGGCTGTGCTTTGGAAGTATCTCTAGGTTTCAGAACCAAAAAGTAAACCATCAATTAGCTTCTTCATACGCATTTCTATATTCAATAAAACACTTATCCTTTCTTAATGATTTTTATTGTGAGATTTTTTGACAGTTATTTCTATATTATATATAGATAGGTACGTCTTAGTTACACTGCACATACAGTTTCATCTATGGTCTTTCGTTTACCTTTGCTATGAAATTCTAAATATTTAAGATCTCTCTTAATACTATGGATAACTTGGGACTTCCCTGGTGGTCCAGTGGTTAAGACTGCATTTCCACTGCAGGGGACCCAGGTTCTATCTGTGCTTGGGGAACTAAGATCATGCATGCCAAAGGGCATGGCCAAAAATTTTTTTTTAAATATGAATAAACTGTCGTCTAGAATAGACTCTAGATCTGAGAACACATCCTTAGTGTTCTCAGATCTAGAGTCTGCCAATCATTAGACTTCTTAAAAAAAGTCTTTCCAAGAATAAAAATTCTACAATACTGCAGCAGTATAAAAATACATCCTTTAGAAAGTGTCAGAGACCCAAAGGCCACTTTTAATTAATTTTAACTGTTCAATTCTCTTGTGTAGAGGTCTGGGAATGCTGTGACCAGCCAGCATGTTCTCTCAAAGACTAAGAACTCTGCGGAGAGCAGAAGGCGGCAGAACCGCAAGCATAAAAATGAAGAAAAGAAAAGGGGACTAGGGAGACTGGCCTCGGTGAGGGCAATGGGGAGCAGTTACAGAACAGCAAGCAGTAGGCAGAGAGAATCTAGGAGCCCTCCGGGGAGTGAGATAAAAGACAGAAACACGTGGGGAGTTCAGGATATCACGGGGATCACCTACAGGGCATGTGAGGAAACAAGAAGAGCCCGCACACAAGTGAAAGCAAGAGCCTGGAAAGCCGGCAGCCCCCCTCCATCGGCACCTGCGGGCCCCAGCAGCCGCGCCAGCACAGCGCGGATGTACCTGGGCTGTTTTGACAGGCAGACTGCATTTTCCATTTCTGTTTCTGTTTTGGTCGTGCCATGGGGCGCGAGCAACCTTAGTTCCTCGACCCCGGATCCAACCCACGCTCCCTAAACAGGGAGCATGGGTGTCTGAACCACTGGAAGACCACGGAGTCCTGCATTTTCTATTTCTGGTCAATTAAAAATAAAAACTTCCGATACCAGGTCTTCCTCTCACACGCTCTCATTTCATACCATGCTTTTTTTTTTTTTTTTAAATTTTAAAGCACTCATTAAAACTCAAGCTTAACAATTATTTGAGTACCTTTTGTTTAGTGTTTGTCTTCCCTATTACAGACTGTAACTCTCAAGAGGGGCAGGATCTGTGTCAGCCACCTCTATACCCTACTTTCCCGGCCAGTGACTTCTGGCACTCCGTATTTATTTTACAAAATGAGTCTTTGATGATCTAGTTTGTTCTCCGAGGGCACGACATATCAGAAGAAAGCCAAATTGCTAAAAATCAATACACTGAAATAAACAATACACAGAATGACCAGTTTGCCAAAGCAAATTTGCCAAAAATCAATGTGCTAAATTTACCAAAACATCTTATTTCTTGTAACTGTTTACAAAGTTAATGGAATTCTATTACATTGGGTGGTTTTACTAGCTTTTGACAGCCTTAAGGAAGTATTACACGACTGTTTTTCCATTTTAAGAGCTGCATTTTAGTGAATGTTCATTTTATTGAGAGTTAAGAATCAGAGTGATTTAGATTTCCACTGAATAGATTTAATGGTAAGATAAATTTGATAGTTCCCCAATCTTTTGAGTTGTCCCATCCCATTTCCTTTCTACTGCTTTGGATAGTTCTCACTTTTCACATTGAATCTGTCTGCCCACTGCTACCATGGTGACATAGCCCATTTATCTTATAGCTTAGCTGCTAGATAATAACAAAAGAGCTTATCATTTGAGATGGAATGGCTTTAGACATTCTAGATTTCATTAGTTGTTTTTCCTACTTTCTACCAGAATGATTTATCAGCCATCATTTGGTGCTTTTGACAACTCGTTAAATTTTACTGTATCGTGTGAAAGAGTTGTTTGGGGCATATGAATATCCTCTACCCTTTGCCATTAAAAATACTTCAGATTTCATCATTTAATCATTCTTTGACCAATGACACAACGGGTGTTTCAGCTTAAGATTTGTATTCTAACGAGTAACCAAATTCATCATATCCTATTGACCTGGTCACTCTGGATATTTCCTCAGCAAATTCGTATTTATGATGAATATACAGGAAACGAGTTCTATCCTGAAATTACGGTTGTTGGCAATAAAATATATTTTTTCTAAAGATTAACCATATCGACTACCTGTGACCCTTAGTTTTAGAGAAATTAAGTATTTTTAAAGAGCTGGATATAGAACAGAAAAGTTTGGACTTTGTAGAAACTGTCAAAGCTGTTAAAGTAATTCTATTCAGTGTGAAGTTCTGTAACCCTTACTGCTGGTATTTTAATAAATTTGGTGAAGTGGCTTAAAGCTTTAGATAGCATAAGTTTTTTGTAATTGGTTAATGAAGTGGGTAGCCATTCTCTTCTCCAGGGGATCTTCCGGACCCAGGGATTGAATCCAGGTGTCCTGCATTGCAGGCAGATTCTTTACTATTTGAGCCATCAGGGAAGCCCTAAATTTCAAAATATTCTTAAAATTAAAAAAATAAACTGTCTACTTGAGAGAGATAATGGAGAGATAGAGTCTCTCTCCAGTGTGGCAGCCTGGTATAGTTTTGTCACTATTTCACTCTTGAATCAATAGATATAAATGTTGAATAGGAGTCTCTATATAAAACCTTAGAATTAAAGCAAAAAAAAAAAGGGGTCATGTTTTGAAGGAAAAAATAAGAGCTTTTTATAATCCTAAACTAACATGCTATTAAGAAATTTGCCTAGTAATTATATTAGGAAAGTCTCAAGCATATCTGAGGCAACAGATTATAGAAAGAAAATGGCCATTTAAGATGCCATTTAAGACACTAGTCTTCTATACCTACAGAATCAGCTCTTAAGAAGTCTAAAGTAAGAAAGCCCTTTTTTTTTCCTTCCTCTTTTATCAGGTATTTCGGAAGCAGGCATTTAATTTGATGCCATCTCATGGAGGGCTGTGTTTATAGAGAATGAAGGCCTAGGGATAGGAAATCAAACTGAACACTCCCCCAGGTAGCTGGGGGATGGATTTTTCTACTTGAGACACAAGCTTGAACCTGAAGAGGAAATTCAAAGTTGGATTGTAAAACTTCTAATGACTGTGGACAAAGGTTTTTGGTTCTTTTAGGTAAGGTTGCATCTGTGGAATTGAGTGGTTTTCCTGGCTAGACCCTGCAGGCTGCTCTCCACCTATTAAGGGGGCCCTCTCTTAGGGACAGTGGACAGTGAGATGATGATGGGGCTGTTTTAACAAGGTTGTGACATCTTCGGCAATTTTAGACTACCTGCTGCTGATTTTCCTTTTGACAAGTAGCTTAAAAATGGCGGATTTCATAAATTTCTTTTCTTGTGTCAGTCAGTAGGATCAGTTCAGTCTGTTCAGTCACTCAGTCGTGTCCAACTCTTTACGACCCCATGGACTGCAGCACACCAGGCTTCCCTGTCCTCCACCACCTCCCTGAGCATAGTCAAACTCGTGTCCATTGAGTCTGTGATGCCATCCAACCATCTCATCCTCATCTCATCCTTTTCCTCCTGCTTCAATCCTTCTTGGCATCAGGGTCTTTTCCAATGAGTTGGCATCAGGTGGCCAAAGTATTGGAGCTTCATCTTCAGCATCAGTCATTCCACTGAATATTCAGGACTGATCTCCTTTAGGATGGACTGGTTGGATCTCCTTGCAGTCCAAGCAACTCTCAAGAGTCTTCTCCAACACCACAATTCAAAAGCATTAATTCTTTCATGCTCAGCTTTCTTTATGGTCCAACTCTCACATCCATACATGACTACTAGAAAAACCATGGCTTTGACCACTCTTGTCTTGATGTGTTTCTTGTTGCATTCTTGTGAATGCTTTGGTCTACTCTTGAGACCTGTTGCTGTGAGAGCAGTTCTAACTGGTAAATAACCAGAATCAGAACATAAAGTAAAATGAAGTTGATTTTCAATTAGCCAACATGTACTAATTATAGCATAATTTTAATCCCATCCTGGGTTCTTTGAATCCCATTCTGTGGCATTTTTTTTTTAATAGCAGCTCAAACTGACTAAGATATTTGGTGAACTTTGACCAGTAAAACACAGTGAGAGTAACACTGTGCAAGCTCCAATCCAAAGTCTGAAGCTAAAGGATGAGAGACCACATGGAGGAGAAGCGAGATCCCTGGATGCTAAGCCTGCCAACTGCTACACGAGTGAGTGAATCTGTCCCAGATCAACCAGCCTTCTCATCCGCTGAACATAATCTCTTGAAAAAGTCCAACTCTGGATCAGTCACACCAGCCAAGATAAGAATCACTTAGCAACCCACAAAAATGTGAGCTAAACGAAATGACGGTTGTTTTAAGCCACTAAGTAACACGGCAATAGGTAACTGATGCAAACGTGCTTTATATTTTACACATTTGAGTCTCTGTAAGCAGCCCCATCACAGTGGGACTTAATAAATACCTGCTGGTTGGCAGGAGCATCAGGGATGCAGAATCTATATCTCATGAGATGCAGCCATGCTGCTGCTGCTGCCAAGTCGCTTCAGTCATGTCCGACCCTGTGCGACCCCATAGACGGCAGCCCACCACGATCCCCCATCCCTGGGATTCTCCAGGCAAGAACACTGGAATGGGTTGCCATTTCCTTCTCCAATGCATGAAAGTGAAAGGTGAAAGTGAAGTCGCTCAGTCGTGTCTGACTCTTAGCAACCCCATGGACTGCAGCCTACCAGGCTCCTCTATCCATGGGATTCTTCAGGCAAGAGTACTGGAGTGGGGTGCCATTGCCTTCTCTGGATACAGCCATAGCCACAGACAAGATACAACTTTCAGGAAATTCCTTAGGCAGTTGACCTTTTCACCTTTCATGTTGCAGTTGCTAACTTGTTTCAACTCAAGGTTTGTTAGGATCACGGATGCCTTTATAAATATATGTAAATGAAACCATTATTTCATTCCTGCACTAGGATACAGCTTTAAAATAACCAGTTTTATTGAGATTGTTAATACTTCACATATCATAAAGCTCCCCTGTTTAAAGTATGCAATTAAATGGGTTTTAGTATATATTTAGAGGAGAAGGCAATGGCAACCCACTCCAGTACTGTTGCCTGGGAAATCCCATGGATGGAGGAGCCTGGTAGGCTACAGTCCATGGGGTCACGAAGAGTCGGACTCGACTGAGCAACTTCACTTTCACTTTTCACTTTCATGCACTGGAGAAGAGAATGGCAACCCACTCCAGTATTGTTGCCGGGAGAATCCCAGGGATGGGGGATCGTGGTGGGCTGCCGTCTATGGGGTCGCACAGAGTCGGACACAACTGACGTGACTTAGCAGTAGCAGTATATTTAGAGAGTTGTGCAATCATTACCAAAATCTAATTTTTAGGACATTTACATCACCCCAAAAGGCACACAGTTTCTTGCTTCATATTTTTCTACTACTGATAGCTAAAAAGGACCTTTAGCATTCTAGTTAATTCATGATAACATGTTTCCTGCATCAGCCAATTAACCCATATCGCAACACACGCAGTGTGCCAAAATTTAGAATCCTGGACACAGAATCTGAAGGGCATAACAACCGCTGAGTTCAAGTACTATTTGCATTAAAAGGGCTTATTCAGCAGATTTTGAATTTGAAGCCGTTGTGTAGCTTAGTAAGCTTTTGTTTGTTTCTTTAATATTTACTTATTTATTTTAACTGGAGGATAATTACAACATTGTCATGGTTTTTGCCACACTGCAACATAAATCAGCCAGAGGCAGACACGTGTGTGCTCCATCCTCAACACCCCCCCCACCCCCACCTCCCTCCCACACTGTCCTTCCTGGTTGGCACAGGACACTCTGGGTGCCCTGCTTCATACATCAAGCCTGTACCGGTAATCTATTTTGTATACGGTAATGTGTATGTTTCAATCCTATAGTAAATTATTTTTAGTGCAGAAAAATTAAACACATTTAGATCGCACTTCAAATTGCTATTAACAAGGCAAAGAAGAGTTAAGTTCCAGAAGCTGGAGTGTGGAATCTAGAAATATGGGTGCAGAATAGAGTAGAGATATGTTGCGCACTCCTAAAAGTGTTAGAAAACGCCAGCCACTCCCTTACCCAGTGTGCAACACTGCCTAATTAATGGTCTTCCTTCACCAAATATTTCACAGTTCAGTATTTCAAGACAGTTTTCATGAAAACATATCTCCATATGCATGGTAAAAAAAAATGGCAGGAAAATAGATTCAATTTATAGAGTCAACTCCATAGTTCACCTTAGGTGTACCTATCTATTTCCTAAAGAAAAGTTAACAAGATTACATTTTTAAAGCATTTTAAATTATAGGTTAAAACAGTTACCTTATCAGTGACTTCTTGATTCATTTGCAGTATATCAAGCTCTGGGTAAAAGAAGATAATCAATCCTAGAGTTTCAAAGATATTAAAGTGCTCCTGAAGATCAATTAGTAATTATTCACAACAGGTTTTAGGGTCTAAGAATTAGATGCTATGAGATGCGGTGGGAGGATACAGACGGCAATCAACTTCTGAGTCTAAGAGCTGTCGCCTGGGATCTCTCTGTAAGGTGCATGGATTTCAAATTCTAGATCTCCGTACTCTATAGGTTTTGGTCATAAATAAGAACATTAACTTGGAGAAGGGAATGGCAACCCACTCCAGTACTCTTGCCTGGAAAATCCCATGGACAGAGGAGCCTGGTAGGCTGCAGTCCATGGGGTCGTGAAGAGTCAGACACGAATGAGCGACTTCACTTTCACTTTTCACTTTCATGCATTGGAAGAGGAAATGGCAACCCACTCCAGTGTTCTTGCCTGAAGAATCCCAGGGACGGGGGAGCCTGGTGGGCTTCCGTCTATGGGGTTGCACAGAGTCAGACAGGACTAAAGCAGCAGCAGCAAGAACATTAACTAAGCCTAGTGGCACAGAGGAAACCTCAAGAGAGACTCATGCAACAACACTTATCAACCATTTCAAACGTGCTATGGCAAACACAGGGTGAAGAATAATCTGCCTCCCACAGAATAACCTGAAGGCATGACTCAGCTTCCCCCAAGGGCCAGGTTTCTCTCAAACAGAGGAGGGACAAGGGAAAGTCAAGTCCTCCTCGGACTGTTCTGTGTGTCTTGGGAGTAAGCATCCACTTACTAATTACCAATATTATACTTACTTCCAAAGAAGGTTTGAGAAGACTTAATAGGAAAAGCATGTGTATACATGTAATTGTTAAAATTATGTATATACGTAACATATGAGCCAGTAATCCCACTCCTGGGCATATATCCAGAAAAAGATGAAAGCTCTAATTCCAGAAGATACATGCACTCCAATGTTCATAGTAGCACATTTACAATAGCAAAGATGTGGAAGTAACCGAAGGGTCCACTAACAGATGAACGGATAAAGAAGATGTGGTGTGTATATACAATGAAACAATGCCATTTGCAGCAACATGGATGAACCTAGAGATTATGATACCAAGTGAAGTAAGTTATAGGGAGAAAGGCAAATATATGATATTATTTATATGCAGAATCCAAAAAAATGATACACGTGAACTCATTTACAAAACAGAAACAGATTCAGGGACACAGAAAACAAACTTCTAGTCACCAAAAGGGGAAGGAGGAGAGGGAGTAATTAGGAGTTAGGGGTTAACAGATACACACTAACATATATAAAACAGATAAACAACAAAGACCTACTGTACAGCACAGGGAACTGTATTCAATATTTTGTAATACCCTAGGTGTGTGAGCTCAGTCACTTTAGTCGTGTCTGACTCTTTGCGACCCTATGGACTGTAGCCTACCAGGCTCCTCTGTCCATGACGTTCTCCAGGGAAGCCCTATAATGGAAAAGAATCTGAAAAAGAGGTGGTGTTAGTGGTGAGGAACTTGCCTGACAAAACAGGAGACATAAGAGATGCAGGTTCAGTCCCTGGGTCAGGAAGATCCCCTGGAGGAGGGCATGGCAACCCACTCTAGTATTCTTGCCTGGAGAACATGACTAAGGCAACTGAGCTCGCACAGGCATATATATACACACATATATGTATATACATATTTAAAACCACTAACACAATATTGTACATCAACTATAATAAAAATTTAAAAATGAAAAACAAAAGAATGAATTTTATATACGTATTTATAAAAAAGGTAAAAAGCAAAGGGCTGGGGGATAATAATATGAGAAAATCTAGAATAAGGGGAGCTACTACTGTTCAGCACAACAGTTCCTTCTGTAACAAAGAGCTAAACTTGTCATCTCAGAGAGAAGGAACTGTCCCTTAGCCCCCGATACAAACTCTGAGATCCTCCTGTGTGGATCCTTCCTAGGAAATAATGAAACACACAGAACAGCATTCTAAGCAGCACTTTAAAAAAATATTCAGAGATGCTGGATATGGCTGTGTAGCATAGGAACATAAGAAGGAAATCAAGAACACAGTGCTGCAAAAATATCTCCATGAGAAGCCAGATTAACCCAATCCAGGTAGATGCTGTCCTGATGATCTGACTTGCTACAGGGTAAAGCTCAAAGCTTAGAGAACAACCAGAGGCTAACATTTCTTAGCCATCCCTTTGGGAGTATCAGTTTACAAGAGATGCAGAGCAGGTCACTCAAACTTCAGATCATTAGAGTTACCTGCAGTGAGACTGCTCTATAATGGGGCACCAAATATCACAACTAAATACAGAGAAGCTAATGTTCAGTAGTAGAAGTTCATCTGTGTATTAACTGAGCACCTATTATGTATTAAACACTAATCTAAAGGCTGAGATTCAGGGGAGAACAACATAGACTTGGTCTCAGTCATTCCTGAGTTTAAGATCTGTAGAGGGCAGAGAAGGTAGAGAAATAAAATGATAAGTAAATTTTTTAAAAAGATAATTTCAAATGCTCAGCACTTTGAAGATACTTGCAACAAAGAGTAACAGAGAGTCTGACTCCATGTTTCAGTTTGCTGATGGCTCTCAGGCTCTACTATATTATCTTGCTCTTACATTCTACATCTGGGTAAGCTGGCGAGAAAGCTCAAGTGTGCCTTTGCTTTTGGAAAGAAGCTCAAGCCATGGCAACCCTTCCTCAAGGGCAGGAACCCTCACCTTTTATGCAACCCCAAGCTCATCTCCTTTCCCTCCTTTCTCAAGCCATTTTTGGAACAGCTTAGGCATTTATCCTTCTCACCCCAGAAAGCACTTTATTCTAACAATGAACTTTTCATCCCCTCCTGGCCAATGTGTGACATCATGAGTCTTGACATTTGAACCAAAGTTTGGATGGAGGGGCTGTCTTCCTCTGAGAAGCAATCATATCAGAAAACAGGCAAAGCCCTAGGATTACAAGCACAGTAAGAAAAGCAACCAGGTCTCTCAAAGGCAGGCTGGGAAACTGTACAGTGTCACTTCAGCTAGATGGTTATTGGTCAGAGCAAGTCCCCAAGCCAAGTCTTCACTCTTGCTAGGAGGAGCTGTGAAAATTTGTCTCCATCTTTGCAATCCATCATGACCATCTAGCTGAAAGCACTTTGGCCACACCCAGTTTATCCATTTTGTTACAATTGTGAGTAAAAATCTTTTGACCAATATCATTCCTGATAATCGTGTCTCCTGATGGTTCAGCATGGCTTCTCCATGCTGTAAGAGGGGGGGCTGGGGTCCCAGTGGGCCAAGCCTTGCCTCCTTATATCCCTAGGACACTGAGCACGGAACTTGTATATCCTAGGCACTACTGTTATTTTATGTGTTGCAAGTATTCACATGTATGTGTGTATACAGAATTATTATAGAAATGGACTGAAGTCAATCTTAAGCTAAGAACTCTGTAATGGCTAAAGCATAGGAGTAAAAGGGGGAAAAAGCCTGACATAAAACATTTGGAAAACCTTCCATATATGTTCATACATTATCTCGTACATCATTCACATTTTTCAGTCATTTTGAAACCAGCAGTGTCAAACTGAGGCCTCTTGTCAGGTGGGTGGCAAAGGCATTGGAGATAATTCTGACATTCTAATAGCTTAATGAGGCACCAGATCTGTAGGAGGGTGAGTCATCGTGAACCTCCTGACAGACCTGCGAGATGAGGAGATTGGCTCACCATGGGGAGGGCAATGCGCACACCCACAGTTCTATGGGTGCATGCTAGCTGAAGCGCTGCATGAGCTTCCGCCACTGGAAGGCAGGTATGTGCATTTGACTATGCATGCTGCTGCCTTCCCTGGTCCTCACGAAGCCCTTTGACTTTGGTATCCACTGGGCAAAATACTTACTGACTTTTCTGGGACTGTGCTAAGCCTTAGGAACAATGATGCCTACAGGGGTTCCTGCCTTAAAGAAGAAGGAAACTAACAGTGTTCTTTGCTAGCCTCTCTGCATATCCTTCCTACACAGCACTTAGAACAATCCAGTGAGGTTTTAATATAGATTATAAATTTGTTCTAAGTCATTCATCAAGTATATGGCAGACTCTTGATTCAAATCCTGGTCAGTTTCAGCCTATACACCCAGGCTCTTTCCAGCCTATAACAACATGTTTCTTCCAACTATGCAAACACGGTTATTAAAGGAACACCTCCCTTCCTTCCCCCAATGAATGTCTCTTTAGATTCCGTCTGCACACAATTGTGACACCACTGCGATGATGGGTTCACCTGACAAAGTAACCCTGGCGAGTGGAGCACCCACGCCTCGAGGACACACACAGTAAAGAAGGAAATTAAAGTATGTGGACCCCCAAGTCAAATTCACCTCTGCCAGAAACAGTGCAGTTTCCAGAGTGGTTGCAACATGCAGAATCAAGAATTCTATGAAAAGAAGTAAAACTAGAGTACACATATCTTTACAATAAAAAGAAGGAAAATCATCTTTCATTTTCTTTCAGAAAATGCTCATGAAAGGCTTCTTTTTCTGCACAAGATTACACAAATCTGGAAATCATAGTCTGATGGTGATGCATACATTCTCAGTTGTTCAGTCGTGTCCAACTCTTCTTGACCCCATGGGCTGCAGCCCACCAGACTCCTCTATCCATGGCATTTTCCAAGCAAGAAATACTGGAGTGGTTGCCACTTCTTCCTCCAGGGAATCTTCCGGAGATTCAGGGATTGAACTCAAATCTGTCACATTCCCTGTCGCCAGGAAGCCCTGATGGTCATATGTGCATACATGCTAAGTCACTTCAGTCGTGTCCAACTCTGAGACCCTATGGACTGTAGCCTGCCAGACTCCTCCATCTACGGGATTCTCCAGGCAAGAATACTGGAGTGGGTTGCCAGGCCCTCCTCCAGGGGATCTTCCCAAACCAGGGATTGAACCCACATCTCTTATGTCTCTTCCATTGCAGGCAGGTTCTTTACCACTAGTGCCACCTGGAAAGACCCTGAAGGAGTTAATTAAGCAGGTAGCAGCCATCATGATGACCACGTCACTTCAGCTAAAGGGAAGAAACACAAATGAAGCCAACACAAACGATGTCTACCCAGGTCTGCTACCGATACCAGCTTCTGAGAGCTGTGGGAAGGAAATAACTACCCAAGTCCTCCCTTAAGTCTCCCAGTTAATCCCCAAGTTTCACCCATATGCCCATGTGTCTTTAGCCCCATAGCATTCCCACGTGAGTGATGGCCCTGCCTGGGATTAGGTAGCAGTC
This sequence comes from Bubalus kerabau, assembly GCF_029407905.1. Lineage (NCBI taxonomy): Eukaryota > Metazoa > Chordata > Mammalia > Artiodactyla > Bovidae > Bubalus > Bubalus kerabau. The sequence continues at coordinate 50,079,234 of NC_073628.1, read as the reverse complement.
CCCCTACATCTGGACCTACCTTCTCTGAACTGGCCAGCATGCCCTCAGTCTCTTTCTCACTCCAAAGTCCCCCTTTACCAGATAAATTCTTTGTGTGCAACTTCCATCATGGCACTCTTCTGCTCAAAAACCTTTTCATTGCCGGGCTTCCCTGGTGGCTCAGTGGTTAAGAATCTGCCTGGCAATAAACAGGACACAGGTTCAACCCCTCGTCTGGGAAGATCCCACCTGCTGCAGAGCAATTAAGCCCGAGCATCACAGCTGTTGAGTCTGCGAGCCACAACCACTTAAGCCCGCTCACTCCAGAGTCCACGCGCTGCAAAAAGAGACGCCACTGCAATGCGAAACCCACACACTGCAACTAGAGAGGAAGCCCTGCTCACCACAGCCAGAGAGGAGCCCCCGCTCACCACAGCCAGAGAGGAGCCCCCGCTCACCACAGCTACAGAGGGGCCCCCGCTCAGCACAGCCAGAGAGGAGCCCCCGCTCAGCACAGCCAGAGAGGAGCCCCCGCTCACCACAGCCAGAGAGGAGCCCCCGCTCAGCACAGCCAGAGAGGAGCCCCCGCTCACCACAGCTATAGAGGGGCCCCGCTCACCAGCCAGAGAGGAGCCCCCGCTCACCACAGCCAGAGAGGAGCTCCCGCTCACCACAGCCAGAGAGGAGCCCCCACTCACCACAGCCAGAGAGGAGCCCCCACTCACCACAGCCAGAGAGGAGCCCCCGCTCACCACAGCTATAGAGGGGCCCCCGCTCACCACAGCCAGAGAGGAGCCCCAGCTCACCACAGCCAGAGAGGAGCCCCCACTCACCACAGCTATAGAGGGGCCCCGCTCACCACAGCCAGAGAGGAGCCCCGCTCACCACAGCCAGAGAGGAGCCCTGCTCACCACAGCCAGAGAGGAGCCCCCTGCTCACCACAGCCAGAGAGGAGCCCCCTGCTCACCACAGCCAGAGAGGAGCCCCCCCGCTCACCACAGCCAGAGAGGAGCCCCCCGCTCACCACAGCCAGAGAGGAGCCCCCGCTCAGCACAGCCAGAGAGGAGCCCCCGCTCAGCACAGCCAGAGAGGAGCCCCCGCTCAGCACAGCCAGAGAGGAGCCCCCGCTCAGCACAGCCAGAGAGGAGCCCCCGCTCACCACAGCTATAGAGGGGCCCCCGCTCAGCACAGCCAGAGAGGGGCCCCCGCTCAGCACAGCCAGAGAGGAGCCCCCGCTCACCACAGCCAGAGAGGAGCCCCCGCTCACCACAGCCAGAGAGGAGCCCCCGCTCACCACAGCCAGAGAGGAGCCCCCGCTCACCACAGCTATAGAGGGGCCCCGCTCACCACAGCCAGAGAGGAGCCCCCACTCACCACAGCTATAGAGGGGCCCCGCTCACCACAGCCAGGGAGGGGCCCCCCGCTCACCACAGCTATAGAGGAGCCCCCGCTCACCACAGCCAGAGAGGAGCCCCCCGCTCACCACAGCCAGAGAGGAGCCCCCGCTCACCACAGCCAGAGAGGAGCCCCCACTCACCACAGCTATAGAGGGGCCCCACTCACCACAGCCAGAGAGGAGCCCTGCTCACCACAGCCAGAGAGGAGCCTCCACTCACCACAGCTATAGAGGGGCCCCGCTCACCACAGCCAGAGAGGAGCCCTGCTCACCACAGCCAGAGAGGAGCCCCCACTCACCACAGCTATAGAGGGGCCCCGCTCACCACAGCCAGAGAGGAGCCCCCACTCACCACAGCTATAGAGGAGCCCCCACTCACCACAGCTATAGAGGGGCCCCGCTCACCACAGCCAGAGAGGAGCCCCCACTCACCACAGCTATAGAGGGGCCCCGCTCACCACAGCCAGAGAGGAGCCCCCGCTCACCACAGCTATAGAGGGGCCCCCGCTCACCACAGCCAGAGAGGAGCCCCCCGCTCACCACAGCCAGAGAGGAGCCCCCACTCACCACAGCTATAGAGGAGCCCCCACTCACCACAGCTATAGAGGGGCCCCGCTCACCACAGCCAGAGAGGAGCCCCCACTCACCACAGCTATAGAGGGGCCCCGCTCACCACAGCCAGAGAGGAGCCCCGCTCACCACAGCCAGAGAGGAGCCCCCCGCTCACCACAGCCAGAGAGGAGCCCCCGCTCAGCACAGCCAGAGAGGAGCCCCCGCTCAGCACAGCCAGAGAGGAGCCCCCGCTCAGCACAGCTATAGAGGAGCCCCAGCTCATCACAGCCAGAGAGGAGCCCCCGCTCACCACAGCCAGAGAGGAGCCCCCCGCTCACCACAGCCAGAGAGGAGCCCCCGCTCACCACAGCCAGAGAGGAGCCCCCGCTCACCACAGCCAGAGAGGAGCCCCCGCTCACCACAGCCAGAGAGGAGCCCCCGCTCAGCACAGCTATAGAGGAGCCCCAGCTCATCACAGCCAGAGAGGAGCCCCCGCTCACCACAGCTATAGAGGAGCCCCTGCTCACCACAGCCAGAGAGGAGCCCCCGCTCAGCACAGCTATAGAGGAGCCCCCGCTCACCACAGCCAGAGAGGAGCCCCCCGCTCACCACAGCCAGGGAGGGGCCCCAGCTCACCACAGCTATAGAGGAGCCCCTGCTCACCACAGCCAGAGAGGAGCCCCCGCTCACCACAGCCAGAGAGGAGCCCCCGCTCACCACAGCCAGAGAGGAGCCCCCGCTCAGCACAGCTATAGAGGAGCCCCAGCTCATCACAGCCAGAGAGGAGCCCCCGCTCACCACAGCTATAGAGGAGCCCCTGCTCACCACAGCCAGAGAGGAGCCCCCGCTCAGCACAGCTATAGAGGAGCCCCAGCTCATCACAGCCAGAGAGGAGCCCCCGCTCACCACAGCCAGAGAGGAGCCCCCCGCTCACCACAGCCAGGGAGGGGCCCCAGCTCACCACAGCCAGAGAGGAGCCCCCGCTCACCACAGCCAGAGAGAAGCCCCTGCTCACCACAGCCAGGGAGGGGCCCCAGCTCACCACAGCCAGAGAGGAATCCCCGCTCACCACAGCTAGAGAGGGGCCCCCACTTACCACAGCTAGAGAGGGGCCCCCACTTACCACAGCTAGGGAAAAGCCGTGCGGCAACAGAGACCCAGCTCAGCCAAAAATAAATGAAAACAAATGAACAAAAATCTTTCACTGCTTTGTATTTCCTCATGTTTCTAGCCAAACTAGTCTTTAGTTTTTCCACTCCATTGCTCTCCAATCCTACCGCCCTTGGCAGACTCTTGGTTCAGAAGTCTAAGGGTGCCATCCCCATCTCTCTCTCTATCTGTACTTAGAGTATGCACATCTTCTTCTCTCACACTCCACTTCTCAGCCAGAGCTCAGGTTAAGCCTCTTGTCTTCCACCAAGCTTTCTGTGATAAGCCCAGCCCTTAACTCTTACAGGACATACAAATTTGTTCTCACAATTGGGTGCATAATTGTATTACATACTGTCCTACAGTTAATCATTGCTTCACTTGTGTTATTCTGGTGTCCCTAATTGTTCTAGGGTAAACTAATATGTAATTACATTTTATGTGGTGGAAATACTCATGTTTATGTATATATGTGTGTTTTAACAAATATGTTAGTTTATTGTTATTTCTTTACTGTATTAACCACTTATTGTTAACCTAATTTCACACCAAATATTTTCATAGTCTCATGAATGATAATTTACATAGATTCAATGTCAATTTAAATATTTCCAGAGTAATTTTATCATACTTCTTGATAAAATAGATTTTTAAGAAGTTGGTTAGTTGCCCTAGAAGTCTCAAATGAGATATGAAAACAGTTAAGGACTTTTTTTTAAGGTAATCGCAACAGTTTTCTCCTTTTAAATGAGGTTTTAGAACAGTTGTGAATTTCCCTTCATAGATGATTCGTTCATTCATTCACACAACTAAACAGTTTCAGAATGCTCACTGGATGCCAGGTACTGTGTGAAGTATCAAGGACACTATTCAGATCAGAACTATCTGAAGGTAGTTTCTATTAAGCCAAAAGGAAAATGCAGTTTCATAGGAAAAATATGTAGACACTGTCAAGATATCCCAAAGTTTCAGTTCAGTTCAGTCGCTCAGTCGTGTCCGACTATTTACAATCCCATGAATCGCAGCACGCCAGGCCTCCCTGTCCACCACCAACTCCCGGAGTTCACCCAAACTCACATGCATCAAGTCAGTGATGCCATCCAGCCATCTCATCCTCTGTCATCCCCTTCTCCTCCTGCCCCTAATCCCTCCCAGCATCAGGTCCTTTTCCAATGAGTCATTTCTTCGCATGAGGTGGCCAAAGTACTGGAGTTTCAGCCTCAACATCAGTCCTTCCAATGAACACCCAGGACTGATCTCCTTTAGGATGGACTGGTTGGATATCCTTGCAGTCCAAGGGACTCACAAGAGTCTAATGGTAGTTAAATTAGGCCAGTGGACAAACTTGGGTAGTCCTGATTAAAAGAAAACAAAAACCTATTCCAGCTCCATTTGATTTCTACTTTAACCTCTTCCATTGACACAGATTGAGGCTGGTCAGAGCTATTTAACTGTCACAGATCTATTAGAATTTTCTGTTTCTCCCCTTTTGTGTGTGTGTTAGGGGTTAATGATGTAGATGGCTTGGAAGATACAGATTGGAAAAGCCAGGATATTGAGCCTTCAAATTTTATTGTGGGAAGTAAAGTTCTCCTGTGTTTAAATGAATTCTTGGACAACCCAATGGCTTTGTTCCAAGAATGTCCTGCTGCAGTGGAGGATTATCTCACATGGGTCATTACACTTCTAAGCTTTAAGCCTCAAAATGAGCATTAAATTAAAATTCCCTAGTAGGCAGAACATTGTGACACTCAAAAGATGTGGAAGTGCTAACTGAATTCTGGGCAATAATATTATTACCGCTGCATATTTATTGAGTTCAACAGGGTGCTAAGTACTGTACAGACAGATAATACAAGCAACCTATACAGAAAAAAGCAACAGAAGTAGTCTTATAATCGTCTCCCATTCATCTGCTTGAGGAACAGACGGTATAACTAGACTTTTTAGAAACAGTCTCCTCTTTTCAAAAGTGTCCTCAAGGTTTTCCATTCTTTTGTTTGGTTGGAAAGTGTCTGATTTTCTACAGTTACCATGTATGAATGTGGCCAAGTCTCCCAACTTCAAAATTACCATAAGAATGCTGCAGGCATTTAACTGAAGAACTTCATTCCGTTGCAACTGGTAATTATGAGTGAAGTTTTCTGGGAAATCTTAAATAAATCAATTGTAAAATATGATATACATACCATTGTGTTTTTCATTCAACAGGGGAAATAGGAGTTTTCAAAATTAACAATATTGCTCTTTCTAACTAGCCTTCAATTTTCTGAAAAGATGCATGCATTTGAATGTGAAAAGAATTTAAAAATTAATGAGTGAAAATACTCACAGTTGAAGCATGAAGCAAATATCCTATTTTTTAAAAACAAATCTAGACACAAAGTTCAAGTACAGTATACTCAATATGTATGTGCACGAAGCAATATGCATGTGGATGAGCTACAAGAATAACTCTGCATACACAGAAACTAATTGAATTTCAGAAACCTAACTTTCTTTATTTAAATGCCAGTCCATCAGGGTTAGAAGAAAAAAAAATTAAGCACTTTAGAGAAAATGGGTTATAAACTGTCATTGTTGAGTTTAATGTTCTGACAACTTTGAAAGTAACTATAATGTAATTTCTCAAGTTGGTAGCTAAAATAATGGAAAATTTGGATGCCATTGAAATCTATGACAGTCAAGGAGAGAACAGAAAAGCAGCGGGAACAATGCTTTTCTTTGCTTATGATTCTTTACGGTTTTGAACTCTTGCTCCAAACCTTGGCAGTCAAGGGCAGCTCTCTGCTCAGTGGTTCTCCGTCATTCCTGCTCATAGGAGCCACGTCTGGGCCTGCTTACCACTTTCAGCAGCTGTCCTTTCCACAAACTTGTCTCCTTCATCTGCTGTCAGGCCTACACCTGAACCCCTATGCTAAGAAGTGAGTAATGTCTCATGTAAATGGGTCAGTGTTAGTTTCAACCTTGTAGGCTAGGTCTGGCCTTTGGAATTAGTATCTCCAGTTATTAACAAACACGGAGTCCTGTCCATCTTGTCCTGGGGATTGTTGTTGTTCAGTCATTAAGTCATGTCCAACTCTTTGAGATCCCATGAACTGCAGCATGCCAGGCTTCCCTGTCCTTCACCATCTCCCAGAATTTGCTCAAACTCATGTCCACCGAGTCACTGATGTGATCCAACCATCTCATCCTCTGTTGTCCCCTTCTCCTGCCTTCAATCTTTTCCAGCATCAGGGCCTTGTCCAATGAGTTGGCTCTTCACATCAGGTGGCCAAAGTACTGGATTTCAGCTTCAGCTGTTCCAATAAATATTCAGGGTTGATTTCCTTTTGGATTAACTGGTTTGATCTCCTTGCTGTCCAAGGGACTCTCAGGAGTTATTCTTCATCACCACAATTCAAAAGCATTAATTCTTCCGCAGTCAGCCTTTTTTATGGTTCAACTCTCACATTAGTACATGACTACTAGAAAAACCGTAACTTTGACTATTCCAACTTTTGTTGGCAAAGTGATGTCTCTGCTTTTTAATATGCTGTCTAGGTTTGTCATAGCTTTTCTTCCAAGGAGCAAGTGTCTTTTAATTTCATGGCTGCAGTCACTGTCTGCAGTCATTTTGGAGCCCAAAATCTAAGTAACCCTAATGTGGACAACATGAAGTTGAACTATAGGGAAACAAGATTCAGATACATTTGTCTTACCAACAGGTAACCTCAGAGATGGCGCTTCCTTCTATGGTTTCTGGACTGGCCTTGTCATTTGTAAAATGAGTAGAGTCACATATTTATGTCATTGGAAATATGTGGGCACTGGCCTATGCAACTCAAGTTCCTTCTGGATAAGAACTGACTGAGTTGGGATTCCTTCCTTCCTCTGTCTAACCACAATAAAGAGGAGGGGGAAAACAATTTTTTTTTTTTCAATCCAATTCAGCCCATACTTACTTGGAGTCTAGTAAGTATAAACTTAGTGCCAAGAGGAAAATAGAAATTGTCATTAAAGACTTTGTAATCTACAGTCTCATGCTGCTGCTGCTGCTAAGTCGCTTCAGTCATATCCAACTGTGTGCAACCCCATAGATGGCAGCCCACCAGGCTCCCCCATCCCTGGGATTCTCCAGGCAAGAACATTGGAGTGGGTTGCTATTTCCTTGTCCAATGCATGAAAGTGAAAAGTGAAAGTGAAGTCCCTCAGTTGTGTCCGACTCCTACTGACCCCATGGACTGCAGCCCACCAGGCTCCTCCATCCATGGGATTTGCCAGGCAAGAGTACTGGAGTGGGTGGCCACTGCTTTCTCCAAACTATGGTCTCATAATAGACACATATTCATGAATGGCATATTCCTTTCCGTTTTTACCTTAAGAAGGGATATTTCATAGAAGCATATTATTTTTCCTGCCCTCCCTCACTGGAAACCACACTTCAAGGTTGTCTGAAAGTGGAGTCTCTCTGGGTACAAAGATGGCTTATTCTTGGCATGCACACCAGCCTTTCCACAGTCCCTTTTACTTCCCAGTGCCAAGTTGGAGCTGCTATGACATGTGTAAGGGAGTCAGGGCTGCCCTTGTTCCTACTAGTTCTCCTTGTGTCCTGCGATGGGATTTTGTTTTGAAACACAGGAAGGCATATGCCCCCTCTAAATGACATGTCAAGCCTCAGACACGGTTTGGTTTGGATCCTTTCCCCCTTCTGACACCACAATTTGTCACCAGTAGAGAATGCAGATAGCCATGCCAAATGCGAATGTCACCTGCGTGCGCACATTTGGCAAATGTTTACCCAGATCTTTACTTTGAGAGTTAAACAACTAATCATCTAGTTGTTTAGTTGTTAAGTCATGTCCAACTCTATTGCAACCCCATGGACTGTGGCCCACCTGTCCTCCGTCAGTGGGATTTCCCAGGAAAGAATACTGGATTGGGTTGTCACTTCCTTCTCCAGGGGATCCTCCCCACTCAGTGATTGAATCTGCATCTCTTGCATTGGCAGGCAGGTTCGTTACCACTGAGCCACCTAGGCAGCCCTCATCATCTAACAGATGATATCTAAAGTACTACTTAGCATTGAAATTTTGTAATTCTGTGGGATTTATTGGCACTTTTGTGAAAAGCTGCCAATGATATGCCATTTTGCTTTCACTAAGAAAATGTTACAAAGGAGAACATTAATCTATAGCAGAAGAGATGAGGATAGTTCATATTTGTGGGTAAAATATTCAGAAGTCTAATGTTACCTATTTAGGTTACATGTTCAAGTTTCTGATATAATTTTTCAAATAACATGAATAAATATGCAGTATTCTTTTTTTTTCAAGTGTTTTAGAGATACTGATGTAAAAATGTTCTTACATTTTATACTTCTTCCTTCAAAAAGTGAATGCTATAAGGTAGGGTTTCATAACTCCATCCAAGGGAATTCGTTTTGCTTGTATTTGCATGCAGTCTGGTCAAGTGCCTGAAACAATCTGTTAAGTGATATTTGATCATGTCCAGGGTCTTGCTTTCATCCGATCTACAGGAAGGAGGTTAAGAAAGAGACTGCTTTCAAGCAGGCACCAAACCAACACTACAGAAGTGTGAATAGGAGAGCTGGGAGTCTAGGCTATACCCATTACAGTCTTCCAGAATAAGTGATGGATGGTCCACTTCTTAAGATCATTAAAAACCCTAACACAGATTGCCATGTATGCAACCCCCCAAAAAGGCCCATATTGAATCTGAATGTTTTAATGTAAAAAATTTCCCACAGTAAACTGATAAATGCAAAAAGGAGGTTACAAAACTATACCTATAGTATGATTTCAATCTCTTTGATAAACTGGATTATATGTCATTTATGAGCTTATACACATAAATGCAAAATAAAACTTCATACAGTTTATATTCCAAAATGTAAAAAGTAATCATCATTTCATTGGGAAATTATGAATATTACATTTTTCTTCTTTTTTTTTTTTGCATTATCTGTTTTTTAAAACAACAAATACATATTATATAATATTATATGTTTCTGGTGCATTATAGTTACATGTTTTTACCTATTCTGTAATTAGAAATAACTATTTTTTTTTTAAAAAAAAAAAGCTTAACATAGGCACTAAGTAATTTCTAAAAGAAGAGTTTTGAAAATAAACCCGAATTTTCTCCCTTTCATTGAAGTATACAGATACACGCTTTAGATCATAAGAAATTGATTTCACTCTTTCCTACATATGGATGTCCTTGTGATATGACAGGAACTTTTAAATGAGTTGCTCCTGGAAGCATCATTTCTGCAGACGGGTAAATGGTTTTATGCATGTATCAAAGCACATATCATGGTCTGTCATAGCCTTGCACAGAGAGATTTGTAATTCTTCATCCCGAAGTGGAGCAAGCATGTTCAGCTCCCACTGACAGAGAGAACAAGGTCTCCTATTGTCAAAATGCTAAATAAACCCCCCTGTGTTCCTTAGCTGAGAGCACATCTCTAGTTCCCAGACACAAGTCTGTCTGCCGTAGCCCTGTCCCCCTGCTGGCAACGTCATAATGTGTTTTAAATTTAACTGCAGCCTTTCTGACTTCCTCATCTGATGAGAAGGGGTCCAGGGCCTTGGGACAGTAATGATGGAGCGTGTAAAGGTGCGTGTGCGCTTGCTAAGTCGCATCAGTTGTGTCTGACTCTTTGTGACCCATGGACTGTAGCCCGCCAGGCTCTTCTGTCCATGGGATTCTCTAGGCAAGAATACTGGAGTGGGTTGCCATGCCCCTCTCCAGGGGATCTTCCCGACCCAGGGACTGAACCTGTGTCTCTTTTGTCTCCTGCATTGGCAAGTGGGTTCTTTACCATTAGCGCCACCTGGGAAGCCCCATGTAAAGGTGAGACTTAGCCAAATTTATTAACAATGGCAAAGAGGATGCCCCCACAATGTAAAGAGAAAAAATTTAGGCATTTGGTATCTTTGTGATACCCAAAGTTGCTTATAAAATACTCAATTTAAGAACAACACAAGAGAAAATCAAGTCCCCTCTAAATGGAAAAAGTTGGAAGACATTCTGCTTTTTTAGAATATGGAGTTTGATTGGTCAGAGGCTCCTGACCCATGGACATTTATTTCTTAGTTTAAAAATGTCTTTGTGAAGCTTCTTAAGAGGGCTATTAATGAGTACTTATACATTTTTTTAAAAAATGAGCTTTTCCTATTTTATTTGAAATAGTATCCCAAGTTATCTCAACTACATATTAGCAAAGTATACCTTAGCATGGAACTGAGCCCCATGTCCAATTTGAAGATTTATCAGCATCTTTAAAAATGTATAGTGGCATGCCAAGAGTTATAACAGGGTACCTCATGAAAAATATACAATCTTCCTTCTGAATTATGTATTTATGACCTCCTGAGGATGACAGATTTCAGGGAGAGAAACGTGATTTAGGAACTGCTTTTAGGCTCCAAACATACACTGGGGTTTGCAAGAGGCCCCTGTACTGACTGGGGTGAAGCCTCCCCTTTCTGAAGGTCAGCCAGCATCACAGGGGTCATGCCCTCCTTTTGCTTAGGCCCCTACTTTTTGTGGATTTCTGGCAGTACACATCACAGCAGCCTGGGAAATACGGATTGTCTGGTTTGTGGATTACCTGGAGCTCTAAACCTAAAGTTTAACCAGCATTCAGTGTGTGCCCATGATGTCCCAGGTGTCGTCCCAGGTGATGGGAGTATAAAGAGGAGCACTTCTTAGTTCTGGCCCCCATCCCACCGCTGGCCTTCACCAAAGAGAGGGCCGGGAAGCGGGCATTGTTTAATCTCTGGGGGAGGCCCATCCTGCAGCTTGCTAACAGATCTGAGACTGCCTGAGGACAGGCAGAGCTTGAAACCACTGAGCGTAAGAACTGTGAGTTAAGGTATCTGTCGCTGAGTATTAGCTATGCTGTGGATGACCTCCATCCACTGAGAATCTTTTGATTATTCACAATTAGTTTACTATTTCCACACAACTGAGGTGCTGACATCTGAATGAAACAGAAAAAAAAAAAATCCCATTATGTGTTTAAGTCTTAAATACACTGCATTAACAACCACACATAATTTAAGGCCTTAAAGTAGTTATAATTCTGGAGAAAACTTGGGAGTTAGTGATGAGATTGGATAGGCCTAGAGATGGTTAACATGGAGAAATTAGCCATCTGTCCCAGGCTAGTCTCAAGAATAATTATTGAGTCCCTGAATTGTTGGGAAAGGTATAGCTCCACCATTTGAGCCGGGATGCCTCTGTCTCCAGCTCAGATTCTGACTTAGAAAGTCAGGGGGACCACAGATCCTCCATCAGAGCCCCGGAACCTTCTTCATAACCAGGCCAGATCCATGGTTGACTCATTATTCTGCCTATCTTGGGAGAATGGGCTGCTGCAGCTTAGATGGTCATAGTCCACTTAGTGGATGTTAGCAAAAGGAAGATGATAAATCTCTGAAACTTTGGGCTCATCTTCAGAAAAGGAAGGAAGAAATTAGTGCTCTTTTGAGTGCATGCCATATGCCAGGATCTAGGTACGCTTACAGATGCTATCTTGTTAAAGTACAGCAAATACATCCAACAACCATGGGCCAAACTATAAATACAGTGCATAATATAATGCACTCATTGTTCTGAATTCTGCCACAAAAAGACAGCTTCAGCAGTCAAAAGAGAAAAATTTTAAGCTTCTAATCATATGGCGAACACTTTATATGCACCATGCATATGCACCAGGCCAATCCTCACAAAATCCTGTGAAAAAGAGAATATAATTATTGTTATCCCAATTTTACAGGAAACTCAGACTAGGTAGACTAAGAAAGGTTATACAGCTAGTGAGTGCCTAAGCTTGTCTGCTTCCAAATGCTATGCTTTAACTACCTCTGTCTAAATTTGTTTCACATGATTCCAGTTCCAGTTCAGTTGCTCAGTTGTGTCTGACTATTTGCAACCCTGTGGACTGCAGCACGCCAGGCCTCCCTGTCCATCACCAACTCCCGGAGTCCACCCAAACCCATGTCCATTGAGTCGGTGATGCCATCCAGCCATCTCATCCTCTGTCGTCCCCTTCTCCCCCAACCTGCAATCTTTCCCAGCATCAGGGTCTTAAATGAGTCAGCTCTTTGCATCAGGTGGCCAAAGTATTGGAGTTTCAGCTTCAACATCAGTCCTTCCAATGAACATTCAGGACTGATTTCTTTAGGATGGACTGGTTGGATCTTCTTGCAGTCCAAGGGACTCTCAAGAGTCTTCTCCAACACCACAGTTCAAAAGCATCAATACTTCGGCGCTCAGCTTTCTTTATGATCCAACTCTCACATCCATACATGTGGATGTGTTTATTTCTCAGTAAATAAGATTAAATAATTATCTAAAATACATTTCCAAAATGTGAAACAATGAAAGTTATTACAGGTGTTCTCAATTTTAAAGGAACGGTATTTGCCCGGACATACAGACCTATTTTCCTTGGCTCTGAAACCTGAGACTCTCCTGACTTCTCTTCCTTACAGTCATCTGTGTCCTGCTGACAACCCTCTCAGCATCTTACTAAGCCAGTCCTGCTGCAAAATAGATGAGGCTGGTAGCCCCTGATCTGCCATAAAAGTGAGTCACTTGAAAGGTCCTGAAACAATAGCTCATTTGAATAAAGCTCTCTGCAGCATGCAGAAGGCAAGCCAAAGTAGTTTTCCTTTTTATTCATAGAGGTACTTGAGTTAAAATCTCAAGTTCTGAACCTGTTGCCATTCTATTTTTCATTTTCTCACAGACAGACTTACAGTGCTCAACTGGGTCATACATGGTGTTAGGTACAAGTGTGGATGGTTTCTGAAGGGCCCCGATGAAATCAGACTACATGGATCATTCTGTAGCTCACCGAGTGTGTTGCACAAATGAATTAGAAAAGCAACACAGTGGGAGAAGAGGAAAAATTAACTGGGAAAGCCAAGGGCAGAGGGTCAATTTACCATTTCTGCACTATGAAGAAGCCAGTCTGGGCTGCCAGGCCGTACAGTTGGGAGCTCTCATGATTGTTCAGAGCCGTGCAGGGAAATCTGAACCTCTTCTCTGAAAAGGGAGAAGCCATTTGTGTGATGCCAGCCTTGTGGGGTGAGAGCTGGCACCCGCCGACAGGACCCCCAGCACAGGCTTGCCCCGGAGGCTTGAAGGAAGCAGCAGCACATCACTCCATGGAGAAACAAAGGCAGACTCTCAGCTCCCTGAAACCCGAGTGCTGGCTCAACAAGCTGTAACCCTCCTGGAGCCATCAGCTGCCCGCAGAGCACAGAGCGGAGCGCAGAAGCCCCCTCATCTCCAGAGCCACTGGCCGGAAGGGCTCCCCAGGTACGAGGGGACAGGTCTCATTCACTGCGGCTCTACTAATCAGTGTTCAGATTTAAGAGGACATAAATGCAACATTTCGCAAACAGGTAAATTAGAGGTTGTTATTTATGGAATCAAGGCTTCCCTTGTGGCCTAGCAGTAAAGAATCTGCCTGCCAATGCAAGAGACTCAAGTTTGATCCCTGGGTCAGGAAGATACTCTAGGGTAGGAAATGGCCACCCACTCCAGTATTCTTGCCTGGGAAGCCTGGTGGGCTACAGTCTATCAGATCACAGAGAGTCAGACATGACTTAGTGATGAAACAATAAGAACAATTTATGGAATCAAAGAGTGCTTTCAGACAACTCTCCGAGCGTATGTACATGTTCGTCTTCCGATCATGAAGTTGGAGGCTGACCAGGGGCTCAGAGGAACAAGGCTGAGAGACAGAGAGCTGACGGGGGACACGGCAGACGTGACGCCCAAGCGTCATGTGGGTCCATTCAAGGACCCATGGCAGCCCTCCCGCCCTCAGTTCAGACGGAGGCCAAGTGAGAAGAACACTCTCAGCCAAGATCCCAACCAGGTCTGCGCATGTGTGTGTGTGTGCTAGGTCACTTTAGTCGTGTCCGACTCTTTGCAACCCCGTGAACTGTGGTCCGCCAGGCTCCCCTGTCCAGGGGACACTCCAGGCAAGCATACTGGAGTGGGCTGCCAACCCAACTCCTTACATGCTATCCTTTTCAACCTCAACAGGCTCTCTTAAAACTCAGCCCTGAGCTCATTTCTTTTTTTTTTTTTTTTTTATGGGTCCAAAGGGGCACATTGTGAAAAAATGTGAGGTGAAGAGATGACAAGAGATTAATTGCAGTCTACAATCCATGTGAATTACTTCCTTTGTGAGAGGATTACATATTATGAGGCAAGTAAGGAAAGAAATCTTTTTTATATCAAATGTTGCCAAACAGGGGCTCATTGGCTTACAGAGTATTAAAAAATGGAGGTGTCAAATTTAATATGGGGAGATTTGGCCTGTAAATTTGATTTTGTTAAAAATAAGACTTTCTGATGAAATGGCCTGCTCCCACAGCTGCCACTGACTGAGCGTCGGGGGCACGTAAGACCCACCGTAGTCCCCCTTCCATCCCCACCAGCTCACAATACCGCTCCTCTGAATTACCTTCCCAGCCCTGTGAACATCTTGGAAACTCTGTTTTGAACAAACTATCTTACAATTAATATTTGCTTTGAAAAATATGCTTGTGTGTCTGATTCATTATTTACTCTTTGGTCAATTGGGAAAATACAGCAGTCCATCAGCAATTCACATTGCTGGGGGGGGGGGGGTTGTGTTTCATAAAAGATGGTTCTTAAGCAGCCACAGGAAGCTGGACTTCTCTGCAGGAACCGGAACATCAGTCTTGCTCTTACCTCATGCACACGTGTGTGCATACACAGACACGTACACCACCACCACTAACACTCCTTTTTAACTGGGCTGGAGCCCAAGGCCACCCCTGCCTGGCCTGCTGGGGCCCTGCTTAAGACATAGGAATGACAGCAATTTAGGAAAAGCTACTGATGCACAACGGGCTCCTCAGGTGGCTCAGTGGTAAAGAATCCATCTGGAACACAGGAGACTTGGGTTCAATCCCTGGGTTGGAAAGATTCTCTGGAGTAGGAAATGGCCACCCACTCCAGTATTCTTGCCTGGGAAATCCCATGGACAGAGGAGCCTGGTGGGCTATAGTCCATGGGGTTGCAAAAGAGTCAGACATGACTTGGGAACTAAACTGCAACACAGCTGATAAGGAAGGGTTTGTTTCTGAACGAGAATAATTCCTGTGGGTAAAGGGATAAGATTTCTGGGAAAGATGGACTGGAAATCCTTCCTGAGGAGAGTGGAAGAATCAGGCAGTCAGAAAGGCATGTGCTTCAGCCTAGGGAAGCAGGAAGAGCCTTCAGTGAAGAATTGTAACTCGGGGGTATCCCTCCCTTGTACTATGGAGCAAGGAGTATGGAGATACTCATATTTAGACGGAAGCTTTAGCCTTCTAGGCCGTAAGCATAGTTGCCCTGGTCCCTTGGTATCTGATGCATGTACACAGCCTTGTGAGGTGGTGGTGTGAGAAGAGAAGCGGGTGGGGGAGAAACGCAACGTGAGTGAAGGCTGGCTGCTGTATTAGTTACGAGGGCTGCCAGTACAAAGGACTACAGGCTGGGTGTCTTAAAGAACAGAAATTTATTTTCTCACAGTTCTGGGGGCTAGGAGTGTTACCAAAGCAGCCTTGGGTCTGCTCATCCTTGCACAGTAAAGCCAATCTACTGACACACGGGGTGGCATTGAAAGAAAGTACAGCCTTTACTGCAGGGCACCCAGCAAGGAGAACGGGCAGCTCATGCTCAGAAGACATGGAAATCTTTGATGGATTTCAGGGAAGAGACTTTAAAGGCAGCTGGTGCACAGTCCTCAGATTGGCTGGCATCAAGGTGAAGTTTCAAGCATCATCAACCATCTCTGTTTCTATTGTGCATCTTCACATTTCCTAATCATTGAGTATTGAATCAGTCTTTGGAGACCCAAGGGAGGCCTAGGAGACCAAGGCAAAAGCCTTTTCCTTTGAAAGAATACAGTGGGGCTTCCCTGATAGTCCAGTGGTTAAGAATCCACCTGCCAGCACAGGGAACATGGGTTGATCCCTGGTCCGGGAAGATCCCACATGCCGTGGGGCAACTAAGCCCCTGTACCCACAGGTACTGAGCCCGTGTGCCCACAAGTACTGAGCCCGTGCCTTAGAGCCTGCTCACCCTTAAAGGCCTCACACCCTACAGCCTGTGCTCTGCAACAGAAGCAGCCGCCACGGTGAGATGCCCACTTTCCGCAACTAGAGAAAGTCCACGTCCAGCAATGAAAACCCAGCCCAGCCAAAATCAAACAAGTGATAAATAAATAAAAATGACTTTTGAAAAAGCGCACAGGGGCTTGTATATAGTTTCAATGCCATATTTTCTTTGATACTCCTCAGTGTTGTGGGGAACAGGTTCAGGAAAAGAGAGGAGATGAAGATTTGGATAGAGAGGTCGATTGTAACCTCAGCAGAGGAGCTCAATTCTAGGGGCACTCGGTTTCTGGAGTATGCGGGGAAGGAGTCAGCAGATTGGCTCCTCCTGAGGCCTCTCTCCTTGGCTTGCAGCTGGTCATTTTCTGTCTTCCCATGGTCTTCCCTGTGGATGTGTCTGTGTCCAAATGTCCTCTTCTTGTAAAGACATCTGTCACACTGGATTAGGGCTTACCCTAAAGGCCTCACTTCAATATAATTACTTCTTTAAAGACTCCAAATAGTCTTGTTCTGAGGTAGTGGGGATTCAAGCCTCAGCATACGAATTTTTTTTTTTTAAGTTCTTCTTTTGGCTCTCTCCTTCACACCTTCTTAACATTTATTTATTCATTTTTATCCTTTGGCCACATTGTGTGGCAAGTGGGATCTTAGTTCCCTGACCAGGGATCGAACTGGAGTCCCCTGCTTTGGAAGCATGGAGTCTCAACCACTGGACCACCAGGGAAGCCCCCAACATAAGAATTGTAAGGGGTTACAATTTGGTCCGAAACAGTCGGCGTACAGTCACCCTTCAGCTAGAGTCCAGGCAACACTCGCCACAGGGGCACAGCATCCTCTCAGATGGACTCTGTCCTGGAGCTGGGGGCAGGGCCAGTGACAGAGTGAGGCCTGTCCAACACGGGGCCTGCCACTCTGAGGAGCAAACAGCAGAGGGGCTGGTGAAAAGATGACCAAAGAGTAGAACAGAAAACCTCCTCTTCCCCTACATCTGTACCCTGATCCTTGAGGGGGACACTGAGCTGACTGTTGGGTAAATCTGCTATAAAATGAGAGTAGGGGAAAGATGATTTGATTTGCCACACTTTAACACACTGATGGATGTGCAGGGCTGTATATGTCCTGTAGAGTGCGGAAGACCTATGCTGGACATCACTACAAAGTGACTGTGTGACCTTGGATCTCTCTCCTCTTTTCCAGGTCTCAGTTTCTGCATCTCAGTTTCTAAACAGGAGGGAAGCAGTTGGGATGATATGAATGAAACACAGCCCTTCAACTCCAAGACAGAAGCTAACTGTAGTAGTCATGAATGATTGGCAGCGTAATCTCTAACAGAGATCAGTGTGAAAGGCAAAGAAACATCCAGTGGGAAAAACAGGCTCACTCCAGTAACAGGACCTTGGTGCTAGCCCAATACCAGGCTCAGAATAAGCATTTAAGAAAGGAAGAAAACACGGAATTGAGTTTCCATTAACTTCACGGAAGTTGATAAATACAAAGAACAACGAAGACTAGTGAAGGCACAGTTCTAGAAGTAAAGAACAGGAAGAGAGGGTTCTAGGGCTCTTTTGGGAGTTCTGGAAAACAAAAGTCACAACCAAATCTCCTTTAGAGGCCCATGCCTGCTGTAGGCGCTATCTGTGCGCACAGACACACAGCTTTTTTGATGGCCTACAGGTACTTCCTGCAAAGTTTTTTGAGGGTGGCAAAGAGCCTAATGAGACAAACAGCCATTTCACTAGGAGTTAAGTTATCAAAATATGGACGGCTTAACAGGTTGAAATAGACCTGCAACTCTTCACCACCAGAAATTACCGTCATCTCAAAAGCAGCTGCTTACCAAAGAAACCACTAAGGATGTACACTCACTAAAGAAATCAATTTGCATCCCAAGGCAAGAGGAAATGTTATAAAAACTTACGGAAGAGCAATATTTTTTTTTTCCCCTCAGAAAATACAACTATAAAAAAGGATGAGAATTTCAGACAGGAAGAAAAAATAGTCACAGGAGATTCAGCGTACCAAGGACGATGGATGAGTATGCTAAAGAGACAGATACTAAATAATTTACATTCCTATAGATCTAGCATATTCCTCTGTAATGTGTTCTGTTATTTATACCATCTGCACTATAAAATCTCACCACCTACTCTGAGCTTCTTCCAGATATACCCACACAGACAATGCAATTTCTCACTCTCTGTCTTTATACTGGTTACTGGGCCTTGTCATCTTTTTCATTTGCAAATAAAATACTATCTCTGTGCTCTTCCGGAGACTTTTATCAGAGCCATCCACCCCTGAACAGAGGAACATTTCAAGATCAAAAGAGAGGCAAAGTCACACTCTTTAAGCAATTGAGATAAAGATTCACACATAATTAGGCCGGGACAATAGGATTCTTTAAATAGATATATCTTTTAAGAATAATCAACTGCTATAAGCTATTCAAATACTGCAACCAGTACTAAAAAGAAGACAGGGAACTGACAAAGCCTTTACTGAGGACAAGGAGAGCAGGCAAGGGAAGAGGGAGGGGCGAACAGTGGTTTGAAGTGCCTGTGCACCGGCTTCCCTGGTGGTCCAGTGGTTCGGAATCTGCCTACCCACGCACGGGACACTGGTCTGATCCCCAGTCTGGGAAGATTCCACACACTATGGAGCAACTGAACCTGTGCACCATGACTACTGAAGCCCATGCTCTCTAGAGACTGTGCTCCTCAACAAGAGAAGTCACCGCGATGAGCAGCCCATCCTCCACAACTAGAAATTAGCCTCCACTCGCCGTAACTAGATAAAGCCTGCACACAGCACCAAAGCTCCAAAGCAGCCAAAAGTTATTTTTTAAATTGTGTCCCCATTTTATGGGCTTTCCTGGGGGCTCAAATGGTAAACAATATGCCTGCGATTCAGGAAACCCAGCTTAGATCCCTAGGTTGGGAAGATCCCCTGGAGGAGGGCATGGCAACCCACTCCAGCATTCTTGTCTGGAGAATCCCATGGACAGAGGAGCCTGGTGGGCTACAGTCCATATGGTTGCAAAGAGTCGGACATGACTGAAGCAACTTGGTATACACATTTTACAGATGACAAAATGGAGGATCAGAGTTAATTTAATTTGGCAAAGCAGATGGAGAGAGGCAGAATACTCTGTCCCTTCTGTCTGCAAGCCTACGCACTCTCCCCGGTGCTGATACCCACCTCTGCGATCTCATGGAGAGGGAAAATAATGGTGTCTTAGAGTAATCACTCATTCACACACCCTTTATTGGGAGTCTCATGGTTCTCAGGGACTGAACTAGATGCTCTGAACAGAAAGACAAATAAGACAGTCAACGGGCGCCGACCCCCATATTCCACTGTTCCTGGAATATACTATCTAACAGACATCATCTTTGGTACCTTTCATTTGTCATTCTGCAATCTGGAAGAACAAATCTGACTCCATATGAGAGCTGTTTCTTTTACTTTATCCTTTGCATTCCATTGCTCTTGCTATAAGTTAAGAATGTTGCCTACGGTTTGAAATAGATAGGACAGCCCATTCCAAAGGCTCTGACCTTTAAGAGTATAACACTTTCCCATTCACATAGAGATAAATTTTCAGAACAGAGAATAACATTTGTCCTGTTGGAAGATTACAGGAACTTGTGACCTGACCTATGTGGACAGCTACAAAAACTAAGGATTCTGAAACCAGGTTTGTAGCAACCAGCAACCAACCATACCCCCACCCCTTACAGTACAAAAGAAAACCGAATTCTAAATGTATCTTTGGGATACTAGTCTACCATCCTCTTATCTCTGCTGGCTTTCCAAATAAAGTCACTATTCCTTGCCCCAACCACATGTTATCCCTTGATTCTTTGCCCTATCATGGAGGGAGCAGGATGAACTTGGCTGTTTAGTCATTCAGTCATGTCTGACTCTTTGTGACCCGATGGACTGCAGCATGCTAGGCTTCCCAGTCCATCACCTACTCCCAGAGTTTGCTCAAACTCATGTCCATTGAGTCGGTGATGCAACTTCATATGCTCTTTACACCAACCCTATGTTAGAAACCGAGAACTTACAGATGTTCAGGCTGGTTTTAGAAAAGGCAGAGGAGCCAGAGATCAAATTGCCAACATCCACTGGATCATCGAAAAGGCAAGAGAATTTCAGAATAACATCTACTTCTGCTTTATTGACTATGCTAAAGCCTTTGACTGTGTGGATCATGACAAACTGGAAAATTCTTCAGGAGATGGGAATACCAGACCACCTGACCTGCCTCCTGAGAAATCTGTATGCAGGTCAAGAAGGAACAGTTAGAACCGGACATGGAACAATGGAGTGGTTCCAAATTGGAAAAGGAGTATATCAAGGCTGTGTATTGTTACCCTGCTTATTTAACTTATATGCAGAGTACATCATGCGAAATGCCAGACTGGATGAAGCACAAGCTGGAATCAAGATTGCCGGGAGAAATATCAATAATCTCAGATATGCAGATGACACCACCTTATGGTAGAAAGTGAAGAGGAACTAAAGAGTCTCTTGATGAAGGTGAAAGAGGAGAGTGAAAAAGCTGCCTTAAAACTCAATATTAAGAAAATGAAGATCATGGCATCTGGTCTCCCATCATTTCATAGCAAATAGATGGGGAAACAATGGAAACAGTGACAGACTTTATTTTGGGGGGCTCTAAAATCACTGTGGATGATGACTGCAGCCATGAAATAAAAAAATGCTTGCTTTTTTAATAGGAAGAAAAGCTATGACAAACCTAGACAGCATATTAAAAAGCAGACATCACTTTGCTGACAAAGGTTCATCTTGTCAAAACTCTGGTTTTTCCAGTAGTCATGTATGGATGTGAGAGTTGGACCATAAAGAAGGCTGAGCACCAAAGAATTGGTGCTTTCATATTGTGATGTTGAAGACTCTTGACAGTCCCTTGGACTGCAAGGAGATCCAACCAGTCCATCCTAAAGGAATTCAGTCCTGAATATTCATTGGAAGGACTGATGCTTAAGTGGAAGCTCCAATACTTTGGCCACCTGATGCAAACAGCTGACTCATCAGAAAAGGCCTGACGCTGGGAAAGATGGAAGGTGGGAGGAGAAGGGGACGACAGAGGATGAGGTGGCTGGATGGCATCACCTACTCAATGGACATGAGTTCAGTAAGCTCTGGGAGTTGGTGATGGACAGGGAAGCATGGCGTGCTGCAGTCCTTGGGGTCACAAAGAGTCAGAAATGACTGAGTGACTGAACTGAACTGAACTGATGGTAAAAACCATCATTCCCACTTAACAGATGAAGGAAAGGGGATTCAGAGAGTGTGATAGCCTGTCTAGACTCTGTGAGCAGTCTCCACAATAATCTCAGGACTGGCTGAATGGATCACCCATGCTTTTCCACACCACTTCCATTCTCTATCTTGATAAATCAAGTTTCATGCTATAAAGAGATTAAATATGGTAGGTGAAGAAAAAAATCTATACAAGTAATTATAAGAAAGAATTAATGTGTTTCTTTATTTCACAGCTGCCTTTTTGATAACGAGGTAATCAAGGCTAAAGTCATAGCCATTAAGGTAAAACGTTAATTCACAGTTTAGTTTATGCATCATTTTCAACTTTGTGCATCTATTTGCTGAAATTAGCCTTCTACCTCCACTGCAGTCATAACTGGCTATCGAGGGATGTATATGACTTTGAATAAATGAGCTAAAAATTCCAGATTTTTGCATTTCATAGTAGGGAGAAAATATCACGCCAAGATTTTCACATATTTCTTGATTAGGCAAGAGGTAAAACTTAGAACTCACTAGAGTAGTTTAAGCTGTACTTGTGAATTTTTCTACAGTCCTTTGCTGCTCTTATTTCTTTAGCAAGTCCCTTTGATTAGGATAATGACAATTCCTTCTTATAGTCTCAGATTTAAGGCAAATGTTCTATAAACTCCAAAACCCTTACAGTGTGTGTGTATGCATGTTAAGTCGCTTCAGTCATGTCCAGCTCTTTGTGGACAACTGTAGCCCACCAGGCTCCTCTGTCCATGGGATTCTCCAGGTAAGAATACTGGTGTGGGTTGCCATTTCCTTCTCCAGGGGATCTTTCAGACCCTGGGATTGAACCTGAGTCTCTTGCATTGACAGGCAGGTTCTTTATCACTAGCGCCACCTGGGAAGCCCTACAGTGTATACACAGTCAAGCTAAATATCCGAAATTAAAGTACAGGCATAGTACCAGCAGTATGCAATTAAAGTGCCTTCCATAATAGGGCCAGCACACTATAAACAAATCATTAATGCCCTCCTGGTTACCTATTCAGAAGTGTATCTCCCAAGTCAGCTTCTAAACAGAGCCTTTCAAGAAGAGTCCAATTTACTTGATTGGAGAGGAAAAAGATGAAATAGAGCCCCAAGGTTAATATGAGTTTAAAGAGGAGCATAGGGTTATCTTGGCAATTAAAGGCCTTCTAGGAGGTTAATTACCCACAGGTCAGACTTAAAACTCACACAATGTATTGGCAGTTACAAAAATTTGTGTACAGCAGAGAACTCTCTTCTGCACTCTGAATGATATTATTTTATTCATTTTTCTTGCAGGGCTGAGTTAAAGCAATATTGTTTCCATGACCCAATCAGAACAAGGGAAGAAATGACATTCAAATGGTCACAGAAATATTATACAGAAAAAAACAATGTAAGAATTTTATAATTTAGGAAGTGAAAGGAAGAGTGTTATGTGCAAAAGAGAGAGAGAGAGAAAGAAGAGAGAGAGACAGAGAGAGGGAGACCGGTACTCAAACAGGTACCCAAAACCTCTGGAAGAGCGTTTACTGAAGAGCACCTCTGATGGGGAATACTGGTAAGTGGGCAGAGCTGGAGGACAAATTAGCGTAAGCCTGATGACCTGCAGGTATTCAAATTCTACCCCAGGAAATTCAGAAAAGCCATATGCTCTTAGTTGGCTAGAACCATGATGGGATTTGTATGAGACCTTCATCTAAGTCCCCATCATCTCTCACCCGGGTCCTTCTGAGACAACCCCCTTGCCCAGTCTGCCAGCTATGAAGGCCCTTGCCCAGCCCCTGTCTGACTCGCAGTCTCTCCCTCTGCCAACCCTATCATGCCCCACCCCCTCTCCCTGCTTCATGGCTTGCCACCAAACTTGGGAGAAAGTTCAGAATCCTTACCGCAGCCCTATTTGCGTTTTCCAGCTTGCTTTCCTACCACCTCTACATCCTTCTAACTTGACACCCTCAGTCACACTGGCTTGGTTCTGTGTCTCCAACAGAAGCTTGGCTTCCTGTCACCAAACGTCACCTCCTCAAAGAGGCCCTCCCAATCGCTCCACTGCATGTTGCCTACCTGCTCCTCTTTTACAGGCACTGCTATGGAGCCTTCTTTGAGCGGCCCAGAGAGCTTGTGTCTGCAGTGACAGCATTCGCTCATCGGCTGCCTGCTTGCCCATCCTCACCACACAGTCTGTATCCCTGGTACGCAGCTCAGCCCTGGAGAAACGGCTAAGCGCAGTGCTGCTGCCTCTGGCTCCTTCTGCCCTGGAGCTCTGTCTGTCCTGGAGTGTGCAGATGAAGCTGAATCTTTAGGAAAGGTCGGGCATTGTGACACCATATGATAATAATGAAAACCACAACAATTTTAACCTGTTAGTCCAAAGGCCCAAAGTGTTGGGTTGGTATTCATGTAAATCTGTAAAGGATGGGGAACTGTTAAGGATCCCTTTGGGAGTGAATTCGAATGCCTGGAAAACACTTTTGCCTCTTTTCCCTAGAGTCACACTCTGCACCACCCCACACACCCCCAGGACACTGCCTTTCCGGGGACAAGGCAGTAAGTGATCTCAGCAGATTTCCCAGCTAATGAGACACCGTCCCTCTTCCCTGCTGGGAAGTAATAGGTTCAACTATCTGAGAACCCAGCCCCTCCAGGAGGCCTGGCCTCTGCTGCAGAGGAAAGAAGGCCATGAATATAATATAAAGGCTATTATTCTGGCAAACCTATTCTATTTCTGGACCAGGTATGTACTGGAGCCCATTAGGATGATTTTGAAAAAAGAATTACAATAATTATTTTTTGGCAGCCTGGAGTCTTTTATCTTTATGTGATGATAGCAATGTTTTAAAAGGGTTATCATAGCGCTGCATAATAATAATAATCTTTTATTAGGTGTAATGCTGTAAGAGTTTTAAAAATACTTTGATATAAAAGGTCAGGTTCGATCCTAATAACGATCCTTTGAGGTATATGGAGTAGCAGTTACTTGCCACATTTCACAGTAGGGGAAACTGAGGTCCAGGGCAGCTGAATGGCTTCTAAGGCTCCAAGCTAATCATAGCAGGGAAGTCCTAGGACCCAAGGCACTGATTCCTAGTCCAGTGTTCTTTAAATAAATCGTTACTGGAGAACTGACCTAAAGGAGACTATCAGGAGAGATGTGAGGGGGGTGTGTGTGTGTGTGTGTGTGTGTGTGTGTGTGTATACAGGATGGTGGATTCCAGTGAGTGGTTCCTGGGACTGACAGATCATTTTAGCAGCAAAGACACAATATAACAGAACTCTACCTTCTAAGCACCGTCATCCGCTCAGTATCAAGACTGTCACACTTAAATCACAGCATCATACATAGTACCCAGGCTTCAGGCTTCCCAATAAAGAAACTTGATATGTATGGAAAGAATGTTCCAAAAGACTCTTTCATATCTATTTTCTCATCCCTTGCCTTATGTTTTTGTGTTTTTTTCTCCAGAAATAATGCTCTTACAGTTTATATTGCTGCTTCTGTCTTAATGAATTATAGGAGCACATTTTATGGTTTCAGAAAGAGTCCTCTCTGGCTGTGAATCAGCCAGCTTTCCCTTCCTCGGTCTCTCCCAAGAAAAGAAATGAGGAGCCTGGCAGTGCCGTTCTTCACAAAGGGTGTGCTTCACACTGACTGCTGCACTTCGGTGCGCTCTGTCTTTTCACCTCCGAGGCCACGATGGCTTACAAGGCTCTACTCCTGAGCTTTCTTTTCTGATTATTGACAAAGGGCCCAAAGTCAAGGCAGAGATGTCAACACATCTGCTTGCTTTTCAGGAAGGGCAAAGGTCCCACCATCCACTCTCGGCACACCAGAGTGCATTCACAGAAAGGCACCAGAAATCTCCAGCTTCAGAACCAATCAGCCCTAGAGAAATAGCTTCATTTTGCAACTCACTGTTCACACACATGCAAGTTCACGTGGAAGGTTAAAATAGTTGAGGCAAAGTGAGTTTTAATGAATATCGGCTCCCTCTATGAGCTTACCTCCAGAAAATGTTCTGCCTGCTGTTCTCGATCCAATTTCCTTGAAGTTGTTGTAATCAGACCTGTGTAGAAATGAGAATATTTGACTTGTAAATATCTGGGGCAAGCAGCTTACTGAGTGTGGGAAGCAAGTCCAGTTAAAGGAAAAGCAAAAGTCATGGGGAACAGTATAACTCACCAGTCCTCAGCGACAGTCAGATGGTTTCAGAATTACTCTAAACAAAATAAAACTGACAATGAAAACCCGAAAAATTTGTTTCTGGGTTCTGCTTTCCACTGTTCAGGTATTTTAATCACTTTGGGGATGTGGAACCTCACTAAGGAACAATTGTTTTTCTGGTAATGAGGAATTTCAATAATTTATTTGCATATATAACTGAAATTCTGCCATAGAAACCTCATTGAAGATTTTAGAGTTCTTGAACAATTAATAGATTGCTGATTAGATTCAGGCTATGAAACAGAACTTTCTTATTTAACTTTTTTACGCTTATATAATATTTTGGTTATACTGACAAAGAATGTTATTTTTGCAATGACTACTTGTACACATAATTATTTCAAATTTACTCATATATGAAAGATCTCATGTTGTAGCTTTATCACTTTGCTTTATTTGTTTAAATCTTTACACAAAACAAGTTCTTTTTTCTTTAATACCTAATATATGAAATATCTCATGCAGTAGCTTTATCTCTTCATTTGTTTAAATCTTTACACAAAATAAGTTCTGCATTGGAAATAACATTCTTTCCTATGAATGGCATTTCTCATAAATGAATCATCCCTTTGAGCAGAGAGACAAAGAAAAGGGAAGGAGAAGACAAAACTTTCAAGGCCATTCAATTTGTCGTTTGCAGATTTTATCATGATTATTCTTAAATGGCAATTAGGAGGCCAAATTTACATTCCATTTCTTGATTCCACACTGTCCCTGAAAATAAGACCCTCTGATTGGGCTGCTGACATATGCTGATCAATGAGAGAAGAGAAAAGCTCACTCTCAGTGCTGGTGAAGTGCATGAAATATGGAAAACGTATGTCATCAAAATCCGCTGAGGCGTTCATGTGTTTATTTTCCAGTAGTGGATAGAGTACATGATTTTGCTGCTGCTGCTGCTGCTAAGTCGCTTCAGTCGTGTCCAACCCTGTGTGACCCCATAGACGGCAGCCCACCAGGCTCCCCTGTCCCTGGGATTCTCCAGGCAAGAGCACTGGAGTGGGTTGCCATTTCCTTTTCCAATTCATGAAAGTGAAAAGTGAAAGTGAAGTCGTTCAGTCTTGTACGACTCTTAGTGACCCCATGGACTGCAGCCCATCAGGCTCCTCTGCCCATGGGAGTTTCAGTTCAGTTCAGTTCAGTCACTCAGTCATGTCCGACTCTTTGTGACCCCATGAATCGCAGCACGCCAGGCCTCCCTGTCCATCACCAACTCCCAGAGTTCACTCAGACTCACGTCCATCGAGTCAGTGATGCCATCCAGCCATCTCATCCTCTGTCGTCCCCTTCTCCTCCTGCCCCCAATCCCTCCCAGCATCAGACTCTTTTCCAATGAGTCAACTCTTCACATGAGGTGGCCAAAGTACTGGAGTTTCAGCTTTCGCATCATTCCTTGCAAAGAAGTCCCAGGGCTGATCTCCTTCAGAATGGACTGGTTGGATCTCCTTGCAGTCCAAGGGAGTCTCAAGAGTCTTCTCCAACACCATAGTTCAAAAGCATCAATTCTTCGGTTGTCAGCCCTCTTCACAGTCCAACTCTCACATCCATACATGACTACAGGAAAAACCATAGCCTTGACTAGATGGACCTTTGTTGGCAAAGAGAAAGCCAAAAAAAAAAAAAAAAAAAGACTACAGTGGGGTTAAATGGCTCCCCATGGCCTTGAAAATAAAATCCTACTAAAAGTAACATGGCTGTTAGGGTTATGGTTAGGAAGATCTGACTTCCAGTAGAACTTGAGCCTCATTATAGGCTCATTGTAAGGCATTAGCATGCTGAATGACACACTCACAACCTCACTGATCATAAAAGGCCAAAAAGTGGGTGTGACCCAGTTGCGGAAATCCCCACCAGATAGTTGGAATAATCTTCCTACTTGTTAGCCCATGAAATTACTCGGCCTCTAAAAACTAACCACTGCAGGTCTCTTGAACTAATTTGGAGGTCTCTGCTGCCTTCTGAGATGGACTGCCTTCTCTCTGTGGAATGTGTCTCTCTCTACATAAACCTGATTTCCCACTTAGCTCTTGAGGCAGAGCCCCCTTGCCTGCCTGCTTGTATCCTTCACAAACATCCTGCATTAATAATTAAATCTACTTCTTACTTGTCACTTTGTCTCTTGTTGAATTCCTTCTACACTGAGACATAAAGAACCGGAACTTTAGTTAAGTCCAGATACCACGTGAGTGATTTTTATAAAGACAGAGGGTTCAATTTCCAATCTGAGGTTTGACAGGGTCCAGGTCTCAGGAGGCATGCCTAGGTTTGAGCTCCAAACAGAGGGACGTGGTTTGAACCCCACTCACTCCACTCTCATCCGTCCACACTCCCATGGGAGGGAAACGCATACTCCCCTTGCGCTGATGATCTGCCTTTCCATGAAAGTTTCCTGGAATGTGCCCCCACCTTTCTGCTTCATCCACAGATTTTTCAAACTTAGCTCAGGTGTTAGAGAGGTGACCCTCTCTCCCAGGGTTAGGGGGCTGATAAATACTACCAGCACAAGGATACTCCACCACACTATCATTCTTGGCCTTTTACTACACTTCTTTGCTCACAGGTCTGTATTTTCCCACTAGACAGACAGAGTGACTTCATGGGAAAGACCTGCCTTCTGCTTCAGAAGCCCTGGTGTCCACCTAAGCACCTGGCCTAAAACAAAACTGGAGACTCATTAGCAGTCAGTGGACAAAAGCTGCTGTGGAAAAGAGAGATCACTCATATTCTGATCTTCAGTTTTGCTACAGGCTTAGCAGGTGGCTGTTTAGGAGGTACTGTTTTGTGTGTGGGGAGAGTATCTGCGAGTGGGGAGGAGGCATGTGTCTTTAGTGCTCAGTTAAAGCTATTTTCTGAGTTCCTCTATGTGAATGGTGCAGTGCTAGGCACTTCTGCATATAAAAAAGAATACATTTGAAGCAGTTCTAATGAGGTGGATGAAACTGGAGCCTATTATACAGAGTGAAGTAAGCCAGAAAGAAAAACACCAATACAGTATACTAACGCATATATATGGAATTTAGAAAGATGGTAACAATAACCCTGTGTACGAGACAGCAAAAGAGACACTGATGTATAGAACAGTCTTATGGACTCTGTGGGAGAGGGAGAGGGTGGGAAGATTTGGGAGAATGGCATTGAAACATGTAAAATATCATGTATGAAATGAGTTGCCAGTCCAGGTTCGATGCACGATACTGGATGCTTGGGGCTGGTGCACTGGGACGACCCAGAGGGATGGAATGGGGAGGGAGGAGGGAGGAGGGTTCAGGATGGGGAACACATGTATACCTGTGGCGGATTCATTTTGATATTTGGCAAAACTAATACAGTTATGTAAAGTTTAAAAATAAAATAAAATTTAAAAAAAAAATAAAAAAAAATAAAAATCACTTATCAACATTAACAAAAAAAAAATAAAAGAGCTTTTGATTCACGTTTAAAAAAAAATGAGTTATTGTCAGAGATGATGGGGAAAGACTGCTATCAAGAGTTTCAAGGTAGGGGGCTTCCTTGGTGGTCCAGTGGCTAAAACTCTGTGCTCCAAATGCAGGGGGCCTGGGGTTCAATCCCTGATCACAGAACTAGATCCCATATGCTGCAACTGAGGGTTCTGCATGCCGCAGCTCACAGATCCTGCATGCTGCAGCAGAGACCGAAGACCCCACATGCTATAAAGACCTGGCACAGCCAACTAGCAGAGAGGTAGATAGATTTAAAAAAAAAGGAACTTCCAGGGAGAGAATCAGTAAGTTCCCTTCCTTAGCTGCCCATCAGAACCTCCTGGGAAACTCAGAACACGTGGTTCTGTGCCCCATTCCATCCCTCATTTCCTGTCTCTGAATTTCTTGGGATGATGCCTTGAGATGGTGCTCTGATTCTATGAGAAGGCTCTCTGCAATGCCAGTATTCTTTGTTGAATTTCAGCATGACCTTTTACTGACATGAGTTTTTCTGCCCATCCAAGAATGAAATATACTGAGCAGCTTTAGCATCTGGGTCAGACCTTGAGCTCATTGTGTGTGTGTGTGTGAGTGTGTGTGTGTGTGAGAGAGAGAGAGAGAGAGACGGGTGAGCAAAGGGGACATGGAGACGTGTGAATGCAATGGAGGGTGAGGTGATCAGGGGGGAATAGAGAGGAGCCTGCTCTGAGTCATACTGACTCAGGGTCAGCATGTCACACCAGTGAGTGCCTAACACACAAATCCGACGCCTTCACTTTCAGGTCAGGCTGTTCCACAAGCTCATTTATCACGGAAGCTCTTTCTAAGTGAGAAGTAACTGTGTTCTTGAAAGGGGTCGGGAGGCTTTTGCAGCCCTCACCCCCTCTTCAGGGAGCCTCTTCTGTGAGAGGTACCAGTGGGAATGAGAAACGCTTGTTATATGGAGGCTATAAAGGGGTGAGCGGGCTGACCACCTCTGTTCCTGTTCGCCTGCTGCCCTTCCCCTCTGCGGTGACGGCGCTCTGGGAGGAGGTCAGCTTCCCCTCTCCACTATCCCGAGGGTAATTCTTGAGGAAAGCCACTTGTCACAGAGCCCGTGTGCAAGTGGGGGGCAGGTGGCTCCCTTCCATCTGTCTACCTTCCCCGGGTGTGCTTTTCACTTGCTTATCAGCCCACAAGGAGGAAGACGGGCTTCCTGAAGAGTCTGACCAAAACACACGTGGCAGTGACCCCGGAGCTATGAGAAAGACCAAGAGTCTCCATCCCTGAAGGAAAAGGCAAGGAAACCTCTGTGGGGCTCAGTTCTCTGGGTTTCTTTCACCTTTATTTTCACAGATTGTGAAGAAAGCTGAGCGCCGAAGAATTGATGCTTTTGAACTGTGGTGTTGGAAAAGACTCTTGAGACTCCCTTGGACTGCAAGGAGATCCAATGAGTCCATTCTGAAGGAGATCAGCCCTGGGATTTCTTTGCAAGGAATGATGCTAAAGCTGAAACTCCAGTACTTTGGCCACCTCATGCGAAAAGTTGACTCATTGGAAAAGAGTCTGATGCTGGGAGGGATTGGGGGCAGGAGGAGAAGGGGAGGACAGAGGATGAGATGGCTGGATGGAATCACTGACTCGATGGACGTGAGTCTGAGTGAACTCTGGGAGTTGGTGATGGACAGGGAGGCCTGGTGTGCTGCAATTCATGGGGTCGCAAAGAGTCAGACACGACTGAGTGACTGAACTGAACTGAACTGAAAGTAAAACATAAGAGAAAACTCTAAGTCAAAGTGAATTTCAGGAGTTCCGTGGTGGCCCAGTAGTAAGGAATCCACCTGCCAATGCAGAGGCCACATGTTTGACCCCTGGTCTGGGAAGATTCCACAGGGCCACTGAGCCCCTGTGCCACGAGTACTGAAGCCCGCGCGCCGAGAGTCCCCGCTCTGCAGCAAGAGACACCGCGTGGTGAGCGGCCGCCCCCGCAACAAAGAGCAGCCCCTCTGGCACCAGGGAAGGCCCAACGGCAGCAAAAGGTCCGGCGGAGCCGAAAATGAATTAATCAATTAAAAAAAGTGAAAATTAGTAGGAAATGGGACGAAGTAGGGCAAGGAACACAGAGTGATTTCTAATGGGTGCAAAGTTTCTTTTGGGGCTGATGAAAATGCTCTAAAATTACAGATTACCGTTATGGCTGCACAGTTCCCTAAGTATTCTGAAAGCCAGTGAATTGTATCTTTTAAATAGGTGATTGTTATTCTATATAAATTATGTATCAGGAAAGCTGTTTAAAAATCAGCAGGAGATCATAAACTCTGCCTTTTAGATTTTAACAAGTCTTTCAGTTTTGGAGGAGACAGATCTTTAAAAATACTTAAATGATTGAATGACTATATCTCACCCATATTTTTCACTGTATTTCACTATATTTTTTAAGATTGAGTGAATGAAAGAGTGAGTTAGTCTACAAATCTGGTAGGAAGAAGGATTGGAATGAACAGATCCATCAGGTTTGTCCATGGGGAATCTGGAACATAAATATAATGAAAAGAACATTTGGGGTTAAAGTCACAATCGGTGGTTATTTGCACTGAAAATAAACCTTGTTGTCAAGAAAGGGTCAACTAAACCAAGGAGGGGAAAAAGCATTCTTCCCTCTAAAGGCACACACTGAGGATGAGCTTTGCGGCTTCAGCAGCACTATGCGCTCTGCAGTCACACGGGAAGGAGGTGGACCGTCTCTCACAGACCAGAGGTATTAGACAAAGCTGCCAAAGCTGCGTCTTCCCTTCTAACAGCTTTGTTGTAGCTGAATGCAGTTGGGCCTTAGAACAGGGCAGAGCCTGAAACAGAGCAATTCCCTCTTCAACTGCTCTGATTCGTCACTGTGGAAGGCATCCTCCTTGTGCAATCTCTGCAAGAGAGAGGCATGCACATCACACATGTAACTGTAGACCCGGTGGGCGCAGTAAATTGGGGACTGACATGAGGAAATTGAATTTCAAAGATAAATCATAGGCAAGCTTTTGAAAGTGGTTTGGAGATATAAACAAACACATCATTTGATATAATTACATATGCAAACCTCCAATTTAGGAGGGGATTACGCCAGTCCTAAGTGAATGATACTCAGTAAAGAGAAGGGGAGAGCATATGGTTGGAACCATGTAATTACTTTAAAAAGAACTGCTTTTGATTTTTTTTGTTGTTGTTGTGGAAATGGGGGAATCTAAAAACCTTTCTGAGAAATAGGCTGAGCATGAAAATGGGGCTGCCTGCTCAGAAAAGAACTCAAAATGTTCTAAGTAGTTATGGTCAGAGAAGTGATACTCAAAAGGATGACATCTTTTCCCTGCTTTTCCGCCCTGTGGGTGTCCTGGGTCGCAGCTGTGTAATCTAGTGCCATGACATTGACATTTTCTTTAAGTGCTACTTGAAGCTGTGTAGGTCTTTGCTCAGCATAATTTTCCAGAACTGTTGGAAGCTGAGATTGGTATTACAAACACAACTGGAATAACAGCCCTGTGAGCTACAATTAGTGTTTACTCTCTTTTTCCATATTCCATTTACTCTTCTTACCATGTCTCCATGCCTACCCCGACTATCTGGTAAACCCTCTCATCATCCTTCCAGAAAGTTCAAATGTCACCTTCTCTGCAAATCATTTTCTGACCTTCCCTCCTCCAGCATGCTGCATGTAACTCATCTATTGTCTGGACCTCTCTCTGGACCCCAGTGGTAGGAAGGCTTTGTTTGGGTGGGTCACCAGCTGAGCTCAGGAACCTACATTAGTGCCATTATGTTTGTTGAATATAAAGATACTACTAGTATACCACCATATGACCCAGCAATCCCACTCCTAGGCACATACCCTGAGGAAACCAAAACCGAAAAAGACACATGTATCCCACTATTTATTGCAGCACTATTTTCAATAGCTAGAACATGGAAGCAACCTAGATGCCCATTGACAGATGAACGGATAAAGAAGTTTTGGTACATATACACAATGGAGTATTACTCAGCCATAAAAAGGAACACATTTGAGTCAGTTCTAATGAGGTGGATGAACCTAGAGTCTATTATAAAGAGTGAAGTAAGTCCGAAAGAGAAAGATAAATGTTGTACACTAATGCATATATACAGAATCTAGAAAAATGGTCCTGAAGAATTTACTTATAGGGCAGCAATGGAGAAACAGACATTGGGAATAGAATTATGGACATGGGGAGAGGGGAGGAGAGGGTGAGATGTATGGGAAGAGTAACATGGAAACTTACATTACCATATGTAAAATAGATAGCCAACAGGAATTTGCTGTATGGCTCAGGAAACTCAAACAGGGGCTCTGTATCAACCTAGAGGGGTGAGGTGGGGAGGGAGATGGGAGGGAGGTTCAAAAGGGAGGGGATATACGTATACTTATGGCTGACTCACGTTGAGGTTTGACAGAAAACAAAATTCTGTAAAGCAATTATCCTTCAATTGAAAAATAAATTAATTAAAAGAAATACTACTAGTATAGAAGGCCTTCCCAGGTGGCTGAGATGGTGAATCTGCCTGCAATGCAGGAGACCCAGGTTCAATCCCTGGGTCAGGAAGAAGCCCTGGAGAAGGGAATGGCAACCCACTCCAGTATTCTTGCCTGCAGAATTTCATGGACAGAGGAGCCTGGTGAGCTACAGTCCATGGAGTTGCAAAGAGTTGGACATGACTGAGTGACTAATGCACGTGCGCGCACACACACACACACGCACACACACACATACAGTATAGAAACCAATATTTGGCTCTAATTTTTTGTTAAGGAATCAATCTTCCCAAACAGGATATAAGCAAAAGGTAGTTAACAGATCTTATTTATCCTCTGTCTATGAGGCTAACATGGATAGAGTCCTCCAGGACTGTCAGTATTACCTTATATGGAGTGGTCAGTCCCCCAGGACTCTCAGTATCGCCTTATATGGAGTGGTCAGTCCCCCGGGACTCTCAGTATCGCCTTATATGGAGTGGTCATATAGCTCCTAAGCATAGAAGTAAGGTTATCTGAATGCCTTCTTCCATTCTTTGAATAATTTTAATGTTTTCCCAATTTTTGGACACTCTCTTCCATGCTGATAGTTGGAGGTCATTAAAACCATTCCTGATAGACTTTAATTTATTTATTTTCAGAAGTTGGTTAAAGATTTTTAATGTTAGACACAGCAACTCTGTGCTCATTCCATAGTCCTCCCATGTCCTGGTTTCTAATGAATTCACGGAGAAAGGTAGGTAAATAATAATGCAGTAGTATCCAACATTTATTGAGTACTGTGTGCCAAACACTAGCGCCAAACAGCTTGCATACACAATCTCATTTAAATGAACAAGAGTTCCAAGAAACAGGAGCTATTTTGACTCTGGAAACTGAGGAAGAAATGAGAAATAACTTGCCCAAGGTCAGCCAAGACGGAGCCATGACATGCACCCAGGGACTCTGACTCTGAAGCTTTTCCACTGTCTTCTTAGCAGATAAGAACGCAGAGCTGTGGCAAAGCCACCCACCCAGGAACCAGGAGACCTGCAACCCAGTTTCAGCTCTGCCAGTGACCGGTTATGAGATTAGAGAGGTCACATCTTTTATTTTTTCTTCTCTAGAACTGTTTCCTCATCTAGCAATGTCCTAAAGTCTCTTTTCAATGTGAAGAGTCTACAGTCATACAGAAACATTAAAAGCAATCATTCTTCCTTTCTGGCTCCCTCACTGGACCCCACTTTCTCCTCAGTTAAACTGAGTCCAGCTGTGTAGGACATGGGAATGTCACCCAGGTAAAGCAAGAGGGGTTGTGTTCCGGTTTTTATTTATTCAAGAAATTAACACTTAATACCCACATGTATATTTCTCAAAAGGAGCAAAGTAAAAACATCAGTTATCTATGAATGCATGTTTTTAAGTAGGGAAAAAAAAAACTAGTTATTTTCATGTTTGCTGTCTCTTCTACAAAATTCTAACTTCTAGAAACAGAGAACAAACCTGACTCCATATTGGATCTATGCCTTTGGCTCCAGGGCTCTGCACCTTTGTAAAAGAATGTTGCCTACAACCTGAAATAAACCTGATAGTCCATTCTCAAGGCTTTGACCCTTAAAGATATAACACTTTTACATTCATCTAGAGATTAATACACTGTATAAAAGAAAGTAACAATTGTTTTGTTGGAGCTTTATAAGAACATTGTGACTAGACTTTTGTGGACAGGTACAAGAACAAAGAGTTCCAGCACCAAGTAGTTCACACCAACCAGCCACAACACTTCCTCTTTTAAAATAAACACAATTTCTAACTCAGGTAAAATAGTACTTAGGAGGACATTAGTCCACCATCTTCTGAGTCTGCTGGCTATCCAAATAAAGTCACCATTCCTTGTTGCAACAACTCATCTTTTGATTTATTGGTCTAACCTGTATCGAGCAGTAAGAACTTGGACTCTGTAACAGAAACTATTTCTACATCTCATTTCAGCCCATTAGAAAGCCTTATTCCCTGTAGTATTTACATACAGACATAAGACTATTCACTGAATTTGGAGAGAATGAAAGGGACTCAGTAGATGCAAATTTCAGTATTGTAGAAAAAAAATTAAAGCTTAAGTGAAGACATGCATTAGGTTTGCTTAAAAAAAGACTAAATAATGTGTGTTTGGACTATATGATGTTTCTTTGAAAAGAAAAGAATAACCAGAAAGACAAAAGCATATACAACACCAGTTATGAGGGAGGTTAACAAAAGGATTCTGGGAACTGGCCCCATCAGGGTTTTTTCTTAAGTAGGAGCTGTTTTATCTGATATAAGATTTGGAGTTACTCAATTAGGTGCACAGTGCTGCCATTAAATTTCCTTCAGAAAATCTGATAGGGAAAATCACTGGTGGAGCTTTAAGCCTGCAACTTGGATGTTTCTTTATAAATAGTGATTTCCAAAATGCTAATACAAGTTTTAAGCCGCATACGTGAGAGTGCATCTTAAACATAAGTATGAAGACGCTGTGTGTCCAACATGGTTCACAGCTGTTGGTTTTCCATCACAGGTAAGTTTCACTTGTTTTTCTTTGCAAGCCAATGGATAGCATTTCCCAATTCTGCCTTGAAAAGTTAAAATTAAAGTGAAAATCACTCAGCTGTGTCCAACTCTTCGTGAGTCCATGGACTATACAGTCCATAGAATTCTCCAGGGCAGAATACTGGAGTGGGTAGCCTTTCCCGTCTCCAGGGGATCTTCCCAACCCAGGGATCGAACCCAGGTCTCCCACAGTGCAGGTGGCTTCTTTACCAGCTGAGCCATAAGGGAAGCCCAAGAACACTGGAGTGGGTAGCAGTGAAGTCGCGGGCAGTGCTCTTTTGCCAGAAACACTCCCCCCTTTGGATTCCATAGCTGCCACAGGTAGCAAAGGGGGAAAGCCAGCTTATGAAGGTAAGTGTTGATGCTCGTACATACGTTGCGCCTCCATCAGCCTTAGATGACAGATGGACTTGTCTGCAGCCTGGAGGGAGAGTTCTGAGATTCAAGCAAACCCTGTTCCCTCTCTGTATCGCTCATTACAGACAAAATCGATTAGGGGATTTGGGTCAAGGCAAATGGCAACCCACTCCAGTGTTCTTGCCTGGAGAATCCCAGGGACGGTGGAGCCTGGTGGGCTGCCGCCTATGGGGTCGCAAGTCGGACACGACTGAAGCGACTTAGCAGCAGCACCAGCAGCAACTTGTCATCAGGGTGAAAGATAAGATAGTAGCTAACAAGGGAGGAGTAAAGTTGAGGCTGTATGGTTAAGAATATTTCCAAAGGCTGCCTCCTCTGAGTAATTCTTATACCAGGTGGTCCTGACACATATACCCACATATGCACACATACATACACGTGTACACACACATATACTTAGGACTCAATGGACATGAGTTTGGGTGAACTCCGGGAGTTGGTGATGGACAGGGAAGCCTGGAGTGCTGTGGTTCATGGGGTCGCAAAGAGTCAGACACGACTGAATGACTAAACTGAACTGAGAGATGCTGTGTATGAGTCCCATTTTGTCAGAATACCTGGATACTTACCAGGCCCATCTGTCCTTCCCTCAGTTCCTCACCTCATTACCAGTCCTCATGGCTCTTTCCCTCCCGGGCTCACACAGCCCTTCGGCTCAGCCTCATGATTCAGCCTAGATGAAGAAGTATTTATATACCTGAGGAAGTCTCTAGGTGATTTAGCTAAACCTTGAACGCCGTATTGGATTTCTTCAGAGAAATTGAGCTGCAGATGGTGAACCAACACTAGAGATGTGGCATGCAATGATGCCACTTTAGGTGCCATTAACACGCCACTGGTGTGTGTGCTCAGATGTGCAATATGGCACCCACCACCCCTTTCTCTTTCTGCCAAGATTTTTTTTTTTTTTGCAGAATTCTGAATATTGGATGATCAAAATAAGGAAGTGGCTGGAAATTTAAATTACATTATATGGATGGGTTGTAAAGATTATCTAGCCTGAGGCGCATCATGTACCATCAAGTAACCAGTCCTAAGTTCTGGCATCAGACTGCCTTGCTTCACAACTCAATACCAGCCCAAGGCAGCTTTCTGTTTTTAACAAATTATTTAGCTTCTTTAAGTAAAATGAGGCTTATTAAATTAAATGCTGTGCTGTGCTTAGTCTCTCAGTCGTGTCTGACTCTTTGTGACCCCATGGACTGTAGCCCACCAGGCTCCTCTATCCATGGAATTCTCCAGGCAACAGTACTAGAGTGGGTTGCCATGCCCTAATAGTTAGTTTAAAATGCTTCACTCAGTT
The DNA here is from genome assembly GCF_029407905.1 of Bubalus kerabau. NCBI lineage: Eukaryota > Metazoa > Chordata > Mammalia > Artiodactyla > Bovidae > Bubalus > Bubalus kerabau. The sequence continues at coordinate 50,041,243 of NC_073628.1, read as the reverse complement.
CCAGGCACATCTGTTGTCATTCAGTCACTCAGTTGTGTCTGACTCTTTGTGAACCCATGGACTACAGCATTCCAGGCCTCCCTGTCCTTCACCATCTCCCAGAGTTCGCTCAAACTCATGTCCACTGAGTCAGTGATGCCATCCAACCATCTCACCCTCTGTCCTCTTCTCCTCTCGCCTTCAATCTTTCCCAGCATCAGGGTCTTTTCCAATAAGTCAGTTCTTCACATCAGGTAGGCAAAGTATTGGAGCTTCAGTTTCAGCATCAGTCCTTCCAATGAATATTTAGGGTTGATTTATTTTAGGATTGACTGCTTTGATCTCGCTGTTGTCCAGAGGACTCTCAAGAGTCTTCTCCAGCACCACAGTTCGAAAGCATCAAGTCTTTGCCACTCAGCCTTCTTTATGGCCCAACTCTCACCTCTGTACATGACTACTGGAAAAATCCTTGCTTTGACTAGATGGACCTTTGTTGGCAAAGTGATGTCTCTGTTTTTAAATATGCTGTCTAGGTTTGTCATAGCTTTTCTTCCAAGGAGCATGTGTCTTTGAATTTTAAGACTTCAGTCACCATCCTCAGTGACTTTGAAGCTCAAAAAATAAAGTCTGTCACTGTTTTCATTTTTTCCCTGTCTGTTTGCCAAGAAGTGATGGGACTGGATGCCATGATCTTAGATTTTTGAATGTTGAGTTTTAAGTTAATCCTGACACATTAAAAGCTCAAAAATGCGAGACAGCAAAAGAGACACTGATGTATAGAACAGTCTTGTGGACTCTGTGGGAGAGGGAGAGGGTGGGATGATTTGGGAGAATGGCATTGAAACATGTATAATATCGTATATGAAATGAGTCACTGGTCCAGGTTCGATGCACGATACTGGATGTTTGGGGCTGGTGCACTGGGATGACTCAGAAGAACGGTACAGGGAGGGAGGAGGGAGGAGGGTTCAGGATGGGGAACACGTGTATACCTGTGGTGGATTCATGTTGATATATGGCAAAACCAATACAATATTGCAAAGTTAAAAAATAAAATAAAAAAAATGGAAAAAAAAAGAAAAAAAAAGCTCAAAAATGTTACTCTTATTATTAGCTCCAAGAATCATCCCTGGGGTATCATATATGTCCAGTGGTCTAATCTTGCTTCCTGGCCATCTAGAAATTTCCAACACTAGAGTCTAAATATTTGGGCAACAAAAATTGTAAAATTTCTATTTCTTACCCTATTATCTGACAGAGAAACTGATGCTTTCACTTTCAATATTAACAACTTGTTCAAAGATTTATTCATGAGAAATCCTTCATCCAAGCATTGCTAAATTTTATTGAGAGGAGAGTGAGTAGCAAAGTGTGGCATGGCAGAGCAGCATCAGCACCAGCTGGGAACTAGGTCAGAAACGCAGAGATGCAGGCCCTCCCAGACCGTGAGGCTATGTGCCACACGCTGAATTCTGAGGAGCCTGACTGATGCCAGGGTCCCATGCCCACACATTCTGAATTATGTAGTATGGGTAGAGGCCTAGGGATTTTTAAGATGCTCCAGATGATTGCAATAGTCAGCCAGAGGTGAGAATCACTGTATATACAGATGTTATTAAGGGGTAATGCAAAAGTGAAAGTGTCAGTCATTCAGTCATGTCCGACTCTTTGAGGCCCCATGGACTGTAGCCCACCAGGCCCCACCATCCATGGGATTCTCCAGGCAAGAGTACTGGAGTGGGCTGCCATTTCCTTCTCCAGGGAACCTTCCCAACTGAGGGATCCAACCCCCGTCTCCCATATTGCAGACTCTTTACCATCTGAGCCACCAGGAAAGCCCCAATGGGTATTGGGGTTGTGGTAGTCAGGTTTTCTGGCTTATCTAAATCGTTTCATTTCCCCAGAATAAACAACACTTGACTTTATAATACAAAACAATGAAAGGTCAGTAAAGTGAGGCACCTGGCCCATGGCCTCCAGTATGTCTTCCTCTGAACTCTGCAAGGTTCTGTTGTGAACTCTCTGGGAAAACGACTGAGCTCTGGCTGCTGGGCTTCTTCTGACTTCAGCTCTGCTGCAGGTCTGGCGTGTCCCCCTAACTCTGGATCATCCCAGTCACAGCCTGGCGTCCTGGCCCTGGCACACTCTTTCACACTGCTGCTCCTCGCCTAGCGTCTCCTGGCCCTCACGATCCTCGCTGCGGTTTAGTCCCTAAGTCATGTCCTACTCTCTCTGACCCCATGGACTGTAGCCTGCCAGGCTCCTGTCTACAGGATTTCTCAGGCAAGGTTACTAGAGTGGGTTGCCACACCCTCCTCCAGGGGATCTTTCTGACTCAAGGATCAAACCCTCACCTCCTGCATTGGCAGGCGGATTCTTTAGTGTTGAGCCACCAGGGAAGCCCCGGGATCCTTATAGCAGAGTGTTAAACCCCACCTCTATGTGATGTGACCTCTTTCCCACAAAAGCATATTTTTCTAGGAGGTACAGTGGCAAGAGCCATGATGATACAACAGCATCTTACAACAGTAAGCTCTCATATTTGCCTTCAAGGAACTAACAATTTAATAAGCAAGACAGACGGGCATGCAAATAACTGTGACATTAGGAGTGAGCTAATACATGCCTTGCACGACTGTGGGTAGCCTGAAGAAAGAAAGATTGCTGAATTGTACAACTGGAAAAGATGAGGGAATAAGTTGAATTTGTCCTGGACCCTTAATGGTGAATCAGATTCTAACAGAGACGTTGGAGGAAGTTAAAATGTCACACCTGTAGCTAAGAATCATGAGACAGAAGGTTAATGCAAAAGGGAAATCTAGGTTTAAAACTTGGCTCTGCTATTTCTTAGCTGTGTGACCAAGGACCGATGACATCACTTCTCTGATCTCAGTCTCGTCAGGTCTGACGTGGGGATGTAATAACTCCCTAATAGGCTTTTGGTTAGAAGTGATCCAGATGAACTGTTTGGCACAGTGCCTTGCACGTAGCAGATGCTGTTCTTAAAAATAGGAACAGCATCTATAAAAGCAGTGCATTATTTTTTACTTTTATTAAAAACCCAAAGAGCAATGGGATGCTATTTCTGATTACACTGTAAAGGAAAACCTTATTGTCTCTAGGTTGGTCACCTCTGACAATGTTTGAAAATGTAATAATAGCCAAGCAACTAAAAGCTGCAGTTTCCTTCTGTTTATTCAAATGAACACCACAAAGTTGTTTCGTTTCTGCCATACTCCAGAGGTGTGAAAAACCACCACTGCGCTCCCTGTAGAAATGATTTCACTGCAAATAATTTTCTCTATATCTGGTTTCACATGACAGACAAAATCAGGAGGATGGGTAAAGTGCAAATTACTCAGAGGATGTGCAAAGTCTTGAAAACACACAGGTCCTCTGCAGGCATGCAGTCCTTTAAGATCATCTTTGCTCTACGAGGTCTTAGGTAGAAGCCATGTTTTGAAACCCAATTAAAAAAGTCTAGGAAAAACATCACTTGTTATGGAGAGCTTTCAAAGTTATCAGAAGGCTGACAACACTTTTTAAAAAATATCACACATTTTCCAGTTAATTTTCACATAATTCAATCGTTTCCTTTTGTCTTACATTTTTATACACTATAAAACCTCATTATTTTTCATTCTCGCTATCTGAGAATCTGTAATGGTTCTGTGGCTGGTTGAAGTTTACCTTTGTACTACCCAGGTAAATTAATAGGGTGGAAAGGTCCCAGGAGAATATTTAATGTACTCCAGACAAACCATTTGCAAAGCACTTTAATTTTAACAACCCCCATTTTGATGTTCTAATTGCAAATGGCCTACCTTAACTATTCATTAGAGTCTGTCCAAGCAGGTCTTTTGTTTGGCAACATTTTGTTAATAGTAGCATTAACCTGACTTGTGTATTTGAAAGCAGGAAACGAGCGTTTCCTGAAATATTCTAGAATATGCATTTTCAACCTCTGTAAAATTTTCCTCAAAATCAGTCTGAATTAATGGAAGTTTATGGTGCTCCTCTTTTCTGGGGAGCCGTACCATCTCTTGCAAGGATAATGAAATTTGTAGTTAATCATTTATCAATAAATGCAGCAACTTTGTGCGAGCCTTTAAAAATGTTATGTGCCTCAGTTTCTTCCTCTGTAACATAGTAGCGATTTAATGAGGAAGCAATTAACTTTTTCCATGCTACAGGTAATATATGCTATTTTTCTCCTTTAAAAATATAAGTGGAAATAAACGAATTAGAATCCTTTCTAACTCCTTGAGAAAAAAAAATGCCTTATCAATTCAGGGAGGAGTTGAATATTCCCTCTGTTCTTTTGTATAGAAATTTATGAACGATTCCATTATAGCTTCATCACTTTGTATTTTATTTGCATGTTTGTTTTCTTCAACAGACTTTGGCTTCTCCAGGGCCACTATATTTTCATTCTTTTAATGTTCATTAAAGGAATAGCTTTTACGAGCCTATGCTAATGTTTATAGCTTTCAAAGGACGATGGATGGTGATCAATATATATTAGTCTATTGGATGAATGAACTATGCGACAGAAAGTGTGCATGGAAGTGTGTGTGAACACAGGTACGTGTAGTATCATCCAAAGCAGGGAATGGTCCACACACTTGAGAAGGAGCATTCAGCATTTATATTATGACTTACAAAAGCTTCCATGCCTTTGGGCAAAAGCTTCCAAATAAATTGAAAATGAAATTATGTGCTGTGATAATTAGTATTTTGGGTTTTCAACATACAATATTACAAGTTCACAAAGCCACATTTTTTGGTATTATACGTCAGAGTCTGCAGTCTGCGTGGTTAATTGAGGTTAATGGGGGGAGATGGCAGATTGCCAATGCTAATGAGTTTTTCTTGACTCTTTCCAACGTGTATTTTATTTCTTTTTTGCTTTACTTTTTGTTTAACTAAGTTATGTTATTTATCCAAGAATCTGTCACATAGAAGCAGAAACTGCCAACCTGCCAGAGCGGGTTCAGCCCACGTTTCACTTTCCAAAGAATAACAAGAGTGGCGGGGGTGCTGCGACAAACGAGAGAGGCCTGGACAAAGCAGCCGAGCCCTGCTTCCTCGGGGCCCACCAGGTGCGCCGGAGTGAAGAACGAGAGAGGCCTGGACAAAGCAGCCGAGCCCTGCTTCCTCGGGGCCCACCAGGCGCCAAAGTGAAGAGCGAAATGGGAGAGGAGTCACAGGGCCTTGTAGGACTGCACTCCCAGGTGGATGCTAACCTGTTGATCCTTCCAAAATGCAACCAATAATCTAGTAACAGGAGTGCACTAATGGGGTAGCTCAGCCACGTCTTAGTGAAAGAGTGACTTAGGTGCCATTTGAGTTTCTTGTTCAGAAAATGAAAAACACAACAAACCTGATAGACCTGTCAAGTAAGTGAATCACTGAAAGAATAAAAGCTGGGATAAAATCAGAGAGCAGTAAATACTGTTTCTACAGGGGTGGCGCTGGTGTGGGGAGTTGTGGGGAGGTGGGCAGCCTTGAAGACCACCGTAGCATCTGTCGCTAGATCTTGATTATTCCATGTTTATTAAAAACATCAACATAAAGGTAAAGGCATGCCATTTATTAAGAGTTACATTGCCACTAGCTAGCTCTGTATGACTTTCAAATGTGTGCCCTTAAGCTGGTATACCGTAGTCATTTGCTAGGCTTTCCTCTTACAGGTTCCCTTGGAGAGGTGGCAGAAGCACGCTTAGGCTTTCCTCCTGTTTCAGGCGTGGGAACAGTGAGGGCCGACCTGAAGTGGAGTAACCTGGAAACTCAGGGCCGCCTCTGGCACTGGGTCAGCTGCCTGGCCATGTTCAGCTTTCTGTCTTACTCCTTCTCTTGTCATCCCAAGGTTGACTTTCCCTCCCATGCCACCCAGCAAAGAGGCCAGAAGCAGAATCATTAAGATGTTTCTTCTACATTTTCAGCAATTTAGCATCCCCTCTTTGGGGCTACCAGTTTGTAGTGGATGAGTAACATGAGACACTGATTTAAAAACCAGCAAGCCAAGTAAACATGCCACCCATGTTAAAAGAAAATATCATTGTCTTGGCTGACACTGAGAAATTCAGTACCTTCTGAACAAATGGCTGTGCATACAGACTCTGACAGTAGATTTTTAAACCATTCACAACACTGTGTCATTCCTTCTTTCTCAGTGAAAATGAGCTCAATTCTGCTGTGGTTGTAATTAGTGGATAATTAGTACTTGTACATGTCAATGCTATGTGTCATGGAACTGGCGCCTGGCTTAGTATCCATTCAACAGAATTATTTAATTTTGCTGCAGTTTTCATTCTTGTGAGTCACATTGGTACCCTGGCCCTAGAAAACCTGGAACTCATGCTAGATAGACTAAGGTTTGAAATTAGAGTAATGAGTTTCATTTTTCCCATGGAAAAGAAAATCACTAAAAGGTTCTGCATTTAAAAACCAGAGCAGCAGACAGGACAGAGGGAAAGATACATTCCACTGTCTCATCAGCCATTCTGGGCTCTGAACTTTTAATATTACGTGAACTACTATTCCTGTCCCAAGGCTGCTTGCAACTAGGGTACTTGCCTTCTGAGAATGCTGACGGTACTGGCAATGGATAAATAATTATAACTAAACTGTTGGAGGAGAAGGCAATGGCACCCCACTCCAGTACTTTTGCCTGGAAAATCCCATGGATGGAGGAGCCTGGTAGGCTGCAGTCCATGGGGTTGCGAAGAGTCGGACACGACTGAGCGACTTCACTTTCACTTTTCACTTACATGCATTGGAGAAGGAAATGGCAACCCACTCCAGTGTTCTTGCCTGGAGAATCCCAGGGATGGGGAAGCCTGGTGGGCTGCCGTCTATGGGGTCATACAGAGTCAGACACGACTGAGGTGACTTAGCAAAATGTTGGAGAAGCAGGTAGAATTATGAAGAAAGGCAACATGGGGGCACAGAGGAGTCCGCCTTGAACGCTACCTGGGAAAGCAAGGGAAGCCGTCTCAGCATGGAGTTTCTTGGTTGAAACAAGCAGTTGGTCAGCTAGACAAGGAAGAGAGGACCTTTCATGGTATTAAGATGAGACAGGGAAGGTGTAATAGCGAAGAACAAATCTGACTCCATATCACATCTGTTGCTTTTACTTAACATTGTATTCTATTGCTTTTGCTACATGTTAAGAATGTTGCCTATAGCCTGAAATATACAGGATAGTCCATTCTAAAGGCTCTGACCTTTAAAGGTATAACACTTTTCCATTCATCTAGAGATAAAAAGCTGTTGAACAGAGAGTAACATTTGTCTTGCTGAAGAATTGTAAGAACACATGACCCGACCTACATGGACAGCTGCAAGAACAAAGGATTCCTATACCAAGAAGTTTGCAACAACCAGCCACACCCCTTCTCCTACTGGTTCAAGGGATGCTTGAATTCCAGCTGGGGTAAGGGGCTTCTTTTGCACACAAGTTCACCATCTTCTGTCTGCTGCTTTCCACATAAAGCACCAACATCTCACCTCTTAATTTATGTCCTGTCACGCAGAGATCAGTGCAAGTTTGGACTTGGTAACAAAATCACACAGGAAAGAAGGACCCCAGTCCTATTCCAAAGTTATTTCAGAGCATCTTCTGGGAAACCTTGAAATTCTGTATTATTTATTGTTGGAAATGGAAAGAAAATAATACCTTTCTGCTTACAAGCACTCAATCAGTCAGCTCTGCAAGGCACTCTCTTAAATTTTATCAGATCAGATCAGTCGCTCAGTCGTGTCCTACTCTTTGCGACGCCATGAATCGCAGCACGCCAGGCCTCCCTGTCCATCACTAACTCCTGGAGTTCTCCCAGACTCACGTTCATCGAGTCAGTGATGCCATCCAGCCATCTCATCCTCTGTCGTCCCCTTCTCCTCTTGCCCCTAATCCCTCCCAGCATCAGAGTCTTTTCCAATGAGTCAACTCTTTGCATGAGGTGGCCAAAGTACTGGAGTTTCAGCTTTAGCATCATTCCTTGCAAAGAAATCCCAGGGCTGATCTCCTTCAGAATGGACTGGTTGGATCTCCTTGCAGTCCAAGGGACTCTCAAGAGTCTTCTCCAACACCACAGTTCAAAGGCATCAATTCTTCGGTGCTCAGCCTTCATCAGTCCAACTCTCACATCCATACATGACCACAGGAAAAACCATAGCCTTGACTAGATGAACCTTTGTTGGCAAAGTAATGTCTCTGCTTTTGAATATGCTATCTAGGTTGGTCATAACTTTCCTTCCAAGGAGTAAGCGTCTTTTAATTTCAAGGCTGCAGTCACCATCTGCAGTGATTTTGGAGCCCAGAAAAATAAAGTCTGACACCGTTTCCACTGTTTCCCCATTTATTTCCCATGAAGTGATGGGACCGGATGCCATGATCTTCGTTTTCTGAATGTTGAGCTTTAAGCCAAGTTTTTCACTCTCCATGGAAGCATTTTTACATGTCATGAAACAGCATGGTGGGTGACGATGGGAAAAGTCCTCTCTCCACTCCTGTCAGGCTCAGAAAAAAGGGACCAGGCCCACGGTGCAAGCAGGTACTTGAACCTAATAAAGTGACCGATAGGTAATGCTAAGAGAGAGAGTGAGAGTGAAGTAGCTCAGTTGTGTCTGACTCTTTGCAACCCCATGGACTGTAGCCTACCAGGCTCCTCCTTCCATGGAATTCTCCAGGCAAGAGTACTGGAGTGGGGTGACATTGCCTTCTCCAGGGTATCTTCCCGACCCAGGGATCGAACCCGGGTCTCCTGAATTCCAGGCAGACGCTTTAACCTCTGAGCCACCAGGGAAGCCCCTAATGCTAAGAGAATGCCAGTCAAATATCATTTAACCAGAGCTTCCTCTCCACTGCCTTTGCCTCCTCTTGGAAGCAACACTTTTGGAGAGTGAGCAACCATTTCCCAAGAATATCCTGGTTTTTAGCACTGAAAATCCCAGTTCTACATCCCAAGAAACCCCTCAGTCTTAGGCAAGTCAGGATCAATGGTCACATAGTTTTAGATCACATCTGAACACCAGGTTTCTGTGATGAACTTATTCAAACAGTAGATGTTCAAGGCCAGATGCATCTGAGGGCCTTTACTACCTGGCCTGACATCCCTTGGGTTTGCAGATGAGGAAACTAAAGCCCAGGAAGAAGCAGCATCTTGTCAGATACCACAATGCTTAGCCACGATTAGGCAACGGCTGTGTTCAGAACCACTTTCTTTCTTTTTTTTTTTTTTCTGTCTTCCTCACACAGTCACACATTTTTCTAAAATAGCTAACAACTGATACCATTTCATGAGTTATTTTCCATGTGGTTGGTAATATGCTGAGCACTTTACCTGCAACATCTCATTTAATCCTGGCAATTCTAAAATATTGCTCCTAAATTATAAATACTATTATCATCCCCATTTTGCAGGTGAAGAAGAGATGGAGTCTCAGAAAGACCAAGTGACTTATGGGAGGCGGGGTGGAAGGAGGGGATATATGTACACATTATACATATAGCTGATTTACTTTTTGTATATAAAAAACTAACACAACACAGTAAAGCAATTTTACTGCAACAACAACAAAAAAGACCAAGCAACTTGCAGAGGTTACACAGTTAGTGAGAGCTTTGAATCTTGAGCAAGTTTTCTGACTCAGGAATCCTCATTCTTAACCACAAAGACGCAGCGCTTCTTTTCTTATTCAATTTTGCTTTGCACTACTTCAAGTAAAATGACTCCATCATTTCACCAAAATACTTGAAAAAGCTTAAGAATGATTTTATTCTTTTAATTGTCTCCTGTTCTATTCCATTCACTGGAAAAGCATCTATAAGGGTTTATACTTGCTTTTCAGTTCCCAGTGGGTTCAGGGCCACATTAAATCTCATTGCAAAACTGCTTCAGAAAAGTGCAAATCCGGTATGTAGATAGTATTTTTGTCTTAAGCCATTGAGCTGCTGTATGATCAATTAAATTGTCATTGGGACCCCTCATTACCTGAAGGAGACCTACAGGGATCCATGCTTCTCTTAAGAATTCTGCCAAGACCAGACCACTAGCATTTGGATTCTGCTGGATCCTATCAGAGGGTTTCTCTTCTGAGGTTCTGTCCTCTTTTGTATCCCCTTGCCAATCTTTTGAAAGCAAAATCTTAACAAGTTCAAATAGTTAACAAATTCAACTCTATTTTCCAAAACACTGATTACTTGTCACCAGATGCCAGCTACTCAGTCAGCAATTCTTTGTTTTCTTTGAACACGTAAAGCTTGTTTCTGCTTTAAGCCTTTGTCCTCCCCCTTCCCTTGGCCAGGATCCATCTCCCTACCTGCCTCCACTCCCCCCAGACCTGAAAGGCTGATTCCTGCTTCATCACACAGGCCTCAGTTCAAACACCATCTCTCAAGAGAACACGCACGTCCGTTCTCGGACCACCACACCTAAAGTCTCCTCCTCCTTGTTTTATTTTCTTCCGCTCTTATTGTCTTATCTCATTTGCATACTTGTTTACCTATCTATTGCCTGTCTTCTTCTCTAGAATGTAAGCCTTGCAAAGGTAGGAGCTTTGACTCCACCTGATGAACTGCTACCCTTGCAGCACCTAGAAGAGTGCCTGGCACAGAGTAGACCCCCACTAAGTGACTGTTGAAGGAAAGAAGTGTTGCACGAAGGAGAGTGGGGCGCTAGAGATGGTCAGTCCCGGGTTTCAGGCGAGTCCCTGAGACAGCCGTCAAGTGTGGGTTCCCAGCTTCCCTCAAGAGCGAGACACGGTGAAGTGAAAAAAGGCTTATTCAGGGAGGAAACACACTGCACAGTGTGGCCATCTTGGAAGGCAAGAGAGGCATAAGGACATGGGGTTGTCTGCTTTTATAGGGGTGAGCAACCTCATATGCTAATGAGTAGGGCTGGTACCCCAGTTGTTAACAGCAGTGTGACAGCAGATATTTGGCTCATGGGAAGAGACAAGCCACACGCACTCGGAGGATCAGAAAAGACTGTTTATTTCAAACTGGTGCTGGCCCAGCAGAGTCACCTCCAAAGGCTGAGCACCCGACTCAGGTTTTGCTGCTCTTATATACACACAAGCTATTGGGCAGGGCAGAACTTTCATGCAAAGGATGTGTTTCTTAAGGGGAGCCAATCAAGGATGAGAACACGCAATGTGCCTTCTGTTCTCAACCAGGTCCGCACTTTAAACTCCCTTCTTTGGGCGCCATCTCTGGTGGTTGGCTGATGCAATAAGCAAGCTGGGTTACAGAAGCAAAAATGCCAAACTGAGCATTACGTGGAGGATTTGTTGAATTTTCCTTGTCACAGCTATTTTGGGGAAGTAGTGAGAATTGCTAGGAATTGGGACACTGTCCACTCCTTTGACATTTATAGCTGGCCTTGGGACTATCATGATGCCTGTGGGGTGCCACTTAGCATGCTAATGTGCATACACTAGGCTCAAGGTCTAGTGGAAGTCAGCTCATCCGCCATCTTGGACCTGGTTGGTTCAGATCGGTTTATATCACATCCTCAAATTGTGTCATTCTTTTAAATGCTGTGCCCTGCCCCTTCTTGTCTCAGAAGAAATGCCTCTATGCAAAATACTTATATACATTGCCAAAGCCCTTTTGCCCTTACATTTAAATATTCTGCAAGCTTTTTGTTCTACTTTTATTTTCACAGTGAATGTTTTCAGTATGGGTGTTGACTCTATGAGTACGTTTCTGGATGTTCTCCATCCAAGAACCAGCCTGAAGGACAGTGGACAGGAGTCAAGAAAGATCTAGGTTTGGTTCTAAGCTTCCCCACTTCCCAGCTAAATGATCTTGAGCAAATAACTCAAATTTGCTTCTCTCAGCTTTGGTTTCCTTCCTGACTCATAAAATGGGAATGTTCATCTCTACTTCATGGGACCACTGTGACTATAAAATGAGATGAGGTTTATAAATTACCTGAACTGCAAACAAGGAAGGACTTGATATATCCCTGACATAGTTATTAAGTATATCTAACTTTTATAAGGCAAAAAGACATGACACTGAAAGATGGACTCCCCATGTTGGTAGGTGTCCAATATACTACTGGAGAATAGTAGAGCAACAGCTCCAGAAGGAATGAAGAGGCTGAGCCAAAGTGGAAACAATGCCCAGTTGTGGATGTGTCTGGTGGTGAAAGTAAGGTCAGATGCTGTAAAGAACAATATTGCATAGGAACCTGGAATGTTAGGTAAATGAATCAAGGCAAATTGGAAGTGGTCAAACAGGAGAGGGCAAGAGTGAACATCGACATTTTAGAAATCAGTGAGCTAAAATGGGCCAGAATGGGTGAATTTAACTCAGATGACCATTATATCTATTACTGTGGGCAAGAATTCCTTAGATGGAGTAACTCTCATAGTCAAGAAAAGACTCTGAAATGCAGTACTTGGGTGCAATCTCAAAAATGACAGAATGATCTCTGTTCATTTCCAAGATAAACCATTCAATATCACGGTAATCCAAGACTATGCCCCGACCAGTAACGCTGAAAAAGCTGAAGTTGAACAGTTCTATGAAGACCTAAAAGACCTTCTAGAATGAACACCCAAAAAAGATGTCATTTTCATTATAAGGGATTGGAATGCAGAAGTAGGAAGTCAAGAGATACCTGGAGTATCAGGAAAATTTGGCATTGGAGTACAAAGTGAAGCAGGGCAAACGCTAAAAGAGTTTTGCCAAGAGAACACACTGATCATAGCAAACACACTTTTCCAACAACGTAAGAGATGACTCTAAACCTGGATATCATGAGAAGGTCAGTACTGAAATCAGGCTGATTATATTCTTTGCAGCCAAAGATAGACAAGCTCTATACAGTCAGCAAAAACAAGACCAGGAGATGACTGTGGTTCAGATAATGAACTCTTTCTTGCAAAATCCAGACTTAAATTGAAGAAAGTAGGGAAAACCACTAGGCCATTCAGGAATGACCTAAATCAAACTTTTTACATTACACAGTGGAAGTGAGAAATAGATTCAAGGGAATGGATCTGATAGACAGAGTGCCTGAAGAACTATGGATGTAGGTTCATGACATTGTACAGGAGGCAGTGATCAAGACCATCCCCAAGAAAAGGAAATGCAACAAGGCAAAATGGTTGTCTGACGAGACCTGACAAACAGCTGAGAAAAGAAGACAAGCAAAAGGAAAAGGAGAAAAGGAAAAATACATCTATTTGAATGTAGAGTTCCAAAGAATAGCAAGGAGAAATAAGAAAGCCTTCTTCAGTGATGAATGAAAAAGAAATAGAGGAAAACAATAGAGTGGGAAAGACTAGAGATCTCTTCAAGAAAATTAGAGATACCAAGGGAACATTTCATGCAAAGATGGGCTCAATAAAGGACAGAAATGGCATGGACCTAACAGAAGCAGAAGATATTAAGAAGAGATGGCAAGAATATACAGAAGATCTATACAAAAAAAGATTTTCATGACCCTGATAACCATGATGGTGTGATCACTCACTTAGAGCCAGACATCCTGGAGTGCAAAGTCAAGTGGCCCTTAGAGAGCATCACTACGAACAAAGATAGTGGAGGTGATGGAATTCCAGTTGAGCTATTTCAAATCCTAAAAGATGATGCTGTAAAAGTGAGGCAGCAAGTCTGAAGAACTCAGCAGTGGCCACAGGACTGGAAAAAGTCAGTTTTCATTCCAATCCCAAAGAAGGGCAATGTCAAAGAATGTTCAAACTACCACACAATTGTACACATTTTACATGCTAGCAAAGTAATGCTCAAAATTCTCCAAGCTAGGCTTTAACAGTACATGAACCAAGAACTTACAGGTGTTCAAGCTGGATTTAGAAAAGGCAGAGGAACCAGAGATCAAATTGCCAAAATCCACTGGATCAGAAAAAATGAGAGAATTCCAGAAAAACATCTACTTCTGCTTCATTAACTTTGCTAAAACTTTTGACTGTGTGGATCACAACAAACTGTGGAAAATTCTTAAAAAGATGGGAATACCAGACCACCTTACCTACCTCCTGAGAAACCTGTATGCAGGATAAGAAGCAACAGTTAGAACTGGATATCGAATAATGGACTGGTTCCAAATTGGGAAAGGAGTACGTCAAGGCTATATATTGTCACTCTGCTTATTTATCTTATATGCAGAATACATCATGCAAAATGCTGGCCTGGATGTAGCACAAGCTGGAATCAAGACTGCCAGGAGAAATATCAATAACCTCAGATATGCAGATGACACCACCCTTATGGTAAAAAGCAAAGAGGAACTAAATAGCATCTTGATGAAGGTGAAAGAGGAGGGTGAAAAGCTGGCTTAAAACTCAGTCTTCAAAAAACGAAGATCATGGCATCTGGTCCCATCACTTCATGGCAAACAGATGGAGAAACAAAGGAAACAGTGCCAGACTTTATTTTCTTGGGCTCCAAAATCATTGCAGATGGCAACTGCAGCCATGAAATAAAAAGACCCATGCTCCTTGGAAGAAAAGCTATGACCAACCTAGACAGCATATTAAAAAGCAGAGATATTACTTTGCCGACAAAGGTCCGTCTAGTCAAATCTATGGTTTTTCCAGTAGTCATGTATTTGGATGTGAGAGTTGGACTATAAAGAAAGCTGAGTGCTGAAAAATTGATGCTTTTGAACTGTGGTGTTGGAGGAAGCTCTTGAGAGTCCCTTGGACTGCAAGGAGATCCAACCAGTCAATCTTAAGGGAAATCAACCCTGAATAATTGTTGGAAGAACTAATGCTGAAGCTGAAACTCCAGTATTTTGACCATCTGATTTGAACAGGTGACTCATTGGAAAAGTCCCTGATGTTGGGAAAGATTGAGGGCAGAAGGAGAAGAAGGTGTCAGAGAATGAGATGGCTGAATGGGCTCACCAATGCAATGGACATGAACTTGGGCAAACTTTGGGAGATGGTGAGGGTACAGAGAGGCCTGGTGTGTTGCAGTCCATGGGGTCACAAACAGTCAGACACCACTGAGTTGAACCACAGACTTTTACCTCACTGTCTACATGGAACAAGTCAATGATGAATTTGGAAACAGAGTTTGGAATATATGGAAGTTCAGGAAAGCCTTAGAATTTTTTTTCAAAAACCCTGGAACGTTGAGTAACAATTGTCAATAAAGGTCTATTAGAAGTTTGGTTCCATAGCAATGTCTGGAGGTCAGCACTCTGCTGGCAGAAAATTCTAGGGAGGATGTAACTTCTACCAGGAGACCAAAGAGGTTAGTGTGAAGGTTAAGCGACCTAATCTCATATTGGAGTCAATATACTGATATTAATCTCCAGCAAATGAGATCATCAAAACAGTTCTCTGGTCCTCTGGGCTAGCACTTCTTATTTTTATATCCCTTTTGCTCAGTTGTAATCTCTTTGTTGGGGGTGGTAGGTGAGTTGCAGGGGGCTGTGCCATGTGACTTGCAGGATGTTAGTTCCCTGACCAGGAACTGAACCTGAGGTCTGGGAGTGAAAGTGCCAAGTAGTCACCAGTGGGTCACCAGGAAAGTCTTTCAGCTGTAATCTTCTACCTGAGTAAATGGTACCTATCTGTGACCTGAAAATAGGCCAAAGTTTTAAATTCTCTTATTTTTGACCCTGGCCCTGTTGTTTGCTAAGTGGCCTTTAGTAAGAGAGACTGCAGTGGAGGATAGTGGAGAAAACTCTGGAGCCCAGAGAACAAGGCTAAACCTCAGTTTCTCCCCTTAGATGTTCTTTGATCTTATGTAAGTCACATAGCCACTCTGACTCAGTGTCTGCATTCTTACAGGGGTAATAACAACTTCCAGCCACGTAGCTCATTCATTTGTCATCTACGGCCACCACATCCTCGCAGCCTATTAAGTACAAAGTCTCAACCTCACCTGATGTCCAGCGCCTTTGGTGATCCACTCCCAGCCTTTCTTTCCAGCCCTAAATCTCCTCTGCAGTGTCTAGACATAGGCTTTAATAAATACCAGTTGAGAGAATGAATGAAAATGAGAGGCTTCGAGTAAGACAACTTTACAAGAGTTATTTCAAATAAAAAGTACTACTTTAACAAAATTAGGACAGTGATTAAAGTCTCTTGTTTTTCAGACTTCAATATAGAGATGTGACTAAAAAAGATATATAATCATAGACTCTCCAGCCATTCTGTAATTAAACAGTCATGCTTTGACCAAGATTCACTTCTGCTTAAACTTACCTATTTCAAAACTCAGTTTGACTTTCATCTCATGTATTGAGTCAACAAGAATGTACTGAATGCTTTCAGGCTATGCATCAAGGATCTTCAACTCCTTCGGGAAGTTTCCAGGTATGACCATCTGGGTCCAATGTCTGCCACTCCTTGTGCCTGAGTGGGTGGGAAGGGGCTTTGTGGCAATGATGCCAACTACAGCCAAATCTGGGCTAAGATGACCAGCATCAAACAGAGTGGATGCCAGTCCAAGCCCCACTGGTTACCTCCCACGTGCCACTGGACAGCCTCTCTTTCCTCACCTGTTAGGTAGGGAACAATACCGACATTGTATGTCTTACTGTAAATATAAATTATAATCATACATATAAAAGCAAGAAGGATGAGGGTTGGAGCACAGCAGGGAATGAGTCCATGTGAATACCTCGCCCTTGGTTGCATCAAAATTAAACGGCTCCCATTTGTGGTGGAGGCTTTATCTTGGTGAAATGCATCATATTGCAGCAAAGGTAACAACCATTATCACAGGCCAGGACAGATAGCTGTGGCTCAGCGCTTTGCAGGCACTCCCTGTTTCTTTTCTCTGGCCTTTGTAACCCCTACCTATATGCTCATCGCCCCCTCTCCTGTTATTATATCCTAGAAGGGATGTCACAAAAGGCTGCTCCTTTAAAGACTTGTTAAATGGTCTCAGGATGAAAACTGAAAAGGCCTGGGCATTCAGGCAGCAGCATCCTCTTTATAGCCTTCCCACCCGTGAATGTCAGAGGCTGGAGGCCTCACCCCAAATCAACCCATCGACCTAAAAGGGGAGACCATTTGTTTTTCTCCTGCAAAAACTTTTAACAAGGAATAATATGAGCGAAATCAATCTTGGGTTTAACTCCTCTAGGAATGATTCTTAGCAGAGAATACAATCAAATGAAATTTAAGTTCAATTTGACCCAAGTTCTCATAAGATAAACACATCCCAAATGGAGGGTGATGGGAACCTCATTACTTAGAATTGGACAAATAACCTAAGGCAGTATGATTATAACCTGGCAGCAATAATGGTTTGCTCAGCAAACTGCCTGAACCTCTACTGGGAACATTTAACACCACTTGTGTTTTGAAATCACAGGCTACATCTACAGGCAATGAAGACTGTTATCTCTCCGATTCATTGCAGTTGCACAAACACCCAGTTAATTCAGCTATAACACATCTGCCCAGAGAAATGTTTACTTTTGGAGCCTCCAGGGTGTGCTTTAAATTTTTCCTAATTGCTATCCATTGAGTTCTAAGTTTAAATGCTGTTGTGATGGACTTAGGTCCTATTTCCATCCTGAGAAGTTCACAGCTATCAAAGATAAAGTGCAGATTCTCAAATGACCTTAGCTGTGTTCTTAGGAACTGTTTTCTTCCTGCAGTGGAGGGAGTGGCATTCTCCTTGAATCTAAAAAGATGAGTTTTTCTTGCTGCTCATTTGGCTTCTCAGTAGAGCAACTGGATGATAAATATTTCTCAAGGATCACAAAGAGAGTAACACTCATGTTTTTGGCTAGAGAATTAGATTTCTCAACCACTCAAGCCATAGGAAGTGAATTCTCAGGATACCTCTTCAAACTGTGAGGGTAGCAAGCATTAAAATTAAAGCATTAAAATAATAAGGAAATTGAGTCAGAGGAAGATCAGTTTTAGAGGAGGAACAAGGAATAAAATCTAGCAGATCTCATTCTCCAAGGGGGTACTAATTATGAAAACATCTTAATGAACATAACTTATTTATCCTGCTCCTTCCAACCCCCTAATTATATATATTTTTTCCTGGATAATTTTTTGCCTTTCAGAAGCATGATGAAAGAACACAATTCAGAATATGAGGCAGGTTGGGGAGGAACATACTGACACCAGGTTCCCAGTGCTTCTGCACTCAGGTCCACACCTCTGTGTGCCAGGGCACACGCCCAGAAACCCCTTCCTTTCTCTCCTTGCCCTGGACCTCAGGAGCTCTCAGTCCTTGGAAGTGCCAACATCACAGTACTTTGCCCTCTACATCTCCAATTCCTCATCGCCTCCCACATCACATCCAGCACCTTCTCCAGATCACAGTAATTGTCCCTCTTGGTAAACGAGGAAGAGGCCAGGAAAAGTCAAGAAGGGCTCCTCCCTCACCTGAGTTTACACCAGTCTTCAGATGTGGGACCATTTCCATTCTATACTCCAAAGACTTTTTTTTTCAATTGCAGGACTAGAGTCTAGACTAGTCCAGTGGAAAAGTAATACCTAATGAGCACACTCTAGCAAAGACAATAAGATAACGAAATAAGATAACAGACCAATACATAAAGAAGTAACATAGCACCAAAGGCAATGGCACCCCACTCCAGTACTCTTGCCTGGAAAATCCCATGGACAGAGGAGCCTGGTAGGCTGCAGTCCATGGGGTCGCTAAGAGTCAGATACGACTGAGCGACTTCACTTTCACTTTTCACTTTCATGCATTGGAGAAGGAAATGGCAACCCACTCCAGTGTTCTTGCCTGGAGAATCCCAGGGACGGCGGGGCCTGGCGGGCTGCCGTCTATGGGGTCTCACAGAGTCGGACAGGACTGAAGTGACTTAGCAGCAGCAGGCACCAAAATACCAACCAAAATGCAAATTCTTGGAGAAGAGAAATTATATCTCATCCTTTTTTTTTTTTTTGCATCTGGATACCTACCAGTTAGGCCTTTCCAGATGGCTCAGTACCCATGCAGGAGACTAGGGTTTGATCCCTAGATCAGGGAGATCTCCTGGAGGAGGAAATGGCAATCCACTCCAGTATTCTTAACCTGGAAAATCCTATGAATAAAGGAGCCTGGCGGACTAGAGTGCATGGGGTTGCAAAGAGTCAGCCACAACTAAGAGACTAAGCATGACCTACCAGTTAACCTCCTGCTGGAAGTCTCCCTAACCGCTGCTTCTCTCCCAGGATGTCTTATACAGTCTTTTTTGCACTCACATAGTATCCTATGTGAATGTCTACCATGGCACTTATCACCACACAATAGGTATTCATTACTGTTTGTTGAATTGAACATAATTGGATATTTAACAGTAAAAATTAAAATTAAACTGACACTTGGAAAAAGTTTGAGAGTTGATGACTTCTTTGCCAAGTATTGGTATGAGCTATTCATGTGAAATGGAGGAAATAATCTAATTTCAATTTAATTCCCCTTTTAAATCACTTTAGAATAGTAGCCTGACCTTCTGATCCCAAGGCCTGAAGTAAAGTAGCCTAAAACCAAAGCAAATCAAACTAATGAACGGTTTTTAATAATAACCCCAAGCACAATAAGAATTACTAACTCCCTGAGTTGGAAAAAGCTTTAGAGTTCATTTCAAAATCAGTATATGAACATGTTTTGCAATATTCCTACTGGATGGTCAACCAACCTCCACCTGGATTCTCCTCACAGTGTCACGTCAGTCCTCCTCACAGGTCACCCTACACCTCTGAATCCAAAAAGGGGTCACAAGCTCCTACTTGTAGTGATAAAAATGAATCCCTATAATGCTCATGTCAGCCCTCCGGTGAAACACAGGCAAATCTTCTCCTGTTCTGTATGCATCCTCATTTGCTCAGTCATGCCCAACTATTTTGTGACCCCATGGACTACAGCCCGCCAGGCTCCTCTGCCCATGAGATTCTCCAGGCAAGAGTACTAGAGTAGATTGCTATTTCCTCCTCCAGAAGATCTTCCCAACCCAGAGACAGAACCCACATCTCCTGAGTCTCCTGCATTGGCAAGTGGGTTCTTTACCACTGAGCCACCTGGGAAGTCCTCTCCTATTCTACATGGTACTTATTTGAATACTTCATGATAAACATTGCATTTCTCCTTTTTTTTCTTTTTAAGCATAATCATTATGTCCCAGTTCCTCCCTCAGATTTTCAGATCGTGTTCCATCATGGTTACCCTCCTCAAAACAAGCTACCCAATCTGTATCTCTGGTTTGACCTCAAAGACGCCATGGCTGCCGGAGACATTCCACCATAAATCAGGACCATTTGAAACAGAGGGCACAGTCTTCAGCAGTAGGTACTTGAAGGTTTCCAGTGTTTGGAAACATTGCAAAACCCATTTCTGCTCGAAAGATGCTTCTGTTAGATTTTCCTGCCCATCCAGCAACAGGCAGCCTGCAGACCACATGGATGGACAGCCTGACTCTGAAAGGGTGTTTCACAATGGGATAATGCTGCCAGGGAGCAGGTCACGTGAGCATGACTAGATGGGTGGAGAGTCCAAGGAGGAGAGGGTGCTTGCTGTATATTTTGTTCTTCTTGCTTAGCATGTAGCCCTGCCAAAGGCCTCATTCATTAATTCATTTATTCCAGAAATTATCTAATACTTAGATATTAACTAAATATTTAAAATTATGTAATAAAGCCTCTATTATTCCCTAAGAAGTTTTTATGAAAAAGTTAAAGTGTTAGCTGCTCAGTTGTGTCCAACTCTTTGCCACCCCATGGACTGTAGACCACCAGGCTCCTCTGTCCATGGAATTCACCAGGCCAGAAACCTGTAGTAAGTTGCCATTTCCTGCTCCAGGGGATCTTCCTGACCCAGGGATCAAACCCAGGTCTCCTGCATTGCAGACAGATTATTTTACCATCTGAGCCACCAGGGAAGCCAAGCATTTTTTTTATAAATTTATTTATTCATTTATTTATGGCAGTGCTGGATCTTCATCGCTGCATGGGGTTTTCTCTAGTTGCAGCGAGCAGCCTTCTCATTGCAGTGGCTTCTTTTGTTGCAGAGCACGGGCTCTAGAGCGTGCAGGCTCAGCAGCTGCAGCTCCCAAGCTCCAGAGGGCAGGCCCCGTTAGTTATGCATGAGTTTAGTTGCCCCGCGGCAGGTGGGGTCTTCCCAGATGAGGGATGGAACCCAGGTCTCCTGCCCTGGCAGGAGGATTCTTTACCATGGTGCCACCAGGGAAGCCCTGCTGCCTGGACATTTTACTCACATATAAAAAGAATAGAACAAAGAGCAAAACACATACAATCCCTGCCCTCACAGTCCAGTAGGAAAGATGCCCATTAGACAAAAAACCCACAGATACAGGGCGGGATGCTGTAGTAAGTCCTTTGAAGGAAAATCAATGGGTGCAATGAAATGGACAAAAAAGGGACCAAATTTAGACTGGAGGGCACAGCAAAGGCCTGTTTGAACAGGGGAGCTCAAAGGCGAGTCCTGGAGAATGGACACAATTTAATCAGCCTGAGAAGGGGAGAAACTTTCTGGGCAGTAACCGGCATATAGTACCAACCTGAGATGGAACAAGAACTTGGTGAATGAGTGAAAATGGCATTGAAACATGTAAAATATCATGTATGAAATGAGTTGCCAGTCCAGGTTCGATGCACGATACTGGATGCTTGGGGCTGGTGCACTGGGACGACCCAGAGGGATGGAATGGGGAGGGAGGAGGGAGGAGGGTTCAGGATGGGGAACACATGTATACCTGTGGCGGATTCATTTTGATATTTGGCAAAACTAATACAGTTATGTAAAGTTTAAAAAAAAAAAAATGCCCCAGATGGTACTTCAAAAAAAAAAAAAGAAAATGAATATTTAAAAATTGAAGTTCTTATTGCAACTTTAAGAGTAATAGAAATAAAAGTCATAAAATTCAAAACCAAAAAAAAAACCAAAAAAAAAAAACAAAACAAAACAAAAAAAACAAAACAAAAAAAAGAAAATGGAGAGGAGGCCCATGCAGCTGCAGAAACTTGAGCCAAGGAGTAACGGGGCGGGCTGGGGCTGGGGGAGCAGGCAGGGGCGACGTATGCTGTATTTAGGCTCTTTTCAAATTCATTTTCACAGCGATGGAAAGCTACTTACGGGCTCTGATGGAGGGGGTGACATGATTGATTACTAGCTCGGGAACCAGAGGCTTCCGGAGCCTTCCTCATGTCCGATGAGTAAGCTCTGGCTAGACACAGAGTGGTTTTGTGTCCAGACAATTTGTCTACCCTAACCTGTCTCGCTTCCCCGCCACAGGTATGACCCATTTATAAAATGCTTTTTTCTCTTTTGAAATTCAAGCCATCTCTTCTGCAGATGTGATCACAGTGTAAATAATCTAGCACCCACTCTGCTACAATGGAATTCAGGAAACCGTGTCATGAAACACGGGTTGGTCCCAATTCCCAGGCACTTGGGGCACGCTGCCTCAAAAAGACACCTGATATGCCAACACAGCTCATCCCCAAATGATGCAGCTCAGACCATTAACAAAGCACTTCCTCTCAGAGGGAACTCGAATATCCTCTGAAAGCATGCGATTTGCTGTGTTTCATTAATAAAGGAACATGTGATGCGGTTGCAGATCTGTATCTAGAAAAGGCTGCGCTGTGGTTTTGTAGAGTTGGCCAAGGAGCGGCACTGGTTTTAGTGCCGATCAGGATCAGCTCAGGTGAAATTTGTGAAACAGGAAGTCTGCTTTTAAGGAACACTCCAGAATGGAAAGCAGCTATTTCAACCCAAAGGAATGAGACACTCCTATCACAAACATGTTCACTGAAGATAAACGAGAGGTTGCCCATGATTTAAAAGCATGTCTAGAAAGCAGATGCTAAGTCATCAAGAATGAAAGCCATCTCGGGGGGCAGCACCAAGAAGGAGAGTTAGAATATTAATAAAAATAAGGACACAACTTCTATTTTCTCCTTTTAGTCAGAGATCACCACTGTGGAATCTATATGAGAAGAAATATTATGCCTTTTGACAACAGAGAAAATATACACAGAGCAGCTAAAAGGCTCCTCTGGAGTCACATGGGCTTCCCAGGTGGTGCTAGTGGTAAAGAACCCGCCTGCAACACAGGAGACATACGAGACATAGGTTCCATCCTTGGGTCAGGAAGATTCCCTGGAGGAGGAAACACCAATGCACTCCAGTATTCTTGCCTGGAGAATCCCATGGACAGAGGAGCCTGGAGGGCTACAGTCCAAGGGTTGCAGAGAGTCAGAGCATCTTAGCACACTGCAGCCACATGGCCCGTTGTTGAGGAGACTAGGTTTTGACTTCTGGTTCCTTTCCTGCTTACAGCCCATGCTGCCTGTTTGGAGAGACAGTCGTACTAGCTAGCTGCTTTGGGATTCACTTACATGTTCTCATGTAATCTCCACCATCATACTGCAAAGTTGGCATGCTTGTTCCCACTTGATGGATCAGGAACAGCGTAAAATGCTTTGCCTAGGGCCTGTAGCCAGTGAGTGCTGGGGCTGGTACTGGAAGCCAGGGTTGCCTGTCCGCAAAGCATATGCTCTTAAGCTGTCCTATCGCCACACAGCTTCCAGATAAAAAGGCTAGCCAATTTTTGCTAACCCAGATAGGAAGACTGAGCCATTTACTCACATGGGCCGTAACAGAGACAGGCCAAGGATTAAGGAACTGGTAACTGACATGTCCAAAGTGGGGATTCTGTGTAGGAAAGACCAGGTCTGTAGGACAGACAAGAGAAGGGATATGATAAAAATCTGTATATTGACAAAGCCAAGGACATAAGGAACACGGGTTTGCCCATGAAATTCAGAAGGGGATTGTTGGCAGAGCGTGAATTGTTTCATTTAATTAGCACAATTGTTCAGCTTAGATTTTGTGATCACTGCTTTAGAGGCTCAGGAACATTGACTGACTATGTAAGATCACAAAGCTAGAAACCTCTGGAGCTAAGATCTGTTGGTCTGAAACCAAGCTCAAGCTCTAAAGGGTAAAGGAATTAGTTTATAGAAAGTGAGAGAAAGGATTACTTGAGATGGCAAGAGTCAACTTCAATCCTTTATCTTAGGCCATAGAATAGTGTGAAACCGTCAAAAAACTGAAAAAAGATCCAGCTGAATCACTGTTGAAGGCACTATAAAAGGTGTCTCAGAAAGCCAGGGATGTTCTACAGGACCCCCTGCCATCCTGTGAATTAAAACCACTGAAGACAGCCGTGTCCTCACTAGGCAGCCCTTGGCACTGTCCTAGTACCCTACTTGCCTTCTGAGCTCTGTACTTTAGCCCAGTCAAGGGACTCCTTCCCCAGCGGGGGACCTTTTCATTCAGCTTGGACCCAACCCACTCCTAGAGCAGACCCAATGCCAGAGCAGCAGTGTGGACTTTTAGAAGATGCTTATGTCGTCTAGTCCAACTCTCATGCTTTGCAGATAAGAGATTGAAGAAACTCAGATCTGTTTACTAAGCAACTTACTTGATGTCAGGCACATACTAGGAGCTTGACACACATTTATTCTAAACCCCACAATGATCTGAGAAGAAGGTATTGCTTCCTTCATTTTACAGATCAATGGAGAGATACAGGAACGTGAGATAACTTGATCAAGGCCGTGCAGCTTACAGGCAGTAGAGTTCAGATTCCAACTTACATTGTGAGAACCAGAAGACCATGTTATCTCTCCCTCTCTCCTGCAATCTCTTTTTCTGCCCTGGATGCCCCCCCGACCAGTGCATGAGGCCAGAGTATTTCAGAACCACTTGGATCACCACAGATTCCCAGGGTTGCTCCAATAGACAGAATTAACTTCTTGTAGGCAAGGATCTTCCTGGATCTTCCCTGGTGGCTCAGATGGTAAAGAATCTGCCTGCAATGCAGGAGATCCGGGTTCAGTCCTTGGGTCGGGCAGATCCCCTGGAGGAGGGCATGGCAACCCACTCCAAAAGTCTAGCCTGGAGAATCCCATGGACAGAAGAGCCTGGCAGGCTATAGTCCATGGGGTTGCAGAGAGTCAGACACAATTGAGCGACTAACACTTTTTTCAGGCAAGGATCACACCTTCCTCTTTGAGCTTTCCACTTTCTGCACTGAGTTCCTGGAAGGAACTCAGGATGTGCATTTGTAAAAGGCATCCTTCCTGGTTGGCAGGATGGAGATCGATCAGCAGAGGTCACATGGAGCCAACCTCAATCCTGGGACACGTGATTAAGGAAAGATTTACTGAGCAACTTTCTGTAAGAATCCTAGTGAGTTCTGACAACTCTGTTGTCCCACCACCCAGTCCTGAAGACACACTGTGCTCCCCAAATGGAGGAGACAAAAAAACAAAACAGCCAGCCGGCAGCCAGTGCGGGCCTCCTGCTTCTCTGATGGTCTGTTCAGCAGGGAGCCTGAGGCGGCCTCCCCGCCCTCCGCCTGTCCCCGAGACAGGTTGCATTTGCACAAGGAAAGCACACACATCACGAGCTGCTCTTGAAAGAGCCTTGGAGGTGAAAGTCGCTCATGATCCACTTTTATATGCGAGTCTGACATTTGGGCAGCAAACAGACATCAGTTTGAGCCAATGACATTTCTATGGGAAAGGCGCCCGCTCCACAAAGGAGTGGGTGAAAGAGGCAGTTAACCCTGTGGTGGCCTTTTTGTTCCTCTTTCATGATGGGGAACACTAGGACCCCCGAGAGGAGGGCTGGGAGAAAGGGGGCTGCCACCCGTCGCCAGGAATGACATCACCAGCGCAGCAGGCGCCAGCACTCTTTGGGCAGCTTGAGTGCACGTCATCAGTCAGCACGGGCTCCTCCGCAGCCCCGTTCACCAAGGGCTCAGCCGTCAGTGCTCAGCTTCAGGATTCCAAGGGATCTGCCAAACGCCCGGCCTGCATCCTGAGGGGACTTGGCCAGCATTCAAAGTTACCTCAGAGGGGAGGGATGAGAGTGGTGTGGGATGATCTCTAAGTTTTGTGGGTTTTTTTTTTTTTTTTTTTGGTCTCTGTTCTGTTTTTTTACAAGCCTGTAGGGGTTAAGGAGTCAAGGGGAAAGGGTATAAGAGGCTGAAAAGAAGGAGAAAAACTTACCTCATCCTCTGTAATGGGAACAGGAAAAAGTGTAATAGTAAAGAACAAATCTGACTCCATATTAGATTTATTCCTTTTCCTTTAACCATTGTGCTTTGTTGCCTGTGCTTAGTCATGTTGACTCTGCACTTTTTGTACAAGAATGTTGCCTATAGACTACGTAGGATAGCCTGTTCCCAAGGCTCTTGATGAAAGTGAAAGTGGAGAGTAAATAAATTGGCTTAAAGCTCAACATTCAGAAAACAAAGATCATGGCATCCGGTCCCATCACTTCATGGGAAATAGACGGTGAAACAGTGGAAACAGTGTCAGACTTTATTTTTTGGGGCTCCAAAATCACTGCAGATGGTGACTGCAGCCATGAATTAAAAGACGCTTACTCTTTGGAAGGAAAGTTATGACCAACCTAGGTAGCATATTCAAAAGCAGAGACATTACTTTGCCAACAAAGGTCCATCTAGTTAAGGCTATGGTTTTTCCTGTGGTCATGTATGGATGTGAGAGTTGGACTGTGAAGAAGACTGAGAGCTGAAGAATTGATGCTTTTGAGCTGTGGTGTTGGAGAAGACTCTTGAGAGTCCCTTGGACTGCAAGGAGATCCAACCAGTCCATTCTGAAGGAGATCGGCCCTGGGATTTCTTTGGAGGGAATGATGCTGAAGCTGAAACTCCAGTACTTTGGCCACCTCATGGGAAGAGTTGACTCATTGGAAAAGACTCTGATGCTGGGAGGGATTGGGGGCAGGAGGAGAAGGGGACGACAGAGGATGAGATGGCTGGATGGTATCACTGACTCGATGGACGTGAGTCTGAGTTTGTGATGGATAGGGAGGCCTGGCGTGCTGTGATTCATGGGGTCGCAAAGAGTCGGACACAACTAAGCGACTGAACTGAACTGAAGGCTCTGACCTTTAAGAATATAACACTTTTCCACTGGAGCAGGGGTGGGCATGAGCCACCCTTTGCAGGTTTCTTTGCAGGACCATGCAACAAACTATTCTCTGCCTCTAACATTCACATTTTGGTTTGCTTGGCTTCACTGTGCATCAGGCACACAAATTTGGATTCAGTAACTCAGTAAAAAGAGGTCCCATGAAATACTTCCTTTTAACATAACTGCTGAAGTCCACTTCACAGTTGTATTTTATTTTGTTAATTTTAATTGCTGGAAAATTCCTTTAGGAATTAACTGTCAATGGATGAAGATTAATATATATGAAATAGATAGCAAGGTCCTACTGTATAGCACAGGGAACTATATTCAGTATCTTGTAATGACCTATAATGGGAAAAATCTGAAAAATAATGTGTGCGTGTGTGTGTGTACTTGTATAATTGAATTTGCTATACACTAGAAACTCACACAACACTGTAAATAAACTATACTTCCCTGTCGGCTCAGACAGTAAAGGATCTGCCTGCAACGCAGGAGACCTGGGGTTGGGAAGATCCCCTGGAGAAGGGAATGACAAGCCACTCCAGTATTCTTGCCTGGAGAATTCCATGGACAGAGGAGCCTTGCGGGCTACTGTCCATGGGGTCGCAAAGAGTCAGACACGACTGAGCGAGGAACACACATGTTCCAATTAAAACAGTAATAGAAAAAGAACCAACTGCCAGTGGTGCAGCAGTCAGATGAGAGGCTCCCCGTCCATTTGGAATCGCAGGTGTTAGTGTTCCCAGGGGAGTCTCAGGCGTCACCCTCCTGTTTCCGGGTGAGTAGCACACTCAGGTGCAGAGAGGCCTGGCTCAGTCCTCATCCACTGCTGCCGCTACTTAGTGCTCCCCAGAGCTGGCTCCTCTTCCTTCTGGGCACAGCTGGACTAGGCTGCCTGCGCCCCTGGCAGCTGGGCATGGCTAGTCAGCAGAGTGTGAGGACATGGGCTGTAAGTCCCTTTGAGACTGGCCCGAGAATAACTTTCTGTGCCCTGGTGTCATGCTTTTCCCCCTCTGCTGGCTCACTGCACTCAACATTAAGGCTGGACAGTAAGTTCCTACCTTTCCCCTTCTCCTTTCAGAATAAGTTACACAAGCAACCTGTCCCTGAAGGATATATTTTCAATACCCCTCAAATTCCTCCTTAACTACAGATGAAAGATAAAATCTGGCTAGGCAAACTATTATATATAGGATGGATAACCAAAAAGGTCCCAGAGTATATAGCACAGGGAATGATATTCAACGTGTGCGAAGTCACTTCAGTCATGCCTGTTTGTGACCCTAGGGACTGTAGCCCACCAGGCTCCTCTGTCCATGGGATTCTCCAGGCAAGAACACTGGAGTGGGTTGCCATGCCCTCCTCTGTGGGATCTTTCTGACATAGGGACTGAACTGATGTTTCTTATGTCTCCTGCATTGGCAGGTGCATTCTTTACCACTAGGATGGATAACCAACAAGGCCCTGCTGTATAGCACAGGGAACTATATTCAATATCCTGTGATAAATCACAATGGAAAAGAATATGAAAAAGGATATATACACGTGTAACTGAATCACTCTGCTGTACAGTGGCAATTAAGACAACACTGTATATCAACTATACTTCAATAAAATTAAAAAAAATAAAATCTGGATAAATTAATCCATCAAGTATTATCTGTTTCCCTGCCAAATTAACATCTTGATCAGTTAAATCATCAAACACAAATGTTTTACCCAGACTCCTCTCAAGCTTGAGGTTCTTAGTTCACTGCTTTTACTACATTCATAACTCAATCCCTTTCTCAGCCTTTTTAGCAGGATGTTGCCAACAGGCAATGTCATAAAATTTGCATCAAATGAGGCAGAGAAGGTGTTTCAGAACAGAGTGCTAAAAAGGAAAAGATAAGCTTGGAGCGCAAGCAATTTTTGAGGTGAAACAAAGAGAAGACCCACTTTGAGAAATCTGCCTCTCTCACCCAGAGAAAATGTCAGCATCCTCAGAAGAGCTCGGCTCTTCAGGCAGAAGTGGAGTGGTTCTCAAGGTGGCCAGTGGAGAAGAAAGAGAAGGCAAGGACCACAGCGGGTCAGCGAGGCAACCACGTGCGCATAGCTCGTTTCCCTGCCAGAGTTTGAAGCTGCAATCAGGAAATGAGAACACAAAGTTCCGGCTTGATTGATCTCTGGTTATTCCCTTAATTTTTAGGGGTTCAGTGACCAGCAACTGAGGTGACACCATTTCCTCCACAGTTAAGTGGAGGAAGGTCATAGAAACCCTAGAAGAACTCTCCTGGGGCTTCTCTGAGAACCATGTCCATTGCTATCACTAGTGTTCCCCAGCTTGAGTATTTATCTTCTCTTTCTTTTTATTAATTAGAAAGAGAAACCTTACTGTCAGTAGAACCAGAAAAACATAACTACAGCTGGTACTAGTTACATTTTTAAAAATCTGTTATTTTTACTGGAGTTTCTCTTCCGTACTTGACAACATCACACTGAGAGATGCATCTGGACAAGCATTCGTCTCTGGCACAGCAGAGATGGCGTGAGGTCAGAAGGCTGGGGCTGTGGCTTTCAAACCAAACACCAGCATGCATCTGTGGGAGGTTCTCAAGGAAACAATTTATTTTTGAGGCAAACAGAGACTCTTCTAACCTCTCCTGTCTCACAGTATTAAAACAATTTTGATTGTAGAACATAATTGGATAAAAATGTCTGAACAAACTCTTGGGAAGTCTGAGCAGAAATCAGCAAGCAACTGTCTCGGATGACAAATGGGACAGATACGACTCCTTGCTGAGGGTTTTCAGGACACAGATTTCAGACCAAACACATGACCAAATAATAAAACTGTTCCTTCTTCATCCAATCTAACACTGCAAACACAATCCCAAACAAATAACCAATCCACTCTGGTTGGGAATGAAGATGGATGCAGATGGGGATGAAAGACTAACAGAGGAAGAGGAATTCATAAAAGCACTCAGATGGCAAACAGATAAATAATCTAATATTTGCATATTTTATGTAAGGAAGATGTTTTCCTGAAGGATCGGAAGTTAAGTTAATGATCAAAATTCTGGGAGGAAAGTATATATCAAATGTATTATATATTTCATGTTCTCATTGATAAGCTAGAATGGTAATTTTTATTCTTTAAAGAAATATAAAATTTCTCTTAAAAAGTGTATTGCGTGTGTTGTGTGTGTGCAGGGTGGGATAGGAAAGACACATTTGCCAAGTGCAGATAATATGTTTTATCTCTGCTAACTCAGTTCACAGAAGAATAAAAAGTAAATTTAAAGAAGATTTGAGAGTTGGGTTAAGAAATGGCACATCATAATCCATCACACATTCATTTCGCAGACATTGATTAGAGTCTCTTGCATAGTAGGCAGCAGAAGGAGAACTAATGCTACAGGCTATGTCATTACATTCATGCAGCTTACAGTCTGATGGGAGGGTCAGATATGGGAAAATAGCTTGTTATTACTTAAAGGGAACAGATTAAAAGTGCTAAACTACTCAGTCTACACACTAACACTACAGGAGCACTGAGGAGTGAGTGAATTGATCATTGTGAAGAGGAAACAAAGAGAAGAATCCAGTGGGGCTTTGTAGGATGAGTAGGAGTTTGCCACACAGGGAAGGGACACGCCACTTAGTGCAGACGCATGGAGATGAGAACCAGCATGTACACCAGAAAACACAAGCCCAGACATGGTGCGAGGTGTGTTAGGGGTTGGGAACCGGGCCAAGGTGCAGGATTAACAGGAGAGAGGCAGAGAAGGCCAAATTGTAATAGTTCCCCGGACAGTTCTTGATACTGTGAGAAGCAGGGCTTTGGGCTTTGGTAACAGAGAGCCAACGGTGAGTTTAGAATCTCCAAGTCATAGGAGCTTATCTGTTTTTGAACCACAACCAGGAGGCTGGACTGGGGAAGGGGAAGAAAAAGACTCAGCTGACATTGGATGACAATGAGTAAGAGGAAATGGATTCACGCAGCAGGAGTGAGAGTCTATCAGGGCGATGAGTGGTGGTGTGTGGGAAGGGAGAGATGGAGCACTTAGGATGGTCAGATGCCTGTTTTTAAAGTTTGACCTAATGAGTGGGTGAATGTACTGTTTCTCATAAATAGTAATGAGTTTCGATTGGTCGAACTTCTGGACACGCTGGATACCTACTGTAAGTGAGAAATCCCAATAGAGCAGTGAGCACTTAGGTCCCCAGCTCAGGAGACAGGGCGGGGCAGTATCTCTGGGAGCCCGTCAGCATCCACCCTCCTCCTGAACTGTAGGTCTGCCACTCTATGCAGTGACTTCCTTCAGCTCCCCACTGCCACAGAATCAGGTACAGACTCCTTACTCCAGCTTTCAGAGACCTCTGTCTCAGCCTCTCTTTCCAGCCTTCTCTCTCAACCTAGGTGCTCAAGCCAAGAAAACCACCCCTCCGTTTCCTGAACACACCCTCAGGTGCTTGTGTTTCCCCAGCGTCGGGCTCCCCTCCTGCTCACACTCACTGCATTGGTTGAAATCAGACCCATTTCAGGTTTCAACCCAAACCCTGTCTTGGTACTCCTCCATGATAAACAGTCTCCTCTCTTCCTTGGGGCTCCTGGAACCTGCAGTTCACACCTCTGATGCATGTCTTGCCTCCTCTAGCCTGACCCGTCACTGTCTCCCTAAGGCACTCCCCCACACTGGACTGGAGTTTATCCGAGCAGGGTCATCCCCACAGGATGTGCTACATCAAGGCGTGCAGGCTCCTCGGGCTTCGTGCTCAGATGTCCTTTGCTCTGCTCCTGGGAATGCAGTCTTGCTATCACATCGGAAGCTAAAAGCTTCAGGGCTGATCGCTCGGGCCCCAGCGGGGAATAGAGAATTCAGGATGATGTGATGAAACATGACAAATGACTTAGCGGACTGACAAAATTACAAAGATTAGACCTTCCTTCTTTCCTGGTGTTCATCCGACTTCTCTACTTGTCATGACCCTTTCCTGCCATGCCTGAGCATGAAGACTTCTGTGTGCGGACCCCAAAAAGAGGGAAAATGTGTTTTCTGTGAAAATTTAAGTGTGAGGTTTTCACATTTATGTACCCATTAGATATTTTGAAAAGAAAAAAAAAAAAAAAGATTATTGGCACTTGTGTGAAAGCAGAAGCACGTGTGACCCGATGGTGGCTAAATTCAGGCTGTGACCTCAGCTGTCAACAGTTCAAGGTCCTTCCAGGAAAACACATAACTTGACCTCTAATTATCAAGGAACTATTCTAGAAAGGAATCAGGTTAATGAGGGGTGGACCTCACAGTAGAGACAGGTTCTTCTTCTTTGTAAATTCTCTCATCACCCAAGAGTTAGAGGTGCAGAAGCAAGCAAAAGATGCTTCCCGCTCCCCAAAAGCTGCCTCTCATTTCTGCTCTTTGCAAGGCTGCTCCTGATAATGGCTCCCTGGCATAAGGTACCCTGTTCTCACTTCATATTAGCTGACAAGATACTAGCAAAGGAGATTCTCGGTGCCAAGAGGAAAGATTATGTCCTTAGATCCTGCTCATAAAATATAGCTCCCTCTATGTTTAGACCAGTCAATGTTAGTTGATATTAATAGTATCCCAATAATTATAGTAACAGTAATAATAATATTGATGTAGAGGTAGAAGAAACACAGATCATCTGCTTGGCTACCGAGGAAGCCACTTTTTTTGGTATAATAACCACCCACATTCACGGATATGTAAGGCATGAATCTTACATCTGCCCGAAGAGCTTCTGTCTGTCAAATAAAATACAAAGATTCTTTGTGTCTCTCTATCTTATAATTCCTTTCTCACAGTCTCTGCCTGGACTCTATAAATAGCCGGTGCTTATTTTAGTAAAAAATTAGATGCAGATTTATTGATCATTTCCAAAACGCGTCTATTTCCTCCCCAGTTCTTTTTGAAGCACTCACTTTTTCAATTTCTAAAGACAAATGAGTTGTCCCCCCAACATGAATTTCTTGCCTCTTCCAAACAGATCAGTGGAGATGGGAACATTTATTGATGAGAGTGGACATGTGTCAACATGCTGTAAAAGTAGAGAGAAGAAAAGACACCCTTGCTTCTGAGGAGCACTGCCAACCACACTCTAATGCCCATCCATTATGCCTCAGAATCACATATGAAACTGTCTGCATGACTCTAGGGGGTCCTTGGAGGCAGGATGTGGACCTTGCAATTAAATTCACTTTCAGACTTTGCCCAATGGTAACAGCATCTCCCATTCAGAACTGCAGGGCAGTTTCAGATACATCATGGACCACAGCCAGGGTTCAAAAGACCACACACTTTTCTGTCCCCTCAATGTGACCACATATCAAGTTTATCTTATGGATATTTTTTGCATACCCTTGACTCAGATGTCAAGAAGGACTTATGATGAAGCTGAATTGCAAAGAGATCAAACCAATCAATCCGAAAGGAAATCAATCCTGAACACTCATTGGAAGGACTGATGCTGAAGCTCCAATACTTTGGCCACCTGATGTGAGCTAACTCATTAGAGAAGACCCTGAAGCTGGAAAAGATGAAGGCAGGAAGAGAAGGGGACAACAGAGGATGAGATGGTTGGATGGCATCACCAGACTCAATGGACATGAGTTTGAGTAAGCTCGAGAAGTTGGTGATGGACAGGGAGGCCTGGCGTGCTGCAGTCCATGGGATCGAAAAGAGTCGGACACGACTGAGCCACTGAACTGAAGTGATCAAATATTTAAAAAAATGAAGTGCCTAGACTAGTGTGTGTGTGTGTAGGCAGCAAAACAGAGTAATGTAATATTTTTTTAAAGATTTACTTTTACTAGGTCTGTTGATTCTCCTCTCTTTGCCATGGGACCTAAATATTGAAGAAGCCCCACCGTGAAGACAGCTGTTGCTGTTTAACACATAATCTAGAACAAGATATATTTTATGTGCTTATGATTTTGGAGAAAAATTTAGGTGAAAGCTACATGATGAAAACCTTTCAGCCCATGAGGTTGGTGGCAGGCTGAAGCTGTTGTTTACCTTTGTCCCAAAGCCCTGAAAGCCAGAGCAAGGAAACGAGAGCTCCAGGTTAAGAGCACAGTTCAAACCACTGCACGAGACCCAGGCTGCTCATCCCCTGCTTTCCTCTTAGCATAACGCTCACTCTCAACGATAATTACCATCGCTCTCACAGAGGAGCTGCTGTGAGCAGACAGCTCTCGACCAGGCTGGAAACAAGATTTCATTGGCCGGCAGCAGGCCGTGTGGGGCGCGCAGGATCGCTCTCTGCTGCGGGGCTGAGCATCACTTTGGGTCTTAGTGGACAGGCCTCTGCTTGGAAACTCCGAATGACAAGGCTGTCACATCATCCAGGCCCTGCTGGCGTCTGCCACCCCTCCCCACCACCACCACTTGAGAAGATGTCAAAGAAAATGAAATGCTCTTGAGATCTTTATTCAGTCCAGACTCTAACGTTAATGAGGAAATCATCTCTTTCATGAGTTTAAAGAAACCGTTATAAACCCTGCTTCCCTGATTCCCAGCTGCTGCTGCTGCTGCTGCTGCTGCTACTAAGTTGCTTCAGTCGTGTCCAACACTGTGCGACCCCATAGACTGCAGCCTACCAGGCTTCTCCGTCCATGGGATCCTCCAGGCAAGAACACTGGAGTGGGTTGCCATTTCCTTCTCTAGATTCCCAGCACAAATGTTCATATATTTCAAATCGATTTATTCTTAGGTTAGATGCTAAAGTACTGTGTGTTACCACCTAAGTGTGGAGTTTAAAATATAAAACACAAGAGTGAATATAACAAAATAAAAACAAACTCCCAGGCACAGAGAACAAATTAGTGGTTTACCAGAGGGGAGAGGGAAGGGGGAGGGACAAGACAGGAGCAGGGAGTAAGAAGTACAAACTAGCCTGTATGAAATGAATCAGTCACGAAGATACACAGTACAGGGAACATCGGCAATAATTTATAATAACTTTAAATGGAGTACAATCTATAAAAGTTTTGAATTAGTTTGTTGTACACCTGAAACTACTATAATACTGTAAACCAACTGTACCTCAATAAAAAAGATATACTGTTTTTATGTTAAAAAAAATACAATACAATAAAATAAGTAAGCTACAGTGATACATTGTACAGCACAGGGAATACTGCCAATATTTTATAATAACTTTAAATGGAGTATAATCTATACAAATTTTTTTTTAAATCACTCTGTTATATACCTGAAACTAACATAATACTGTAAATCAAATATATTTCAATTTTTTAAACCACTTTGAAATAAATAAATAACAAGAAATCCAATGAGTCATGTGGGGTCTTTATTATATTTTACTCATACTGATGTGGAGCACACTACAGTTTATTAGACAGTGGGAAAAAATCCTAAGTGGTACGCATAGCATCCGAACCACCAGGGAAGCCCCCACTGCTACACTAAACCTTCCTTAATTCTCTTTTCATGTTTTCCATATGATACCTGGAAAATACAACCATATTCTCAATAGGTGGCTCTGAGAGGCTCAGTAAAGAGCTCTAAACTTGGCTGCTGCTCTTTTTATTTTTTTTGTTTTCCAAGCACCTTCACAACATTCCTCAAGGAGTCACTATGTAAGAGCAGAATCTGTATATATAAGGTCGGTGCCCACATGAACCGGGCTGCAGTCCGAGTGCTCTGAGGCGCCCCCAGCAGGCGCTCCATGGCCCCACTCAGCTGCCCCTGAAGGCCTCCTCCTCTCTGCCAGTCATCAGCCATCACTCACGTTTCGGAAACAAGGCCATCTACTACCATCAGCTTCACACCTTTTTTATTTTCCTTTTAGGGTCCAGGCTTTACAATAGGGAGTCCAGCCGAGGTAGCAGCCCTCCTAAGATATTATTTCTCTAGGATGGTTCTACACTTGACTATCTTTCCTCTCAGAACTTCTCATTGGCAAAATCAGGGTGATGATGAGGAAACTGAGGGAAACTGTAAGATAGTATCTGTGAGCATTCTTAGAAGCAGAAAGTGACAGGAGAACGCTTCACTGATGTGGGCACAACTTTATAACAGATGGGAGTGCATCCGGTGCCTAGTGGCTCAGTCATGTCCAGCTCTTTTCGACCCCATGGACTGCAGCCCTCCAGCATCCTCTGTCCATGGGATTCTCCAGGAAAGAATACTGGAGTGGGTTGTCATTCCTTCTCCAGGGGATCTTCCCGACCCAGGGATTGAACCTGCATCTTCTGTGTCTCCTGTACTGCAGGCAGATTCTTTACCCACTGAGCCATCAGGGAAGCCCATAACAGATGGGCTGGAAGATAGTTTTCCTTTCTGCACTAACAATGTCACTCTCATTTGGTAGTAGAAACTTCAGTGTTCAACACAATTGTGTTAACTGAGAACTTGTGTTATTACATTCCCTAGGCTCCGTCCTCCAGTAAGGATGAACAGCAGAAATAGCATGGAGTTGGGAGACAGGCTATCTTGGATTTACATCTGAGCTCTGCTGGGTGATCTTGGGCAAGCAAATTCACCTCTGTGAATTTTAGTATTCCCAACTGTAAAACAGGGCAGGGAGAGCTAGCCAGACTTCCCTCAGTATTATATTGTATCAGCATGCTTAGGTATTTTAGGTTCTTTTCTCTTCCATAAACTCTTTAGTTTGATATATAGCATGAGAATGCTGCTGCTAAGTCGCTTCAGTCGTGTCCAACTCTGTGCGACCCCATAGACAGTAGCCCACCAGGCTCCCCTGTCCCTGGGATTCTCCAGGCAAGAACACTGGAGTGGGTTGCCATTTCCTTCTCCAATGCAGAAGGGTGAAAAGTGAAAGTGAAATTGCTCAGTCGTGTCTGACTCTTTGCGACCCCATGGACTGCAGCCCACCAGGCTCTTCCGTCCATGGGATTTTCCCGACAAGAGTACTGGAGTGGGTCCCCAGTGCCTTCTCCGTAGCATGAGAATACAGTTCTCCATCTTCAAACAGGAGCTTCAGTTGGATGGTGAGGGTTTGATGGACTGCAAGGGGGAAAGGAGTGATGACCACACTGATGATGACAGTGAAGACAATGGCCAAGATCATGAGGATAAGAACTACTTTTTAGACACTTTAACCATAAAGTGTTAGATGCTCAGTCATGTCTAACTCTTGGTGACCCTATGGATTGTAGTCCACCAGGATCCTCTGTCCATGGAATTCTCCAGGCAAGAATACTGGAGTGGGTAGACATTCCCTACTCCAGAGGATCTTCCTGACTCAGGGATTGAACCTGAGTCTCCTGCATTCCCATCAGATTCCTTAGCATCTGAGCCACCGAGGAAGCCCCTTAACCAGAAGGCATTTACAATTCATTCAACAAGCTGTAGGCTAAGCTGGAGCAAGCTAAGCCAGCTGTCTCTGCAAAAGGGCATTTATCTATTCAGAAAATCCAATGGGTTCTTGAAGAGCTATAAACATATCTACTTGCAGAGAAGAACTTGACAAAACAGGTGGCATGATAACTTTACAAGGACTAACAATGCTCAGGTTTGTGTTTCAAGTAATCACTGAGTCAACAGCCTCTGGGAAGGTGGCAAGGCAGAGTGGCAAGATCAGTGGACCAGAGCTTTGCAAAACTGGATGAGCTCAGAGCAAGCCAGAGATTCTTCAGTCCAGCTTCTTCCGCCATGCTGCCAATGGGTGCCAGGCAAGTCCTTCTGCTCTGCCCCCTATTTCTGATTAAGACCCTGCTTCTTCCCAAGACCCACATGGGGAATGATTGTGAATCTAGCCCCATGCCGCCCCATGCACCAGCAAGCATCCTCATGTGACTACTGACCACATGAAACGTGGCCAGTGCAAATGAGGGTCTAACTTTTAAATTTCACTTAGTTTTAAATAAATCAAATTAAAATTTAGAAACTGATGGTATTGTTGGAAAACTTTTAAATAGGTTTAGAACCACCTGGATATATGAATCTATCTTTTCAACTGTAAATTTTACTGTAAATCTAAATACAGATGAATTTCTGATGCAAACAGCATTCAAACCGAGATGTGCCATTAGTATACAAGGCACATTGGATTTTGAAGATTTGGTGTGAAAAATAATATAATATCTTTTTAGTATTTTTACATTCATTACATATCAAAATTATGTTTTGTACATAGCAACTTAAATATACCATTAACCTTAGTTTTCTGTTTATTTTTACCTTTTTAATGTGGCTAGTAGAAAAATTTAAATTGTATGTGTATGTTATATTATATTTTTATTTAACAGCACTGACCTACAGAAGTGGACATAAAATTTCCGATATTACTGACTGCTAAAAATGCTCTGAAAATATTATATCCTTTGAAATGGATTTGTTGGGTCTAACAGGGCATGGGCTTTGGAGCCTAGAGCTGAATTTGAGGGCTTCTCAGGTGGCTCAGTGGTAAAGAATCTGCCTACCAATGCAGGAGACTCGGGAGACAGGGCTTCCATCCCTGGGTCAAGAAGATTCCCTGGAGGAGGAAATGGCAACCCACTCCAGTATTCTTGCCTGGAGAATTCCATGGACAGAGGAGCCTGGTGGGCTATATAGTCCATAGGGTCGCAAAGAGTCAGACACGACCTAAGGACTGACTAGGCACACACAAGCTAAATTTGAATCTGGCTTCTACTAGTTTATAACAGACATCATCAGCCTCTTATTGCTGTCTGAGGTCTCCCTGAACCCTGATGCAGTATTCGAAAATATTTGCTTTCTCTTTTATCTGTACGTCCTCTGCAAATTTGATAAATATGCCTTCTACTATTTGGTTGAATGACAAAATGTTGTGGAATTCATCTGGGAAGGCTTCAAAGAAAACGTGTGAATTCCACTGCACACTCCAGCTTTCCGCCATCATTTACAGCGGTGAAGACCGCCTTACACAGCCCAAAGAGGGGGCCCTCTGAACTCTACACGTCGATCTCACCAAGAACCTGGCTAACTCAGACTCTAGGGCTATACCATTTCCTTTCTGCGTGTCCACAGTGCAAATAAAAATCAAATGGTTCCTTCTGCCATGAGGATTATTAACCAAGAAACGTTAAATGCATATCTTTACCCTTTCATGATTATTTTTATTGAGCAAAATTTGCTCACTCTAAGTTCATTGGGCACATGACTGGATGCATTGCAGGAGACACACTTTGTGGACCACCAACCACTCAGTGTAACAGGGGATCAGCCTAATCCCTGTTCTGGGGATGGGGGTGAGTCCTTGGTGATGCCAGTAAGAAAACAGACATGATTTATACAAAGAGATCTGGCAAATGCTTAGCAGAGTGACTTTCCAGGGGAAATAGACTCTTGATTCACTCCCATCCTCTTCTCTCCTAGGGCAGTCTTCTCTAGCCTAATTCCTGATGGTCATCCAATTTTATTTTGTGCCACAGGTATTCCCCACCTCTCCCTGTCCTGTATATTCACACATGCAGGAATCTGTGAGGTAGGTGTTTGGGGGAGAAAATCTGCTAAAATGAGCAGCAGAGGAGGGGGCAGAGAAATAAACGGGAAAAGACAGAGCTCCAAGGGGCACATCTGAGTTGATGTGTTTCAGTTCCTCCATTTATAAAATGGGATCCAGGCCGATAAAGTCTTCCACCCAGGGATGCTATATTAATTGGCTAATTAATGACTATAACTCACCCTTAAAAATTCCAAGAAAGCCATTAATGCTAAGTATTTGCTAGTTTTTTTTTTTTTAACACAGAAACCTTTTAAAGTAATTAGCAAAACTAACACTGTGAATTAGAAAGTAAATTTAAACTTGGGAATCTATTACTGGGATGGCAAAAAAAAAAAGCTGAAGTAATGGTGGTCTAAGCCATCGTAGTGGGAATTTTATGTCGATGTGTGGTGGTTTTGTTGTGTCATTACATCAAGAAGATGGGCTATCTGTGAAGAGGAGGTAGCTTGGGTTATAAAAATAAATATGCTGCAAAAATGCATGCATGCAGGTGCGAAGAATAAAGTAGAAAATAAGGCATCTATATACTGGACACTGATGCACCTAGCCCAAGGCAACTAATCACTTTAGAGCCCCCGGGTCACTAGACCAGAGCTATAGGGTGGATTTTAAGGGAACAAAGCAAATTCATCATAGCTGGCTATCTATATTTTACAGTGGAAATGAACAGAACTTTAAAAACCAAATCCCATCTTCACATCACTGAACATTATATAATTTTGCTTCTATACCCAAGATGACCAAACACTCATAGCTTCCCAGAAGGAACATTTGTCAAAGGAGCAGAGGCAATGGTTTGAATCAAATATGAGGTAAAGGAACCCAATCCCAGGACTCATAAACCCCAAATCCAGAGGTCCGTGAGTCTTGGCCAGTGTTCAGAAGAGATTTCAAGCATTTCACAGGCTGGGCACAGCCTGGAGTCTGAGTTAGCCAAGTTCTGGGCGAGCACTATGAAATCGACATGCAGAGCACAGAGAGCCTCTTCCACGGGACTTCGGAGGAGCTGTCTTTACTGTTTCAATGCTGGGACTTCACTGCCACCCCTAAGGGCAGTGATGGACAGGGTGGGATGCATTCAGTGCATCTAGAAGCTTAGATTAGGTTAGAGTGACTCACTCATTTATTCTTTCATTCACCCATTCAATATATATGCTGCTGCTAAGTCACTTCAGTTGTGTCTGACTCTGTGTGACCCCATAGACAGCAGCCCACCAGGCTTCCCCATCCCTGGGATTCTCCAGGCAAGAACACTGGAGTGGGTTGCCATTTCCTTCTCCAATGCATGAAAGTGAAAAGTGAAAGTGAAGTCGCTCAATATATATGCAATGAGGACTAAATGCAAGGTATACTGCTGGACAATGTGAGGTTACAAAGCTGAACCTGACACAGAACTACTCTCAAGGAGCTTACTGTCAAACTTCACAAATCAACCAAAGCCAGCATGCATGCTAAGTCTCTTCAGTCATGAAGAGACTCATGAAGAGTCTCTTCACTCTTTGCAACCTCATGGACTGTAGCCCACCAGGCCCCTCTGTCCATGGGATTCTCCAGGCAAGAATACTGGAGTGGGTTGTCCTGCCCTCCTCCAGGGGATCTTCCCAACCCAGGGATCGAACCCTCGTCTCTTAAGTCTCCTGCATTGGCAGGTGGGTTCTTAGCGCCATCTGGGAAGCCCATACAACCTACAGAAATAAATATATTTGCACTCAGCATAAAGTGTGGTACCTGTGGGCAGTTAAAGGAAGCTGAATAGCTGTGCACAAGACAGAGAGGTGTGAACACCAGGTTCAAAGCACACACTCTGGCAGGTCCGAGTGAGGGGAGAGCACTTCCCCTGAGGAACGCTGGTGGAGGGCTGTAGTGAGAGCTGATCCTGTGTGGTCTGAAGCAGACTGATGGCAGGAGACACGTGTGTACGGAGAAGAAACAACAGCGATAACAAACATTCATGAATGCTTATTTTGCCAAGAAGCTTATATAACTGTTTCATTTTGTCCTGACAACAAACCTGTGTGCAGAGAAAGGAACAAATACAAAAGAATGAAGCAGTATATCCATAGACACGAAGTGACAGAGCCAGTACCCTTCATGCACCTGCTACTCATTCAGTGGCTACAAAGCGCCAGAAGGTGTGCTCGGTGCTGGGCATATAGAGCTTTACCAAACTGATACTGTTGCTGCCCTCCCAGTGGGTTGGAATTCTGAAGGAAATGTATACAACATTCCCCTCATTAATTTATTTCCTGAATGTCCAGAGGGGAAGACAGAGGGGATGACATGTAAAGTCCCTTAAGTAAGCAGATTTCTGCCAACATTGACCGAGATAGAGAGCCAAACCAATTTGCAAACACGACACAAGAAAATAAGGGAACAATAGTTTAAAATGGAGTCATTTAGTAATTTATAAGCACATTTTAAGACTAAATATCAGAAGGCTTAGAAATACTGCAACATCCCCATGAGGCTTCCAGACAGCTTTGAGAAGTGGTGGGCAATGTGTGGAGGAGTCCTTTTTCTAGAACCACGAGATGCCTTGTAGAGGCAGCATAAATAATCTAATCTATTGAAAAATTTTTTAAAAAGGAAAGTGAATGTATTTAAAATTCACTGAGGAATTAATGCTAATTAGAGCCATACTTTGGCAGCCAAGAACAGAAGATGTAATTTGTTAGGTTCACAGTAGGAAGGTATAACAAGGAACTGGACTTTCCAAGTACAATTTATGGAACAGTGAACAACGCAGTGACTTAAGACTGATTGTGAACCAGACTCCATTGCTTCTGAATACTGCTTGAGCGACCAACTGTGTTAGTTAAGAGAGTTCTGGATGCTCCCCAACACACTTATATTGAATACATTTTTGGGAAGCAGAGATTGGGTTTTGACAGTGTTTATTGGGTACTAATACACACAAAGCATCTTATTGGCTGGAAGGTGGGCTGCAGAGAAGATTCAGGTCTCCCATTTCCAAGGAACTTATCTATCAGCTTAGAGTGGGGTTCAGGAAGTCTGATATACCCAATTTGTAACACCACAGGAGATGAGGGGCGCTGGGATGGTAGAAAGAGCCACTGGGACACAGAAGTGGTTTCAGTAAATTCTGGCTTAGGGGTTAAAATAGGATTCATAGAGGAGGAACATTTTAGTTGGTTATTGAAAGATGCACACACACACATACTTTATGACAAGTAGAGAAGGGGATTTTAAGCAGACTGTGAGCCCAAATGCAAAGGAAATGAGGCAGAAGCCAGAGTCAGAGACATGGTAATACTTCAGGGAGCATCTCCCCAACTTCCATATTTAAATGGAAGATACAAAATCGTTACAGTAATATACACAGATACAAAAGGATGACTATCATTCCCTAGCAGAGTGCCTCCAGACTCTTTTGTCCCTCTGTTTCTGAGGAGCAGTTAAAGCAAAGGGAAACATTCAAGCGATGAAGGCAGCCTTCTGGGTAACTGGGAGAGACAGGAGAAGCATGGCATTCACGGCTCTTTATCCTGGGTAAGCTAGTGGTATTCTGATTTTAATCAAAGCTTCATTTGCAGCTCTGAGGAACACAGGGCCCGTTTTATTAGAAAATGTGGGCCAGAGTTTTACATAAGTTTATCTCTTCAAACTTGGTAAATTCTTAAAAGCAAAATCAGTTTGATGGCTTTAAAAACAGTATTAGAATTAAATATTTTAAAATTATGTTAATTTCAATATCTGACCTCCTTAACTCGACATGCACACATCTGGATAGGGCTTACAGCTTTGATGAGAACCAAGCCCCTTTCGGGCTGGATCGGAGGGCCTTGCTGGCAGTGGCAAACAGTGAGAAGTGGTCACTGGAGCACCAGTCTTAGGAGCAGAGCTTTGGGGTCAGGCTGTCCAGGTTTCACCAAGGATGAACTGCGGCATGTTGATAGGGTTAGTTCAGTCCAGTTCAGTTGCTCAACTGTGTCCAACTCTTTGTGACCCCATGGACTGCAGCACGCCAGGCTTCCCTGTCCTTCATCATCTCCTGGAGCTTGCTCAAACTCATGTCCATCAATTGGTGATACCATCCAACCATCTCATCCTCTGCTGTCCCTTCTCCTCCCGCCTTCAATCTTTCCCAGCAGCAGGTTTTTTTCTAATGAGTCGGCTCTTTTCATCAGGTGGCCAAAGTATTGGAGTTTCAGCATCAGCGCTTCCAATAAGTATTCAGGACTGATTTCCTTTAGGATTGACTGGTTTGATCTCCTTGAAGTCCAAGTGACTCTCAGGAGTCTTCTCCAATACCA
The DNA here is from genome assembly GCF_029407905.1 of Bubalus kerabau. Lineage (NCBI taxonomy): Eukaryota > Metazoa > Chordata > Mammalia > Artiodactyla > Bovidae > Bubalus > Bubalus kerabau. The sequence continues at coordinate 49,997,576 of NC_073628.1, read as the reverse complement.
TAGTTCAAAAGCATCAATTCTTTGGCCTTCAGCTTTCTTTATAGTCCAACTCTCACATACATACATGATTACTGGAAAAAACATAGCTTTGACTAGATGGATCTTTGTTGGCAAAGTAATGTCTCTGCTTTTTAATATGCTGTCTAGGTTGGTCATAACTTTTCTTCCAGGGAGCAAGTGTCTTTTAATTTCATGGCTGCAGTCACCATCTGCAGTGATTTTGGAGCCCAAGAAAATAAAGTCTGTCACTGTTTCCAGAGGGTTAGAAACACTGCATTTTAATGCATATGTAAAAGGAATCATAACAGCATCTCCCTCCTAAGATTGCTGGTGTGACTACAGTGAGGCTATGTGTTAGACAATATCAGGGCATGCATGAGTAAGTCCCTAACATTCAAAGTGCTTATAGTCCAGACAGGAAGACAGAGAATTAAAATGAATATACTATGTAAATTATCAAGTCCATTTCCATTTCTTTAAGCCAAAGCATCACTTAGATGTTAACATTCAAAATCGTAGAAATTTTGGAGTTGGCTAAGACTTGACAAGCACAGCTTTGACGTTGCCTAAGGGAAACAAAGGCTGACCTGTTACACGCTCATTCCCCCACACAATCCAGAGGAGGTGAGAAGACTGGGAGGAAAAACTGGGAAACCTGGAAGTGCACAGTGGAGCAGCCACTCTCCTGGCAGGGGCCTCTGCTCTCATCATTGGCTCTATTTCCAGAAACTGAGTGTGCACCTCCTGACTCTGATTAACCAAGGTAGAACTCTATGGAAAGGGGCCACGCCACTGTATTCTGAGAATTAAAAAGTAGATCTTAATTCATATTAAAAGACTTTACTGTGACTCTATTGTTTTCATTGTTGAGTTGCTAAGTTCAGTCTGACTCTTTTGCAACCTCATGGACTATAGCCCATCAGGCTCCTCTTCCATGGGATTTCCCTGGGAAGAATACTGGAGTGAGTTGCCATTTCCTTCTCCAGGGGAACCTCCGACCCAGGGATCGAACCTGTGTCTCTTACACTGTTAGGCAGGTTCTTTGCCACTGAGCCATGAGGGACACCCAACTAAGACTATCAGTTCAGTTCAGTTCAGTCACTCAGTTGTGTCCGACTCTTTGCAACTGACCCCGTGAACTGCAGCACACCAGGCCTCCCTGTCCATCACCAACTCCCAGAGTTTACTCAAACTCATGTCCATCGAGTTGGTGATGCCATCCAGCCATCCCATCCTCTGTTGTCCCCTTCTCCTCCTGCCCCCAATCCCTCCCAGCATCAGGGTCTTTTCCAATGAGTCAACTCTTCGCATCAGGTGGCCAAAGTATTAGAGTTTCAGCTTTAGCATCAGTCCTTCCAATGAACACCCAGGACTGATCTCCTTTAGAATGGACTGGTTAGATCTCCTTGCAGTCCAAGGGACTGTCAAGAGTCTTCTCCAACACCACAGTTCAAAAGCATAAAAACTGAGACTATAGCCTAAAGCAATGCACAGTCTTAGATTGGATTAGAAGTTCCAGCAGATCTTCTTTACTCCATATTGGCTTATACAGAAGGAAAGCCTGTTTCACCTGTCTCTGAAGCTGGGTGTGTCGACCGAGCCCAGGAGTCCTCTAGGGAGGACTCATCCTGCAGCACCAAGACTGCTGCCCTGACGTTCCTTAGCCCAGCTGGCTTCACAGTTCTGTGTTCCGTGCACACATCTGTCTCCCTCCACTGAACAGTAAGCTGGTTGAGTGAGGTCTACAACTGCTCAGGTATTCTCCCTACAGTGTGTGTCTCTTTTGAGAACAGCAGCCATTTAATAGGGTTTCCCAGATGGCGCTAGAGGTAAAGAACTTGCCTGCCAATGCAGAAGACATGAGACGCAGGTTTGATCCCTGAGTTGGGAAGATCCCCTGGAGGAGGGCGTGGCAACCCACTTCAGTATTCTTGCCTGGAGAATCCCATGGACAGAGGAGCCTGGCAGAATACAGTCCATGGGGTCAAACAGGATGATGGAACTACAGGAGACGGTCAGGGTTGCCAGCCGTACTTTGCTTCTCAAATGAGGCCCCTAAGCCAAAGGAGGCCAGTCTCTTTCGACAACCAAAACCAACATTATGAGTTGGGTTGTTTATATTAAAGTTCACCAGTGTGTGTGTGCATGCTAAGTTGCTTCAGTTGTGTCCAGCTATTTGCAACCTCATGGACTGTAGCCCCCCAGGCTCCTCTGTACATGGGATTCTCCAGGCAAGAATACTGGAGTTAGGTTGCCATGCCCTCCTCCAAAGGATCTTCCTAACCCTGGGATCAAACCCGAGGCTCCTATGGCTCCTACATTGCAGGTGTATTCTTTTACCACTGAGCCACCTGGAAGCCCAAAGTTCAACGGAAGTAATGCTTATTGCAGAGAGAGAGAGAGAGAGAGAGAGTTGGATTACTGATGAGACAAAGGTGCCTAGCACTCCTAGCTGGGAGAGGGAAATGGCAACCCACTCCAATATTCTTGCCTGGAGAGTCCTGTGGACAGAGGAGCCTGGTGGGCTGCTGTCCATGGGGTCGCACAGGGTTGGACACGACTGAAGAGACTTACCAAGGATACATGCATTAGAGAAGGAAACGGCAAACCCTCCAGTATTCTTGCCTGGAGAATCCCAGGGATGGGGGAGCCTGGTGGGCTGCCGTCTATGGGGTCACACAGAGTCGGACACGACTGAAGTGATTTAGCAGCAGCAGCAGCACTCCTAGCTAACTAGGTATCCCTCACTGAAAGGTTATGATGTTCATCCTGCTTACCTAAATTCTGTATGTGAAATATCATTGAATTCTCACAATAGCCCTTTGAAGCAATTATTTTTGTATTAACCTCATTTCACATGTGAGGGACATGGGGTGTGGAGAGGGTAAATAATGTCCCCCAGGGCTGAAAAGAGCTCAATCCTAGGACTGATGGTGTCTGGTACCAGCGAGTGAAACTCAACTGTGATCTCATCTTTTGCTAACTGCACTGAGTGATTTCATTTGGGTACCTTAAACTTGGCCGTGGTGGGAGTATTCAGTTCAGTTCAGTTGTTCAGTCGTGTCCCACTCTTTGTGACCCCATGGACTGCAGCACGCGAGGGCTCCCTGTCCTTCACCAACTCCCGGAGCTTGCTCAAACTCATGTCCACCGAGTCAGTGATGCCATCCAACCATCTAATCCTCTGTAGTCCCCTTCTCCTCCTGCCTTTGGTGGGAGTATTAACACCATGGAAATCAGCAAGCACTATAAATCAGGTCTTTAGGTATGTGTGTGTTTGAGTGTGTGACAGCTAATTCTTACCAGCAGCACATCCGCCATCTAGGGCTCTCTGATTTCAAAGTCTCTGTGCTAATGAACCACTACCCCTATGTAATCAACAATCAATAGTACATGGACCTGACCATGACTGCATGTTGGCATGACAAGGGCTGGGGGCAATGCTGAGTGCAAACAGAAGGACCGAAGTATGGGGGGAGACTAGAAAAGGAACACAGAGTATTAAAATCTCCCAGGAAGTTCCCCCACACAGTAGATGAACACTGTAGCTGGAAGACCCAAGCCACTAGAAAGCTATGTTCTTGTAAAGCAGGAGGAGTAGTTCATAAGTTTCTGCCACAGGCTGGAACAAATCTCTCTCAAGACCATACAGTGCTCCTTGTCTGATTCCTAGCTGGCTTCTGACACCTGGAGAGCAGAGCTAATACTGGCACTCCGGTTGCTGAAGGATATATGCTCAGCGGTGATGACAGAAAATGACTCTCTGGGCTCTCGGTGGGCCTGCTCACTCCTTCTCTCACGCTTGACCCTCCTAGGGGTTCTGATGAAAGCGCTCATCTCCACACAAAGGTAAGCACTCAGCAGTCTCCTCGAAAGGACCTGACTTCCTCTTCACTTATCTGCTCTAGAAAAAAAGTGACAAGGTAGAAAGCAAAAGGCAAGAAAGGAAAAGGTCATATACACTTTGGTGCAAAGTGGGTGTTCAATCAGTGCTTGATGAACAAAGAAGAAAAGGTAATGAGAAAAGAAACTATTATTTTAATTTGATCTGTAACTATCTCATATCTAGATCTCTGATATGAAAACTTATCTAAAACAGACTGACCTGGCTTCATGGGGATACAAGGTCCATTTTCCTTCATCTGGTATCATTTGTACCACATGGCAAATCTGTGAAGCCCTCTGAGATCAGAGTCTGAACAACAAGACACTCAGCTGAGATGCTGATGCCTGCTCTGTAGCTTTGTGGGGGATCTTTCCAAAATATGTGGGATGGATGCCCAGACTTGATACTTATTGGCAACATGACAAGGAGATAGGCCCTCAACAACAGGTACAGGAAAAGGGGAGCGGAGAAAGCAAACAGCTAATTCCAGAAGAGTTCTTGAGCTCTGCATGCAACTCAGGTGTAGCCTCTGGCTCCGTCAGGTCAGTCTTCCCAAGGATGGCTGGGAGGCATTTGCAGATAAAGCACAAGCAATTTCTTTAAATCATAAACCCTCAGACAAGCATCAGAGGCTGATTTTTATGGTACTCTCTAGAGTCTTGCTTGCTATAAAACACCATCCTAAGGTATCAGTAGCTGTGGACTTCCATTTTGAGGTTCATAACTCTCTACAAGTTAATGGAAATCAATAGACCCAGTGATCCTATATTCTTCATAATTAGTGAGAAATGCCGGTCTTCATCACAATCCAGGGTGAGACCTGTTTCATCACGTGCCCAGACACTGTTCCACACACTAGTTATGAAAGACAAATATCACCTTTTATGCCTTGCTGGGCAGGTACACGAAGCTGAATTAGAAAGATGAATAGATGGAAAGGGACTCAGAACGGGACTAAAGAGAGCAAGGATGGGAGACAGAAGGAAAGGGGTCACCCAGGGGTATCTGCAGCAGTCCTGGGTGACCCCCGTGGCCCTGGGTGACCCCCGTGGCCCTGGGTGACCCCTGTGGCCCTGGGTGACCCCCGTGGTCCTGTGATGTCTTTCAACTGTGCAGTCGTCACAGGCCACACTTAAATGTGCATCTTCATGCCTGCTATTGGTCCCTGGTCAAAAGTATGTCTCCAACCGATTGTAGGATCCTGGTTCTGGAAAACAATTTTGAAGACAGCCTGTGTTTTGGGGTAGGTCCCCCAGGAAGCTAATTGAATAATGAATACTCACTGGAAGGACTGATGCTGAAACTCCAGTACTTTGGGCGGAAAACACCTTGATGATGGGAAAGACTGAAGGCAAAAGGAGAAGAGGACAGCAGAGATGAAATGGTTGGATGGCATCACTGATTTAAAGGACTCTGAACTTGGGCAAACTCCGGGAGATGGTGAGGGACAGGGAGGCCTGGTGTGCTGCCGTCCGTGGGGTGGCAGAGTCGGACTCGACTGAGCAACTGAACAACAATTCCTAGGAAACAGACTGAGATGAAGATCTGTGTGTGGACAGTTTACTGGGGGGCCTCTTGGGATCAACACTCACAGGGCTGTAACAGGAGTAGATCAGGCAGACCGAGGAACAGACGTGCAGCAAAAGACGTGCAGTGGATCCAGAGAACGCTCTGGAGGCAGGATGACCCTGCAGAGCTGTTTGACCTTGAGGGGAGTGGGTCTTGGCATATCCCTGGAGTCAAACTGTTCGGGAGAGCCAGATGGCTCTCTTCAGCTAAGACCATTCCCAGAGATGGAATCAGCTGAGGGCCATCAGCCGCCAGCACTCCCAGAAGCAGAAGGGCTGGGGTCCTGGCCCTGAGGGGCCTGCAGAGCAACCACAGCATCCACTAGAGTGAAGGGCAACCAAGGAGGCCAAGCACGCACGACACTGTCAAAGTGTCCGGTATGGTTTTCAGTGGTGTCAATGACTGTAGTCACCCTTCAAGTTCTGTCTTCATGTCCCTTCTTTGCAGAAAGCCTCATTTCTCCCAACAAAAATAGGGCAATGTGATTCATCTGCTATCTGCTCTACAACCCAGAAAGAACGTTACTATTTTCCTACCCCACTCACCCCTCCACTCATCAGAACAGACATGGCAGACCAAGCCATCAGAATGAAGACAAACACGCCTTCTCACCCTCCAGTATCCCTGGCGTCTTGACCACTTTCCTCTTCCTGGGACATTACCAGGTGAATTTTTACTGAAATCTCCATTCAGGCTATTCTAACCATAGGAGAAGAGGATTTTTTATATCCAGGTGTACCAGTGAAATGGGTCTAAGTAGACTTTTTATGAAGGGCTTCCCTGGTGACTCAGGTGGTAAAGAATCTACCTGCAATGCAGGAGACTGGATTCAATCCCTGGATTGAGACAATCCCCTGGGGAAGAGAATGACTACCTACTCTAGTATTCTTGCCTGGAGAATTCCCCAGACAGGGCGACTGTACAGCATGGGAAATAAGCACATTATCAACTCATTTAGTGATTTCCTGCTCTGTACATTTGACATTTATTAAAAAACTCTGCTCATGCTGGAGCAGTCTATTTGCCCCATCAAACATGAGACAGATGTCTACAATTTCCTGTGTTCCTTGTTTAGAAAGCCAGAAAAATTAAGATCCAGAGATATGATAAAGGTAATACAACTTATTTGATAGGCTGCTGGTTGGTGATAAACCAAACTGCTGTCCCTCCAATTCTACTCCGCACTTGGCTGAAACTACAAAATGTTATCTTATTGGTCCTGATACCTCCCAGACCTCCCAGCAGAGGCTGCTGCTCAGCTCAGGGGAATGAAAAATGTTATAAGAATTCTGAGTTACTCTCTGAATGAGGAAATAATTTAGAAGAAAAACTCCATGTGAAAATTCAACTCCTTGATAAATGCACACACAGTATCAGTTTGAAATGCTTTGTCATGTTGATGTCAGACTTTTCCAATTTTCCAGCTGAGACTGGCCTCTTTACTCTAGCATCCAAGGACTCAATCGGGTGATCACAACTCACCTTGTTCATCTTATTTCTAGCAATTATCTCATCTGAAGCCCATTCTTCAAGTTTATTGTTTTTCTTGACATCTTCCTGTACCTGGATCCTAAACTAAATGATGTATTCTCTTTAAATAAGGATCTATGTTATTTATTATGATTTCTATAACTTTTTCTAACTCTAACAATTTACATTGTTAAGCTCTTTTTTGCTTAATTTATTTTGTGGACACAGAGGTATATTAAAGCAAGGTGTCATACAAAGAACAGAAAGATAATTAGAATACGAGGACCAAAGAAAAGGAGACAGTGCAAAAACGCCAGTGGACGGCTGAACACAACTGCCAGAGGTGCACTTACGGGTCGGACTCTCCAGAAGCCAGTAAAACAAAGAGAACAGGAATTGTCCTAGTTCTCATCAGAAAGAAGAAAGCAGAACAAGTCTAATAAAGCCTCTTTTTAGCACAATTCTGAGAGAGAGTTCTCAGCAAGGAATTCTGTAAGGAGAGGTAGCAGTCAGTATTTCACAGAAAATGACTCAAAAATATATATACATTGCTTCCAATGGTGTCTTTCCAAAAATGGTGTTGGTTATGTCCTGTTATCTCTAATTCACTGTAAAGGGAAAGTGAAAGTGAAGTCACTCAGTCGTGTCCAATTCTTTTCGACCCCATGGACTGTAGCCCACCAGGCTCCTCCATCCATGGGATTCTCCAGGCAAGAATAGTGGAGTGGGTTGCCATTTCCTTCTCCAGGGGATCTTCCCGACCCAGGGATTGAACCCAGGTCTCCCGCATTGCAGGCAGACGCTTTAACCTCTGAGCCACCAGGGAAGCCCACAATTCACTGTAAACAGCTTCTAAATAAAGAAATGCTATTACTGTTGATGATCCTGGTTCTACACCCATGTTTTAGTAAAAGTTCTTTCTTTGAGAATACCTTCCTTCAACATTTTCAGCTTTTGAAACCTTCTCCTTTAGTTCAGGCTCAGGTTAAAACTCACTCATGTGCTATGCACCTGTGGTCAGTCCAAAGGAGGCAAGACTACACAATGTTGGAAAGAGTCTCTTCAACAAACGGTGCCAGGAAAATTGTACAGCTACATGTGAAAAAATGAAATTAGATCATTCTCAACACTACACACAAAACTAAACTCAAAATGGATTAAGGGCCTAAATGTGAGACTGGACACTACAAAACTCCTAGAGGAAAACATAGGCTGAACACTCAGAACACTCTACCAGATTCAGATTTCTGGTAATAGCCTGTCCTGCCACCAGCCCTCATGAAAAGAAGACAGATCAGATCAGTTGCTCAGTCGTGTCCAACTCTTTGCGACCCCATGAATCGCAGCACGCCAGGCCTCCCTGTCCATCACCAACTCCCAGAGTTCACTGAGACTCACATCCATCGAGTCAGTGATGCCATCCAGCCATCTCATCCTCTGTTGTCCCCTTCTCCTCCTGCCCCCAATTCCTCCCAGCGTCAGAGTCTTTCCTAATGAGTCAACTCTTCGCATGAGGTGGCCAAAGTACTGGAGTTTCAGCTTTCGCATCATTCCTTGCAAAGAAATCCCAGGGCTGATCTCCTTCAGAATGGACTGGTTGAATCTCCTTGCAGTCCAAGGGACTCTCCAGAGTCTTCTCCAACACCACAGTTCAAAAGCATCAATTCTTTGGCACTCAGCCTTCTTCACAGTCCAACTCTCACACCCATAAATGTGAGACTGGAAACTACAGAACTCCTAGAGGAAAACATAGGCAGAACACTCTCTGATATAAACCACAGCAATATCTTCTTTGATTTGTCTCCCAGAATAATGGAAATAAAAACAAAAATAAACCAATGGGACCTACTTAAACTCCAAAGCTTTTGCACAGCAAAGAAAATAATAAACAAAATGAAATGACAACCCACAGATCAGGAGAAAATATTTGCAAATGATGTGATGGACAAGGGATTAGTCTCCAAAATTTACAAAGAGCTCATGATGCTTTACAATGTCAAAATAAACAATTCAGTCAACAAATGGAGAAGACCTAAACAGACATTTCCCAAAGAAGACATACAGATGGCCACAAAGCACATGAAAAGATGTTCAACATTGCTAATTGTTCAGTTCAGTTCAGTTGCTCAGTCATGTGTGACTCTTTGCAACCCCATGAACTGCAGCATGCCAGGCCTCCCTGTCCATTACCAACTCCCAGAGGCTACCCAAACTCATCTCCATTGAGTCAGTGATGCCATCCAACCATCTCATCCTCTGTCGTCCCCTTCTCCTCCTGTCCTCAATCTTTCCCAACACCAGGGTCTTTTCAAATGAGTCATCTCTTCACACCAGGTGGCCAAAGTATTGGACTTTCAGCTTCAACATCAGTCCTTCCGATGAACACCCAAGACCGATATCCTTTAGGATGGGCTGGTTGGATCTCCTTTCAGTCCAAGGGACTCTCAAGAGTCTTCTACAACACCACGGTTCAAAAGCATCAATTCTTTGGCACTCAGCTTTCTTTATAATCCAACTTTCACATCCATACATGACTACTGGAAAAACCATAGCCTGGACTAGACAGACCTTTGCTGACAAAGTAATGTCTCTGCTAATTATTAGAGAAATGCAAATCAAAACTACAGTGAGATTCACCTCACACCAGCTAGAAGGGCTATCATGGAAAAATCCACAACAGTAAAAGCTAGAGAGGGTGTGGAGAGAAGGAAACCCTCCTACCCTGTTGGTAGGAATGTAAATTGGTTCAGCCACTATGGAGAACAGAGGAGGTTCCTTAAAAACTCAAAACAGAGCTACTACATGACACTGCATTCCCACTCCTGGACATATATCCAGAGAAATGCACAATCTGAAAGGATGCATGCACCCCAGTGTTCGCTGCAACACCGTTTGCAGCAAGACATGGAAGCACCCTAAATGCCATCGATAAAGGAATGGGTAAAGAAGATGTAGCACATACATACAATGGAATAGTACTCAGCCATTAAAAAGAATGAAATAAGGCCATTTGCGGCAACATGGATGGACTTACAGAGTGTCCTACTGAGTGAAGTAAGTCAGAGAGAGAAGGAGAATGTCATATGGCATCCCTTATATGTGGGATCTAAGGGATGGAATGGGGAGGAAGGAGGGAGGAGGGTTCAGGATGGGGAACGCATGTATACCTGTGGCGGATTCATTTTGATATTTGGCAAAACTAATACAGTTATGTAAAGTTTAAAAATAAAATAAAATTAAAAAAAAATAAAAAGAAATGACACAAATGTACTTACTTACAAAACAGAAAGAGACTTACAGACTTAGACAATGAATTTACAGTTGCCAGATTGGGATAAGGGATACTTAGGGAGTTTAGGATGCTATATTTAAAATGGATAACCCACAAGGTCCTACTCTATAGTACATTAAACTCTGCTCAATGCCATGTGGCAGTCTGGATGGGAGGGGAATTCGGGGGAGAATGGATGCGTGTATATGCATGGCTGAGTCCCTTCCCTGTTCACCTGAAATTATCACAACACTGTCAACTGGCTCTATCCAAATACAAAATAAAAAGTTAAAAAAAACTCACCCATGGGCTCCATGAAGTCTAACCTCAAACTGCGTATTTCCTACTCTGTATTCATGTGATATTCACATATATAGCACATACCACTCTCGCCTAAATATGTCTTTTAGGTTGTTCAGTAACAATGCTTTCAAATCGGATGGTGTGATAGATTCAAGATGGCTACTGAAAGAGGAATCAGCTATCCTCACACTGAATCTGGGCTGACTTCAGGGACTCGCTTAAATATTTACATATGGAGAAAGGGCTGTTATGGCCGTTCCATGCCTATCCTCTCAGACAGTCGGCACCTTTTGTTTCTCCCTCTTAAAACCTAGTGTCACAACCCTGTGGGAAGCCCAAGCCACATGGAAAGCCCATGTAGATGCTAGGATCAATAGTCCCAGTTGGGTCAAGCCTTCTCTCCATCCTGGACAAGGAAATGGCGACCTGCTTCAGTATTCTTGCCTGGAGAATCTCATGGACAGAGGAGCCTAGAGGGCTACTGTCCACGGGGTCACAAAGAATCGGACACAACTGAGCAACTAACACTTTCACTTCACAATTTTCCATCCGTCCCCTCAAGGACTAGATATGATAAAGCTCTCTTGGACCTTCTAGACCAGTTCATCTGCCAGCTAAGTACCACCAACTGACCTCCATCAACACCATGCAGGAAAAAGAACTCCCAGTGGATTCATGCACAAATCCTAAGCTAACCAAATCTTAAGATCTAATGAAATATTAGTTGTTTCAAGCCATTTAACTTTGCGTGTTTGTTAATCACTGTTGTGAGTAGCTATTCCCTTCTCCAGGGGATCTTCCTGACCCAGAGATCAAACCTGTATCTCCTGAGTCTCCTATGTTACAGGCAGATTCTTTATCATCTGAGCCAGCAGGAAACTTTGGGGGTGGTTTATTATGTAACATCTGATAGCAAAACAAACATCCTGAAGCTGAAATCATGCATTCTACTTCATTTCTTAATTCACTTCAACAAATAGCTATGGCATATCTACCATGTACCAGGTACTATTATAAAAGGTAAGAGATACAACAAAATAAAGAGGACAAAATCTCTGCCCTTTCTAAGCTGACATTGCAGTAAGGGAGACAGTCAATGAACATGAAAACAGATCATGTTAATTTGTAATCTCCACATTGCCAGGTATAGAGCTAACTATAGAAAGTGACAGAGAGATGCTGCTCATCTGTGCCCTACAACACAGCTCAACCTGTCACTCTCCATTGTACCCAAAAACAAAACCCCAAAACCTAACTGAATCCAAGTGTTTGGAAGATGAAGTTATTAACAAGACATGTCAGATAAACCAGAGAAGTTTATAAACAACACATTTCTGGAACAATAGATACAATGAATGGATGTTTACCTAGTTCTCAAAAGCAGTGTCCCTTTTGCCTGTGGAACCCTAAAACTTTTATTAGGAGCATGGGGGCAAACCCCCAGGTCTTCAGAAATGTAGGTTTCCCTAACCAGGATAGAATGTATCGCTCCGTGAAATGTCAACATCAAAACAATATAAAAAAAATAATTACAGACAGTGGGAGTGTTGTAAGCGGATAAGGACCAGATGGGCTTTTGTATTTATGGTTTTCCTTGTGCATACAAATGCTTTGGGGATCTAATTAGCCTTTTACAAAACTCAAACTGGGTAATTACTATCATTATCCCCTTTTCAAATAAATCTGAAGTCTAAACTGCAATTACGTTTTTTATCTTACATTTGGTATTCACATATTTTAAGAATTGTTCTTTGCCATCTACTCAGTTCATCTTAACATGAACTGACATATATAAAGTGCAGGAGGATGATTTAAAAAAAAAGAAAACATTAAAAAAAATTGCATCACTCTATTAGAGGAAAGTGCTGACTACCACCGGAGCCCTTTCTCAATCAGAGTCCTCTTTCTGTCACATTTTCACTCCAATCAAGAATAAAGCCCCTGTTCTCCGCAACTTTATATTTCCACTTATGCTTTGCACAGCAGAAGAGAAGAATTTCTACATGGAGACATAACCAGTCACACGTGTTAGAGAAAGGATTCTCTGTGAGATGCAATGTGGCAGCATTCAATTAACTTGTGACTCTGCCCCCAAAGGGTGATACCTGGGCTGGCAACGAGCTATGGAAAAGGAACAGCGCACATAACAAGGCTGGCAAGTCATCTTTATCGGATTTTTGGCCTCGGGACAGTGAAGTCACATGGTAACGACATCTCTGGACTGCAAGTCGAGGGAGACGTGATCATGTGCGCCAGTGAACTCATAACAGAGAATGCACCTAAATCTATCTCCAGTGAGAAGTTCATGGCAGGGTGGGGGGGGGGGGCGTTGTCGAAAAGCAACCGCTTCATTTCAGGCACAAGGCCAACACGATTAGAGGTGATCGGGGGCACGTGTGTCTTCCTTGACAGGGCAAAGCATGGGCAGTGACAAGTGATGAGGAACACCGCCTTTCCCACCACAGCTCCCTGGGAAAAGGGTCAAGAATACTCAGAATGTCTGGCTGACATCTCAAAATTCAGCATCATGATGACTGGTCTGGAGGGCAACATCCAAAAATAGCTGACAGAGGGAAAAAGCCAGATGATAAGCAGAGCTGAGGAGGACGCCTGGCCCTGGGGAGGCGCTTCCACTACAGGGGGATGCTGAATGTTGATGCAGGTTTCAGAGGTGCCCCTGGCCTGCCCGACAGAGGAGGGCTGCAGGCCTGCCACCTGGGTCCTGCCCCCTGAGCCTGCCCTGGGCTGCCCTGGAAGGCAGCAGCACAGTCTTTGACAAGGATGCCTGCAAGTTCAGACTTTATAGTCCCTGATAGGGTGGCAGTAACCCCCTATTGCTGCTAATAAGTCACTTCAGTCGTGTCCAATTCTTAGCAACCCCACGGACTGCAGCCAGCCAGGTTCCTCTGTTTATGGGATTCTCCAGGCAAGAACACTGGAGTGGGTTGCCATGCCCTTCCCCAGGAGATTTTCCCAACCCTGGCATCAAACCTTTGTCTCTTCTATCCCTTGCATAAGCAGGCCAGTTCTTTCCCACTAGCACCAGCTGGGGAGCCTAATCCCACAGCTCACTGAAAACAATCTCGAAGGCCCACGTCCACTCTTCCACTGAAGCAACAGATATTTACCAGGCATCTCCCTAGGGCTGTGTACAGTGTGAGACGATTTATGTGAGTTCAAGTGTCAGTGAAGACACTGGCTTTGCAAATCCTGTCATCAGTGTCCCATCATAAAAGGAGTTAGAGCCGCAGCCCAGCACCATGGCAGAGTCGAAGTGCGTGGAGCAGAGCTCATGGCCTGGTGGGTGGGTGGACAAGCAGTGTTGAAGTCTTTGGGTTGCGGAACTTGTCATGCAAGGAGCTGCCTGTCTGTCACTGAGTTCATACACCTCCTCGTGATCACATCTTAACATCGGTACAGCTATTTTTACAGTGTCTCTTGACTATCATCATCCTTTTCAGAAGCGAGACAGGTGCTAAGGTTTTAATTTTATAGACACACAGATGAATCAGAGGCATGAAAGGACTTGCCAAGAACTGGACAGCAAGAAGTCTAAGCAGGACTCACACTCAGATCTTCTCAAGATAAACAGATTTCTAGATACTTCTCTGTCTAAAAGGGCTTTTTCTGAAGCCTCTGAACAAAAATCTTGGTGCCAAGGCTGCTCAGCATCTCAAGTGTTCCTCTTGCTTCTGAGATTGCATATCCAGAAGCCCAGGGAGCTTGAATCGGGGCAGGACCAGGCACCTGCCTTAATTAGCTTGTAACCTGATATGGCAGAACAAGCAAAGGCTTCCCGTGAGCAGGCGTAAGTTCAAATCTCATCCTGGCCTGGATGAGCTCCATGAAGTAACTTCACCTCTTTGGGAATCATACCTGTTGCAATTAATAGTAAATCAAAAGCATCCTGGGGCTGACATCACGTATAAGACTTCATTTAACACCAACGCATATATATGGAATTTAGAAAGATGGTAATGATAACCGTGTATGCGAGACAGCAAAAGAGATACAGATGTATAGAACAGTCTTTTGGACTCTGTGGGAGAGGGAGAGGGTGGGATGATTTGGGAGAATGGCATTGAAACATGTCTAATATCATATATGAAACGGATCACCAGTCCAAGTTCGATGCATGATACTGGATGCTTGGGGCTGGTGCACTGGGATGACCCAGAGGGATGGTACAGGGAAGGAGGTGGGAGGGGGGGTTCAGGATGGGGAACACGTGTATACCTGTGGTGGATTCATGTTGATGTATGGCAAAACCAATACAATATTGTAAAGTAATTAACCTCCAATTAAAATAAATTTATATTAAAAAAACTAAAAAAAAAAAAAGACTCCATTTACTCATTCATACCATTTTAAGTTCACAGTGAGCAGGTGATAAGACACTTGGGATGATGCACAGAGTAAAGACTAGCTGTGTTCTTCTTTCTATCATCCCCTGTAGATTTTGTCTACTCTGTAAAAAGAGTTGTTATTTACCAATAAGTTGTGTCTGACTCTTTGAGACCCCATGGACTCTAACCCACCAGATTCCTCTGTCCATGGGATTTCTCAAGCAAGAATACTGGAGTGGGTTGCCATTTCATTCTCCAGGGGATCTTCCCGGCCCAGGGATTGAACCCATGTCTCTTGCATTGACAAGCAGGTTCTTTACCATCTGAGCCACAAGCAAAGCCCTATCTGGGTGTACCCTAAATCTAATGAAAGGGTTCTTAAAAGAAAAAAAAGCAGAGAGAGATTAGAAACACAGAGAGGAAGTCCATGTGAAGACAGAGGCAGAAATGGAGTTATGCAGCCTCAAGCCAAGGGATTCCTGGAGCCACAGAAGCTAAAGGAAGTAAGAAGAAATTGTTTCATAGAGTCTTCAGTGAGAGCCTTGCTCTCTGACATCTTAATTTTGGACTTCTTGTCTCTAGAATAGTGAGCAAATAGATTTTTTGATATTTTAAGTCATCAAGTTTGTGATAATTTGTTACAGCAAGTCTAGGAAACTAAAACAATATGTTTATAATGTGTATATAAGTGATCTATATATCTACACACCTATATATACATATATGTTCAGTGTGTGTTTGTGTATTATACAATGGATATGTTGATCACACATTTAGATCACATAGGATCTAAATTCCTTCATCATCTCAGGTTGAATGATGGAACAAAAAGCAAGAGAGATTGTCACCCCTTGACCAATTGCATTCAGCAGCTGTGGCTTAGGTGGAGGGCATAAATGAGACACTGGGACTCTTAAAATGGGAATTGAATAGAGAGAAAACCATGCAGGGTTATCTCTTACTCAGAAAGAATCATTCAATACTAAACAAGCTTAGGGTACCTGAAAGAATTCAAGATAAATGCATTAATAATATATATGCAAAGGTTGAGTATGCTCAACATTCAAAGGATTATACAGCATGAAACTTCGAGTAACAGTTCACATAAAGTATTTTGTCCTTATTTTTATGTGTATGCATTTAGAGTAAAACATCCTGGTATGTTTATAACATGTTCTATAAATGATAAGGGCTTTCCTGGTGGCTCAGTTGGTAAAGAATCTGCCTGCAATTCAGGAGAAAGAAAGTGAAAGAAAAGTCGCTCAATCATGTCTGACTCTTTGCGACCCCATGTACTTTAGCTTACCAGGCTCCTCCGTCCATGGAATTTTCCAGACAAGAGTACTGGCGTGGGTTGCCATATCCTTCTCCAGGGGTCTTCCTGACCCAGTGATCAAACCCAGATCTCCCACACTGCAGGCAGACGCATTACCATCTGAGCCACCAGTGAAATACTCCTGAAATTCAGGAGACCCAGGTTCAATCCCTGGGTGAGGAAGATCCCCAGAGAAGGAAGTAGCTTCAGTATTCTTGTTTGGGAAATCTCATGGACAGAGGAGGCTAGTGGGCTACAGTCTATGGGATCTCAAAGAGTTGGACACAACTTACAGACTAAACCAGCACCGTAAATAATAAAACAGTAGTTATGATGGTTCTAATTAATGATTATGGACCATTTACTTTGATTTAGGCACCAGGCCAAACTACATGCATTACCTAGTTTAATGAATCCATATCGAAGTCCAGTGAGGAATGCATCATTACATGTGTTTTTCAGGTAAAGAAGCAAATGTTATATTCATCGAGAGAAGTGACTCATCCAAGCTGGTGGTAGCCATAATGAACAGAACTAACAGGCCTTTTGGAGAAGGCAATGGCACCCCACTCCAGTACTCTTGCCTGGAAAATCCCATGGATGGAGGAGCTTGGTAGGCTCCAGTCCATGGGGTTGCTAAGAGTCGGGAATGACTGAGTGACTTCACTTTCACTTTTCACTTTCATGCATTGGAGAAGGAAATGGCAACCCACTCCAGTATTCTTGCCTGGAGAATCCCAGGGACAGAGGAGCCTGATGGGCTGCCGTCTATGGGGTCGCACAGAGTCGGACACGACTGGAGCGACTTAGCAGAAGCAGCAGTAGCAGCAATAGGCCTTTGGCCTTCTGTTGCTGGGCTCCAGAGCCCCCAACCCTAACAAGCACATGGTGGACCTGGGGCACGTGGAACCTAAAACCTGTTGAGAGATCCTCTCATGTACTTATAATGGGTGACCAGACCCTGACAGAGCCTCTACACTCCCAGCCCCACCTCAGTTCAAGACACAGAAAAGTAAACAAACCAACCCCATGAGACTAAAATGAAGACTTCTGGGACCCTGGAAGTGTTGCAAAGACGAGGAGGGTTTGGGAGAGTGGAGGAGAACGCGCTCTGAGGAGGGACCGGCAGGAGGAGCTTGCAGGCTCGCGGGGCACTGTCCCGCTGGCCTCGGGCACCTAAGCCGCCAGCGCATTACCTGAGCTCCGCCCAAGCTTCTTCCCTTCAGGTGATTACGTGAACTTCCAATCCAGAAAACGTACTTGTAAAGAGGTTGAGAGTGAGTAAAATCCATGAAGTTCACAAGATAAAGCGGTTATTCTCATTGGCAACAGGAACTACCTGCAAATAAATCCCCCCAGCTGGTGGGTGAGGGCTGAAAAGCACAGTGCATTCAGAAGCCGAGGCCCTGGAGGCCTCAAACTCCTGCTCCTCACGGGCTGAACAGGTTCACACACGTTGGCTGCTTCTGTTGTAGGGGTGTGTCGCTGTGCAAGTATATTGTTGAGTGCAATGATCAGACAATAAGGGGCTCCCAGCAGATTTGGCAGGTTAGTGGGGCTAGGGACATGAGAGAGAGAGGGAGGGAGGGAGGTGGGGGAGGGAGAGGGAGATCAGGGAGTGATGCTGAATTTTTCACAACCACATCTCAGTGCTATTTGCTAAGAACCACAGGGCGCTGTAATGCTCCCTAAATTGCAGGAACAGGTACCCAGCTCTCTGTGTATTCACAGTCCTTAGAGTGTAATTGATTAGACTCGTGGAATCAGGTTTTGTTTACTCCCCAAAGTGAGGAGAATGTGGAGGAACACTGACGACAGAGCCAGGGAATCTTGCCCTCGAGGGGCAGACGCTAGATCTGAAGCCCCGGGACCTAGGATGGCACTGTCGCGATTATTTCTCCCCTCACGAGCAGGTGCTGGCTCATGTATTAGGGAAGGGCTGCAGGGTTGATTCGGAGAAGGCAATGGCACCCCACTCCAGTACTCTTGCCTGGGAAATCCCATGGATGGAGGAGCCTGGTGGGCTGCAGTCCATGGGGTCTCTGGGAGTCGGACACGACGGAGCGACTTCACTTTCACTTTTCACTTTCATGCATTGGAGAAGGAAATAGTAACCCACTCCAGTGTTCTTGCCTGGAGAATCCCAGGGTTGGGGGAGCCTGGTGGGCTGCCGTCTCTGGGGTCTCACAGAGTTGGACATGACTGAAGTGACTTAGCAGCAGCAGCAGGGTTGATTCCAGGACAGGAGGGCTTCAGTCTGGAAGGCAGCCTAAGTTAACTCATCTGTGTCTGTGCCTTAGGCTATTAGCATCAGTACACTCACCATACTATAAAAACTAATTAACACATTAATCTGGAGAAACGGGTTCCTAGAGATACTCTGTGCATGGGAATATGGGATCTGGACCTTCTCGGTTAGACAGGGCTGAAGTCAGCCTAGCAGGGGCTCTAAAAGGCAAATGACAAATCAGTGAACAAGTACCCCTGCACTCTGAAACATGACTAATAGCACTACCAGACCGATCACCATCGAGGTCCTCTGCTGTATCAGGTTGAACTTTTGGAAGAAGGGAGTAATGCATCTTGGAAACCAGGTCTAGATCCTATGAGTCTAGTCTCACTTCTTCATGTATGCATACAATCCAGAAAAGCAAAAATCACATCAGAATGTCTTCATGACTTATGAAAACTATTACCGATGCTGACATTTGCTGTAATGCATGCCAATGAGTTTTCAGGCCAATTGCAAAATCCAGTGAGTCCAAATGTGTTCAAAAACCACATTTTTGAACTCCTATTCATTTAGACATATCCCACAGTGTCAAACATGGCTTTCCCCATAAAGTGCAAATTTATGATGCAAATGAGCTTACTCAATTCACTTAGAGGTAAAGGTCAAGAATCAAAGAGTTGCTATCAAGATGGACAATCATGATGGGATACACTTGAGACCTCAGCTAAGGCCAACAGATATGGAAATAAGAGTCAAGAACACTCAAAAAAAGTCCTAAACTAGGAATCTGATGACTTTATTGCACTTGGGTCAATAGGTCAATATCATGGTCAACAGATGATGAAAACACATAGGAGTTCAAGGTTATTTTTATATCATACTTGCATATACATGCCTTTCTGTTTTCCACATTATTTAAAAGTAGCTTAAATTTAATAATGCAAATAGTCATCACCCACTCCAATGAGTACTTCAAAATTTTTTTTTCACCATGTCACACAGCATGCAGGATTTTAGAGCCCCTACTAGGGATTGAACCCATGTCCTCTGCATCCCTGCATTGGAAGTGTGGTCTTAATCACTGGACCACCAGGGAAGATCCTTTTCAAACTTTTAAAAAGGCATTTTAGTAAGCTCTGGTTATTGCAAATCAGACTAAATCCATGTGAAGAGATTCATGTTTTCCCATGACCCAGGCCTGCAGATGCACCACACATAACAGGGAGCACGTGGGCTCCTTGAGCATCAGTGTGCCCGTTCCCTGCAGGAGGGGTGCGCACTGTGTGAGGGTATGTTCACACAACATGCAGGTTCCTGAGGCAGTTTTATTTCCAGTTGCCTCCTATGCCTGATATACTAGCTTATTTATCTTAAAAACAAAAGCCCCATGTAGAATGTAGAATGAAGAAGCATCATTATCCAGAGACATGATGGAGTCAGAATTATTTCCACACTACAGAGAATATTCACAAGCCCAGCAACGTAAGACAACCCTTCTTCACAGTTACCTTGTTCTTGTTTACTTGGGAGATTTTCATAAACCACACGGAAGTGAACGCAAAGTACCTACGGCTCTTTCAGCTCTTAACAATGTATGTTGATGCCTGATCATAAGTTACTTGGCTACGCGGTGCCTAATCATAAGTTACTTGGCTACACATTGAAGATGAACATTGTGTAGCTATTTATCAAGCCTTGCTGTGGAGAATGATGGAGATACCGTATAGCGTTTCTTAGTCTTTGCAATGATGCATTGCAAAAGTGAGAGAAAGTAGTAATAACAGATAACCTACTACTTATTTTCAGCAGATACGTAGCATGTTATACTCTCTTAATTTTGTTATCAAGTGACCATCCTGTTAGCCATTCTCTTCCAAGATAACATGAGGCGTTCTGAGGAGAAGGGATATGCAAGAAGTTTGGTACGTTTCCTTAAACCAGTATTTGATGGAACACTGCTTTTCCAGTCATTCATTCTATGCCTTACACCACCCTCCTCAGCAGACTGTCAGCCTCTCCAAGACAGAGTCTGGCTTTTCCTTGTCATAAGCCTTCGGAGCATGTCCCCTTTCTCACTTTGACCCTGACTTTCCCGGCAGAGCACCGGCTCTGAACTGCAAATGCGGGCACTGCATCTTCACCCAGTACGGGTCTGCTGTAGTTGCCTGAGGGACCCTTCGAACGTGGACAGAGATAGGCAAGTGGGAGGGTGGAGCCCCCATTCTGAGAAGAGAAGGTGAACGGCAGAAATAAGAAATGCTGAGTCTATAGTGCCAGCCAGATGCCCTGCTAGAAAGGATGGACAGGGTTAGCACTGAAGTCCTGGGAGATCCTGGTATTTGGACCCAAGAAAACTTAATTTTACTTAGGATTGGTCATTAGCCATTTGAAGAATGAACTAGCTGAGGCTGACAATGAAAAGGACATAGCTGGATTGTCACCACAGTTCTTTTTGATGGAGAGGGCTTACTGAGCAATCTGCTCTGCACCTTCACCTGAAGAAAAGTGAAGACGTCTGAAGCCTGGAGTCCAGTTCGAGCAAATTCTTTAGTGACTTCCAAATGGTGCTGTCAATAGGAAGCCCAAGAGCTGTTATGAATCTTGCTGACTATATTATTTTTTTAATAGCTCATTGATCTCTCCTTTATTGTTGGATCTTTGTTTTTCAGAAACTAGTGGATACCCAGGGATGCTTTAGAGAGCTGCTAAAACTCACTGCCCAATAGTTCGGAAGCTCTAATTTGTCTAAATTCTACCTAAAGCTCTCAAGCTATACTCGTCTCTGCTGCCTTAAGTCCTTTAACAAGCTGCAGTGACTGAAATGGATTATAATTCACAAAGAACTCCAACTGGGCAGACGTAGAGAATGGACCTGTGCATACAGCAGGGAAATGAGGAGGAAGGACAAACTGAGAGAGTAGCATTGACATACATATGCTACCGCGCAAAAAATAGATGGCTGGTGGGAGCTGCGAGCAGCTTCCCAGGTGGTGCTAGTGGTAATGAACCCGCCTGCCAACACAGGAGGAGTAAGAGATGGGGGTTCAGTCCCCGGGTCAGGAAGATTCCCGGGAGGAGGGCACGGCAACCCACCCCAGTGTTCTTGCCTGGACAATTCCATGGACAGAGGAGCCTGGCGAGCTACAGTCCATAGGGTCGTGAACAGTTGCACACAACTGAAGCAACTTTGCCAACAAAGGTCTGTCTAGTCAGGGCTGTGGTTTTTCCTGTGGTCATGTATGGATGTGAGAGTTGGACTGTGAAGAAGGCTGAGCGCCGAAGAATTGATGCTTTTGAGCTGCGGTGTTGGAGAAGACTCTTGAGAGTCCCTTGGACTGCAAGGAGATGCAACCAGTCCATTCTGAAGGAGATCAGCCCTGGGATTTCTTTGGAAGGAATGATGCTAAAGCTGAAACTCCAGTACTTTGGCCACCTCATGGGAAGAGTTGACTCATTGGAAAAGACTCTGATGCTGGGTGGGATTGGGGGCAGGAGGAGAAGGGGACAACAGAGGATGAGATGGCTGGATGGCATCACTGACTCGATGGACGTGAGTCTGAGTGAACTCCGGGGGTTGGTGATGGACAGGGAGGCCTGACGTGCTGCGATTCATGGGGTCGCAAAGAGTCGGACATGACTGAGCGACTGAGCTGAACTGAACTGAACTGAAGCAACTTAGTACCAGAAGCTGCTGTACAGCACAGGGAGCTCAGCTCGGTGCTCTGCGATGACCTAGAGAGGTGGGATAGGGCTGGGTTGGGGGGGGAGGGGCTCGAGAGGGAGGTGATACGTACATTGCTGTAGCAGAAACAAACACATTATTGTAAAGCAATTATCCTCTAATTTGACAAGATGCTTAAAAAAAACATAAAATATAAAAAGGAGAAAATGTAAAAAAACTGAAAAAGGGAGAAAATGTAAAAAAAAACAAAACAAAACAAAAATGGAACTCTAACAGGAATATAGATTATGGATAAGGTAATGACAAGTCTCTGATTTACAGGAAGAAGAGCCTAGGGTATAACTTAGCCTCACCTTCTCCTGCTCAGTCATGTATCATGACCAGAGTCAAAGGATGCGTTTGCATCATTTAAGAATAAAGAACGCTATAGGCACTGCTTATGTCTCTCTCTCAGGCTGTGCTACTGAACACACAATGACCCATCCTTTACGTGTTTTCCTAAAGAAATTACACCCACTTCATATTGAAATATTTACTTTGAGCTGTAAGACAGAACACTTCTCTCCTCTGCTTTAATCTTACCTTAACACAAAAGACTGTAAGTATTTAAGTCACTCCAGTTACATCAAAAGAGAATAATCAGTTTCTGTTCAGTGCTAGCTGAGTTAAATAGCAGCTCTGTTTCCAGAAAGATAATAATGTCAAAAAATTAGCGAGAAAACAGCAGGCATTCTGGGGAATTTAACCACTGAACAAATGACTGGAAGGGGCTTCAAAGTCAATTTAAATAATTTTAAAAAAATTATACCCTGACTTGAAGCCTAAGAATTCTTTTTCTCTATGTATAATTAAAACATAATGCTGAAGACCTCATCAGACAATGATTCCTGATATTTTAATAATAATGTAGAATGTCCTCATGGTATAGCTTATTATTAAATAGATTTGAATATACTACAGACTAAATCAATTCCAGTGGGGAAAAAACTAGCTACAGCATCAAGTAAAAGCCTGGTTCAACCAACTCATCTGCATAATGGATTCCTCAATATCAGTAACAGGAAATGCCCTGTTGAAAATGCAGTCTTAAATATTCTCCTGGAGAAGTAGGTCTGAAACACAGGGGAGGCAGGGAACCCAGCATGCTGGCAGGCTTGCGCAGGAACAGGCCTTGGGAGGATCCAGACGCAGAGAGCAGCAGTTAAGGACTGCCCAGGAACAGCTTGCATTTATGTGCTCAGGCTGCCCCAAGAAAAGACCAGACTGGGTGGCTTAACAACAGAGTTTCATTTTCTCACAGCTCGAGAAGCTGGAAGTTCGCGGTCGAGGTGCTGGCGCGGTCAGTTTCCAGCGAGGGCCCTCTTCCTGGCTAGCAGACGGCTGTCTTCCCGGGTGGTCCTTGCATGCCCTTCTCTCGGTGCATGTGTGTGCAGGAGATGGCAAGCGGGGTTTCATCTCATAGAGTCATTAAGTCTATCAGATCAGTCCCTGGCCTAAGAGCTCCTTTAACATTAGTTACTTCCTTGGAGGGTCCTTCTCCAAACATAATCACGCTGGAGATGAGGGCTTCAACATAGGAGTTTGGGGCAGGGGACACAAACGCACGGGCTGTACCGCTGTTCATCTCATTCCTCTGCTGCATTCCCATCCTGAGTGGAGGGCCGGGCCCCCGCGTGCAGGACTATCCACCGGCTGAGGGCAGCCCGGGCTGTCTCACCACCTCTGCCTGCTGAGTCCACAAGCAGGGCCACAGGCCGCCCCCCGGAGGACGTGAGCGGTGCGTGGTTCAAGGATTAGAAAAGGAAATTCACGAGGAGACATCAGAGGAACGCGAGTTGTATATCTGAGAGAAGAGAAGCTGCAGGTGACGTAACAACGTCTCACACAGACCGAGAGGATGCACAGCCTTCTGACCAGCTTCTCTTCTGCTGCTGGGGGCTGGTCAGGAGGAAGAGGACTCAGCTGGAGCAGTGGGGGAAATATGAGTGAGACAGAACGGACAGACTCTTGGACTGCACCAATCTGCCGCCTGACCATGAGGACTGAGAGACGGGTGGGGGGGAATAGGTGACGAAGAGGGTCTTGGGCTCCAAGGAGCTGTAAGAAATAGGGCTCTAATTTCTCCAAAGAAGACACACAGGTGGCCAACAGAAGACACATGCAAATATGCTCAACAGTGCTAGTCGTCACAGAAATACAAATCAGAACCACAGCGAAGCACCTCCTAGCCCCAGTCAAAACGTCCACAGCCAAAAAATCTATAAGTAATAAAGTCTGCAGAGACTGTGGAGAAAAGGAAACCCTCCTACACTGTTGGTAGGAATGGAAATTAGCGTAGTCACTATGGAAAACAGCATGGAGGGTCCCTAAAACATTTAAAAGCAGAACTACCATATGATCCAACAATCCCACTCCTGGGCATATGTCCAGAGAAGAATCTAATTTTAAAGGATACATGCACCCCAATGTTCACTGTAGCACTATTTACAACAGCCAGGGCATGGAAACAACCTAGACGTCCACTGAAAGAGGGATGGATGAAGAGGCGATACACACACACAGTGGGGCATCAGCCATGAAGAAGAACAAGGCGATGATATACAAGAACCTGAAAAAGAACATACATGTATGAACACACACACATATGTATATATTTTCCTCTTCAGATTCTTACATATATATGTATACTGCTGCTGCTGCTAAGTCGGTTCAATCATGTCCAACTGTGCGACCCCATAGGCCGCCCACCAGGCTTCCTAGTCCCTGGGATTCTCCAGGCAAGAACATTGGAGTGGGTTGCCATTTCATTCTCCAATATATGCATATGTATATATTTGAAACTGAGTCAGTTTGCTGAACACCAGAAACTAAGACAACATTGTGAGTTAACTGTACTTCAATTTAAAACAAAACAAAACAAAAAAAGGAAAGAAATGGATGAAGAAGATGCTCAACAGTGCTAGTCATCACAGAAATACAAATCAGAACCACAACGAAGCACCTTCTACCCCAGTCAAAACGTCCACCACAAAAAAAAAAAAAAAAAAATCTATAAATAATAAAGTCTGCAGAGCATGTGGAGAAAAGGACACCACACCTGCAGAGGGTGTCCAAATTGGTAGAAGAAGTAGCAGCAGATCAGAAGCAAAGCACTAAGACTGAGACCACCCTTGTTCAGAGTTCTGTTGTGTCTGAAACGCTATCCATTTAAGACTTCACTGTTGGAAGCTCTGCTTTTCCAAATCTGTCCTGGCTTGGGCAGGGCTGCTACATTCAAGAAGAAGGCTGTTTATGACACAAAATTCTATCAAGCAGAGGACAGAGGGCCTCAATTCCTTGGCATAAGGAATGAAAAGTTATGTTATACCAGGATCTTTATATGCTCCTGAACCCAACTCTGCTTTAGTCCAAGCCCCCAGAGAGAAGAAACATTTCACTGAATGCCCACATTCACAGCACTGCCCAGCACCCAGTACACACAGGCAAGGACAAGTAATTTTTTTTAATTAAAAAAAAATAATAATAAATAAAATAAAAATAGCGACACCTACAGGCAGATGAGGAACCCAGCTGAACTCTGGCAGGCTCCATTTTTCCTTTTTCTTAAACCTCACTTATTGAAGCTCTCTGGAGAAACATCATTGGAATGAGGTCAGAAGTGATCAGACTCAGGTCTATCCTTCACCTCCAAGACTAATAAGTAGCAAGATGAACAAGGGCCCAATAGAACTCACTTTGCTGCTCAATGTATTGTTTAAAAGGGAGAGTTCATTGCCTTTTACTCTTTTGTTCAGAACTTTTTGTTCTCCTTTGTGAAACCAAGTCAGTCTCCTGAATTTGAGGACAGAGGATGAATAACACACTACGGAATTATTCAGAAGCCTACAGGACTGTGCTGAGTCCCTACGCAACTGCTGACATTTGTAGAGTTCACAGGACCAGTATCCTGATTTTGGGGACATTGGAAACCAACAATGCTCTTAAAGTTATACTCTGACAACTTCTTTGGCTTATTTTGGCTTAGAAAATATAACCACATTCTGAAGGCTGTCTTTTCACCTTGCTAATAGTTTCCTTTGATGTGCAGAAGCTTTTAAGGTTAATTAGGTCCCATTTGTTTATTTTTGCTTTTATTTCCAATATTCTAGGAGGTGGGTCATAGAGGATCCTTCTGTGATGTATGTCAGAGAGTGTTTTGCCTATGTTCTCCTCTAGGAGTTTTATAGTTTTTGGTCTTACGTTTAGATCTTTAATCCATTTTGAGTTTATTTTTGTGTATGGTGTTAGAAAGTGTTCTAGTTTCATTCTTTTACAAGTGGTTGACCAGAATGGGAGACGATAATAGCAAATGAAGCAACTGACAAACAACTAATCTCGAGAATATACAAGCAACTCCTACAGCTCAACTCCAGAAAAATAAATGACTCAATCAAAAAATGGGCCAAAGAACTAAATAGACATTTCTCCAAAGAAGACATACAGATGGCTAACAAACACATGAAAAGATGCTCAACATCACTCATTATCAGAGAAATGCAAATCAAAACCACTATGAGGTACCATTTCACACCAGTCAGAATGGCTGCGATCCAGAAGTCTACAAGTAATAAATGCTGGAGAGGGTGTGGAGAAAAGGGAACCCTCTTACACTGTTGGTGGGAATGCAAACTAGTATAGCCACTATGGAGAACAGTGTGGAGATTCCTTAAAAAACTGGAAATAGAACTGCCTTATGATCCAGCAATCCCACTGCTGGGCATACACACTGAGGAAACCAGAAGGGAAAGAGACACATGTACCCCAATGTTCATCGCAGCACTGTTTATAATAGCCAGGACATGGAAGCAACCTAGATGTCCATCAGCAGATGAATGGATAAGAAAGCAGTGGTACATATACACAATGGAGTATTACTCAGCCATTAAAAAGAATACATTTGAATCAGTTCTAATGAGGTGGATGAAACTGGAGCCTATTATACAGAGTGAAGTAAGCCAGAAAGAAAAACACCAATACAGTATACTAACGCATATATATGGAATTTAGAAAGATGGTAACAATAACCCTGTGTACGAGACAGCAAAAGAGACACTGATGTATAGAACAGTCTTATGGACTCTGTGGGAGAGGGAGAGGGTAGGAAGATTTGGCATTGAAACATGCAAAATATCATGTATGAAATGAGTTGCCAGTCCAGGTTCGATGCACGATACTGGATGCTTGGGGCTGGTGCACTGGGATGACCCAGAGGGATGGTATGGGGAGTGAGGAGGGAGGAAGGTTCAGGATGGGGATCACATGTATACCTGTGGCGGATTCATTTTGATATTTGGCAAAACTAATACAATTATGTAAAGTTTAAAAATAAAATAAAAAAAAAAAAAAGAAAATATAACCACAGAATTCACTGTCCGAGAACGCCTATGAGACAAGAAATGGCTCTCGCAGCCCACTCAGAGCAGAGCCAGCACTCGCTTACCTCAAACTTGGGAGAACACTCGTTTTATATTAGAAACTGTCAATCCACAAGGGCTTAAAACCTCCTCAACTGGAAAAAAACAAACCTCAACTGTAGTCCTCTTGTGAGTGAAAAGCTGCTTATGCTTGTCTTATGCACAGAATTGGTGATATTTAGTCAAACCCCACCTCCCCACCCCACCCCCCCCAACCCCCCGCTGCCCACAGAGAAGGCGATGGCACCCCACTCCAATACTCTTGCCTGGAAAATCCCATGGACAGAGAAGCCTGGTAGGCTGCAGTCCATGGGGTCGCTAAGAGTTGGATACAACTGAGCGACTTCACGTTCACTTTTCACTTTCATGCATTGGAGAAGGAAATGGCAACCCACTCCTGTGTTCTTGCCTGGAGAATCCCAGGGATGAGGGAGCCTGATGGGCTTCCATCTATGGGGTCACACAGAGTCGGACATGACTGAAGTGACTTAGTGAGTGAGTGAGTCAACTCTCAAATGTGTCACAAAGTATTAGAGAATGAAGGAAAGTAACCAGGAATGGACAACTATTTTTCTAAAATCAGATCAGATCAGATCAGATCAGTCACTCAGTCGTGTCTGACTCTTTGCAACCCCATGAACTGCAGCACTCCAGGCCTCCCTGTCCATCACCAACTCCCAGAGTTCACTCAGACTCACGTCCATCGAGTCAGTGATGCCATCCAGACATCTCATCCTGTCGTCCCCTTCTCCTCCTGCCCCCAATCCCTCCCAGCATCAGAGTCTTTTCCAATGAGTCAACTCTTCACATGGCCAAAGTACTGGAGTTTCAGCTTTAGCATCATTCCTTGCAAAGAAATCCCAGGGCTGATCTCCTTCAAAATGGACTGGTTGGATCTCCTTGCAGTCCAAGGGACTCTCAAGAGTCTTCTCCAACACCACAGTTCAAAAGCATCAATTCTTCGGCGCTCAGCCTTAATAAAAGCAGTCAATTATACTACCAAGATTCCAGTTAACTACCATCAGTCATGGCAGCAGGTTCCAAATAAGGCGGAGTGTGTAGGCAGTAAGCTTAGGTGGCACGTCCCCTCAAACATGAGACGCTGTTGCAGAGGCCGTGAGGACAGCTGCATATATTTCCCGGCCCACGGCGTCCATGCACTCTAACACCCGTGTTTCTTCAAAGACAGAAGAATGACCTCAGGCCCAGAATAGAAATTAACCTCTGATCACACGAAACCTGGAAGAAGACGTTTACAGGCCAGAAGGTGAAGCCTGTCACGGCTGCTCTACCTCCCACCTCTGACTACGCAGCACGTGCAGTTTCCCCGGTGACCCTGATCGGGGCTGTGGTTCTATTACAGGCATTTGTGTTCAATGACTTGTTTACCTTCTCGACTTGTCTGGAGCCCCACAAGCAGAAGCTGGCCTGAAGGAGGCCTCAGTTAACATCTGCAGAATAGAAGTGACTGCCTCGCCTTCGGGAGCAGGCCAGACGAACTGAAGGATGCTTTTGGAAACCACCTTCAGGAGTTGATCATCCAGCTGGTGTCTCCGCTCACCCTCCAGCTCCAGTTCCCTCCCCTGAACCTGCCTGCCTCTGGGCCATTCTGCCTCTCATTAGCACTTTTCACAGAAGTGACCTGGGAAGGGAGAGGTTGTAGAATTCAAATGACTGCAGGTCTGATGGTAAGAAAAGATAGATAATTCCAAGTGACTCAAGATTCTCTTATGATCTGTAGATTTATTTATTTATTTATTTTAAATTTTTATTTATTTATTTATTTTTTAAATTTTATTATTTAAATTGCCCACACCATGCCTGGTGCTCATTAGCATGGGTAGTCGAGATCTTGCTAGAATGGTTATGTTTACTACATGGCAGGTTAAGCAGCAAACGGGCCTACAGGTCTTCACAGATATTCTGTGTGGATTATTTTCTGTAAAGAGTGCCTGAAGCCAAGAAACATACTGCAGATGTAATCCTAGACACAGTAGCTGAAATGTGGGCTCTCAGATTTCACCTATCACCCATGGCTACACTGATAATCACTTATTTAAGTTGACATATTTTCTCCAAGAAACTCCAAAGGCAGTTATCCAGTAAAGGGCCAGAAAACCAGCAGGTTTTATAGAGGGAGGGGTAGGGGCAGAGGGAAGCTTCCATAATGTCAAAGGAAAAGATGGAAACTTTCAATTCTCCTGAGTCATCACCTGATTGAACAAGGGCTTACTGCCCTGAGCTATGCTTTCTGCCTGTGCCTGGGGGTAAGGGGGATGACAGGCTTTAATTTTTCCATGATATTTTATTGCAGCAAGTATTCCTAC
Organism: Bubalus kerabau; assembly: GCF_029407905.1. Classification (NCBI taxonomy): domain Eukaryota; kingdom Metazoa; phylum Chordata; class Mammalia; order Artiodactyla; family Bovidae; genus Bubalus; species Bubalus kerabau. The sequence continues at coordinate 49,967,721 of NC_073628.1, read as the reverse complement.
TCTGTGACAGGTCCAACCCAGAAATCAAAGACTCAGCGAGGAGGCTGCATAGTGATTCTTTGGACATAGAAGCCTTAAGTCCCACTGACCATGCCTGTAATTCACTGCTAATCAGAATAGGTCTGGAGCGAAAACACAAGTCTGAGTAACTCATTGTGTCAAGTTGCAATCTGTGGCAATGAAACCAGAGAAAGGTCATTTTTAAACAAAATAGCTGGCTCTTGCAGTGTGAGGGAAAGCATCCAGCTGATGTAGTTTGGTGTTGGGGACATGAAGAGGGGAGGAAATTCTCAACTTAATACCAATACCAATGTGATGGCTGGCGATTCAGGCTTAACACTAGCCCCAAAGCTCATCATTTCAAGTATTTGATCTGTAAGTAAGAAATTTGCAAAGAAGCTCTGGGCTGAATGGTTCACGCTTTCATTTATCTAACCCTATTGATCACCTGCCAGGCATTCAGCTAGATGCTGAGGATACAGCATGGAGCAGCTATATTTTCTAAGTTCACGGTTCTAACCATCCAACAGGGGTGGCGAGAGCATGAATTACAGCTAGGTACCTGGCAGAACTGTTCAAAGTCTGTCGCAAAGGGTAATAATAAAGGGCTGAAGCTGGGAGAGAAGAAAATATGATCAAATAATCAGGAGGAAAATTGGAAGGGTTTGGCAATGTTTAGTGTTCAGGGTAAATAACAAAAATTAGATGAGAATGGCTTCAAGTTTCAGCTTGCTTGACAGTGGGATCTCTCCTGGGAGAAAACATGCTGTAGATGATTTAGGGAGGAGAAAATCTATGGACAGACTGAGGCTAGGGCTGAACATATGTCTACACACAGAAATTTCAACGGGACTCTGGAGCTTAGGTAAGAGATGGTCAGGGCTGTAGGAACATGCGGAGAAGGCAATGGCACCCCACTCCAGTACTCTTGCCTGGAAAATCCCATGGATGGAGGAGCCTGGTAGGCTGCAGTCCATGGGGTCGCTAAGAGTCGGAAACGACTGAGCTACTTCACTTTCACTTTTCACTTTCATGCATTGGAGAAGGAAATGGCAACCCACTCCAGTGTTCTTGCCTGGAGAATCCCAGGGATGGGGGAGCCTGGTAGGTTACCGTCTCTGGGGTCGCACAGAGTCGGACATGACTGAAGTGACTTAGCATAGCGTAGCATAGTATAGTAGGAACATGTGGGTGTCATCAACATATCTGGTCATTATACCAAAAGAATGGGTGATTTTAAATTGCTCAGTGTCTGTTGTTGTTCAGTTGCAGACTGCGGCTTTCAGGATTTTGTTGAACTCGCCCGATCGTAAGCCCGTAGTAACAGAACCAGGGTGCCAACACAAAGTGTTCTCATAGTCGGTTGTCGCTGAGTCACTAATGACTCTGTGACCCTAGGGACTGCAGTCTGCCAGGCTCTTCTGTCCATGGGATCCAGTCAAGAATACTGCAGTGGGTTGCCTTTTCCTTCTCTAGGGGATCTTCCTGACCCAAGGTTTGAACCTCAGTCTCCTGCTTGGTAAGCAGATTCTTTACCACTGAGCCACATGGGAAGCCCACCCAGTGTCTGTAGGGAAATATGATTAGAAGGTTGAGCATTGTATCCTGGGGGAAGCAACATTTAAGGATAAGGATGAGAAATTAGAATCCACAAAGGATTCAAGAAGGAACCGTCAAAGAGGCACAGCAGAGTGTCACGTGTGCCAAGTGGGGAGAGAGCTCCAAAGTGGGGTGGCCACCATGGGCCCACTCAGCAGCGGGCCCACAACGCCCCTGCGCCCAGAAGTTAGGGAGGACAGCAGTGGCCCTGGCAGACACTTCACTGGCGTGAGAGATGAAAGCCAGGTGGAGGAGGGCTGGTGGGTGGACAGGAAGAGAGGTGTAAGAAGAGGTGAGCACGCAGCAGTGCTCCCATGCTTGACAGCACACCAGAATCACCCAGAAAGCATGCTAAAAAGTCAGTTGCTGAGCCACATTCTGAATCTTTGGAATCAAAATCTCTGAAGGGGAACCAAGAAATCTGTATTTTATCAGGCTCCCCTCGTGATTCTGATACATAGGTTGGTTGGGACAAGGAGACTACTCTTTTAAGACACGAGGCACAAGATGGGATGAGAGAGATGGGCAGGAGTCTGACCGAGATGGGAGAGGGAAGCAGGGGTCAAGACAGGGGAGACCGGAGCATCCTCATCCGTTGGTGTTGGGGGAGAGCAGAGGTCAAGGTGAGGGAAAGAAGAGGCAGGAATAAGATCCTGGTGATGCGGACTGCTCATCACAGGAAGAATTAAACAGAATGCCACTCCTCCTTTCATTTTCCCTTCTGTTGTTCAGTCACCCATTCGTGTCCAACTCTTTGCGATCCCATGGACTGCAGCATGCCAGGCTTCCCTGTCCTTCACCCTCCCTTGGAGCTTGCTCAAACTCACGTCCACTGAGTCTGTGATGCCATCCAACCATCTCGAACATAATTTAGCAGAACAAAATTTCTAGCATAGTTACAAGTAACTGAATTCTCTCTGCTACTGTCTCTTGATTCATTTCCAGTTACACTAATAAAGAATGACCAGCTTGTAGGAAAAGGTCTGGCTGTATTCTCCATATGCATTAATTGGCTCTGCTAGGGAGTGCTACAGTTCTAGGTAGTATCTTATGTAAGAAAAGTTGTACATCCTTTTTCTTGTCACTATTTAAATCCTGGATGTTTGAGAAGCCAAGCTGTTTGAGAGAAGAAGTATGTTTGACTAAATTATGAAAATAAAATCTGATGCACTTTTTCCCTCAAAAATCTGTAATGGGATTCTTTCGAGAAGAATTCCAGCAGTGCAGTGTGTGTGTGTGCGTGTGTGTGTGTGTGCGTGTGTGCGTGTGTGTGTGTGTGCATGCCTACGGGCTCTTCTTGTTTCAGGAGATCTGGCTGCTAAGTCACGACTTTAAATAATAGCTCCACACACATGACATCATAATAGTCTCCACAGCAACTGTGAATGATATTACAAACCTGTCTGGGACTAAATGGGAAAGATAAGCAAGAAGACAGGAGTGGGCAATCTCCTAAGCAACAAATGCGCTTTTTCCATGGAAACACCACCTCGTGGAAGAGAAAAGGAAACAGATAATAGACATAGGTACACAATAGTTCCTAAATATAGCATTTCACTAAGCACTCTGTCAATTGCAATTTAAAGACCATTCAACCTATGAGAATAATCACTGGAAGAAAAGCTTCCCCTAGTTTAATGCTTCCAGAGAAAGAGGGCAGAGGCATTTTTCTTGAAGTTGGTCACCACGTATCATCACAGCTGCTCACAAAAGAGGGCAAATGGGAATGAAGTAAGACAACAGCTAAGAGTTCAGGTTTGCTCCTGCTTCAAGATAACACCAGAGAACAGAAGCCAAACTTAAGAAGCCAGACATATTCTGAGTAGATAATAAGCATTAGAAAAATCTCCTTATGAAGAGAATCACCCTAGTTTTCTTTGAAATAGCAAGATCCCTCATGAATGGATGATAAAATGCATAATCTGAGAATTACTTAAACCATTTTAGGGAATAATTTGCTCAACTGCCAATGACATTGTGCGCAAACACGTTATTGTTTAGTCACTAAGTCATGCCCGACTCTTTTGCAACCCCATGGACTGTAGCCCGCCAGGCTCTACGTGGGATTTTCCAGGGAAGAATACTGAAGTGGGATACCATGTCCTTCTCTAGGGGATCTTCTTGACCTTGAACCGATATCTCTTGCATCTCTTGTTTGGCAGGCAGACTCTTTATCACTAAGCCACCTGGGAAGCCCTGCTGACACGCATTATGGAGAAGGGAACACCAACTTGCTGGTGGCCACTATGCACACTCACTTGCTACGCCCTGGCCACCAGCACCTGAGCTATCCCGTTCAGGGACCAGAAGGAGGAGACTGTATCATCCCGTGTGTCACGTGAGAGATGGTAGCTATAGGAGCAAACATTCTCAGGACACGGTAGGTGTCAGGCTGTGGTTCAGACCCACCTCCTGACTCCGAAGCCCCCGGCTCTGTTCTCGAGGTTCTGTGGCTCACTTACAAAGCTGTTCACACCTACCTTTTCCTATGGTCCTGTCATGATTAATGTCAACTCATGTTTGTAATGCCGTCACCCTGTTTATCAATGGTGTGCACATTTTGCTCTCTACATTACAATCACCGACTATTAGAGGAAAGGGAAACTTCAAGAGACCCTGTCCAAGGATCTCTTTTCACTGCTCAGGAAACCAAAGCCCGAAGAGTCAGTTCCTTCCACAGAACTGAGACTCAAGTCACAGTCTTTTCTGGTTCTCAAACCCCAGCTTCTCCCCACTACACCCCCATGACCTAACCTTTGTTATTGTTGATAAATTATTTTCCTAAATGGGCTTCTTTATCCCTTCTTCCTTTCCCTTGCTTTGCCTCTACCAACTATAAATTTCTGGAGATTTAGGAGACATTTTATGCTATAAAAGCTTAAATCTCAGGGACTTGTTTCACAAAGGGCTCCCTTTCTCTCTGTTAACCGCTATAAAGGAGACTTTCAGAAGAGCCAGCTGCCTTCTTTCCATTCCTCCCCAGCCCATCATAAAGTCGTACATCTTTAGGTTGTATTTATCATCTCTGATGTAATAGAACCTTCACCTATGAATCAAGCCATCGACCTTATTTGCTCATACAGGGCCACTGAAATCATTGCTTGTCTTCCTTACTAACCTTTATATAAAGAGGTCTCTTTAATTAATCTGCAGGAACAATGATTAATGTTAACACGAGTTACATGCATATCAAAGAAGACCCCAATGCTTTGACAACATTCAATTTCCTCTGAAGACCTTTAAAAAGTGAGATGGCTGTAGATTACCCATTGCTAATAAATGGGGATTTGCAGGCTGATTAAAATGCACAGGGAGAGGCAGTCTATGTCTATTTCAACAAAGTTGCAGCTTCATTAGTAAAATTCACTCATTTTTTTCTTAACTGTATGTCACTGGGTAGCTTAAAAGTGTAGTTGTATGAGATGGCTCTTACTGGGATGAAGAGCCTTAGTGATTGGGCTCCCCCTGTACCAGAACGAGAACCATGCATAGTTCATGAGAAGTAAAATAAGCAACCGTAATAGCCTGGAGGCCCAGTGGAGCAGAGCATATCTGCCCCGACAGCCCGGGGGCAGCCATCGCATTTACTCCACACCCTCCTTGACTCCTTATTGGACTGAGGAGAAAACCCAAACCTCTTCACAACCACCCTAGTTCCTCGTCACTTCTCTGTCAAGACAGAGTTCTAGAACTACTTGTCATTCATTCTGGAGATGGCATCTATGAGAAACTTTAGAGTCCTCTGGGATATAATCCTTGGCTCCAAAAGGACCCAAGTGAGTATCAGAAGCAGAAGCCACAGAGTCATTTGACAAATGAACTCATTAAGGAAAGCATCAGGTTCATTTTTGGAAGAATCCCCAAATTTGGATATGTCATGGCAATGTCAAACTCTCTTTTCCTTGGTCTAAAATATCTTTCTGCTTAGCCAAAAAAAATGACGCACATAAATTCTTTTCCTTGTAACTCTCGAATCTAAAAGGGCCCAGCATATTATTTCTCTAAATTCCCTGATGAAATCAGGGGAATTATATCAGGTTACCAAAAGAAATCTTAACTTTCGAAACTATTACCTCCATCTTTTTTCTTTGAACTTTCAGTAACAATAATGTAGGCAAGTACAATACTAGTGTCTTTCTTCAGTTGGGAAGAAAAACAACCTTGGATAAATCCCAAGTTAGACGCTGGGGCTGCTCCAGGGGCGACAATAAAAGGAGCTTTCCAGAGTAACACTTGGTCGTTTTCCAAACCTCAGGCATCCTCCAGCTAACCCTCCATTAGGATGTCATTTGTTTGGTTCACTTCAAAGAGCTGGCTACTTTCTTGCATTTTTCTGAAAACAAGGAGTTGTCTGTGGAAATGATTTTGTCAGGCGATTTGGCAAGTCACTTACAATACTCATCAATTTCAATACTTTAATTAAACCCAGGAAGTCCCTGTGCTCAACGCGAGCCTCCTCTCTGGGTTGCAGTTTATCTCTGCCTTCAGCAGGGCCCAGTGCTTTAAGCGGCGTGGAATCTCAGGCCTGGGGTCAGCTAAGTATGTCTCAGGATTTGGGCAAAACTAACTAATCTGCTTTAAAAAAAAAAAAAAAAAAAGTGAAGGACAGATCCTGGGTTTACTGACTTCAGGGCCGACAATCTACCCACCCTGCCTCACTCCCAGGGAGCATCAGATGACCACAGCCATTGAGACTCTAAAGAGTCAGCATGGTGTCTGAGCGTACTCAGCTGCTGAGCTTGACGTCTTTGCTCTCTGGGCTATCCGTCTGAGTTTGTGGGGGCTCCAGCTGACACTGTGATTGTAGAGAGCGTCGAGAGGCTGGTTTTGCTGGCCTCAGGTGTCATTCCTGGTAATGACAGCTGCTGTCTTGAGAAGGGGGAGGTGAAACACGGATTAATGTCATCCGAAAAGAATGCCTTCAAGGCCATAGCATCTGACAGCCCCTGAATAAGCTGGGCAGCCCATGGTTTCCCCACAGGACCACTCCTCTAGGCACTGTCAGAGACTAAACCAATAAAGGAAGATAAACGCAGAAACAAAGGTGCTGTATAGGCATAAAGGAAAAGTCACCAGAGCAAGCAGCTTATATGATCATAATACATTTAAGCAAAACGTGGCATGGGCAGCCGCATAGCATGAAACCAATCTCATTCTCTCACCCCTGGACCTACAAATCTCCTTCTCAGCTAATGGCCCCATATCCACCCTTACAGGCTGAGTTGTGTTTCCCCAAAAAGTATACCTTGGGTTTTTACCCCCTCCCCCAGTGCCTCAGAATGTGATCTGATTGGAAGAGAGAGGTTTTCAAGATAAAACAAGGTCATTAGGATGAGTCCTAACCAAATAAGGGGTCTTCCCTGGTGGCTCAGTGGTAAAGAATCCACCTGCCAATGCAGGAGATGTGGGTTTGATCCCTCAGTTGGGAAGGAAATGATCCCCTGGAGAAGGAAATGGCAACCCACTCCAGTATTCTTGCCTGGAAAATTCCATAGACAGAAGAGCCTGGTGGGCTGCAGTCCATAGGGTTGCAAAAGAGTTGGACACGACTTAGCAACTAAACAACAATAACCCCAGTAAGACTGGTATCCTTAGAAAAGGGGAGTGAACCAACTTCATCTAATAATTCAAATCCCACATCTGTGGAATCTTCTGAACTTTGTGTACATAATCATATCGTCTGAATAGGAGGGGTTGTATTTCTTCCTTTCCCATTCATTTTGCCTTTTGTTCCCTTGATTTATTTCCCTAGCTGGGGCTTTCAGTACAATGCTTTCTTTTCAGTAGGAGAGACTTGGTGTTGGGGGTATCATTGTCTCTTTCCCAGTCTTTCAGGAAAACTTTCAAAATTTCACCATTAATTGTGCTCTCTGTAGATTTTTTTTATTTTTGGCAAATTGTTATCTTAATAAGGAAGTTTCCTTTTACAACTAATTAACTAAATGATTTGAGGATTTTTTCTTCCCCCCTCATTTGGTCATGAATGGCTACTGAAATTTGTCAAATGTTGTACTTCACCTACTGAATTTATGACTTTTCTCCATTACTGTGTTGATTTAGTAAACTGCATTGACTAATTTTCTAATGTTAAACCAACATTGATTCCCTGTGTGAGGCCAGTTTGATCATGATGTATTATCTTTTCTTTATATTGCTGGGCCAGTTTGCTAATGGTTTGTTGGAATCATTGTACTATTATCCTAGAGTGATTTACCTATAATTTCCTTTTCTTCAATGGACCTTAATAGGTTCATAAAATGGAGACATTTACCACAGTGTATAATGTTGTTCTTAGGACTAAATGTGAAAATATATATGACAAAAAGGGGGGTAGTGAAAGTTGGATATAGGGAGAGACATGCATGTTGTTGTTCAGTCACTCAGCAGTATCTGACACTTTGCAGCCCCATGGACTGCAGCACGCCAGGCTTTCCTGTCCTTCACCAAATCCTGGCATTTGCTTAAGCTTATGTCCATTGAGACACGCACAGAGGAACGAAGATGGGGAGATGAGTGAGACAACAGCCATCTGCAAACCAAGGGGGAATACTCTGAACGGATTCTGTCCTAACAGCTTGGCTGACTCCTTGATTTCAGACTTTCAGTCTCTGGAACTCCTGGACAATACACGTCTGTTAAAGGCATCCAGTTGGTGGTACTTTTAACAGCAGCCCTAGCAAAGTAAGACTCCCACCAAGCCAGACACTGACATTTCCTGTCTCTCTCTCTTGACCTATAGCCCAATAGTGCTTGGTCCATTAATGCTTAATATTTTCAGAATCTGTTGTTCGACCTTAGTTTGGACCACCATGATCCTTCATGTGGGTCCCCACTAGAGGCTTCCAGCTGGTTTGTAGGCCTCCAACCTCAGCATCCTCCATTTCTCCTTGTTGCCAAGGTGGTCTCAATGCAAATGGTTTCTAAACCTTCACCACACACCTCATGGCATCAGGGTAGAGAAACTATGCTTAGCCTATACAGGCCAGACCCTTCGGGATTGCACCCAGTAAGCTTCTCCAAGATTTTTATCTTGCTAATTTCCCCTCCTTCAAAGTCATGGGTCACCTGATTTCCTAGAACTGCCAGGCTCCCCTTCTCTACACATTTGTTGCTGTTCTCTCTGCAGGGAACATCCTTCTTCTGGCTCTTTACCTGGCACAATACTGCCCAACCACAGCCAGCTGCTATCACTTCCGGGGGCTTCTCTGGGAAGCCTTCTCTCATCCCAGAAGGGCTTTGCTCTGTTCCTAAACTTCTTCCATAGTTGCATGGCTCCATCAAAAGACTTGCTATGTTGCTCATTAATCACGTCTGACTGAGCAACTTGGGAGCAGAGGCCACGTCTTGTTTGCTCTCCTACCCTTGTTTATTGAGTGTCTAGCCTAGTGGGCACCTACTTAGAACTTCATATGTATCTGTTGCATGGGGTAAAAGTTTTACCATTTAAAAGCACATGATACCAATTCTATAACACTGTAAATGCTACAATTTAAAAAGCCATCACAGTAGCCACCTCCACCCCAGTTTAGCATCCTTTATACAGCAGTGACGGAGAAGGCCATGGCACCCCACTCCAGTACTCTTGCCTGGAAAACCCCATGGATGGAGGAGCCTGGTAGGCTGTAGTCCATGGGGTTGCTAGGAGTCGGACACGACTGAGTGACTTCACTTTCCCTTTTCCCTTTCATGCATTGGAGAAGGAAATGGCAACCCACTCCAGTGTTCTTGCCTGGAGAATCCCAGGGATGGGGGAGCCTGGTGGGCTTCCGTCTCTGGGGTCGCACAGAGTTGGACACGACTGAAGTGACTTAGCATAGCATAGCATAGCATACAGCAGTGAATAAACAAGAAATCTTCTTGTCTCCCTACAATACTGGTACAGTAATGTCTCAGTTGTTTCCGGAAACATGAGTTCACATATCCTCTGCTAACACATCTGATTTAAGACTAACAAGACCAATCTGATTTAAGTCAATTCGAAGCGATTCTCTAAGTACACATGTGCTGTGAGCACTGCTGATATGTTGCACATCAAGTAAGGGACTGAAGCAGGTGGGAGTGAGGAAGGCAGGTGGGATGGGGAAGACTAGAAATACCAAAGTGGGCCACAAGGGCCCTGTTTTCTGTGTGAGATCACACATCATTGTAAGTTCACAGATCACTGGGGCAGGCACATGTCCTTCTCTGCAATAAGCTGTTACATCGAACGAGGTAAGGCAGGTAAGGCAGACGTAACAGAAATACTCTATGTTCGTGTTCTTTTCTAAGTTTTTAAGATGAAGTCAGGGCTGAACTCTAAGCCTTTTAAGAGTAAAGAGTCAAAGGCACTCAGCACTCAAAGACATCCCTGGGGTCAGCCTTGTAATGGGAGGTGGTGTCCTGAATCCAAACTTGCTGGGAGGCCACCCTGGGGTGGCAGGGCAGTGGGGGGGGGTGCTCTCAGTCAATGACTGATCACGGAACCACAGGGAACGTGGCAAGAACCCTTTAAGCAGAAGCTCATTCACATGGAAGAGGAGGACATGAGGTTGCTTCTGCAGCCAAGTTTTTTACAGGGAGTCTCAGGGAAGAAGAGCATCATTTCAGGCAGAAGATTTAAACTCCCTTTTATTAACCTCTGTGGCTTCACTGTGAAACCAGTAGGGCTCAGAGGAGAACCCTTTGTGACCCTGCACTCAAGATGCCTCTTTTCTCTACTTTCAGTTGATCTTTCACTTCTTCTTCCTAAAACCTCATGAAAACAGGTCAGGCATGACTTCTGATCTGTGATGCTTCCGCTCGAATGTTGATACAGAAATACACACAGCATGTCTGTTTCTTATCACAAGGGAAAGCCTCACATGCTCCCCAGAAGTCAAGGCTGACGAGGCAGCAATGATGGATTCACAATCAGAATTTCTCAACAATGGTATCACCCTCTGTCTCTCTATCTGCCTGTGTAAACATTTGCTGCTGTACATACTCTACTGCCCCCAAAGAACTGCTCAGCAAGAGATTATTGGGAATATTGTCTAGGATCAATAACCAACAAAGAGTATGAAAATAACTGCACTGATAAGAGAGATCAATCTCAGGACAAAGATCCAACAAAGGTCCATCTAGTCAAAGCTATGGTTTTTGCAGTAGTCATGAATCGACGTGAGAGTTGGACCATAAAGATGGCTGAGTGCCAAAGAATTGATGCTTTTGAACTGTGGTATTGGAGGAGACTCTTAAGAGTCCCTTGGACTGCAAGAGGATCCAACCAGTCAACCCTAAATGAAATCAGTCCCGAATATTCATTGGAAAGACTGATGCTGAAGTTAAAGCTCCAATAGTTTGGCCAAATGATGCAAAGAGCCGATTCATTAGAAAAGACCCTGATGCTGGGAAAGACTGGGGGCAGAAGGAGAAGGGAGCGACAGAGGATGAGATGGTTGGATGGCATCACTGACTCAGTTGGACATGAATTTGAGCAAATTCAGGGAGACAGTGAAGGACAGGGAAGCCTGGCATGCTGCAGTCCATGGGGTCACAAAGAGTCAGACACAACTTAGCACTTGAACAACAACAATCTCAGGAACTCGTCCATAATTATTCCACAAAAAATTTAAGGAGCTGGATGCTAATGGTGAGAGCAGAATTCTTACCTACGATGGGGTACATACATGATGAGCCACGAAGTGTAGGTCTAAAACTTGAATATATTAGAATTCTGTGGGTTGCTAAAATGCAGACTTCTGAGTCTCTACTCAGAGTCACTATGCCTAAATCTGATTTTTAAACAGAAATCCCAGGGGTTTCTGATAGAGGGGTTCTGCTGATTCAGTCATAAGAAACAACTCTGAATATTTATACAGCATGGGTTTGGCTATAGGCTCGTATAACATTCATGTCCTTCTTATATGAATACAAGCAATTCAAAGGACAGATTTTAGAAACCATGAACATTCAGAGAACAACACAGAAATACAAAGATAAGCCTTAAAGGTAAAAGGATAAGTAGAAGAACCATCCTGATCATTGATGGTAAAGGAAACAAGATGGTCATGAGTTATTTCTACTGTGGAAATTAATGATGTTGCAACAACATTTGGAGGACTGAGCCAGATCACATAGTGATGCTTTTGCCAAGTGTCTTGTGGGTGATTCTCTCCATCCTCCCCAAAGAACTGATCTGGTTAGAGGAGGTTCAACATTTCAAGGAGGAACGTTAGGGAATGAAATGAAATATAAACCTCAATCATAAGCAAGAAGCTTTGGTGATTTAATCTATTTAATCTAATTTAATCTATTTATGTTAATCTTAAAAGTTTTTCTTTTTCCCCCAACTTCTTACATAAGATAAGATTTCTTCTGCTACCTCCATTTCTGTTTGGATACTCTTGATTCCCTGATGAACCCAGAGCATATGTAAATATATTCCCTTGTTGACTGGGAAGAGATTTTCAGGGATGAGGCAGAGCTAAATTTTGTAGAGAAGTTAGGAAGCAGTTTCCAAGGTCAAGCCTTGCTTTAGGATGGTACTTGTTATGACTATGTTTGTGTTCCTTCCAAATTCATGTGTTGAAACCCCAGTGGCCAATGTGCTTTCTGGAGATGAGGACTTTAGGAGGCAATTAGGTCACAAGGGTGGAGTCTGCATGACAGGATTATGTCCTTATGAAAAAAAGCCTCTTGGGACTTCCCTGGCAGCCCAGTGGTTAAGACTCTGCACTTCCAATGTAGGGGACACAGATTCAATCCTTGGTCAGGGAACTAAGATCCCACATGCCACATGGTATGGCCAAAAAAAAAAAAGCCTCTTTCTGCTCTTCATCCTGTGAGGACATAATGTGAGGCTGGCTGTTGGCAAACTAAGAAGAGAGCTCTCACTGGACGCTGGATCAGTTAGCACCTTCATCTTGGTCTTCCAGCCTCCAGAACTTGGACTTCCAGAATAAGTGTCTGTTGTTTCAGCCATCAAGTTTACAGTATTTTGTTACAGCAGCCTAAAAAGACTAAGGCAGTGACAGAGGAAACAAAAAATGGCACAAAAATTAAAAAAAAAAATAGTCTTAAGGAAATAAGCATACTGATTTAAAACTTCAATTAAAAATGTGAACTGCAAGAAGAATTTTAAAAAGTAATGGTATATCAAGAGTGTACTAAATAAAAGAAATCAACCAAAATTTCCCCTCATTAGCTGAGGAGGTAATATGATTGAAATTTGGTTAAAAACGTAAAGCTAAGCTAATTTTGCTACAGGAAGCTACTGAAGAGAAAGGTGAAAAAAAATGAGGCTTAAGTCAATATAAAATTTATACTACTAAGATTCCTGTGTCAAAGTACACACTCCATAGAACTTGGGAAAATATCAACAGGGAGACAGAAGGGTTGAACAGCACTATAAACTAGCTAACCAGACCAAAGAGACATCTACACATCACTCAGCAACAAATTACATATTCTCAAGAACAAATGGAACAGGATAGGACATAAGCCAAGACCCAATACATTTAAAAAGATTAGAATCACGCAAAATGTATTCTCTGATCACAGTGAAATGAAGCTAGAACCCAACAATAAAAAGACACTTTGGAATTCCTAATGTGTGTGAAAATTAAATACAGTCCTAAATGACTCATAAGTCAATGGAGAAGTCACAAGGGAAATTAGAAACACTCTGAGATAAATAAAAGCAAAAGCACAACATTCCAAAACTTACGAAGGTGAAAGTGCTAGTTGCTCAGTCGTGTCCGATTCTTTGCAACCCATGGACTGCAGCACACCAGGCTCCTCTGTCCGTGGGATTCTCCAGGCTAGAATACTGGAGTGGGCTGCCATTCCCTTCTCCAGGGACTCTTCCCAACCCAGGAATCAAACTCGGGTCTCCCGCATTACAGGCGGATTCTTTACTGTCTGAGCCACAAGGGAAGCCTAAAGGTGACCTTACCCCAAGTGGGACTTATGAGCTGCAGCTAAATTAGTGCTTAAAGGGAAATTTATAGTTGTGCATGACCACGGTTAAAATGAATAAAACTTTCAAATCAATAACCTAAACTTCTACTATAAGGAGTTGGAAAAAGAAGAGAAACCTAAGCTGAAAGCAAGTAGAAAGAAGGAAATAATAAAGAAGATAGTAGGACATTAAAAAAAAAATCTATAATAAATAGAGGTTGAATTAATAACAATTAATTTTTAAAAATCTTCCGCAAAATAAAAGACCAAGTACAGATGGCTTCATTGGTGAATTCTACCAAATATTTAAACATGAATTAATTTCAAATCTTCACAAACTCTTCCAAAAAATATGGGAAGAGGGAACACTTCCCAACTCATTATAGAGTATTATCTTGATGCCAAAACTATAATAAGAACAGAACAGACCCATATCTCTTATAAATATATATGCAAAACTTCTCAACAAAACACTAGCAAACTGAATCAAGCAGTGTCTAAAGGGGATTATCATGTTGAGCTGGGATTTATTCCAGGAATAGAAGATTGGTTTGATCTGATAATCAATTAATATAATATGCCATTTCAATAGATAAAGAACAAAAACCACATGACTATACTAACAGATTCAGAAAAGTGTTTGACATATTCCACACCCCTTTCATCAGTAGAACAATAAACACATTAGGAATATTAGGGCCCTTCTTAAATTGATAAAAGGCACCCAAACAATCCCCAGGGCTAACATAATACATAAAGATTGGATGCTTTCTAAGTTCAAGAAAAAGACAAGGATGTATGCTCTTTAATTCAACATTGTACTGAAGCTTCTAGCCAGGGCAATTAGCCAAGAAAAAGAAACAACTGACATTAAGTTTGGAAAAGAAGAATTAAAACTACGTCTATTTGTGGATGACATGATCTTGTATATAGAAAGCTCTAAGGAATACACAAAGAAACATTAGAGCTAATGAGTTCAGCAAGGCTATAGGATCCAAGACGAGACACAAAAATATCAATTGAATTTATATGCACTAGCAATGAACAATCCAAAATTAAGAAAGTGATTATATATGCAACAGCATCAAAAAGAATGAAACCCTTGGAAATCAACAAATGTATAACTTCTATTCTGAAAACTAGAAAATGTTATTAAAAGAAACTAAAGAAAACAAATAAATGGAAAGATATCCTTAATACATAGATCACAAGACTAAATGCTATTAAGATGGCCACTGCTGCTGCTGCTAAGTCGCTTCAGTCGTGTCCGACTCTGTGCGACCCCAGAGACGGCAGCCCACCAGGCTCCGCTGTCCCTGGGATTCTCCAGGCAAGAACACTGGAGCGGGTTGCCATTTCCTTCTCCAATGCATGAAAGTAAAAAGTGGATGGCAATACTCCCCAAACTGACCTAAGGATTCATACAATATCCATCAAAATCCCAGTTATTGTTGTTGTTGTTTTTTTAAGAAATTAACAAACTGATATTAGAAATTCACATGGAAGCACAAGGGACAAAATAGCCAAAACTATCCAGAAAAAGAAGAAAAATCTTGGATGAGTCACTCTTGCTGATTTCAAAGCTTACTGTATAGCTACAATAATCAAAACAGTGTGGTACTAGCCTTAAGATAGGCGTATAATTCTGTGGACTAGAATTGAGAGTACAGAACTAAACCCTTCCATTCATGATCAACTGATTTTCAGTAAAGAAGCCAAGACAACTCAAAGGAACAGTGTATACAACAAATGCTTCTGGGACAACTGAATGTGTTGTTGTTGCTGAGTTGTTATGTTCGACCCTCTGAGATCCCATGGACTGTAGCACTCCAGACTCCTCTGTCCACCATCTCCCAGAGCCTGCTCAAACTCACATCCATTGAGTTGGTGATGCTATCTCCAATATTCTTGCGTGGAGAACCCCAGGGACAGTAGGAAAAGGAACAGTCGAGTATCTACATGAAAATGATGAAAATTGAATCTCTATGCCCATTATAACCAAAAAAAAAAAAAAAAAAAGACTCAAAATAAATCATAGACCTAAATGCCTGAGCTAAAACTATATAACTCCTGGAAGAAAATATAGGGTTACATCTTCATGACCTTGGATTAGGTAAAGTCTTCCTAGATACAACATCAAAAGAACATGTGACAAAAGAAAAAAGATAAATTTAGGTTCATAAAAATGTTAAACTTTCGCTGTTCAAAGACTATCATCAAGGAGGTGAAAAGATAATCCACTGATTAGGAGAAAACATTTGCAAATCATCTACCTGATAAAGAACTTGCATCCAGAAAATCTAAAGAACTCTTACAATTCAACAGTAAAACAACAAACAAGCCAATTAAAAATGGCAAAGAATCTAAATGGACATTCCTCTAAGAAGGAAATCTATATCCTCAATGAGCACACGGAAAGACAGCTAACATCATTAGCCATAGGGAAATGTAAGTAAGAGCCACAGTGAGGCGCTGCTCCCAACTCAGCAGGACGGCTAGAATCACAATAACAGACAAAGACAAGCCGTGGTGAGGAGGTAAGGAGTCTGCTCACACAGTGCTTGTGGGGAGGTCAGATGGCAGAGAGCCTCTAGAAAACAATCTAGCGGTTACTCAAAATGATGAACGAAAATTAAGCATATGACCACATCCACTCCTAGGTATATTCCTAAAAGATGTGGCGATATATTTTCACATAAAAACTTGTACATGGATTATTCCTAATAACCAGAAAGTATAAAAGTCCAAATATCTGTCAACTGATGAAAGGACATACAAAACATTCCACATGATGCAATATTATCCTGCAATAAAAAAATGAAAAGCTGTTACACACTGCAACACAGATGATCCTTGAAAACATTATACTAAGTGAAGAAAGCTAGTCATAAAAACCACACATTATATGGTATGACTATTTATTGATACATGAAATGTCTGGAGTAGGGAAATGTATAGAGACAGAAAGTTGGTCTGTGGTTGCCGAAGTGTGGGAGGCTGTGATGGTGGTGGGGGATAGACTGGTAATGGGTGCAGGGTTTGTTTCTGGGCTGATGAAAACGGTTTAAAATTGGCTGTGCTGATGGGTGTATGACTGTCAATACACTAAAAATGACAGAATTGTGCAACTTAAAAATAAGCAAACAAGTATTTCATTACTCATTGATTCCAATGTGCTTCTCAGTAAAGCTGATACTTTGATGAGGGAACTTCTTAGGGATAAGGTGCCTCATTCTCCTTTGCCAGTTCCCAAATAGATGCTGAAAGATGTTTGGAGAGTAAGCCTAGAGGAGTAATGAGAGAAGAGTTCATCGATCCTTAAATATGAATGTGTGTGTGTGTGTGTGATGTGCTCATATGATTTTTAAAAATGAATACTGAAAGATAATGATTTAAAAAGGAGTTAGAAGCATTTTTTCCCCTTCCCATTGCTTTTTAAATCAATCTAAAGTTAGCTTAGAAGTTAATTGCATTATTTTAGAACAGTTCATTTCTTTACACTTAATTGCTTTTGAACTCAATATTTTCACCCTCAATAAAGGTGTTTTAAATGAACTCTCTGGTTTTCTTAAGTCCTAAATAGAAAACCTAGAAAACTCCACAAATGCGGAAAAAGGAAGAGGTTAGTGAACTAACCTCTTAGTGAGGTGACCTAGTCCAGTGACTTCAAAACTCTTCCTAACCAAAGAAGTACAAGAGACATCATTCCACAAATATATATATTAAGACCAACAACATAGAAATGATGCACATATAGATCTATTAAACTCCAACATGAGCTGCAGGAAGCTCTTGCCTTAGGGTGATCCTTAAGTTTGATAAAAGCTATGATTTTCATCTTAAGAACTTTAGAGACTCCAAATATAGGAGCTGTTCTCAGTATAGTAAGTACAGTTTACTCCGTGACCCCATGCTACTTTTTAAGCTTTGTTAGTCTCTCCCACAGAAGAACTGTACAAAAAAGATCTTTACGCCCCAGATAACACGATGGTGTGATCACTCACCTAGAGCCAGACATCCTGGAATGTGAAGTCAAGTGGGCCGTAGGAAGCATCACTACGAACAAAGCTAGTGGAGGTGATGGAATTCCAGTTGAACTATTTCAAATCCTAAAAGACGATGCTGTGAAAGTGCTGCACTCAATATGCCAGCAAATTTGGAAACTGCAACAGTGACCACAGAACTGAAAAAGGTCAGTTTTCATTCCAATCCCAAAGAAAGGCAATGCCAAAGAATGCTCAAACTACCACACAATTACACTTATCTCACACACTAGTAAAGTAATGCTCAAAATTCTTCAAGCCAGGCTTCAGCAATACGTGAACCATGAACTTCCAGATGTTCAAGCTGGTTTTAGAAAAGGCAGAGGAACCAGAGATCAAATTGCCAACATCTGCTGGATCATCGAAAAGGCAAGAGAGTTCCAGAAAAACATCTACTTTTGCTTTATTGACTGTGCCAAAGCCTTTGACTGTGTGCATCACATCAAACTCTGGAAAATTCTGAAAGAGATGGGAATACCAGACCACCTGACCTGCCTCTTCAGAAATCTGTATGCAGGTCAAGAAGCAACAGTTAGAACTGGACATGGAACAACAGACTGGTTCCAAATAGGAAAAGGAGTACGTCAAGGCTATATATTGTCACCCTGTTTATTTAACTTATATGCAGAGTACATCATGAGAAATGCTGGGCTTGATGAAGCACAAACTGGAATCAAGATTGCCGGGAGAAATATCAATAACCTCAGATATGCAGATGATACCACCTTTATGGCAGAAAGCAAAGAACTAAAAAGCCTCTTGATGAAAGTGAAAGAGTGAAAAAGCTGGCTTAAAGCTCAACATTCAGAAAACTAAGATCATGGCATCCAGTCCCATCACTTCATGGCAAATAGATGGGGAAACAGTGGAAACAGTGACAGACTTTACTTTTGGGGGCTCCAAAATCACTGCAGATGGTGACTGCAGCCAGGAAATTAAAAGACACTTGCTCCTTGAAAGAAAAGTTATGGCCAACCTAGAGAGCCTATTAAAAATCAGAGACATTACTTTGCCAACAAAGGTCCATCTAGTCAAAGCTATGGTTTTTCCAGTGGTCATGTATGGATGTGAGAGCTGGACTATAAAGAAAGCTGAGCACCAAAGAATTGATGCTTTTGAACTGTGGTGTTGGAGAAGACTCTTGAGAGTCCCTTGGTCTGCAAGGAGATCCAGCTAGTCCATCCTAAAGGAGATCAGTCCTGGGTGTTCATTGGAAGGCCTGAAGCTGAAACTCCAATACTTTGTCCACTTGATGTAAAGAACTGACTCATTTGAAAAGATCCTGATGCTGGGGATGACTGAAGGCAGGAGGAGAAGGGGATGACAGAGGATGAGATGGTTGGATGGCATCACTGACTCAATGGACATGAGTCTGGGTAAACTCCGGGCATTGGTAATGGACAGGGAGGCCTGGTGTGCTACAGTCCATGGGATCGCAAAGAGTCGGACAGAACTGAGTGACTGAACTGAACTGAACTGAGTCTCTCCCTTCCAGTACCTGCATAATAACACCTTCGCATTTAATGGAAGCGTCACTATTTCTCCCTTACTACCTACCTTTGTGCCTTTGCTCATATGCTTCCTTCTGCCTAGAGTGCCCTCTCAGGGTTTTATCCTCACCTATCAAAACCACAGACATCTACAAATGAATCTACCCACAAAACAGAGACAGACTCACAGACAGAGAGGACAGACTTGTGGTTACCAAGGAAGTTACCACGGGAGAGAGAGGGATGAATTGGGCGTTTGGGTTTAGTAATGCAAGCTATTACATATCGAAGGGATCAACATCGCGGCCCTACTCTACAGCACAGGAAACCATAGTCAATTTCCTGAGAGAAATCTAATGGAACAGAATATAAAGAAAAACGTGTATATATGTAAAACTGAATCACCTTGCTCTACAACAGAAATTAACACATCACTGTAAATCAGCTACATACTTCAATCAGAAGTAAAAAAAAAAAAAAAAAGAGAACCGCCACCCTCATTCCAGGTCCATCTGCAATGCCACTGTCTTTAAGGTGCTGTCTCCTGATTTCTCCAGTCGTGGCCACCTTTTCCAGCCTGTGAACTGCACGTCGCACTTCCTTAGAACATCTCCAATTTAATTTCATGCCACAAAAAGTATGCACTTAAATTGTCCCTTCACTAGAATTTAAGTTAGCCAGGGGTTTGCTTCCGAACAGGTGCTCAGACATTTATGCAATGAGAAAGGATGCCATCGTTTCTCTCTGACTCCATCGAGGTCCCTTCTCTTCAGCCAGCTTTTATCAATTCAGTTCCCCATGTCAAGACAAACCTTCTGACAGAACTGGGTCTAAATCCGGGCTTAATTCAGATAAAAGAAGTCCCTGCTCTCATTTCTTTCTGTTTTTCTTCTGTGTCTTTTTTTCCCCTGCTGTGTCTATGTTCCCTAATTAACCAGCTCTCAAGGCCCTGCTATAGTAAGCAGCTTTCTCCCGTTCCTCTAATTGAGGAAAACAACAATACACAAAAAAAACCCATTCGTAAAAGTGATAAAATGGATTCTTATCACTCTCATTATCAGGTACAGATTCAGAGTCAGTTTGCAAAATGGGGGCTTTTGTAGGGGTGGGATAGAGAGATAAGTAACCAGTTGTCATTTTTATGGTTATTCTGGGACAAAGAGAAAAAAATGGTTTAGTGCAAAATCAAAATGTTTTTGTATGGAATACTTTAACAAGTAAAGCAAGGGAAGAAAAATGTGGAGATGGTCTTATTTTTGGTTAACTCTAAATATAGGAGAACAATAAAGTAGCTAATATTGAGTGTCCCCAATGTGCCTGCATGCATGTGCATGCTAGGTTGCTTCAGTCGTGTCTGACTCTTCGTAACCTTATGGACGGTCACCCACCAGGCTCCTCTGTCCATGGGATTCTCCAGGTGAGACTACTGGAAGGGTTGCCATGCCTTTCTGCAGGGGATCGTCCCGACCAAGGGACTGGATTCAGGTCTCCTGCTTGGCAGGCGGCTTCTTCACCGCTGAGCCACCTGGGAGGCCCCGTGTCAATTAACCAACTTTCATGTATTATCTCTTCTGGCCTTCAAACTGCCCTATGAAGTAAGTCCTATTTCCCCCTATTTTGAAGATGAGGAAACTGAGACACTACAAGGTAAGACACCGTGTTAGAGGCCTCACAGTGAGGGCAGATGTGCAAGTTTCCTCACGCAGTCTCAGCTCTCTAGTCTTCTTTCTTCTGAGGTATGGGGGTGTTTGGCCCTTGGGGCCTCCTCCTGAATGATCTCTGTTGATACCACTGCAATTGGATCTCTTCCCTCCTCCACTTATTCCTATACCACCTTGTGGCTCAGCTGGTAAAGAATCTGCCTGCAACGCAAGAGACCTACGTTCAATCGCTGGGATAAGAAGATCCCCTGGAGAAGAGAATGGGTACCCACTACAGTATTCTGGCCTGGAGAATTCCATGGACTGTATAGTCCATGGGGTCGCAAAGAGTCAGACACGACTGTGCAACTTTAGGGGCTTCCCTCATAGCTCAGATGGTAAAGAATCCGCCTGCAATGCAGGAGACCCTGGTTTGATTCCTGACTCAGGAAGATCCACTGGAGAAGGGATAGGCTACCCACTGCAGTTCTTGGGCTTCCCTTGTGGCTCAGCTGGTAAAGAATCTGCCTGTAATTCAGGAGACCTGGGTTCAATCCCTGGGTTGGAAGGATCCCCTGGAGAAGGCAAAGGCTACCCACTTCCATATTCTGGCCTGGAGAATTCAATGGACTGTATAGTCCATGGGTCCGCAAAGAGTTGGACGTGAATGAGTGACTTTCACTTTCATCAGTGTATATCAAGAAACTTCAGAAAGAAGATAATCTTATGTGGCCATTTGCTAATTCTTTATTAAGAAAAAAAAAAACTTTTGAAGATCAAAAGTAAAATAGGACATGTTAGAGATTCAAAGTCAAAGAAAGAGACCAACCTTGGTTTAATCACTCTTTAATCCTGGATTTTGAAATATTCTCCAATTAAATTGGATTGGCCAGGAAGGAAGGCAAGGGAGAGACCAGCAGAAAGCCCAGGACTGGGACCAGTGACAGTTTTTGCACATTCACTCTCTTCCTCTGGGAGTATCTATTAAGTGCCTACTGGGTGCCAGGCATTCTCTTGGTGTCAGACAGATATAGTCTTTATCTAGTGAAGTTTTTAGGCTGGGGAGAGGGAAGCACAGAAATTATATATTTAATGGTGTGATTTCAATTATGGTAAGTGCTCTGAAACCACCGTAGGGTGGTTTGAGATCTTGAAGAGGGGAACCTCACTTGCTCTGAAATGCTAAACACAGTTTCCCTGAGGACAAGACACTTAAATCAAGATTTTATAGTTAAAGAGAGTGAGATCTGAAGCTTGTAACTTAAAAGATAAAATGTTTTAAAGACACTAAAAAGTCTAAAAAAGAGAAGTTGAGCCTAAATACTGGCCTGAAATATGTGAATTATTAAAATTTAGAATATCTTTAAAAGCACGATATATAATAATTTGATATATATCAAATATATAATACAGCAAAAAATCAGTGCTATCAGGATGTTTCAGAGCTAACACAAACTTGTTTTAAGGACCAAGGTAGAACTCATTAGAATTACTCTGCAGAGTCCCACTAGTATCTAAAAAAGAAAAAAAAAGACTGTCTTTAAGAATAATCTGAAAAAACCTGTGTATAGACTAGATGCTCAGTAAATGTCTACTCTAAGGATGACTAAAAAATTCCTTCTAGTACAGATTTTACTGCTAATTTACTGTACTATTTTAGTTTAGTTACCAATCCTTTATACCAATGCAATAGTAAATGAGAGCTCAATCAAAATTAAATTAGCTCAATTTCACATAATATTGACTTAATAAAGTTTATATTAAGTAAAGAAAAATTTCAAAAGGAATCTGCATAAAGATGCATTATTAATATAGAAAAAGGTGAAGGCTGAATGGAAGATCATTTCTAGAATTATCGACATTTCAAACTTAATAAAAATTTCTTCGTTTCAGTTACTAACAAAGAAAGACAACTTTAGTCTGCCAATTTTAAGTAGTTCAATGTCAATTATTCAATGTCTGAACCCAGAGATTGAGAAATGATACATCTTCCTGGCCCATTTGTACAATGGAACTGAAATAGTGTCAATAGGAAAAGATGTGTTTAAATTGTAGATATGCACACACACACACACACACACACACACCCCATCCATCCAGTCTGCTCTTTTAGCCACAAGATTATTGAAAAGTTTAAAAAAAAGTTACTGAAGTATAGTTGATTTACAATGTTGTGTTAGTTTCAGGCATATAGCAAAGAGATTCAGTTATATATACATTATATATTCTTTTTCATATTCATTTCCATTATGGTTTATTACAAGGTACTGAATCTAGTTCCTTGTATACTAGGACTTGTTATTTATTTTATATATAGTAGTTTGCATCTGCTAATCCCAAACTCCTAATTTATCCCCTTTTCCCCTTTCCCCTTTGGTAACCATAAGTTTATTTAAGACAAACTGACTTTTATTTACAACTGTCATAATCACTGGTTTTCACTTTTGTATCTGATCTCTAGCTTTGGTTTTTAATCCCCAAACAATCTTTGATACCAAAATATATTGTTTCGGCCACCAGGTCACTCAGACAGTATCTGAGCTAGACTGAGTTTTTGGTGCACTTTTTTTCATGAACACACAAAGCAAATCCACATTCAGGTTCTATCAGGGATTGTGTGCTTCACCTCAAATATACACACATCCCCAGATACACACAAAGCAGATACATGGAGCAACCTGCAAATTCCAAACAGGTTTTCACCTATATTTACACTAAATATGAACCAGAAGTTCTCAGACCCCCCACTTGATGCTTCTGTAAATGCTTTGCTGTTATTACCAAAGTGTTGGTCTGTCAGTCTTGTCTCTTTGTGACCCCCACAGACTGTAGGCTGCCAAACTCCTCTGTTTATGGAATTTTCCAGACAGAATAATGCTGTGGGTTGCCATTTCCTTTTCCAGAGGATCTTCCCTACCCAGCCATCGAATCTGGGTCTTCTGCATTTGCAGGCAGATTCTTTACCATCTGAACCACCAGGGAAGCCCAAGGAGTTACTTAAAAGTTCATTTCTGCTATGGAAGTGGCAGAGACACACCATGGAACAAGTGCTGTACACAGTGCATTCCAGTTCTGAGAACCCAAGGACCCACAGTTAATTATTCAGCAATCATGAATAAATAAGGACCAGTGGGAAAGCAAAGGCCTTTTGCTCAGTAAGTGCGCAAGGATACATCTGCTCAAAGTGTAGGCAAAGTGAAACAGCTATGTTATAAACAGTGGCATTTCTAAACCTCAGACACAAAAATAAAAAATCAGGAGACACCTCTGGCAAAGGATTCCATTTAATGCTTTCCCTTCCTTGCTCTGTGCCACAAAGTTGTAGCCTCCGGAAGCTTGGACCATGCAACCGTTTACTTCCAGACTTTTCAAAGCTTCTGCAAAGGGGAGGTTCCCAGCGTTCTCTGGCTGGCTGGCTCTCTGTGGTTACTTCCGCCTTCCCTGGCTAAGATGCTGTTCCCTAGGCAGCAAGCACACGGCCCAGTTAGATACAAGTTGTTTTTAATTGATGGACTCGGGACTGTATTTTCATAAAGATCATTATCCTGCCATCGGGTTGTGGTTTTTTTTTTTTTTTTTTTTTTTTTAATTCCCTCATTCTTACAGGCATAATTACCCAGGAATGCACCTATGCAATCAGCCAGCCCGATCAAAAAGCTATATCCTGTTTCAGGATGCTGTCAGGAGAGAGAGGTAGACTGGAGAAGTTTTGAGGTAGGATGCAAAAAGAAGACACAGGCAGAAAATATGTAACCTGCAAATTCACATATTTCACACCCAAGCAGGATTTTTCCATTTCGTTTTCTATTAAAAGCTGAGTAATTGCAATATGAAAGCGTGAACACAGATTGAAAAGTAACAACTAACAGCATATCATTCTGTAAGGAGCTGAAAATGAAAAGTAAATTAACTGAGTGTTGGCAAGTATCAATATCCCGGTAATATAAAACCCATCAGAAGTCATGTGTGTAATACTGCCTCAAACAACTCACTGGAAATGGAAATAAAATGCATTAACTTAACGTTTGAAGATTTTTAAGGTCAGGGAATTGGTATTTGTTCACAGCAAAAAGGCAGTGATGACTCAGCTCCTTCAGATATATGTGAAATTTGTTACACTGATCATCCATGTATCATTATCTTATGGCTCCTGCAGGCATCCCAGCTTTTAATTTCCTGAACACACTTAAAACCTCAACCACAAAGTTAGATGTCATGGTATTTCATTTTAAGGTGAAAAAGATAAATGTTCCAAAGTGAAAGGCACGCTTTGTTTACTGAACCACATATCTAAGGAAATTTAGGTAGATATGAAAGATGCTGGTTCAGAGTCTTATCAGGATAAAGGAAATTGGACAGGGCTATCAAGACTGGAAATCAGTAATATTAAGGGTGACCAAACACATACTTGTATTTACTCACAGGAGAAGGCAATGGCACCCCACTCCAGTACTCTTGCCTGGAAAATCCTATGGACGGAGGAGCCTGGTAGGCTGCAGTCCATGGGGTCGCTGAGGGTCAGAGACATCTGAGCGACTTCACTTTCACTTTTCACTTTCATGCATTGGAGAAGGAAATGGCAACCCACTCCAGCGTTCTTGCCTGGAGAATCCCAGGGACGGCGGAGCCTGGTGGGCTGCTGTCTGTGGGGTCGCACAGAGTCGGACAAGACTGAAGCAACTTAGCAGCAGCAGCAGCATATATAGAACTTGACTCACAAATCAATCAGCAAGAAAAGTAAATTATCTTTAAAATGGAAAATTGAGAAGTGAGAAAATGTAAATGAGAAATCAGTAATCATTTTTTACTAATGTGACTTACATGCCAAGAAAAGTTTATGATAATATATGAAATATGGGGGTGATTTTAATCCCATGGTATTCAAGAGGATGATCAACATTGAATTGTTAAATTGTAATTAACAACATTGTAATTGTTAAATACATGTTTAAAATATAGTCCTGCCTGGTTAATTTGTTTAGAGACTGAACAGCAAAACAATAATTATCCCTTCATATATGCAAGAAATTCCTAAACATTTGCTTCTAAGCTGGTTTGAAAACAGTGGGAAAAACAGATAAAATTCCCCAAGGAGACATGGTACCCTGTTACTAACCAACTATTGTATGAAAATGTCTCTAGAAGTTAATTTTTAAAATCCGTGTAATTGCTACCATGTTTCTTAGATCAAATGGATGACAGCTAGCTGCTGGAACTGGTCATTTTCCCCCTCTCTTAATCTCATCTGTCAGCATCCACCATACTCTGCTTCCAAGGCGGTACAGAAAGAGGTGAGAGATTATATGAGAAATGATGGGTCTCCATGGGGAAAATTTTCATTGAGTGTATCCCAGCCAGTACTTACACTGATCACCAAGAAAATTTTCTAAGCGTCACAGAAAATTCACATCTACCAAAAACACCAAGTGGGATCCCAATCAAGAAATACAGACGCTACAATAGACTACTCAAGTGAAAACTAAGGTCACAAGTGGGATGGTGTGGTTGGACGACAAGTCTTTGCTGATGGCGGGTGGCTTAGAACAGGATGAAGATGTAGAAAGCTGCCCAGCTGCTCCGCAATCCAACAGTGCATTAGCGTTCCTGTGACAGCCCCCGTTTCCCCACGTCCCTGTCTTTGTGGGGAAGGGGGACCAACAGTGAACCAAATGATGAGAAAGCAGACGGGGGATGGGCACCTCCCACCCACATCTGCTCCAGAGTCCACAGAAACTCATTGAGGACCAGGCAGGTGTGAGACAGAGCCAGGTTTGGGTCTGGCTTCCGAGGCAGCACTAGTGGAAAGCATCTGCCTGTCAATGCAGGAGCCGTGGAGCCGTATATGTGATCCCCGGGCCTGGAAGAGGAAATGGAGGCCCTCTCCAGTGTTCCTGCCTGGAGCATCCCATGGGCAGAAGAGCCTGGCGGGCTACGGTCCACGAGGTGGAAAAGAGTCTGACACGACTGAGTGACTGAGCAGCAACAGCAGCAGGTATGAGTCATGAGCAAATCAGTTGACCATCTTGAGTCTCAGTGTCCTCAACTTGCAAATATGACTGAATAATGGAGACCTCAGAAAACTGGTGACGATTAAATGAAACCGTGCACATGAAGCCGTTAGAGTGACGGGCACAGAGTGCTTTACTCAACAAATGAAAAGTGCTTTCATTGTTGCTGTTATCATCTTCAGTGCATGGACATGCATGGACCCTGGTGAGCTGGCAAGAGGAGGCAGGAGACGGAAGCAGCCCACCCCTCCTGCAGGCTGGCGGGCCAGGCGGTGCCCAGGGTCTCGGGCGTGCCGGGCCCCTCACCTAGAGGAGCAGCCGTTCTTGGGAGGACATGCAGACCGCCCACTTGTCCTGGGAGGAGGAGGGATGATGCAGGCTGGGTGAGCTTGGAAGGGAGGACGTGGCTTCATCCCAAATGGGAACAGAATCCTCTGCTTAGTAATTAAAAAAAAAAAAAAAAAAAAAAGAACACCTCATTAAGAAACTCCTGGGACAAAATTATGAGGCTTAAACACTGCAGTCACGGAAACTTCATAACTTGCTGGACTGAGAAAGCACTGAGGCTTTCTTGACTTTAAAGAACTAAGTAGAAAACTGGAGGGGGCTGAGGTCTGGGACTCAGTCACCAGTTGCTGACGGCCTAATGAGGGAAAAAGCAGATACTTCACCACACAACTAGCTCATTCAGCTTGTAAATGAGGAGAGAACATGAGCTTTCGGTGAAAAGATGACATTCTGTGTGCACTGAATTTACTGTCTGCCTCACTCTAGCATGCTGGCTGGTCACCCATTCTGAAAGCTGACGCTTTTCGGCAATGGGGGCAAATGGAGATCACCAGACTATAGGCCAGGACTGTGGACTGTCTTGGTGGCAGTCCTGGTCTGGGTTTCATTTGAGTTGACGTAAGAATGACCCTTCCTGAGTTTCAGTTTTCTCATTTGTAAAAACAGGATAATAGTAGCTGTTTCAGTGCATTACTGTGAAGTTTAATTTTTTGCAAAGTATAATTTTTGTGATTTGTATAAAGTACACGAAGTAGTGACCTGTGAGTCGTTTCAACTATTATTATGCCATTTGTACGTTCAGAGGGGATTTCTCTGAATTTCCAGGGAGCAATTTCCAGAGAAAGCGCTTTCCCTTTACTTTTTCTCACAGCACCCTCTTCTTTCCCAGTATTTACTAATCGTGTTTATTGAAGCATCTTGCCCCACAGTTGATACCTGTCTAGGGGCGGAGATCAGGCTTGCTCGGTCCATCACTGCTGTGCAAGCTGTGCCCACGGCTGGGTAAGAGTAAGCGCTTGGCAAATACCGAAAGATGAGGGCCCATGGAGCCCAGTCACTGCCCAGCCCACCCTGGGCGTCAGAGAAGCACGGCCCCCAGCTGTGCCGGGACACGCGTCCTTGACACACACACTGCCGATGGTTAAACCCTTGGTGGGAGAAAGCTGGCCTGCTTCTGTCACCTGGATAAGAGCCGATTTCTTTGTCAAGCCCCTCTTGTCTGTCAGACTAGGTGGGTGTGAGACTTCAGAAGAAGGCATGATGTAGGCCTCTGTCTCTCAGGAATTCTGCAGAAGGCAGTTGGAAGGGGACTTGTTCACGATCCTGGAGGCACTAGGGTAATGCATTTCACAGGACACGCCTGGTCCTGTTAGAGCTCCAGGCCCCGAGCGCAGACTGTGGGCCAGGCACCCTGTCTGAGGCTGTGCACACTGATCTCATTGCCTTCTTTATGAACAGCTTGCAGGAGGCCTTATATTTACAGATGAGGAATTACAAGCTCAAAATGTGTAAACGCTTTGCTCGTGGACTCTCAGCTGGTGCATATCTGAGCCCACATTTGACCTCAGGCTTGGCTGACCTGGAACCCTCTGTCCCAAGCATTTCTGCCTGTGCCCACTCCCTGCCTTTTCTGAGGACTGGGGGTGCCATCCAGGGAAGGAGGCAGGGGCCAGAGACCCGCCCCCGGAGTTCAGCCCTGCTGCTGGAAACAGAGTAAGATGATGTAGGATGAGCTGCTTTTGCTGCTAAGCCACTTCAGTCGTGTCCAACTTTGTGCGACCCCATAGATGGCAGCCCATCAGGCTCCCCTGTCCCTGGGATTCTCCAGGCAAGAACACTGGAGTGGGTTGCCATATCCTTCTCCAATGCATGACAGTGAAAAGTGAAAGTGATGTCACTCAGTCTTGTCTGACTCTCAGCAACCCCATGGACTGCAGCCTACCAGGCTTCTCCGTCCATGGGATCTTCCAAGCCAGAGTACTGGAGTGGGTTGCCATTGCCTTTTAGGATGAGCAAATATTACTAAAGAGCAGCAAATGCCAAAATTTAAACACTGGAAGGAAATCCTCTTGGAGCAGTGATTGGTCATGAGGTACAGCACAGTTTGGTTTGGGGGTAAGACTGGGATTGGAGGACACCTAGGGAGGATTATAAACTAAACACCTCTGAAAAAGGTCAATTCTTGTGTCATTTATTTCTTTGTGAGTCTCAGCCTGGTGCTGAGATGTAGAAGATATTAAAGTGTAATTGAATATAATTAAGTTTACAAGGTTATTCTGCACTCCTCAAGCACAAATTCATAATAAAAAGGAAGAAAATAATCCTTGCCAGCAAACTGGTCTATATTAACATTTGCTTTTATATAATGTATTTTTAAAAATATTTTTCTATCTGTTTAGCAATGTTAACCTGGGAGGTACAGTCTCAGGGATCTCCCCCTCTGGGTGGGAACACTGAAAACTCAGCACAGCTGATGGACACATTCACAGAACAAAACACACATAAATCCCGAAGTGGACCCTCAAGGAAATACATATATGACATCCATTTCACTGTAAATGGAAACTCCTCTCCACTACATAGGGAAATTAGCATTTTATATATAAGTAGCTGGGGAGATACTTTATTTTTAAAGATTTTTTTTTTTTTTTTTGGTGTGTGCCATTTCTAAAGTCTTTATTGAATCTGTTACAATATGACTTCTGTTGTTCATATTTGGTGTTCTGGCCTCGAGTCAGGGGGATCTCAGCTTCCTGACCAGCATTCTCCCTCACACCCCTGCACTGGGAGGTAAAGACTTAACCTCTGGACCACCAGGGCAGTCCCAGGGAGGGTATTTCAAACTGAGCATTAAGGGCAAGATTAAATAGGTATCTTTTGTTTGTTATCAGGATGCAGAATATAAGAGTCTAGTACATGTGAAAATAGATATCTTGTAATGGGTCAAAGTCAGGAAGAAAAATATATCATAAAAGCATACATTATGCTTCTTTTTGGTAGAAGATGCTAGTTATTTAAGTGCAAGCTGGTGAACTGTTCAATTTCACAAACATATCATAGATACCTATTAACCTACAAAACTTGGTGTTTGGTGCTGTGAAAATCCAAAGATAAGGCGAGATCTTGAGGGTACAGAAATTATTGGGACAGAAGCAGACCCTTTGAGTGGAAAAAAAAATTTTTAATGCAATCTAAATATCTAAAGATTTAAATGGAATTTATCCCTTTATGAGCAATGTAAAACTTCTGAAATTCCTATTTTTTGTTGAAACTGAGGCACAGGTTGATGGGGCTCTGATAGAAAGCAAAAATTTTTAACTGAAATGGCCAAGCGATTAACCTTGAGAATTTAGGTGAACAAACATTATTCTCCTACTGTGGAGACTTTGATGATTTGCAAACTTGGCCAAACTCATTCATATACATTATAGTCCTTTGGAAGGAAAGCAAAAGTCACTATGGAACTGTGTGATCCTGGAAATGCTTTTCCCGAGATGGCATGTGACCAGCACAGGTGCCATGGGGGTAGATCGGGCAACGCCAGAGAGTTGGAGAGAGCCTGCAATTCTCACTGATGACCTGGAAGCTTACCAAAGTGGAGTTTACCAAAGTTTAAGAACTACTGAGAAAACGTAAGCCATAACACAAGATTTCTGTACATTAATTCTGATTAGTAAGGTCTGAGTTAAATGATTTATCACCTTGTCTCACAGTATTCACACTGAAAGTAATGAAGTCTTTGCAATATGAACCTTCCTTACAGCACACGGCTAGTAAATCTTTGTTGAAAAGCATGTCAAAGCTGCCAGGATGATTATTTTTATTTTTTGGCTGACACCTGGCAGAGCCAACAATTAAATGAAATGAAAATTTCCACCAACCCTGGATCTACTGAATCTTTTGTTCAAGAGCTCACAAACCTTGTACTCTGTTCTTCTTTTTAATAAGTCAAGTATTAGATATCTACTATCCTTCTATCAAGGAAGAAGCTGCTTTGGGGTTGGAGGAGATTCCAGAAGCTGTTTAATAAAGAAGGAAACAAGCAGATGAGGGTTGGGCTGCACAGCGAGCCAGGAGTACCAAGTGGCAGTTGGCCTGGCCTCTTGGATGCACCACGTGCTCCATCCGCACTCAAGTCCCTGAGCGTCCGAGCTGGAACATAAAGCCTGGGGGAGGCAGCCTTGGGGGAGGCAGAGCCTCAGAAGGCAAGCAGCCGGAGTTCAAGTCCTGACTCGTCTCTCACTATCTGCCACCCTGAACAATCGAACTGCCCCAGAGTGCTGTGCAAAAGTGAGACAGAAAGGTATGGGAATCTCACACAAGGGAACACACGTCAGCGAGGAGGCCTGGGCCTTGCACGTGGTGTACACTCAGGAAATGTCAGCTCTGCTTATTCTTCCAGGGAGAGAAGCAGAACCAAGTGTGCTGTAAATACCTGGCTGGAACCGGCCCAGGTTCGTCTTCCAAAGCCCCAGATTCACAGAGCGCACGAGCCAGCAGAGTTTCAGGATGAGTTATTTTGGACTAAGAAACTGGGCGCAGTGCAGTTTCTTCTATGTGAACTCTCAGAGGCAATCAAGCCTTGGCACTAATGGTGTGAATCTCAACTCTAAGCTGTTTTGCAGAAGGATAAACACAGAAGTGTAGCCTTCTCAGCTACAGAAGTTTATACCATATGTAATAGATGCCATTCGAAGATTCCACACACTAGTGTCCCTCCCTCCAGACTTACATCCTTCACCAGCACTCTGCCCAGACCATCTCCCTGCACTGCTCCCCCTCTCTATCCTCCCCCTCTCTCTCCATCTCTGTCTCTCCCCTTCTCTCTCCTCCCTCCATCTCTCTCTCTCTCACACACACACAGACCCCTTGCACTCTACGATCCTTCCTTCGAAGACGCTGCCTGGAATGCTTTGCCTGTGTTACATCCGTCTCCCTACCTGCCCCCATTCCCACCTCACAGCCCCCCTCCGCCCTGGGTGTCCCCCCACCCCCACCTCACAGCCGGCCTCCACCCTGGGTGTCCCCCGCTCCCACCTCACAGCCCCCATCTGCCGTGGGTGTCCCCCTGCCCCCACCTCACAGCCCCTCTCTGGCCCGTGGTGTTGCTGAGTGGACCCAACGCTCAGGGCTCCTGCTCCCTGGCCCCCTACTGGAGTGCTGCTCCTCTGCTGTGCCAGTGGGCAGACCCTTCACTGTCCAAGCTCCTCCTGGGGCCTTTCCCAGCCACCTTCTCTGATGCAGCCCCTGAGTCCCTCCCCTCTGTGTGTATCAGAAGGTTCCTTTTCTCCATGTATGTGTCTCCAGCAGTTTCTACCCTCTGATGTGCTCTTGTTTCATTTCCTTTTATCGTCTTCACTCTCACATACATGACCATGAAAACAGAAACCTTGTATGGCGTATATACTGTATCTTCTCCTGCAACACAACCTTGCATACAGTCTCACTCCATGAATACTTACTGAACACATGCATGAAGGAGCGGATGCATGATGGAGGGGATATGCCAACTCTCACGGTTCTCTGAGGTCTAGCTAAAGCTTCTCCTATTCTATGAAGTCTTCCCTAAGGTTTCTCATCTAATCTGAATTCCCAGTGCACCTACTATCATGACTAGGCGTCTTCTTGTGAACAAGCATGTTCTATTTCATCTGTAAAAATGTGCATTGTCTCTTCCCACTGGCTTCTAACTACCTTGACAGCAGCAACCTTGACTGTCTCAAATGCAGCTGTAGGTCAGGAGTTATCAGAAGTTCAGGCACACAGATTGGAGGAGAAGATGCTTGGGCCACACTAAGGGTCTGTAAAAGTGAAAGTGTTAGTCACTCAGTCATGTCCAACTCTTTGCAACCCCATGGACTCCCACCATGGGATTGTAGCTCGCCAGGCTCCTCTGTCTACGGAATTCCCCAGGCAAGAATACTGGAGTGGGTAGCCATTCCTGTCTCCAGGGCATCTTCCCAACACAGGGATCAAACATAGGTCTCCTGAATTGCAGGCAGGTTCTTTATCTTCTGAGCCACCAAGCCCCTAAGACAAGGGTCTATCCACACGCTCCTATTTTAGGCACAATTTCAGCATCCCAACAAATTCTGACAACAAGAAATAACAGTAAGCAAAAAGAGGTAAAGAAGACAGCAATGGGCAAAGAAAGGTGTAAGAGGTCAAAGGCACATGTGTCAGGGGTTGGCATCACATGGTAAGAGTCAGCACTCGACCACAAAGACATCATGGAAGCTGCTTCATGATAGCCCATGTGATCATGGGTGGGCTGTGGATCACAGTCAACTGTAAAAGGCACAGGAAAGTGTTGTGTATTATAGAAAAGCTTACAATCAAAAGAAGTGTTTTGATAAATCCTGGAGAAGGTGTTGAGAAAAGGGAACCCCCTTATACTGTTAGTAGGAATGCAAATTGGTGAAGACATTAAGGAGAACAGACATTAAGGAGGTTTCCTGAAAAACTGAAAACAAAGCTGCCACATGATCTAGCCATCCCACTCCTGGGCGTATATCCAGAGAAAAGTCTAATTCTAAAGGATACATGCACCCCAATGTTCATAGCAGTGCTATTTACAATAGTCAAGACATGGAAGCAACCTAAGTGTCCACTGACAAACAATGCATTAATAATGAAGACAAATCAATAGTACATATATACAATGGAAAACCACTCGGCCATAAAGACAAATGAAATAATGCCACTCAAAGCAATGGATGGTTTAAGTGGATGGTTCTAGAAATTATTATACTAAGTGAAGTAATTCAGACAGAGAAATGTAAATATCATATGCTATAACTTAGGTGTAGAATCTAAGAAAATGAAACAAAGAAACTTATTTACAAGTCAGAAATGAACTCACAGGCTTAGAAAACCAACTTATGGTTACCAAAGGGGAAAGCAGTGGGAGAGAAAACTTAGAAATTTGGAATTAATAGATATACACTACTAGATATAAAACAGATAAACAGCTAAGACTTACCATATAGCCCAGGGAACTATATTTAATATGCTGTAATAACCTATATGGGAAAAAAACCTGAAAAATTATATATACATACATATATATATATATATATATATATAATTATGAAGCCAGCACAACACTGCAAATCAGTTGTACTTCAGTAAAAAAGATATTATTGGGATAAATAAAAAAGAAGTCCTTTGAGGTATAGGTTCCAGTTGTCAAGACTTCTCCCCTTTGGGTGGAACACTGTTTTCCCATGAGGTCAAATAAATAAGGCCCTCTTGCTCTAAGCTTAGCACAGCGTTGGGTACATCACATAATTTTTACTGACGGAACCATTTCCTTGGGGAGACAGCCTAGAATGTGAAATGTAATCTCTGTAATCACTAATTCTCTTTGCTAAGGGACAATTATTTGATCTGGTATTTGCTGGGAGAGCGTGGAGCTTGTTGACTGGCACTTCTGGACTTTCTACTAACGTGTCTTTCTGGCATGTTGAGACCATGTCCTTGGGCAAGCAATGAACTCCCTGGGCGATTTACAGCAAACAGAGAGGTGAGGAGACGCAGAGGGCTGTCCTCCTCTCCAGACGGCAGGCGCTCTGGAGGGTGTCCTCTTCTCAGGAGCTTCCTCTGCAGCCAGCAGGGGCAGGATGGCATGAAGGAAAGAGCAGAGGGCTGGGAAGCAAAACCATTTCAAGAGGAACTGACACCTGTCATTTCCCTTGTGCTGGGAAACTGTGCTGACAGCTTTTTGACCATTACCTCACTTCATATGGGGGCTTCCTTCATAGCTCAGCTGGTAAAGAATCTGCCTGCAATGTAGGAGGCCTGGGTTCATCCCTGGGTTGGGAAGATCCCCTGGAGAAGGGAAAGGCTACCCACTCCAGTATTCTGGCCTGGAGAATTCCATGGACTATACAGTCCATGGGGTCGGGAAGAGTCGGACATGACTGAGCGACTTTCACTTTCACTTCATATTAAGAACAATTCTAGCAGGTCTTTTCTGTCACTACCACACCGCTGCCACCACGACCAACACAATAATCATTACCATCAGATCACCATCATCATCACACAGAAGAATAAACCGAGCAACAGAGAGCTTAGGCCTGGCTAAGATTAGTAGATAGAAGGAGCCGGGTCTCAAACTGACTTGGTCCCACTACTTTCTGGTTGGATGTCTTACACATCACATAAACTTTCTGGGCTTCAGTCTTCTCATCTATAAAGTGGAATAACCCACAGTCTCTCCCTCACAAATGATGCCTGCAAACTCTGTGGAACTTTTACCTGACATACAAAAGCACTATATATGCGATTACACAGATGGCTTGTATGTAAACACCTATGCAACAAAACCATATGTTTCCCCAAGCCTGAGAAGCCCATTTAAAAAAGGAAAGTGTACCTCGACTTTACACAAGTTGATGTGTTTTTCCCCCTCATCAGTCTTCAATATGGATTTCAAAATTGTTTTCCAACTATGACCTTCTAAGAAAGCTATTCTGTGAAGACTATTCTCTTAGGAAACTCCAAATAAAATACAAATCTTTCAAATAAATGAGGCCATTTGAATTCCCATGGGTTACTTATGCATTTTTATTTCCATATTTCAAGCATTTTCCCAAAGGCTTTTCTCCCTTTGATCCATATTGGTCTGACATGTTGAACTTAGTTATAAAGTTGTGACTAGCCTGGGATCCCTGGGTCATTGAGTTTTGTATCCTGTTATCCTGTATCTAGTTATTATATAACTAGACCTACTTCAGAATAAAAGCCTACATTTCATAGAATTACTCCTATTCTCCAGGCAGATATGCAGCTAAGGAAGAATTGCTTGAGAAATGATCAGAGGGGCTTCCCTATCCAAGGACTTTCCATCCATGAAGGAGTCTCCATAACGCAAATAGTAGGGCTTGGCTAAAATCATAGAGACCAGAGTTTAAATCATGGCTCTATCCTTTCATCAGCAACGTGAATGTAGGGCAAAGACAAACTATGAGTCTCAGTTCCTTTAACTATAAAATGAGAATAATAATATCCTGTAAATTGTCTGTCACTTGTGGGTGCTCAATAAAATGTTAGCCAGAAAAGAGGATGCATTCATTTACACTGAAAAGATTTGATGGATCACAATCTAAGGCTATCAGTTAAGCTATAGCTTAAAGAGATGGGAATACCAGACCACCTGACCTGCCTCCTGAGAAGCCTGTATGCAGGTCAAGAAGCAACAGTTGGAACTGGATATGGAAAAACAGACTGGTTCCAAATCAGGAAAGGAGTACGTCAAGGTTGTATATTGTCACCCTGCTTATTTAACTTATATGCAGAGTACATCATGAGAAACGCTGGACTGGAATCCAGAAAGCTGGAATCAAGATTGCCAGGAGACATATCAATAAGCTCAGATATTAACTAAAGAGTCTCTTGATGGAAGTGAAAGAGGAGAGTGAAAATGTTAGCTTAAAACTCAACATTCAGAAAACTAAGATCATGGCATCCAGTCCCATCACTTCATGGCAAATAGATGGGGAAACAATGGAAACAGTGACAGACTTTATTTTCTTGGGTTCCAAAATCACTGCAGATGGTGACTGCAGCCATGAAATTAAAAGACACTTGCCCTTGGAAGAAAAGTTATGACCAACCTTGACAGCTTATTAAAAAGCAGAGACATTACTTTGCCAACAAAGGTCCATCTAGTCAAGCCTATGGTTTTTCCAGTAGTCATGTATGGATATGAGAGTTGGACTATAAAGAAAGCTGAGTGCCGAAG
The DNA here is from genome assembly GCF_029407905.1 of Bubalus kerabau. Classification (NCBI taxonomy): domain Eukaryota; kingdom Metazoa; phylum Chordata; class Mammalia; order Artiodactyla; family Bovidae; genus Bubalus; species Bubalus kerabau. Next base: position 49,930,986 of record NC_073628.1, on the reverse strand, counting down.
AATTGATGCTTTTGAACTTTGGTGTTGGAGAAGACTCTCGAGAGTCCCTTGGACTGCAAGGAGATCCAACCAGTCCATCCTAAAGGAGATCAGTCCTGGGTGTTCATTGGAAGGACTTATGTTGAAGCTGAAACTCCCAATACTTTGGCCACGTCATGTGAAGAGCTGACTCATTTGAAAAGATCCTGATGCTGGGAAAGATTGAGGGCAGGAGGAGAAGGGAACGACAGAGGATGAGATGGTTGGATGGCATCACCAACTTGAAGCACATGAGTTTAAGTAATCCCTGTGAGTTGGTGATGGACAGGGAGGCCTGATGTGCTGCAGTCCATGGGATTGCAAAAAGTCAGACATGACTGAGTGAATGAACCAAACTGAACTGAAGGGAAGACCTCTATAGAATCATTTCTAACCAGACCATCTGTCCATAAATGACACAGTTAAATGTGATATCAGACAAGTTCTTAGCAATCCAGCTAATTTATGAAAACACTCTGTAAAGCATTAGCACATCCAAGAGGCTGCAATGAGATAGGTTTAATGAGAAAGAATATTGAGGGAGAGATGTTGGAGGTGATAAAAGGGACAGAGTGAAGTAAGGAACAGGCACAGAGAAGAAAAGAGTTAAACTAAAAAGTGAAGGATACAAAATCCACACATATGTCAAGGTTGGTCTTCAAGGGATAAAAGGGAGGAAAGAAAATCACAAATCTTAGCACTACAGGGTGGGCACAGTGTGAGAGAACTACCCTGTTGAGTGCAGGCAAGCTCATGAGAACTCCTGCGGCCTTACTGGGCAGACGGGGCCTCAGCAACCGATGGTACTAAGCCAGGAGGGATGTCTGACAGCAGTAAAGCCCAGTGTAGGTTGTTTGGTCAAAACAGTTTGATAATCAGGGTCACTAGGAAGTTGGGAGGAAAGCAAGTTTGTTGTTCTGGTAACTGGAGATGAAGGACCAAGTATCTGACTCAAGAGACTAGAGAAGGAAGCCCCAGTCTCATTGTACGGCTCATTCCCCTGCATGGTGCGTGCGAGGGCCAATAGCAAGATGGTTATGTCTCTCATCAGATACCATCATACACTGGAACATGGGATCTGCAGGCCACTCAGTCCAGAAGAGCATGTCCCCAAAGCACGGTGTCCGAAACCACCGTCCGTCTCAAGGATAGACTGGAATACACATGCAATCCGAACAAGATTGTGTTGGTTCTGCAAATGTGGTGCAAGGCAAGTTCTTGAAGTTCCCATCAATCTGACTGACCCCCACCCTGTCCCATCCAGAAGTTCTAGCACTGCTGCTTGTGTGTCTTAGAAAGTAAGATTTGGAGGGTGCAAGGGGTGGGTGGGTAGGGGGAGAAGGTGGTGGAGCTGGATTCCACAGTGGGGAGGCCTCAAAAGCCATGTACTGGCCTGACAAGGTTAGGTTCTCCCCAGAATTTTATTTTTTCAAGAATATATGTTAAAATGTGGCTTCCAAGGTGGCTCAGGGTAAAGAATCCACCTGTAATGCAGGAAATGTGGGTTCGATCCCTGGGTGGGGAAGACCCCCTGGAGAAGGGCATGGCACCCACTCCAGTATTCTTGCCTGGGAAGGCCCATGGACAGAGGAGTTTGGTGGGCTACAGTCCGTGAGGTTGCCAAGAGTCAGACATGACTTCAGCAACTAAACGACAGCAAATGTTAAAATGTGGTATATTTCTTACCAAAAGAATGGCTACCCCGTGGGGCTTGTGTATTGATAAGGGTGACCTCAGAAACATCACTCTCACAGGGCTCCGCACACCGCTGAGCTCTCGCTCCACCACCCAGGGTCCCCCCACCTCCAGTCTTTCCTGGACCACACACACAAACATTACCCAGTGCTCTCTCTTGTTTTAGGGTCATCAATAAAAAGCGGGTGTCAGTTACCCCTGCAGACCCCAGGAACCTGGATGCCAAGCATGAAAACCTGCTAGTTGGGGGTGGGGAGCTGGTCTCGGAGTCTCCCAACATCGTTACTCTACCACACTCACAGTGTTCAAGAGGGGCCTGTAAGCACACGAAGTATCAGTCTCAGGGGTGAAGCTCCACATGAATGAGGTCATATTTATTTATGCCATCTAACGCCTGTACACTACCACTGAGTACTTACAATGCCTCCTAATGAGAAAGTATGTCTTGTACCTTGGAATAAGATGTGGGAATAAGCTTGCCTTTATAAAGGACTTAATTATTACTTCGTTATTAGGGTTACAAAGCTCTTGTTCTTTTCTTTCTTAGCTCACAAACCAACAAAAGAGAGAGCAAATTCAAGAACCATGGAAATCCTGCGCCAGGAAGTACCACCATAATGTTCGCGAAGAAAAGCAATTTGTGTTGTGGACAGAATGCATTTCTCTCCCATTATAACCACAGCCTGTTAAAAGCCTGTCAGGAAATAAATAAAACACTTTTTGTTCTGCTGCCCACATCCTTGTACTCAATTCAGCAGATTCGAGCTTCTCAGAAATGCAATCGAAGGTGAAGCCAAAGAGGACACGCAGGCTGGGGAAGGGAAGTGTCCAGAGGAGCCTGTGGGGACGTGGGCCCCTCCAGACTTGCTTCCCCAGTCCCTCTGCCCCCACGACCCTCACCTGAACTCACACACTGTTACAACAGATTCAGCCACGAGGTTCACATCCCTGACAAATCCCATCCTTCCTGCCAAAAAGCAGCATTCATCTTACCAAGGAAAAGAGGCGGGGTGAAATTAAAGAGCTCACACGGTTTATGTAGAGTACACGTGGGCATCGAAAAGATTCTTATTCCTAGCTCCAAAAAAATACTATGTATCTGAATGAGTGCTTTAAGATGTATGCTTTTTCTAACAGTATTTAAGTGATGCTTACTATATATAATATATTTTTCCCCTGCAAGCAATCCACCTCACACATTTTCAGAAGCACTACCAAAATAGAAAGCATTCTGAAGCATGCTGTGGATTCTGGCAGCAAACATTAAGGGTGGGGAAAGGGGGCTGGGTTTTACGGTAAAGCAATCTGGGGTATCATTGCAAAATGTATAGGCAATCTTTCAACTAAGAGCCCCTGCCTTATGAATAATCCATAAATACCAACTGACCCTAAGTGTCCACCATAAGCTCAGCTACCTTTTTCCCCACATCTCATTTCCGTGCCCAGCAGAGGGCCTGACCCACGAGGCACTGAAAGGATGAGTTCCATACACGTGTGGCCACTGACTAAGTGAAGGCCGATGAAGGTGCAAGGGCAACTGGTACACAGAAGTGACAAACGGTCTTGTTTTCATGCTTCTAAACACCAAGGGGCTAAGGAAGACTATTCAGTCATTCTCGTATTCACTTACACAGATGCGCAAGTTAAATAACTGGGATCAGAGTCCTTGCAGTGCCCACCAGCCCCAGCTCCCTGAATCCTGCCTCTTGTTCCTTCTGCTTCTAGTGCTGAGCCCTCACTGTGACACACACCACCACTTATCAGTGGGTGAAATGGACATTGGGGCGAAGGGGTCCCTGCTCCTCCTAGTTTGTTCAGGGTGTGTCTCTGAAGCCACAACCTGGAAGTGGGCACATACGTAACTGAGATAAAGCTTTGTAATAAAAGTCATCATACCAAGTTACTACTTTTTGCACATAGGTTTTCCTGACCTAACTTGGGAATCAAATACTATATTATAATGGTATGTGTTTCAGTAAGACACTAGTAAACACATGCAATATGCAATTTGCTCATAATCATAAGATTCCTTTCATATGAGGTTGTGAAACAAGGTGCTGCATCATGCAACAGGATCAGGATTACATACAGACCCTTAACCTGCTGCAGTCGCCCTTCTAGAATGTTCAAGGAAGAGAATGCACCGGATTGTAAGCTGAAGTCACCAGGTAACTTTGGATCAGTCAACTAACTACAAGAGAAATACTCTTAGAGCTCAGTACAACCCAGCCCAGGGTCCTTAGCTAGCAAGTGCTACATAAACATTTGATAAATGGCAAATTAAAACCAAATTAGGTCATTTATTTATTTATTTTTTAATTTTTTTATTTTTCTGGAGTTGAGCTGTAGGAGTTGCTTGTATATTCTCGAGATTAGTTGTTTGTCAGTTGCTTCATTTGCTATTATCTTCTCCCATTCTGAAGGCTGTCTTTTCACCTTGCTAATAGTTTCCTTTGATGTGCAGAAGCTTTTAAGGTTAATTAGGTCCCATTTGTTTATTTTTGCTTTTATTTCCAATATTCTGGGAGGTGGGTCATAGAGGATCCTGCTGTGATGTATGTCAGAGAGTGTTTTGCCTATGTTCTCCTCTAGGAGTTTTATAGTTTCTGGTCTTACATTTAGATCTTTAATCCATTTTGAGTTTATTTTTGTGTATGGTGTTAGAAAGTGTTTTAGTTTCATTCTTTTACAAGTGGTTGACCAGAGTTCCCAGCACCACTTGTTAAAGAGATTGTCTTTAATCCATTGTATATTCTTGCCTCCTTTGTCAAAGATGAGGTGTCCATATGTGTGTGGATTTATCTCTGGGCTCTCTATTTTGTTCCATTGATCTATATTTCTGTCTTTGTGCCAGTACCATACTGTCTTGATAACTGTGGCTTTGTAGTAGAGCCTGAAGTCAGGTAGGTTGATTCCTCCAGTTCCATTCTTCTTTCTCAAGATCGCTTTGGCTATTCGAGGTTTTTTGTTTTTCCATACAAATTGTGAAATTATTTGTTCTAGCTCTGTGAAGAATGCTGTTGGTAGCTTGATAGGGATTGCATTGAATCTATAGATTGCTTTGGGTAGTATACTCATTTTCACTATATTGATTCTTCCAATCCATGAACATGGTATATTTCTCCATCTGTTAGTGTCCTCTTTGATTTCTTTCACCAGTGTTTTATAGTTTTCTATATATAGGTCTTTAGATTCTTTAGGTAGATATATTCCTAAGTATTTTATTCTTTCCGTTGCAATGGTGAATGGAATTGTTTCCTTAATTTCTTTTTCTGTTTTCTCATTATTAGTGTATAGGAATGCAAGGGATTTCTGTGTGTTGATTTTATATCCTGCAACTTTACTATAGTCATTGATTAGTTCTAGTAATTTTCTGGTGGAGTCTTTAGGGTTTTCTATGTAGAGGATCATGTCATCTGCAAACAGTGAGAGCTTTACTTCTTCTTTTCCAATTTGGATTCCTTTTATTTCTTTTTCTGCTCTGATTGTTGTGGCCAAAACTTCCAAAACTATGTTGAATAGTAATGGTGAAAGTGGGCACCCTTGTCTTGTTCCTGACTTTAGAGGAAATGCTTTCAATTTTTCACCATTGAGGATAATGTTTGCTGTGGGTTTGTCATATATAGCTTTTATTATGTTGAGGTATGTTCCTTCTATTCCTGCTTTCTGGAGAGTTTTTATCATAAATGGATGTTGAATTTTGTCAAAGGCTTTCTCTGCATCTATTGAGAAAATCATATGGTTTTTATTTTTCAATTTATTAATGTGGTGTATTACATTGATTGATTTGTGGATATTGAAGAATCCTTGCATCCCTGGGATAAAGCCCACTTGGTCATGGTGTATCATCTTTTTAATGTGTTGTTGGATTCTGATTGCTAGAATTTTGTTAAGGATTTTTGCATCTATGTTCATCAGTGATATTGGGCTGTAGTTTTCTTTTTTTGTGGGATCTTTGTCAGGTTTTGGTATTAGGGTGATGGTGGCCTCATAGAATGAGTTTGGAAGTTTACCATCCTCTGCAATTTTCTGGAAGAGTTTGAGCAGGATAGGTGTTAGCTCTTCTCTAAATTTTTGGTAGAATTCAGCTGTGAAGCCGTCTGGACCTGGGCTTTTGTTTGCCGGAAGATTTTTTTATTACAGTTTCAATTTCCGTGCTTGTGATGGGTCTGTTAAGATTTTCTATTTCTTCCTGGTCCAGTTTTGGAAAGTTGTACTTTTCTAAGAATTTGTCCATTTCTTCCTCGTTGTCCATTTTATTGGCATATAATTGTTGATAGTAGTCTCTTATGATCCTTTGTATTTCTGTGTTGTCTGTTGTGATCTCTCCATTTTCATTTCTAATTTTATTGATTTGATTTTTCTCCCCCTGTTTCTTGATGAGTCTGGCTAATGGTTTGTCAATTTTATTTATCCTTTCAAAGAACCAGCTTTTGGTTTTGCCCCAATCAAAAAATGGGCCAAAGAACTAAATAGACATTTCTCCAAAGAAGACATACAGATGGCTAACAAACACATGAAAAGATGCTCAACATCACTCATTATCAGAGAAATGCAAATCAAAACCACTATGAGGTACCATTTCACACCAGTCAGAATGGCTGCGATCCAAAAGTCTACAAGTAATAAATGCTGGAGAGGGTGTGGAGAAAATGGAACCCTCTTACACTGTTGGTGGGAATGCAAACTGGTACAGCCATTATGGAGAACAGTGTGGAGATTCCTTAAAAAACTGGAAATAGACCTGCCTTATGATCCAGCAATCCCACTGCTGGGCATACACACTGAGGAAACCAGAAGGGAAAGAGACACAAGTACCCCAATGTTCATCACGGCACTGTTTATAATAGCCAGGACATGGAAGCAACCTAGATGTCCATCAGCAGATGAATGGATAAGAAAGCTGTGGTACATATACACAATGGAGTATTATTCAGCCATTAAAAAGAATACATTTGAATCAGTTCTAATGAGGTGGATGAAACTGGAGCCTATTATACAGAGTGAAGTAAGCCAGAAAGAAAAACACCAATACAGTATACTAACACATATATATGGAATTTAGAAAGTTGGTAACAATAACCCTGTGTACGAGACAGCAAAAGAGACACTGATGTATAGAACAGTCTTATGGACTCTGTGGGAGAGGGAGAGGGTGGGAAGATTTGGGAGAATGGCATTGAAACATGTAAAATATCATGTATGAAATGAGTTGCCAGTCCAGGTTTGATGCATGATACTGGATGCTTGGGGCTGGTGCACTGGGACGACCCAGAGGGATGGAATGGGGAGGGAGGAGGGAGGAGGGTTCAGGATGGGGAACACATGTATACCTGTGGTGGATTCATTTTGATATTTGGCAAAACTAATACAGTTATGTAAAGTTTAAAAATAAAATAAAATTAAAAAAAAAAAAACAAAAACAAATTAGGCCACTTCACACCCATGAGGATGGCTACTAGGAGAAAAAAAAATAGAAAAATAACAACTATTCGTGAGGATGTGGAGAAACTGAAACTCGTATATACTGTTGTTGTTCAGTCGCTCAGTCGTGTCTGACTCTTTGCGACCCCATGGACCACAGCACGCCTGGTTTCCTTGTTTTTCACCATCTCCCAGAGCTTGCTCAAACTCATGTCCATTGAGTTTGTAATCCCATCCAACCATCTTGTCCTCTGTTTTCCCCTTCTCCTCCTGCCCTCAATCTTTCCCAGCATCAGGGTCTCTTCTAATGAGTTGGCTCTTTGCATCAGGTGGCCAAAGTATTGAAGCTTCAGCGTCAGCATCAGTCCTTCCAATGAATATTCAGGACTGATTTCCTTTGGGATAGACTGGTTTGATCTCCTTACAGTACTGTTAGTGGGAATGTAAATGGTGAAACTCATATAAAAATAGGAAGGTGGTCCTCAAAAAATTGTAAATAGAATTACCACCTGATCCAGAAATCCCACTTCTGGATATATACCTAAAATAATTGAAAATGGGCCTTGAAAAGCTATTTGCACACCTGTGTTCATAGCAGTATTATTCACAACAGCCAAAAGATGAAAGCAGCCCAGGCATCCATCCACAGACGAATGGATAAACAAAATGTGATGTATGCATTTTCCTTTGTAGCCTAGCCAGGGACGCCTCTCACCCGTGGACTTCCCTGGTGGCTCAGATGGTGAAGAATCTGCCTGTAACTCAGGCGACCCAGGTTCAATCCCAGGGTTGGGAAGATCCCCTGGAGAAGGGAACGGCTACCCACTCCACTATTCTTGCCTGGAGAACGCCATGGACAGAGTTACAGTACATGGGGTCACAAAGACCTGAACAGGACTGCACACCTACAAAGGGATATTATTCAGCCTCAAAAAGGAAGGAAATTCTGACACATGTTACAACACAGATGGATCCTGAGGACATTATGCTGTGCAAAATAAGCCAGTCACAGAGATAAACAGCACAGTGATTGCACTTCCACGAGGCACCTGGAGTAGTCAAATCATGGAGACAGAAAGGAGAGCAGCGGTGGCCAAGAGCCACTGGAAAGAGGAATGGAGAGTTGCTTAATGTATGCTGTGTTTCAGTTTTTCAAGATGAAAAGAGTTCTGGAGACTGACTGACAAACAATGGGAATGTACTTAAGGCTGCTGAAACGTACACTAAAAAATATTAGGATGGTAACATTTATGTTTTGTGTTTTGCCACAGTTAAAAAATACGTCCACAAAAACAAAAAAGATATCCACAATAACTAAAGAGAGATAATGCTCTAATATCATCAAATACCCATCAGCAGCCCAATTGTTCCATAAATGTAATAAATTTGCTTTAATCAGTACCAAAATATGGTTCATACTATTTTTAAAAAATAATTAGAAGATTTAGAAGATTCCTGATCTATTGTTGGGCAATATTGTGGTCTATAAAAGAAGTAGTGTCTAGATAAGTTTTAAAATGACACATATTCCTTGATTACAAGACTAAGAAGGATTTGAAGGCAGGCCCTGTGGTCTTATTTATTCTGTGTCCCCAAAGCCTTAGAAGAAATACTGAATAAATGACCAAATAGCGCATTCTTTCAGTTTAACTACTGCAGAAACAAGATATAGGTCCAAAGAAACTGACAGAAAAGGCTCCTTTTCCTTTCCTTTGTAAAAATCCATCTGTCAGAAGCTGGATGCTTACTACTCTGCCTAAACTGCAGCTACTCTGCAGCTAAACTGATAAAATTCTATGTCTTTTTAGAAGCAAAAATATTTTAAGTTCCTGTCATGAGCTTTGTAAAACAACTGATACGCTTATAGTTTAGCAAAAATTGACTTGGTATGCCTAGCAGTCTCTGCATTAGAGATACTGTGTTAGACATGTAAAAAAAAAAAACAAAAAAAAACTCTTTAGGAGATGATAATGTTCTACATGGAGTAAGATAATTAAGAGGGGTGCAATTTTTCATATTAACCATTTTTAAAAAGCCTTTATTGAATTTACTACAATATTCCTTTTTTTTTTTTTTAATGTTTTGGATTTTGGCTGCGAGGCATGTGGGATCTTGTCTCCCCAAGCAGGAATCAAACTAACAGCTTACCTGCCTTAGAAGGCAAAGTCTTAACAACCAGACTGCCAGGGAAGTCCAAGGGTAATATAATTAACACAGTAAAGTCCTAGCTGTCATGCTTCTGTTGTTGTGATGTGGTTGTTTACATTGAGTGAGTGAATTCTTGGAACTGACAGAAATAGATGAATACATTCCACAGTATTTCAGAATCCTTCCAAAATCCTCTCCCAGAATGTGGCTCTCTTACAGGGCTCCTTACATATGAGACCTGCACTGTGGATACACCCAGTGCAGAAACCAGCTGTGGGAGGCACAGGGGTCCATTAAGAACCACAGCTATTCTGGCAGTTACTGCAGAGATGAGGGATATTAAAATATTAAAACTTCAGCCTTAGAGGATATGAGGTCACCAAAGCCATATTTCAAAGCCAGAAGGCCATCCTTAGTACTTTAAGTGGGTTTTATTGTTTTGTTCCTAGGGCAGGTAAATTTACATTTGGCTTGCTAATAGAATTCTTTCAAAGGGGCCTGAATTTGAAAACACCCAGGCCCTTAGCTTTCCTTCTTTTGTATTTGATTTAAAGACACACAGAGGTCAGTCTCCTTGGGTTTATGGTTGAAAGATAATTCCAGCAGTACAAATGGGTTGTGCTGGACTGAATAAGGGATAGAAATTGGGAAGGAGCCAGTCTTGTAACCAAGACTGCTTACAAGTCAAGACTGGTTACCAGTCTTGTAAACAGACTGCTTTAGGCACAGTTTAGCCTCTGTGTCAAAATCCTAGCTCCTCTGACCATACTAAATTATAGAGGGATTGTTAGTGATGAAAGAAAAGAAGGGATGTAAGATAAAGGCAACAAACATCTCCTTTGTTTTTTACCTGTACATCAGCATGCTAGCGGAGAAGGAAATGGCAACCCACTCCAGTGTTCTTGGCTGGAGAATCCCAGGGACAGAGGGGCCTGGTGGGCTGCCATCTATGGGGTCACACAGAGTCGGACATGACTGAAACGACTTAGCAGCAGCAGCAGCTAGACCAGCACATACAGTGAATGCTGATAATCTATCACAGTGGTTGCTTCATAAGCAAGTGCTTCTGAAGCTTTTGTGCCCAATCAAATGAGACAACTACTGTAAAACAGAGGAGTGTTCTTATGAATGAATACATGCTAGTTTTCGAGCACTCTTTTTTCAACCTTTTTATATAAAGTCAGCTATTTTTAGAGGATAACAGAAGTAGTGATAACTAGTTAAAATCTGAGTTTGGTTTTATGATAAGAAATTGTATCCTGTGAGCCTGGCCACCTTTTGTCACACAGCTTGTCAGCTGCTTATCCATCTACAATTTGATTTCTCTACTTACACACGTGGTTTTTCTTCCTTACCACTCCACCTTCCTTCTAAATACTCTAGTGCTCTCTGTGACTGAACTTTTCCATCTCCTAGCTCAGCTCCTACTCCTGTAGGAAAAGCCTTCCTACCATACGTCCCTATCTAAGGTTTAAAGGCCAAGTTTAAATTTTCCTTCTCCAAAGAAGCCTCTGCCACACTCTCTCATGTTGTATTAATCTGTCACTCCCCGACCTCCTACAGTATATTGTTGAAACTTTGATTATGTCATTCATGAGTAAGTTCCCTGGACTAAAAAAATCTCTATGTGTCAGCATCCGTGTTCGAAGCAGTTGAATCATATACTTGAATATGAGTATCTTGAATCCGAAGCACTTGAATCTGAGCATCTGCTTAAGAATATTTACTGAGATCATACCAAAAGAAAACAATGAAGGAAAAGATGAGTTTCTAAAGGGAGGGAAATTTGTTCCAATTTAGAATTCCAGTGAAATTTAACTGGGGACGAACATGAACACTAGGCACCTATTTGTATTGGTCTGAAGTAGCAGGCTGGCACTCCACGGGCTTCCTGACGGTACAAGATTGATTTCCTATATTTAAGCATACTTTTATGACAAACGGGGCTTGATATGGAAGGAGACAGCAGCTTCACAATATGAATAGCCTCAATTAGGGCTCAGTTAGACGTGTCACATCTTTGTTACTGAGATCAGAGGGGAAGAAATGTCGTCTACGTGGCCAGAGAGAGAGAACATCAAAAGTCATGCTAAAAGATACACTCACTCAAATAAAGCAAGCATGATATATCCACTTGACTGAACACATGAGCAAGTTTAAGCTTAAGTAAGAAACACAACTTAATAAGGAGGAGAAAATTGTGCCGAGATGGTGCGAGGAGAGAGAGAATTGGGATCTGTTGATTAGAACCTGCTATACTTCATACCTGAATTCATAACTGAATCAACTCATTCAATGAAAATATACTGAGTACCCGTAAGTGTAAGAATCCACCTGCAATGCAGGAGACCTCGGTTGGGAAGATTCCCCAGAGAAGGGAAAGGCTACCCACTCCAATATTCTGGCCTAGAGAATTTCATGGACTCTACAGTCCATGGGGCCACAAAGAATCAGACACGACTTTCACCCATAAGTGCTAGTTAAATGCTGTTTGACAAAACTTTTACTAGTAAAAGGGGGCGTGCTACAGCAAATAAATCCGAGGTGGAAACTGCCTCTCGCCCACCACTGTCTGTTCTCTCCTTTCACAGTAATAGAAAAGCCTGTCCACTCAGCTAGAAACCACATATATTCCTCATCCTCCTTCACGGCTGGGCATGCAGAGTTCTGGCCAATGGAATGTAACTCCGAGGTCATCTCCAACTAAGAAGTCATGCCATATGCCCTTCCTTCCTTTCCTTTCCCTATGAGCTGAAACATGGAAGTGCCTAGGACTCAGCTTCAACCACAGACAGAAAGATAATACCCAAGGAGATAGTGGGGTCATATGATGGACAACTCCTAGTCCTTGACTGGTCACATGGAACAGAACCACCGAACCTGCCTCAACTGTCACCTCGGTGCTGTTACATTAAAGGCAAGCAAACTGTCTTCATTATTCTACTGCATTTTAGAAGCTTCTTCTTTATGACAGCTTAATTCTTATCCTACCTAGCCGAAGGCAATGGCAACCCACTCCAGTAAACTTGCCTGGAAAATCCCATGGATGGAGGAGCCTGGTGGGCTGCAGTCCATGGGGTCGCTAAGAGTCGGGCACGACTGAGCAACTTCACTTTCACTTTTCACTTTCATGCATTGGAGAAGGAAATGGCAACCCACTCCAGTGTTCTTGCCTGGAGAATCCCAGGGACGGGGGAGCCTGGTGGGCTGCCATCCCTGGGGTCACACAGGGTTGGACACGACTGAAGCGACTTGGCAGCAGCGGCAGCAGCAGAGTCAGAATGGGGCTTCCCAATCGTGCTAGTGGTAAAAGAACCCGCCCGCCAATGCAGGAGACAGAACAGACTCGGTTTTGATCCTTGGGTCAGAAAGATCCCCCGAGAAGGACATGGCAACCCACTCCAGTATTCTTGCCTGGAGAGCCCCCATGGACGGAGGAGCCTTCTGGGTTTCAGTTGATGGGATCTCAAAGAGACGTGACTGAAGAGACTAGTATGCACAGAGTCAGAATGGGGGCCAGGCCTTTGTGGTCTTATTTTGTGGGAAATGTGTCAAATACTATTTGCTTTTCTGTGGGTCCTTGTCTAATTTTGCTCCAAACTCATCTGACTGATATCTAAAAAAAAATGGTTGACTTCTTTCTCACCTCATCTATGAATACCAGGGACTTGCTGAATGGTCCAGAACAAGCCTCTTAACTCTTTTCATCTGCGACAGCAAAAGTACCCATTTTCCTCTGTGGAGTATTTTGTTAATTAATGTCAGTAGAGCAGAGAATGTTCCAAAGCAGGACTATTACTGTAAGCCTCCTTTACTCCAACTGTATAAGCAACATTAGAACTAATCACTCAGGAAGTAAAATCAGTAGGAAGTCGTCAAGAGGGTCAGCCTGTAATTAATCAATGAGGTCACTGCCAATAACAATAGTACATTCTGCTACATGTGTAACTGGATTTAATGGATGTACCACACTGGCAAGTTACTGGAAGAAGAAAACATTCCATCTTTGCCCTGGAACAGCATCTTATTGGAAAACACAAATGAAATATCTGTGGATCATGCCAAACAACACCAAAAAGGAAGTTGAACAGAGGCCATTGCTAGAAACGCCATTACTCTACCAGAGAATTCAAAGAGAACCACAGCAAAGGGACACCGCTGTTGAAACCATGTATGCTCTCTAAGTCTTGAGCACAAATCTATTGGAAAAGATCCTTCACCTTATATGGTCATCCTCTTGATGGTAAAGCAAAGCACGAGACTGACTGCTTCAAGTTCTAGAAGTTTCTAAGTGACTCAGAGATGCGGAGAGGACTTGACAACAGACTTTAAATACCTGGAGAGTTGTTTGTGTTGCTGACCAACCTTGCTCCAAATCCACTGATTAGAAAAAATGAACAAATGTGTTCCTTAGTGAGATTCGGCATTTGGCAGAGCTTGCAATCGCACCTTCTCCGAGGTCCCTAGGCATCAGAAGTTCTATGTTCTAATACCATGATGTGGTCTGAGTCAGTAGACACACTATTATGATGCCACATTCAAAATCAAGGTTTCATTTTGCTAAGTTAAATATGCTATACTTTAGCATTTTTAATTATTAAAAAAAGCTTAATCAGTTAAAGTCATGAGGGGCATTTTAGTTCATGTGCCTACAAGTATTTTGGCAACACTTCAAAAATCTCTTTGACTTCCAAGTCTGCCTCTAGGAATTTTTTTTCTAAAGGGAAAATAGAAACAGATTTACAAAGATAATGACCAAACCACCTTTTTAATAACAGTAAAAAATTAAAACCAGCCCCATCCTGGATATTGGAGACAAAAGAAAAGGCAGTACATGGGACCTGCTGAAATGAAATTACACTAATAACCAAGTTAGTGTAATTAAACACTCCATTTTCTACAGATATAGGTCCCTGTCTTGAGGATCCTGAATATAATGTACTGAATTCTTTTGAGTTTAAGAAGATTATAAAAGTAGGCCCACTTTAACATCAAGTAAAAAATCCTTAGAAAATGTCATATTGATATTCTCTCATGTCTAGAAGAAAATTAAGTAAAAGGAAGAACACATCAGCTGTAAGCATTCTCATCCTTATTGTTGTTCAATTGCTAAGTCGTGCCAACTCTTTTGCTACCTCATGGACCGCAGGATGCTGGCTCCACTGTCCATGGGATTGCCAGGCGAGAATACTGGGGTGGGTTGTCGTTCCTTCTCCACCGTCCATGGGATTGCCACGCGAGAATACTGGGGTGGGTTGTCGTTCCTTCTCCACCGTCCATGGGATTGCCAGGCGAGAATTCTGGGGTGGGTTGTTGTTCCTTCTCCACCGTCCATGGGATTGCCAGGCGAGAATACTGGGGTGGGTTGTCGTTCCTTCTCCACCGTCCATGGGATTGCCAGGTGAGAATACTGGAGTGGGTTGTTGTTCCTTTTCCACTGCCCATGGGATTGCCAGGCGAGAATACTGGAGTGGGTTGTCATTCCTTCTCCATGGGATCTTTCCGACCCAGAGATTGTAGGTAAACTTATACTAACAGGAAATTAGTTGTACAGCTTTGCACATTTCATTTTTGCCATTTGCCATTTCTCACATTTGAAATTATTCCAAGACAAGGAAAACATCTTTCTCTTAATTACCTGGAACCAGTGTTCTAAAAAACTCTCCAGTTAGTATCATTCAGAAACATGATTTTTACAAAAGCAATTTAGGAAAAAAGGTTGCTGAAATGTAGCCCATTTCTTAAAAGCATGGTATTTCAGTGAATCAGAGTACATTCTGAAAAGAAAGCATATAAAAATATTACCATTACGCAGACTTACTATTTGCCATTAAAAGAAACTCTTATTTAATCCACAATTAGTGGAGTTTAATAATCCTTGATTCTGGGGATTTGATTAAATTCCAAACTTCAAATTTACTGACAAAAAGAACCAGAAAGTAACAAGACAACTGTGATCCTGGCCAATACTATTATTTCTTTCTTTTAATTTTTATTTCAAAATAATTTCAAATTTACAGAAAAGCTACAAGTAGAGCATAATGAACCTTCATACGTCCCTCACTCAGAGACACTACTCAGATTTGACTAGTGGTTCTGATAATTCCCTTTACAGAGAAGGATCCGATTTAGGACCACACATGGCACTTAATGGTCACAGCTCTTTATTCTTCTTCAGTCAGAAGACACTCTTCAGTCCCTGCTCACCTTCATGACCTTATCATTTCCGATGATGCAGGCTGGACTCAGGTGTGCTTATCGATACTGAGGTGTCCCTCCTGAACAGAGCTAAGAAATATTTGTATATAAATACACACACATGCCCTTGCATCTGTATTTATTTCTACAGCTACCTATATATCTTGAATATAGCAATACCTCTAATTGCAATCCAACATCACAGAGTCACTCTAGTCTTCTTCCTCTACTGTTTGTAACATCCTTCTCCTCTGTCAGTAAGAAAACTGGCTTTCATTATCCACTTCTTTGCTCACTAGCCAATAAGTCACCGGTCTCATCTACCGACATGACCAGCCATTGATCTCAGCACTTTCGTCTCTCCGTGTCTGACCTCAGTGGGGCCAACTCTTACCAGCCACCCTCTTCACTTGGCCTTTTCTCCCCTCTTTATTCTGAAACAGAAAGGAGGTGAAAGAAGAAGGAAAAAAGGAAGAAGGGAAAGGAAAGGAAAAGAGAAAGAAAGGAAAGAAGAAAAAGTTTTTGATAGTAGTAGGTATGGTGCATTTCAGGGACAAAAAAAATAAGGAAAATTAAAAAAAAGGAGGAAGAGACAAGAGGTGGCAGAGAATACTCAGTAAGATCCTGGGCTCTAGAAGCAAACTTGGGTTGGAATCTTGAATCTGCTTAGTAGTTGTGAAAATTCGGGAAATTTGCTTTACCAATTTGTGCCTTGTTTACCCAAGGTTAGGACAAAAATCATGTACCTATCATATAGGACTAATATATTCACATATTTAAAGCATATAGAAAAGCATTTGGAATGTTGTAAGAATAACTGAATGCTAACTATTACTTATCTATAGAAGTGAAAAATTTCTCTCCTGAACATGAGGCAATTCTTTTAATGCATTCAGCCAAGTTTTCTACCTTAAGATGTCCTGGCAAGTATGCTGATTGTGGAAACTGCAGAAAGACAATGCAAAATTAAATTTACAGTCACCAGAATTTGAAACAATGAAAACAAAACTTATTATCATATCCAGTCCTAACTCCTTCATATTTCCCCAATCCCTCTTTTCTACAGAATGGCCACATCCTAAGAACAGAGACTGGGTTATCTTGATTGTTGAAGACATGCAAATATTAATTATGGTCCCAATAACTTCATTGTCAATGACTGCTGTTATCATTTTCATCATTTTTCTTCCCACAGGATGATAGTTAAGGTATTTTTTCAGCAGTGAAAATTTCTAAAATGAAGGCCTCTACATGAATACAAAGCGGTATCATTTTAAATTCTAAATCTGTAGCTCAAATAATCAAAGTACATTCCACAGGCTATTTAAAACACAGCTCAAGGTAAAATACTGCCCTCCAGCTGAGATAATGACTAATTTTCCAATCAGGTTTTTTTTTCTTCTTTTTTTTGGCCATTTTTCAATCCACTGAAATGTTCCTCTGCACTTTTAGAAAATGAAGTGAAATATTCTAATTTACAAATAATTACCACACACATCTCTGTAGGGATAACAAACTATCAAAAAATTAAAATCTATGCATTGCCACTCTTTTGTAATACTTGCCTTTTTACTATCATCCTCACCATGTCAGTATCCTAAGATCCATTTCCACCTCTATTCTGTATTCCTGGACATGACTATTTCACCAGTTAATGGCACTAACATGGCTACAAACTGAAACACTCAGCCTGTGCTCTAACCCTTGGCTCTATAAATGGGTTCATAAGCTGCTATTTGCTGAATGTTTGTGTCCACACAAATCCGTATATTGAAACCTAACCCTCAGTCTGATGGTGTTCAGAGATGGGTCCTTTGGTCAGTGATTAGGTCATGATGGCATGAACAGGAACCTAACAAGCAGGGCCAGGAGCGGGTCCCCGCGCCTTTTCCACCGTGCGTGCTGACAGTGGGAAGACAGTCGCCCATGACGAAGCAGGCCCTCATCAGACACTGCAACTGCAGGAACTGTGGTCTGGGACTTTGCATATGTATGTTCTCCAATCTTTGAAGAATAAATAGTTGTTGCTTTTAAGTCACCCAGTCTATGAGATTTTGTTACAGCAGCCAGAACAGACTAAGATGCACGTATAAGCAACAAGGCAGAAAAGTTCCTCCAAATGTATTGTATAGCCTTCAGGAATCAGTTCAGTTCAGTTCAGTCGCTCAGTCGTGTCCGACTCTTTGCGACCCCATGAATCGCAGCATGCCAGGCCTCCCTGTCCATCACCAACTCCCGGAGTTCACTCAAACTCATGTCCATCGAGTCAGTGATGCCATGCAGCCATCTCATCCTCTGTCATCCCCTTATCCTCCTGCCCCCAATCCCTCCCAGCATCAGAGTCTTTTCCAATGAGTCAATTCTTCGCATGAGGTGGCCAAAGTACTGGAGTTTCAGCTTTAGCATCATTCCTTCCAACTAAATCCCAGGGCTGATCTCCTTCAGAATGGACTGGTTGGATCTCCTTGCAGTCCAAGGGAGTCTCAAGAGTTTTCTCCAACACCACAGTTCAAAAGCATCAATTCTTCGGTGCTCAGCCTTCTTCACAGTCCAACTCTCACATCCATACATGACCACAGGAAAAACCATAGTCTTGACTAGAGGGACCTTTGTTGGCAAAGTAATGTCTCTGCTTTTGAATATGCTATCTAGGTTGGTCATAACTTTCCTTCCAAAGCTTAGCTAAATGTCAAGTGGCAAAAAAAAAAAAAGGGCTTTCTGTACCATAAAAATCACTTCAATGAACTCCACGAATCACAGTTAAATCATTTTTTTTATGACTGAAAAGACAAAGATTAGGTCTTTGCAGAATTCAGGGCCCACCACTATGATCCCTAATGCCGAGTCTTTTTGAAAAATTAAGTCTCTGTGCCCTGGGAGGAGGCTGAGGAAGCAATGGGCAAGCGGCTGCTGGGAAGATGGTGCACCTGATCCCCACCACCATGCACAACAAGCAAGACAGTAAGAGCCATTGTCTACAGAGATTATTCAAAGCTAGTCAAGGCACACAATGTCCCTTAATCTTCTCATAAATCCAGAGGGGCAGCTATATTTTATCAGTTTTTTAGACAAGAAAAGGGAGAATCAGAGAGTTTCTGAACTTGTCTGAGGTCATCACCAAGAGAGTAACAGGCAGAGCTGGAATTCAAACCCTTTTCTATCTAAAGGTGATCCTTGCCTTGCCACAAGAATTTGCATTTTGCAATATCCATAAGAATTCTCTCTAACCTTATGACTCAATTAAAATACTTCATCTACTGTCTACTGGTTTTCAATATGCTGCTTGAAATAATTTTCTGTAGGTACAGAGCATCAGGTAACATCAATTCTAAAATTCCTTCCAATTAAAAATGAAAGAAGGAAGGAAGAATGGAAGGGAAGGTGGGAAGGAGGAAGACTAACCAGTTCCTGAGCTGCCTGGGAGCTGCCTAAAATCAAAATTTTAGACAAAATTAAGCGGAACATCAACTTTAGAGAGAGCTGATAACAATGACAGTGGGCTTGTGGCCTGAGGTCAAAGAGCACAGAAGGTCTTTTTGGAGCTTTAGAGACAGGACTGGGTAAGTCAGATAACTTTCCAGACCAAAGATCATCAACAGATAAACTGTTGGCAAAAAGAGGGGCAGAGTCTAGCTCCAACCACATCTCTACAAATGACCAAATTTCATTCCTTTCCATGGCTGAGTAATATTCCATTGTATATATGTATCTCATCTTCTTTATCCATTCATCTGTCAATAGACATGTAGGTTGCTTCCATGTCCTAGCTATTGTATGCACATCAGAAGCTAACATACCATTATAAAGCAACTACACACCAATTGCACTCATCTCACACACTAGCAAAGTAACGCTCAAAATTCTCCAAGCCAGGCTTCAACAGTATGTGAACCATGAACTTCCAGATTTTCAAGATGGATTTAGAAAAGGCAGATGAACCAGAGATCAAATAGCCAATATCTGTTGGATCATCAAAAAAGCAAGAGAATACCAGAAAAACATCTACTTCTGCTTTATTGATTACGCCAAAGCCTTTGTGCAGATCACAACAAACTGTGGAAAATTCAAGAGATGGGAATACCAGAACCACCTGACCTGCCTGCTGAGAAATCTGTATGCAGGTCAAGAAGCAACAGTTAAGAAGCAGACATGGAGAAACAGTCTGGTTCCAAATCAGGAAAGGAGTACGTCAAGGCTGTATATTGTCACCCTGCTTATTTAATTTATATGCAGAGCACATCAAGAGAAACACTGGGCTGGAAGAAGCACAAGCTGAAATAAAGATTGCTGGGAGAAATATCAATAACCTCAGATATGCAGATGACACCACCTTTATGGCAGAAAGTGAAGAGGAACTAAAAAGCCTCTTGATGAAAGAGAAACAGGAGAGTGAAAAAGTTGGCTTAAAATGCAACATTTAGAAAACTAAGATCATGGCATCCAGTCCCATCACTTCATGGCAAATAGATGGGGAAACAATGGAAACAGTGACAGACTTTATTTTTGGGGGGCTCCAAAATCACTGCAGATGGTGACTGCAGCCATGAAATTAAAAGACACTAGCTCCTTGGAAGGAAAGCTATGGCTAACCTAAACAGCATATTAAAAAGCAAAGGCATTACTTTGCCAACAAAGGTCTGTCTAGTCAAAGCTATGGTTTTTCCAGTAGTCATATATGGATGTGAGAGTTGGACTATAAAGAAAGCTGAGTGCCAAAGAATTGATGCCTTTCAACTGTGGTCTTGGAGAAGACTCTTGAGAGTCCCTTGGACTGCAAGTGGATTCAACCAGTCAATTCTAAAGGAAATCAGTCCTGAATATTCATTTTCAGGACTGATGCTGAAGCTGAAACTCCAATACTTGAGCCACCTGAGATGAAGAACTGACTCCTTGGAAAAGACCCTGATGCTGGGAAAGATTGAAAGTGGAAGGGGACGACAGAGGATGAGATGGTTGGATGGCATCACCAAGTTGATGGACATGAATTTGAGTAAGTTCCGGGAGTTGGTGATGGACAGGGAGGCCTGGCGTGCTGCAGTCCAGGGGGTCGCAAAGAGCTGAACATGACTAAGCAACTGAACTGAACTGAGCTGAATAGTCCAATTAAAAAAAAGAGAGGCAGAGAAAGGAGAATGACTCAGAATGTGAAGCAAGAAGACCAAAAAGACATATTAGTTACACTCTTTAGTTTTGCTGAGGATCCTAAAGGCAGACTATATGTCAGATGAACTTTATCCTAGGTTGGTCATGTCTGAGTTAATGTATTAGTATATTAATTTGAGAGGTTATCAATTTCCATTTCCCTCTAAGCGTGATTTCCATAGACCAACCCAGAGCAAAGCTTTCCACCAAACTTCTGACTTCACTCAACAGAAAGGAGGAAAATACAAAAGAAGCGGAAGGTTATCTGGTGAAGCTTCCTAAACTTTTCCCATGTTTTTCTTCATTAATAGAGAAAAGAGTGTCTCTATTCAAGGGGAATATTCCAAGACGCCTCCCTTAATGGGAAAGGTCTGTGTAACGCTAATTAGATTTGCTAAATGCAAAGATATTTTCTTTTAGACAAGAGAGCCTGAATTAAATTTAATTTAACATAATTGTAGGAGATGGGTGGTTTAAAAAAAAAATTTCGCAAAGTGCTAATGTGATTCACCATAATCACAGCCTAATAAAGGAAACCAATATTTACAGGGAAGTATATGAAGTGAAGCACAAAAATTGTTAAGGAGTGTTTAATAGGTGCTTTATCATGCACGATATATTTCACTTCCACTGCTTTCTGTGGTACCTACTGTGGCTAAGCTTTATGCCTAGGTGTTTGCTTCCATGCTCAGAAGAGGTCCAATTCCATGTTAAGACAATATTTAGAGAAATGCACTTTCCAACTATTGAACAGGACTTTACCTTCACAACAGAAGATCTGAAGATGAGCTGAAGTTTATACGGTTTACGCCTTTAAGACAAAGTGGATTGAGGTGATCTTGAAGGGCGTCACGTCATTCTGTGCGCCGTCACAATATTTCACACTTACTAAGCTTAGAGAACCTTTCCAGACCAAAGATTTCATCTGATATCTAGCTCTGAGCAAGTGACTGAATGTCATGGACCCTTAGTTTCCTCATTCCTAAAATAATAAAGGTAATGAATGCTTTGTGTAAAAGGTTGGTACATATAGCAAATTAAAATATGAGCTGCTCAGTTAAATTTGAACATCAGATAAACAACAAATAAAGTTTAGGATAACTCTTTAGCATATTACACAACTCAGTATTTTCATCCTATATTTTATCTGGCAACCCTACTCATGTAGATTAAGTTAAATAAATCATGGACAGCCTGGCACATACCAATATGTGTGTGTGTGTGCATACCCACATGCATATGTAAACACAAGTACAATTATATTTTCTGAGGGAGGTGCAGTGGGCAAAAGAGAAGACTATGGCATCTCCTCCCCACCCCCACCCCCAGGAGACTTTATCAGCTAGATGGTAGGATGAGATACCCGTTCCTGGAACAACTGTAAGATAACAATTCAGTCAAGGCCAAAATCATGAGTGCACTGTGTGGGTGAGGATGGGGAAAAATCAGATGGCCTGAATTGTGGGACAATAAAATCATAGAGAGAATAGATCTTGAATTGGGTTCTAAATGGAGTGCAATGGAAAAATGAGAGTAAAAAGGATGCTGTTTTAGATAATGGGCCATCCCAGCACAAGCAAATTCCCCAAGGGGGCAGGAGCCTGTGGTCCTCAAAAGTCACCAAAAAGAGCCACCCAACAGGGGGGTACTTGGTGGGAGAGGGCAAAGAAGCTTGCTTAGAGAGGGTGAGGGCAGATTACACAGGGTTTCGGGTGCTGATATAAGACTCTGACTTGTTAATTTCATAGGGGCCATAATTTCCTTTCCTACAAGGAGAACAGCAGACCTCTGTGTCCCTACTTGGATGTGCGATATGTTGGATGGTGACGTGCATTTGGGCTGAAAAACAGACAGGGAAAGTAGAGCCAAGAGTCAGTTCCTTGGCAGAATGAGAACAGAAAACAAAGCGAAGAGCTGCCCAGTGAGGGCCATGACATGATGGAATGATCCGGAGGCCAAACTCAAGCACGTGGAAACACGTTAGAAACTAGGAACCCCAAAGCAAACACGGGAAGATGGAATGCAATGAAAAAGGCAAAGGCTGGAAAAGTTCCCTGAGCTTTAAATTGTACCTGTGGGGTTTGATGGCTTCCCAAAGCTTAGAAGGAGAGGGCAAGACTGCCAAGAAATCTGAACAGGCTCAGATGAGGTAGCTGGGGCAGGAATTCAGCTATAAATCAAGAGAAGCCCAGAGCAAGAGGGCAAAAGTGAGAGTGGGCAAAAGACATTCGATTCAAAGGCATAAAGACAAGACCACTGATGGTGGGTAAAGAGGTGGCAAGAGGGGAAACAGATTCAACAAATATTTAGTTAATATCCAATATATGCATGATGGGGTTCTAGACTTTGCAAAAGAAGACAATGATAAACAAGACATCAAAGCCTTCAAAATGCTTCTGATTAAGGAGGGAAAGATTAAGATTAAGATAGATATAAACAGCCTGATTCTGATAAGGCCAGCAGAAGGCATGAACTAGGCACCACGTGTTGCGCTGTGCTTCGCTGCTTAGTCATGTCAGACTCTTTGTGACCCCAAGCCCACCAGCCTCCTCTGTCCATGGGGATTCTCCAGGCAAGAATACAGGAGTGGATTGCCATCCCCTTTTCCAGGGGATCTTCCCAACCCAGGGATCGAACCCAGGTCTCCCACACTGCAGGCAGGTTCTTTACCAGCTGAGACCCCAGGGAAGGCCGGGTACCATGGATGTGCCCCTGACAGGAAACGGTCCTTCCAAATTGGGAACGAGGAGGGAACTGGATAAAGAATCTTTGAGTTGAATCTTAAAGAATGTGTAGGGTTTTAACAGGTGCCGCTGGTGTTGGGGGAAGAGTATTTCCAGCAAAGGTGATATCAAACAATCATGGTAGCACTGCTGGATGAAATGGAACATGGGTCCAGGACCTAATGAGCCATCTAAATAAGGCTGCTCTGGAATTTGCTGGAAAAACAAAGCTTGAGTTAAAAGTGAAAATGAGAACATCAGTAAGAGATATGAGTCATTAGTCTTCCTGACCTAACCTTCTACTTAACACAAAAAGCTTACATTTAAATTTTTTTCCATGCCAACTTAACAAAAAATAACAAAAGCAAAATACACTGGCGGCTGCTTTACATGCCTTAAGCAATTCAAGCAACTATCAGGCATTTAACATACCCGGGATAACTAGCCTTATGTAATATTCTAGTCTATGCCAAACTGTTTGTTTACCCCCACTACTGGCATTTTAAAAGCATATTAATTGTATAGAAATATTCTGAGATTACACAATTACTGCTTTTTATAAGCATTTAATAATTTTCAAAGGAGGCATCCCACACTCTTTGCCATTTGGGGTACCAAAGTGTGCGCATGCTCAGTTGCTCAGTCATGTCCAACTCCGCGACCCCATGAACTGCACCCCACCAGGCTCTTCTAATCCATGGAATTTTCCAGGCGTGAATACTGGAGTGGGTTGCCATTTCCTACTCCTGGGGAGTCTCCTGCATTGGCAGGCAGATTCTTTACCACTGCGCCGTGGAGGAAGCCCTCATAAGGTGATAGAATGTGGCAAGTCCTTTAAATTCCAAAATCTTTCCGTAACAGGTACTGACGATGGGGCAGCTTTTCTGATGCTACTGCTAAAGAAGTCAGAATTCTGTAGCTATGAGAAAGAGAAACAGTCTTATGTTTTCTCATAAGGTCTTTACTTAATATGCCAAGTAGCATTTCATAGGGTCCTGTAAGGCTGCTGCTCTTCGAGTGAAAGACTCTACATACTGAAGTACTCTGTCCCCAAATTTAATTATCTCAGGGCATGACCACACACTATGATAGAATGTGCCCTTTTATCTACTGCCTCTAGCAATCTGCTGAGATGGAAAGGTGGCCTATTATTAAATATATCTCCAGAAAAAAAGAGAGATTCTATAAATTCAATCAATAGTGCATTCCAGTAGCTTACAACTCTCAGATGCATCAGGGTCTCCCTAGAGCACTGCTTATAATCCTCTGGTCATAATTTAAAGCAATTTCTTTTCATTCTGGCCTCCAGTCACCATCTACCTCTCATATATCTCTCAGCCTATAGCTTGTCTTCTATTTTATTCTCTCTCTCCAACCTTTCCCTAACAAGTTCTGCTTCCTAATTCAGAGTCATTTTCACTGATCCATTCCTGACCTTTTCCAAATATTTCATTTATCGTAGGGTCCTGACATAGCAATTTAATAAGAACAGACCACTGATCTTTATGTTACAAATTTTACTCCCAAAGGAGTCTGGATTTTAGCTTACAACACAATTAATGGGGCTATAGATACTCATCTGGTTTTTAATAAAGACCTGTCTTAGAATCATGGGCTCAGAAATGCCCTTATAAGGCAATACCATCCAGTCACCAAGATAACAGACTATTTTTATTTTCACCAGTTTTTCATTCCTTTCAACTCCTCTGTCAAAGCCACATACTTAATTATCTTTCCAGCACTGGTTTTTTATGACATATTAGACAATTATAGTGAAAAATGTTACTTTGTCATGTACTTTTCTTCTAAAGAACACAAAGCTTCTCTCATAAGTGATATAATGTTCCTTAAAGCTCTCATCTCTGAGAGGTGGAAGTTTTTATTACTCCTTATTTTATAAACAGGCAAAGTGAGGCCTCAGAAGAGGACATGATTAGGGTTTGACAGACGGTTAGAACAGAGGTAAGAACTGGGTTGTGTATTCCTGGTTCTTTGCTGCCTAATGCAATTGGAAGATTGCCCTTGGTAATAACTCTTTCAAATTTGCAGTCCATTATCAGAAGAGTAAATATCTCCAACCCCGTGTAACTGTGCTTCAGGGAACAACACGGCCTGGTGGAAAGCTCATGTGAGGTCTGCAGTCGGAAAGCTTCTTAGAGGTGTGACTTCCAGCTGATCACTCAAACTCGGGGTTTTTGTTTTGTAAAGTGGTCTTGTGGCAGCTCGGCAGTAGAAAAACCACGTGCCAATGCAGGAGACGTGGGTTCGATCCCTGGGTTGGGAAGATCCCCTGGAGAAGGGAACGGCTACCCACTCCAGTATTCTTGCCTGGGAGATCCCATGGACTGAAGATCCTGGTGGGCTACAGTCCATAGGGTCACGCAAGAGTCAGACATGATTCAGTGACTAACAACACAACAACAACTTGATAACAACAGTGACCACAGGGTAAATCAGAGGGTACACAGCAGCACTTCCAAGCTAGGTATATGCCTTATCACTGCAAATGAGCAAACCACCTTCAAACCTTTGACTCTTCAAGGCGCTGTATAATTATTTTAAATGACTTAGCCCACGCACAATCTGTCAATAAAGAGTAACCATGTGAACACTACCAGTCAGTGTTGGTCAAATTAGTTTTTCTTTTTTCTTATCTTTACTATTTAGTACTTGAATAGTTCTTTTCTGGTAACACTTCAGTATCTCTTTGAGTCCATAACTGATCTGCCTGCATATAATTTTTCAATGTGAAGCTTAGAATTTACATAATAGCTATGCGTCCCATTACACTGTGTATACGTTAGGTATGTTGTAAGAGTCTGTTGGACCATTCCTAATAGAAGGATTACTTGCAAATGATTTACTTCTCAGTGTGTTTACTCTCTAGTTCACTGTTCTCTCCTTTTCTCTCTCTTCTCTCTTTCTCTAAAACTCCATTTCTTTCTCTCCCAGGTTTCCCACAAAATACAATCGAAGGAAATCAAACAATAAAAAATTATATCACAAAAAGCTTATATCACAAACAGATCTGCATTTTTCTTTGGAAATGGATGCTATCTCCCAGCATCTGGATGCCCTGTGAACCCTGTGAAGTTCTTTGTTGAGCTCCAGGTAATCTGAATGCAGGAATTTCAGTGCCATGGTATTAATTTTTTTTTTTTAATTTATTTAGTTTCAGTTCAGTTCAGTTTAGTCGCTCAGCTGTGTCCGACTCTTTGCGACCACATGAATCGCAGCACGCCAGGCCTCCCTGTCCATCACCAACTCCCGGAGTTCACTCAGACTCACATCCATCGAGTCGGTGATGCCATCCAGCCATCTCATCCTGTTGTCCCCTTCTCCTCTTGCCCCCAATCCCTCCCAGCATCAGAGTCTTTTCCAGAAAGTCAACTCTTTGCATGAGGTGGCCAAAGTACTGGAGTAGGCTAATTACTTTACAACACTGTGATGCTTTTTGCCATCCACTGACGTGAATCAGCCCCGGGTGGACGTGTGGCCCCCACCCCGAACACCCTCCCCTCCCCCTCCCCCCATCCCATCCTTCTGGGCTGTCCCAGCATGCCAGCTTCATGCAGCGAGCTGGGACCAGCCATCTGTTTCACATAAAGCCACTTTCCTCTCTTGAGTACCATAAAACTTTCAGTGTGATGAGCGTACTGCTTCTTTCTCTTCCTGGTGGTTATCAAAAGCAAAACCTAAGTTAGAGACAAAAGGGGTATTTTTTGGTTATTGTTTTGGTATTTAAGCTGCTCCTTTATCACTCACAGGAAAGGTATAATTCTTACTATGTTTCTCCCTCCATCATGTGACAGACACTCAACTGATTGGAACTTTGGCCTGGAAGTTAATGCCAATTTTCAGAGGAGTATTCCTCATAGGATGCCAACTTGGTATGTTTTGCCCATATCTGCCACTTTTAGCATTTGAGAACAGAGGCTAGAATTTCAATGGATGTCCCAATAGCACAAAAGCACTTCTCGAACTGTACTTACTTAAATAAGAACAGCTTACACATCATGCTTGGGAATGAGCACATGATCAAAACAGAAATATGAACTTTCAGGCTATAAATTTATAAATTTACTTGTGATACAATCCATCTGTTTGTCCATCCCGAAGTCCTCACCACCAGATGCTATTTAATGACACAGGCAAGGTTGTGTTGAGGTTGAGACCAACAAGCAACTGAAACCAAACCAAGAATATTTAGTATTCTCTAGGAATCAGCTCTGGGAAGCCCCGCCTCCAGAGAAATGGACGCAGCTCTGTGAGAGGCAAAGCTGGCAACTGTGGAGGCTGTACTGCTTCTTCAGTTTCACCCCGAAAGGACACGACACTGTTAGTCACTCAGGCATGTCCAACTCTTTGTGACCCATGGACTGCAGCCCACCAGGCTCCTCTGTCCATGGGATTCTCAGGGCAAGAATACTGGAGCAGGTTGTCATTCCCTTCTCCAAGCGACATTCCTAACCCAGGGATTGAACCTGGATCTCCTGGGTTGTCATTCCCTTCTCCAAGTGACATTCCTAACCCAAGGATCAAACCTGGATCTACTGGGTTGTCATTCCCTTCTCCAAGCGATGTTCCTGACCCAGGGATCGAACCTGGATCTCCTGGGTTGTCATTCCCTTCTCCAAGCGACGTTCCTGACCCAGGGATCGAACCTGGATCTCCTGGGTTGTCATTCCCTTCTCCAAGCAACGTTCCTGACCCAGGGATTGAACCCGGATCTCCTCCACTGCAGGCGGGTTCTTTACTGCTGAGCCACCAGGCCTCTTCCTTTAAAAACTACTCTGATCATTTGTGTATACCACAGAATCCTGTCCCGGGTCGGAGCAACCACTTATGCTGGCAAAGATGATACTGAGAATCAGCACACATTTTTAAGCTCTCAAGTTATAATTCACTTTATGACAGCTCAGTATTGTTGTTACTGTCGTTCAGTCGCTCAGTTGTGTCTGACTCTTTGTGACCCCTTGGACTGCAGCACACCAGGCCTCCCTGCCCTCACCATCTCCTGGAGTTTGCCCAAGTTCATGTCCATTGCATCGGTGATGACTTCCAGCCATCTCATCCTCTGATGCCCTCTTAATTTGCATGTGAACCTGAAATTAGTTGTGGTAAATTTGAGCACAACCCAGAAGTCTGGATCTCTGATACTTTTAAGTATTTCTGCTTTATCACAAACGCTGACTTTCCATTTCTAGTCTCAAGAAACTGAAAAGGGTCCTGAAGAAAAGTCTTCCTTCCTTCTGCCTTCTGACACATCTGGATATTTTAAATTAAACATTTATTTTTAAATTTATTCACGTTATTGCTGAGACTGCACCTTTTAGAAGTGCCAAGCATGGAGTCAGCACGTGCTCTTAGCACTGAATCATATAATGACAACTTGGTGAAGCAACCACTATCAGCCCCACTTTATGGTTAAAGAAATTGAGACTTAGAGAAGAGATCCTCCCCCTCTGCCTACCCTATAAAATAAACCAACAAAAAATCTAAACCAATTCTCTTACAAGATCTTTAGAAGGGTCTTATGTATTATATACTTGGATAATTAAGTTGAAAGTATGAGAGACAAAATATATAGTTTAATTCCAAATTTGATTCATTTCAGAAAATCTCATTACAGATTCATATGTAGTGTATTATTATTATTACTATTTCTTCAGCATCGTTTACAATCAATTTACAGTGTTGCCTGGGAAGTCAAAAGAGGCAGCAGAAGCAACCAGACTGAGGGTGGTTCTGGTATTGGGCACTGAATGAGAGAGGGATGGTGTTTACTATGTTCCTTTAATGCGTCAGATGGGAAAGAATCTGCCTGCAATGCAGGAGACTAGGGTTCAATTCCTGGGTCAGGAAGATTCACTGGAGAAGGGAATGGCAACCCACTCCAGTATCCCATGGACAGAGGAGCCTGGCAGGCTACAGTCTATGGGCTTCTTAATCGGACACAACTGAGTGACTAATCGGAGAAGGCAATGGCACCCCACTCCAGTACTCTTGCCTGGAAAAATCCCATGGATGGAGGAGCCTGATGGGCTGCAGTCCATGGGGTCGCTAAGAGTCGGACATGACTGAGCGACTTCACTTTCACTTTTCACTTTCATGCATTGGAGAAGGAAATGGCAATCCACTCCAGTGTTCTTGCCTGGAGAATTCCAGGGACGGGGAGCCTGGTGGGCTACCGTCTATGGGGTCACACAGAGTAGGACATGACTGAAGCGACTTAGCAGCAGCAGCAGCATATTCTCTCAGATAATATTTACATCACCTGTATTAGCTTCATACATTGTCCCTCAAAATTCCTGAAGTAGCTAAACGATATCCATGCCAGACAACAGTATAAATAATAAATGAGAAAATCAGGGTAAACACAGAACAATGATAGGGCAGTTTTTAAAAAGCAAGTCACAGGCATTATAATAATCATATATTTTTTGTGGGCGGGAGCCTGGGCTCCAAAGCCACCAGGTCTGGATCCGAGGGCAGGCCAGCCGGCAACTCCACTCCGTAATGGGGTGGAATCTTGAGTCAGTGACCGTGGTACACTCAGAGCCTCAGTCCCCTTCTCGGCAAAGTGGAGATGATGATGGGAGCATCACTATCCCCACCCAGAGCTGGGATAAGACAAACAGTCAGAATATATACTAAATGCTTCGCACAGTGACTACAGTGAAGCAAGGCTCCACACACATTAGCCATTGATATGAAAAACAATGCACGATACACGGGGCTCAACAAGGTTGCCAAAGACACAGTACATTTACTAGAAGCTCACCGGCATTTGGCTCAATCTCAAACACACTGAAGTAGGAAGAACAGAAATCTGCTTCAAGATCTACAGGTTGTATTAGCAGAAAACAAATCAACCACTGAAGAGACAGACAGCTGCTTTCCCTTTCTGTTAAAGAGGCTGATGATGATGCTTCCTGCTTCCTGTGGCATTATTATCCCCGTCTTATTGACAAAGAAACAAAACCCTGCAAAGTCAAACTCCAGGCTCAGTAGCACAATGAGAGACTGATCAGGACACAGGGCTCCTGCTACATGAGTCTGCTGCCGGGTAAAGGCATTTGGACTCCACTGAGAGATTTGCTCAGACGGTAAAGAATCCGGCTAGAATGCAGGAGATGCGGGTTCAATCCCTGGGTCAGGAAGTTCCCCTGGAGAATGAAATGGCAACCCACTGCAGAATACTACCTGAAAAATCCCAAGGACAGAGGAGCCTGGCGGACTACAGGTTCATGAGGTTGCAAAGCATTGGACACGACTGAAGCGACCGAGCATGCATGCAGGCTCAAGAGATTTGGGGTGCACCATCAAGGGAGTGGATGCTTCTGTTATCTCTGGCATGTGCCATGAACACATTTCAAATTCTAAGTCTGATGTGGGAAGGGGGAGTTTGGGGAGGGATTTTTGTTTCCTGCTGTTCTGCAGCTACAGTGTCATCTCAAACTTTGTGCCTAACTTTGGCCACCAGAGACCGCAACACATAAAACAGGTGTGTGACACGGCTCTGTGGTGACCAGCCTCATCCACTGCTACACTATTTTCAACCAGCAGGGAGAAATAAACCAAATTTCTCTTTCCCTTAAAGGCCCTTGGAATGTTTGGAGGCACGTTAGCTTTGTGAAAACCAGGGTCTGCTCTTTTATGAAACCTGCCTTGAGTGGAATGTGTCAGTTACATGTTGTGGCTGGATGGAGACCCTTCGTTGTAGGTGATTTCAATTTTCTTCATGAATTGTTTTAATCAGTCAGTATCTTAGTTTCCTAGAACCGCCAGAACAAAGTACCACAAGCTGAGTGGCTTAAGGTAACAGAAATATATTCTCCTATAGTTCTGGAGGCGAAGATGTCAAAATCAAGGTGTCAGCAGAGTTGGTTTCCTTTGGAGGGTCTGAAGTTGGGAGCCTCTCCAGCTTCTGGCGGCTGCTGGCACCCTGACAGTCCTTGGCTTGGGCAGCATTGCTCCTTCACTCTGACCTCTGTCTCTGTCTTCACATGGCCTTCTTTTCCCTGGGTGACTCTGTGTCTTCTTTCCTGTCCCCTTTTATAAGAAGATTTACTATGGGACTTAAAGCCCACTGTATTTATTTATTTTCAAATTATTCCAATGAGAAGCTTATTTTATTTTATTTTTTTAAATTGAAGTGTAGTTAATTTACATTGTTGTGTTAGTTTCAAGTGTACAGCAAAGTAATTCAGCACATGGATTTCCCTCGTGGCTCTGGGGTAAATTAATCATCGATACGAAATCTGCAGGAGATGCAGGTTTAACCCCTGGGTCAGGAAGATCCCCGGAGAAGGAAATGGAAACCCACCCCAGTATTCTTGTCTAGGGAACCCCTGGACAGAGAAGCCTGGTGGGCTACAGTCCATGGGGTCACAAGAGTTGGAGATGACTTAGTGACTAAACCACTACCACCATATATATATATATATATATATATATATATATATATATAGTATATGTATATGTGTATATATATATATATTCTTACTCATATTCTTTTCCATTATAAGTTATTCTGAATATTGAGTGTAACTCTTGTGCTATACAGCAGGTTCTTGTTGTTTACCTATTTTATATATAGTAGTATGTATGTCTTGGAGAGGGCAATGGCAACCCACTCCAGTACTCTTGCCTGGCTAATCCTATGGACTGAGGGACCTGGTGGGCTGCAGTCCATGGGGTTGCTGGGAGTCGGACATGACTGAGTGACTTCACTTTCACTTTTCACTTTCATGCATTGGAGAAGGAAATGGCAACCCACTCCAGTATTCTTGCCTGGAGAATCCCAGGGACGGGGGAGCCTGGTGGGCTGCCGTCTCTGGGGTCGCACAGAGTCAGATATGACTGAAGCGACGCAGCAGCAGCAGCAGCAGCAGCAGCAGTATGTATATCTACTATATATTTAATTTGAGATAAACCCAAATATCTAATTTGAGAGCCCACTTTAAATCCAGGATGATCTCATCTCAAAATCCTTAACTTAATTATGTCTGTTCCCAAAAAGGCTCATGCTCACAGGTGCTGGGATTAGGACTTGGACATACATTTTAGGGGTCTTACGTAAATTATTCTTACCACTATAACCAGTGGTTGTCTGTGTTCAGGCTTCCCAGCTGGGTCACTGGTAAAGAATCTGCATGCAGTGCAGGAGCCACAGGAGACCCGGCTTCCATCCCTGAGCCGGGAAGATCCCCTGGAGAGGGCATGGCAACCCCCTCCAGTATTCTTCCCTGGAGAATCCCACAGACAGAGAAGACTGATGGGCCAGAGTCTACGGAGTCGCAAAGAGTCAGAGACAACTAAAGCTGAGCATGCATACAATCTGTGTTCACTCCCAACAATTCCAACAAAATGGAAAGTAGAGGGGCATTTCTAGGACTCATGGAGAGACTTCCTGTTGGGGTAAGGTTTGATATTTTGAGGAAATTACTCCTATCCCTACCAGCATAGTCACTCCAGGGGCTCAGGGAGCAGAGGTTGAAGTGGCCACCTCTTTAGGAACCTCCGACAGCACATTTAAGCATTTATGACCCAAGACTAGTCTGTTGGCTCATGAAAAACAAGAACATCCCTCTTCATCTCTGTGCCTTAGCATCTGCACAGGTCCCGGGACATAATAATTAAGACAGTTAAGCTCCAGGAAAGGTGGGGAAATTAAGAAACTGGAATAGTACACAGAAGATAAAATACCACCAATTTTGTATAACTCATCAGTTCAGTTCAGTCGCTCAGTCTTGTCCAACTCTTTGTGACCCCGTGAATTGCAGCACGCCAGGCCTCCTTGTCCATCACCAACTACCAGAGTTCACTCAGACTCACGTCCATCAAGTCAATGATGCCATCCAGCCATCTCATCCTCTGTCGTCCCCTTCTCCTCCTGCCCCCAATCCCTCCCAGCATCAGAGACTTTTCCAATGAGTCAACTCTTCGCTTGAGGTGGTCAAAGTACTGGAGTTTCAGTTTTAGCATCTTTCCTTCCAAAGAAATCCCAGGGCTGATCTCCTTTACAATGGACTGGTTGGATCTCCTTACAGTCCAAGGGGCCCTTAAGAGTCTTCTCCAACACCACAGTTCAAAAGCATCAATTCTTCAGTGCTCAGCCTTCTTCACAGTCCAACTCTCACATCCATACATGACCACTGGAAAAACCATAGCCTTGACTAGAGGGACCTTTGTTGGCAAAGTAATGTCTCTGCTTTTGAATATGCTATCTAGGTTGGTCATAACTTTCCTTCCAAGGAGTAAGCGTCTTTTAATTTCATGGCTGCAATCACCATCTGCAGTGATTTTGGAGCCCAGAAAAATAAAGTCTGACACTGTTTCCACTGTTTCCCCATCTATTTCCCATGAAGTGATGGGACCGGATGCCATGATCTTCGTTTTCTGAATGTTGAGCTTTAAGCCAACTTTTTCACTCTCCATTTTCACTTTCATCAAGAGGCTTTTTAGTTCCTCTTCACTTTCTGCCATAAGGGTAGTGTCATCTGCATATCTGAGGTTATTGATATTTCTCCCAGCAATCTTGATTCCAGCTTGTGTTTCTTCCAGCCCAGTGTTTCTCATGATGCACTCTGCATCTAAGTTAAATAAGCAGGGTGACAATATACAGCCTTGACGTACTCCTTTTCCTATTTGGAACCAGTCTGTCGTTCCATGTCCAGTTCTAACTGTTGCTTCCTGACCTGCATACAAATTTCTCAAGAGGCAGATCAGGTGGTCTGGTATTCCCATCTCTCTCAGAATTTTCCACAGTTTATTGTGATCCACACAGTCAAAGGCTTTGGCATAGTCAATAAAGCAGAAATAGGTGTTTTTCTGGAACTCTCTTGCTTTTTCCATGATCCAGTGGATGTTGGCAATTTGATCTCTGGTTCCTCTGCCTTTTCTAAAACCAGCTTGAACATCTGGAAGTTCACGGTTCATGTATTGCTGAAGCCTGGCTTGAAGAATTTTGAGCATTACTTTCCTAGTGTGTGAGATGAGTGCAATTGTGTGATAGTTTGAGCATTCTTTGGCATTGCCTTTCTTTGGGATTGGAATGAAAACTGACCTTTTCCAGTCCTGTGGCCACTGCTGAGTTTTCCAAATTTGCTGGCATATTGAGTGCAGCACTTTCACAGCATCATCTTTCAGGATTTGAAATAGTTCAACTGGAATTCCATCACCTCCACTAGCTTTGTTCGTAGTGATGCTTTCTAAGGCCCACTTGACTTCACATTCCAGGATGTCTGGCTCTAAGTCAGTGATCACACCATTGTGATTATCTAGGTCGTGAAGATCTTTTTTATACAGTTCTTCTGTGTATTCTTGCCATCTCTTCTTAATATCTTCTGCTTCGGTTAGGTCCATACCATTTCTGTCCTTTATTGAACCCATCTTTGCATGAAATGTTCCCTTGGTATCTCTAATTTTCCTGAAGAGATCTCTAGTCTTTCCCATTCTGTTGTTTTCCTCTATTTCTTTGCATTGATCGCTGAAGAAGGCTTTCTTATCTCTTCTTGCTATTCTTTGGAACTCTGCATTCAGATGGGTATATCTTTCCTTAACTCATCAGTGTTGCCTAAACCAAGCTATGGCATTTCTCAATTTTGATAAGACTCAAACAATCTCCCTTCTCTCTTCTCACTGGCATGCTGGGTACCATCTTCTCACAGCGTCAGCTTCTTAATTAGGTTAGCAAGACACCAAATGCTTATCAGTTCACCCATGAGGAAATCAAATGCTTGAGTTGTAAGTAGTGGAAATTCAATGTATATTACAGAAGATGAAGGGTTCTGCTGTCATGGTAACTGAACAGGCTGAACAACTCCCCCATTCAGCAATTAGTTACTTCAGTGACTGGTTAAGTAGTTAAAAACACCTCAGTGTACACAGTCATTTTCATTCTTTCACTCCTGGGAGAGATTTCAGTTTTATACCTCTCCTGACATGCGAGAGGTCCTACGGATACATCACCACACACTACCTTTCATTTAACTATCTTATTAAGGTTGTAATATTGACAGATTTTTTAAAAACCATGGTCAGTTGTTGATACTCTTGCTCGAATAGCACAGAGAGCAAGTGGCATTTTAAAAAATGTCCCTTGACATTTAGTGCATGGATGAGAAAATGCTGAACTGTCTGCAGCAGTTATTTCATGTTATTTTTGTCATCAGATGCTCAGGGTTACCATTTCATCCTGGCTGGCTTCAGGCTAAATCACATTTGAGAATCTATCAGCTTTTGAGTATAAAAATTACCCATAAAACTTTTTGGTAGAATAACATAGTAACTTAGTTAAATACTATTGGGTTGGCCAAAAACTTCACCTGGTTTTTCCTACTATCTTCTGGAAAAATGCAAACAAAGTTTTTGGCCAACTCAGTATCTTTAAAAATATAGATCTCTAATGTTGTTTAGTCACTAAGTTGTGTCTGACTCTTTGGGACCATGTGGACTGTAGCCCGCCAGGCTCCTCTGTCCATAGAATTTCCCAGGCAAGGATACTGGAGGGGGTTGTCATTTCCTTCTCCAGGGGACCTTTCCAACCCAGGGATCAAACCCATGTCCCCTGCATTGCAGGCAGTTTCTTTAGAGCTAAGAAACAAGGGAAGCCCAGACCTCTAAGATCTTTCCATTTAAACTGTACAATGAATGACGTCTTTTAGAGACACGATGTGTTACCATAAATCACAATGGGATGGGTGCTGAGCCCCATGAAAGCAGAGGCTGTGTCTCCTTAATGACACATGAACTTCTATGCCTACACATAAGTGACACTCAGCCAATACTGTCGGAATGAACAGGGATTTATGGCCAGGTACCTATGAGTGCTATAAAAGCCAAGTGTCAGTATGAGGGTGAGACTCTGAGCCTTTCTTCCATCCCCAATTATGTGACAGGCAATGCTGAAGTTCAAATGTTTTCCAACATACAAAAATGCTACCTCCGTGAAAACTCTCACATGGTAGCCAAGAGCAAAGTCAGGAGAAAATGGGAAGAAGGATGGTGAGAGAAAAGGAAGAAATCAAATGTGGAAGTGACTCAAAATGAGCAACAAAT
Organism: Bubalus kerabau; assembly: GCF_029407905.1. Taxonomy (NCBI): domain Eukaryota; kingdom Metazoa; phylum Chordata; class Mammalia; order Artiodactyla; family Bovidae; genus Bubalus; species Bubalus kerabau. The sequence continues at coordinate 49,894,573 of NC_073628.1, read as the reverse complement.
GAGAGGCGAGAATTAGACCAAGAAAGAGAACCCAGGTCCCAAAAGAGAAGCTAACTCCTAGAGGAGAAAGGGACAGGAAAAAATAGAGCTAAAGCAAAAAGGACAGCAGCTGTCCTGGTCTCACCAGCCCTCTGCAGAAGACACACCGGTGAGCTGACAACAGTATCACACGTTCAAATTTCAGGCCAGAAGTAACATTGACAAACTTGTCTCAAGTCAGGGCAAAGCTGCAGAGAGAAGTGAGGTGGCGCTGCACGGCGGGGATGGCGTTGACAGTCACTCTGGAAGAGCAGCCTTCAGTGCGGGGTGACACGGCTTCACTGAGCTCATCACAGTAGGAAGCAGACTGCTGACGGTGTGGTTTGGGCTGCAGATCCCGAGAGCAGTGATGCCCCTTGTCGCTGACTTTCAGAACCCAGGATGGCCCCTGGCCCTCAGGAGCTGGGAAGCCTCCGGGAGCCCTCCTCCCCCTGCACTGAGCCCGCTCCTCAGTCCCTGGGTCATGCCTCGGTCTTCCCCTCCTCCCTCTTTTATTCTTCACTTCCAGGCCCCCTTGATGGAATCTATTCCAGCTAGAGAGTCCTAGAAAGAGCTAAGAAGAATTTTGCTATTTATTTTTAATCCAAGCACCCAGTACAGTCCCTGGCAAAGAACAGATGTAAAATGGTAGTCAGTGACCTTCACTGAACACTCGATAGAGGACAGGAACTTCATTCTCAGAGGATAAATGAACCAACAAATTAACAAGCTCCTGACATGGAAATTACACCTTGCTGGTTGTCACTTCCACTAGCTTTTAAACGAGGATCTTGAGAAACTCTGGAAAAGATGGCTCTGTGTGATCAAAACAGGGTCCATACAGACAGGGCCTATGCCACTTTGAATCAATGGCATTAAAATTACAAGCAGAGCTTGCTCTTAGAAAATATTCTTTGAAGGCAGACAATGCAATGTAAGTTATATATTTATTTAATTTACTGCATAATCTGCATATATGTGTCACAATCTTTCCTATATGTTTTCTTCAAATTAGTCGGATCAGTGAAAGGCATGCTAGTGGTATAGATGAAACCAGCCAAGGGTTAGTAGCTTCCCTGGTGGCTCAGACCGTAAAGAACCAACCTGCAATGCAAGAGTCCTAGGTTCAATCCCTCGGTCAGGAAGATCCCTTGGAGAAGGAAATGGCAACCCACTCCAGGATTCTTGCCTGGAGAATCCCATGGACAGAGGAGCCCGGTGGGCTACAGTCCAGGGGGTTGCAAAGAGTCGGACATGACTGATGGACTACCACTTCATTTCATTTCAGTAGTGGTTGAAGCTGGATGCTGGGTATATAGGAGTTTGTTATATTATTCTCTTTCATATGGTGTTTGTTTACCAATTTTCATAATCAAAACGTTTTGAAAATTCCCCAACATTAATTCCCCATCATTAATGATTATCCAACACCACGCTCAGATTCTCACTCACACAGTCCTTGCTCAGCCGTGTTCTGAGGGGTAATATATGCTGAAGGTGCTTATATGCAAGCACTGGGTGACCAAGGCTGTCTTAGGGAGCTTACCCCTGGAGAAAAGATACAATATGTGCATCTATTATTATTATTATCCATGGCAGGAGCTGAAAACTGTTGCCAAGTGCATATGCAGCGAAAGAGTGAATTCAGCTTAAGTCAATTACAATTTTTCATTCTCACCAACTACTGCAGACTCATTCTATCCTTTGCTCACCAGCCCAAATCCAGTTTTACTACCTGGTCCCAACACAACTATTAAGGATGCACTGATCTCAGTTCTTCTCATCACCAACTGAAATTGTGGATTTCAGACACCTTGCTGGCAGAGATATTAAAGGAACATACGTAGTCAGACAAAAGCGAGCAGTAACACCTCACAGACTGACAAGGAGGCCTGTGGTGAGATGCAGCACTCAGTTCTAGCTGCAGATAGTGTGAGCTGCTGGAAATCACTTTTCCCACCAATTATTGCAATGAGGCACTGAGGTGGTAAAGGCTTGAAATTCCCACAGCAGACACCAGTCTCCTAACGAGGCAGCGAGCATGCTAGCTTTATTAAATATGCAAAATGATCAAATTAAAGGCGGGGGGGGGGGTACTTTAATTGAGCGGGGATGTGTCCACTAGACTTCTTATGAATACAATAGGATATGTAGGGCAGTTAGCCATTTCTCTTGGGGAAAACAACAATAAGACCCACGACAACAAAAATTACATGAGCAACTGTGTTTCTGCTCAATTTCCCACCAGTACAGCTGGAAATCTACCAAACCTACCAATTTCTCCTGGGAAAATAGGGGTAATACTGTTTTTAGCACCCCAGTCTCGTCTCATCTTTCTCTCCCCTTCTTCCTGTGGTTGGCATCACCTCCCTGCATTCATCACATCGAATATTCAAAACAAGCAAGAACTCGATGCCATACATGACAGCATCATTTAGACTTTAAGGGAAGGCTACATACACTTATGTGGACTTGCACAGACTTGGCATTGTGACCATGGTAGCTAAACTGATTCTAAGAGGTGTGTTGATTCCCATATTCCTGCTACCTCCTAACAATGTTTGTTACCTTCATTTTACAGGAAAGGAAACTGAGGCACGTAGAGGTTAAGTAACAGCAGGTCACAGAGTTAGTATGTGGGAGAGCAGTTAGTATGTGGGAGAGGGCTGCTCCCACATGACAGCCACCAGGCGGAGCCCCCAGAGGCAGGTGGAGGGCCAGTGGAAGCTTCTAGTTTATGTGCAAACAGAGGGCATGGTTATCTGCTCAATGTAGGTGTCCTGTAACACATAATGGTGTAGACACAACGGAGGAGAGACCTTTTAACTACAGAACATCAAGCTATATCCACAAAGTCCTCCAAAGCAAAACCACTGGTTTTCTTTCTTTTTGTTAAATTCGAGTACAGTTGATTTAAATATGGTGTTAAGTTTCAGGTGTATAGAAAAGTGATTTGGTTATATATATATATGTGTGTGTGTGTGTATACATATATATTTTTATTCTATTTTTTCATTATAGTTTATTACAAGATATTGGATATAGTTCCCCGTGCTATATTGTAAATTCTTATTGTTTATCTATTTTATATATGGTATGTGCATCTGTTAATACCATTTCCCAATTTATATATCCCTTTTAGTAACCACAAGTTTGATTTCTTCATCTGTGAGCCTGTTTCTCTTTGTAAATAAGCTCATTTTTATGATTTTTCTAGGTTCTGTATATAAGCAATATCATGTATTTGTCTTTCTCAGTTTGACACGTCACGTAGTATGACAACCTCGCGGTCGAGCCATGTCGCTGCAAATGGCATGATTTCATCAATCATTCATGATTTCTGGCTAAGAAACATTCCATTACCTATCACATCTTCTTTACACATGTATATACCGATGGACATTTAGGTTGCTTTCATGACTTGGCTATTTTAAATAGTGCTGCAATGAACACTGGGGTGCATGTATCTTTTTGAAGTAGGGTCTTTGTCTTTTTCGAACTCATGCCCAGGAGTGGGATTGCTGACTCATATGGTAGATAAAGAAGGCTGAGCGCTGAAGAACTGATGTTTTCCAACTGTGATGTTGGAAAAGACTCTTGAGAGACCCTTGGACTGCAAGGAGATCAAATCATTCAATCCTAAAGGAAATCAACCCTGAATATTCATTGGAAGGACTGATGTTGAAGCTGAAACTCCAATACTTTGGCCACCTGATGCGAAGAGCTGATGACTCATTGGAAAAGACCTTGATTCTGGGAAAGCTAGAAGGAAGGAGGAGAAGGGGATGACAGAGGATGAGACGGTTGGATGGCATCACTGGCTCAATGGACATGAGTTTGAGCAAGCTCTGGGAGATGGTGAAGGAGAGGAAAGTCTGGCGTGTTGCCGTCCATGGGGTTGCAGACTCAGACATGACTGAGCAGCTAAATGACAACAACATGGCAGATCCAGTTTTAGGTTTTAAGGAGCCTCCACACTGTTCTCCATAGTGGCTGTATCAGTTAACATTCCCACCAACACTGCAGAGGTGTCCATTCTCTCTCTGGAATTTATCCTTTGTAGATTTCTTTGACGATGGCCGTGCTGACTGGTGTGAGGGGACATCTCCTTGTAGTTCTGATCTGCATTTCTCTACCAGTGATGTTGAGAATCTTTCCGTGTGCATGTTGGCCAAAACCACCAGTTTTCGTGAGGATCAGGGGTTGCCACTAGTGCACACTTTGGTCATGGAAATGACAAGTCAAGACAATTAAAATTCAGTGAGCCGAGGGCTGACAGGCGCCCAGGCAGAAAAGCCACTGGAGGTCAGAGTGCAGGGTGAGTAACAGTCTGGAAACATCTGGGATGACTTCATAAAGGGGATGGATGATCTTTCAGCAGTTTTGAAGGACAAGTTGGAAACCACTGGGTAAATAGGGTAAGGATTATATTCAACGCATGTATAAATGCAAAAAAAAAAAAAAATGTTAACAAGACTAAAAGGCAGCTAGGAACCAGAGAGTGAAGGTGCATGAATGCCAGGCCAAGGAGTATGGATCTTATCCCATTAGCAATGGGGAAATATTCAAAGACTAAAGAGTTCTATGATAACCAGTCTAGTCACAGTGAGCTAATGGTTGCCTGAGGATCTGTTACACTTTTGTGTATCTCGGCCTAATAGCAACACATTTTCTCTTCTTTGCATTGCTGGCATTAGTCACAACAAAGCCTCATCACCTGCAATTTTTGGTTCATGCTAAAGCAAATGCACAATATAAAAAGGGCTTAATTGTGTGCTTCCCCAGTACCTGCTGATGCCCTCAGGATACTGTGAATATTACATGTGGCAGGTCACCACCTCCCCTGGAGAAGTGGAGAAGGGGCAGTGATACTGTTTATCTGCACATTAAATATCAGTAAAATTCTAATTCTTCTGATCTTGGGGGTGAAGATAAGTCTATTTAGAAATTACAGACTGTGCTACTGTGCCCTCACTGCTGCTCCATGAATAGCAGGTGGGCTTGCCTGAAGGACAGAGGCTGGAGGCATTTGCTCCTCACTATGCTCTCAGTGCCTGCAGTAGAGCCGCGAGGCCAAGCAGGTTTTCAGTAGTTTGCTGTACGGACTGAAAGGAGTGAATGTTTCCATTTCTAATTAAAAAAAAATTATAAATTTTTATTGGCTATTTTCCACTTACATTATTGTAAAATATTGGCCATATTCCCCATGTTGTATAAACACATCCTTGAGCTTTTCACGTACCCACCTCCCTCTCCCCCAATTCTATAATTCTGCCCTTACCCCCTCCCCACTGGTGAAAAGGATGAACTTTAAACTGGATTTAAAGCAGGTTAGGTGGAGGGATAGTAAGTCTCAAGAATTTGTAGAGGGAACTTACTGTGGTCCAGTGGCTGAGAGTCCGCATTCCAATGCAGGGGACATGGATTCAGTCCCTGGTTGGGGAACTAAGCTCCCACAGGCCGCGGGTAACTAAGCCTGTGCTCTGCAACTAGAGAAAGTCTGTGCTCAGCAACTAGAGAGAGCCCGTGTTCTGCAGCAAGGAGCCCTTGTGGCACAACAGCAAAATTAGAAAAAAGAATTCATCGAATTTCTCAGTTAAAAATGAGTCATCTATCATAAAACCAATCCTGGGTTCATACCTCTTGGCTGAAAGTTAAAGAGTGCTAAGACACAAGACTGAACTCATTTAGGATGGACTGGTTGGATCTCCTTGCAGTCCAAGGGACTCTCAAGGGTCTTCTCCAACACCACAGTTCAAAAGCATCAATTCTTCGGCGCTCAGCTTTTTTTATAGTCCAGTTCTCACATTCATACATGACTACTGGAAAAAGCATAGCTTTGACTAGAAGGACCTTTGTTGGCAAAGTAATGTCTCTGCTTTTTAATAAGCCGTCTAGGTGGCAACCCGCTCCAGTATTCTTGCCTGGAGAATCCCAGGGACAGAGGAGCCTAGTGGGCTGCCATCTAGGGGGTCACACAGAGTCGGACATGACTGAAGAGACTTAGCAGCAGCAGCAGCAGCAGCAGGTTTGTCATAGCTTTTCCTCCAAGGAGCAAGTGTCTTTAAATTCCAGGGCTGCAGTCACCATCTGCAATGATTTTGGAACCCAAGAAAATAAAGTCTGTCACTATTTCCACTCTTTCCGCATCTTTGCCATGAAGTGATGGGACCAGATGCCATGATCTTAGTTTTCTGAAAGTTCAGTATTAAGCCAACTTTTTCACTCTCATCAAGAGACTCTTTAGTTTTTCTTCACTTTCTGCCATAAGGGTGCTGTCATCTGCATATCTGAGGTTATTGATATTTCTCCCAGAAATTTTGATTCCAGCTTGTGCTTCATCCACCCTGGCATTTCACTTGATGTACTTTGCATACAAGTTAAATATGCAGGGTGACAATATACAGCCTTGATGTACTCCTTTTCCTGATTTGGAACCAGTCTGTTGTTCCATGTCCAGTTCTAACTGTTGCTTCTTGACCTGTATACAGATTTCTCAGGAGGCAGGTCAGGTGGTCTGGTATTCCCATCTCTTGAAGAACTGTCCACAGTTTATTGTGATCTACACAGACAGGATGGTTTCCATAAAGGAATCCCTGCTTTGTACAGTTTATATGGTGGCTCCGTATAGGAGGCAACCACATGTACACACCACATGTAAACATAAATATCCAAGTGCACGCATGTGTACTTTGTCGCTCAGTCATGTCCAACTGACTTTTTGCGACCCCATAGACTCCCACCAGGCTCCTCTGTCTGTGGGGATTCTCCAGGCAAGAATACTGGTGTAGGTTGCCATTTCCTTCTCCAGGGGATCTTCCCAACCCAGGGATCGAACCCACGTGTCTTGTGTCTCTGCATTGGCAGGAGGGTTCTTCAACACTAGCGCTACCTGCTGCTGCTGCTGCTACTAAGTCGCTTCAGTCGTGTCCAACTCTGTGTGACCCCATAGATGGCAGCCCACCAGGCTCCCCGATCCCTGGGATTCTCCAGGCAAGAACAATGGAGTGGGTTGCCATTTCCTTCTCCAATGCATGAAAGTGAAAAAATAAAGTGAAGTCACTCAGTCATGTCCAACTCCTAGTGACACCATGAACTGTAGCCCACCAGGTCCCTCCATTCATGGGATTTTCCAGGCAAGAGTACTGGAGTGGGGTGCCATCGCCTTCTCCTGGGAAGCCCAAATATCCAAGTAGTGACTAATGTATGAAAAAAACTTCATGTTAAAAGGTGAAAGGCTGGAAAGCGATCATCAGAGTTAAACAGAGCCAGGTGAGAGGTCAGTTAACATCACTACTGGGAGGGGAGAGCGCCCAGATAACAGGGCAAAAGGAAAGGTTACCTCGGGTAGAGATTTTAATCACTCAACTTAATGAAGGAATGTGTGGTCAGTTGCTCAGTTATGGCTGACTCTGTGCGACCCCATGGACTGTAGCCCGCCAGGCTCCTCTGTCCATGGGATTCTTCAGCAAAAATACTGGGGTGAGATGCCATTTCCTTCTCTAAGTGAATGTATATAGATGCTATTAAGATCAAATTCCTAAATATCCTTTCTTCATGGGCAAGACGCCTGCAATGCAGGAGACCTGGGTTCAATCCCTGGGTTGGGAAGATCCCCTGGAGAAGGGAAAGGCTACCCAGTCCAGTATTCTTGCCTGGAGAATGCCATGGACTGCATAGTCCATGGGGTCTCAAAGAGTCGGACACGACTGAGCGACTTTCACTCACTTTCACATGGACAAGAAGCACTTAACATTATCAAATGGTTGATGGCAAATTTACTATTTCCTCTGAGAACACAAAAGAAGAAAGACATGGGAACTATAGAGACAAGATATTTATGGAGTTGGAAAAATTCCCACATGTTAAAAAATATAGCTTAAGTCTTTAAAGTACTTTTAACTGCATGGATTTTGGTGGAAATTTTATGAAAATTAAGGAAATAAAGTAGCTGAATTTTTTTCATGTAAATGCTGTATTTTCACCTTCAAAGAGCTCTCAGAACATTATTAAAGTTAAAGCAGATAACATTAATACATGAGGCAGATAAAAGTGTCATAATGGAACCATTTTGGGTAAACAAACACACACATACACACACCCACAGTAGAAGAATCTGAAAGGCTGTCAATACTGAAGGAGAAGAACTATGGAAGTGTCATCCACACTGCACATACTAGGGTACCGTAGTGACAAAAACGTCTGTGAAATTTGGAGAATTTTCCTTGCAAGTGCCTCAGATAGGCTATTAAGTAACTGAAAGAGAAATTTTCTTTCCTACTGATAAGTGCTGCCTAACCAGTCTTAAACCACCTTTTAAACATTCTGTCAAAAAAGCTGATAACATAAAGAGGGCAGTGCATTGACAGGCATTCTTCCTTTTCTAAAAGGGTCTCTTCTAAAGCATGAAAAGTTTCTGCAGTGAATATTCTCGTGTTTATGCAGAAATGTTTAGAAGGCCAATTGGTGAGAACAGTAGCATAATAACAACAACAACAAAATAAGCAACACATAAACCACAGGAGCTGAAATACATAACTCAGTTACAAAGAGACCAATAAACATCATCAAAACTCCAACCAGACTTAGTGCAGCACCTACAATGAATACAAGTGATGCTCAATTGGGGGGAAGGATATCTTTAGAAAACTCAAGGATAAAATTAGATGATAGTAGTTTCTATGATCACACACAGTATAAACAGGATTTGTCAACAAATTCCAGTATTCTTGAACCAAGGAATATACCTATAAAAAGGAAACTATGTCTTAGAACAATAAAAATAAGAGGCAAAGCATGGGATTAAATTTTGTGACTTTGGATTTGGCAATGTGTCCTGACATGTGATAATCAAAGCACAAGAAACAAAGAAATGAGCAGATCAACTAGACGTTATCAAAATCAAAACATTTCCATTCTTCAAAGGACACTATCGAAAAAGTGAAAGACAATCAGAATGAAGAGAAAATATCTGCACATCATACATATCTGTACCTAGAATATATGAAGAACTCTTACAAATCAATGATAAAAATTAAACACAATTAAAAATTGGTCAAAGGACTTGATTAGATGCTTTCAGAAAGAACTGACATATCTATGAAGATGATACAAGAATAGACAAGAAGTACATGAGAAGATACTCCACATTATTAGTCATTAGGCAAATGTAAATGAAAATCATCATGTGATGAGGAAGCAACCTAAATATCCATCAACAGATGAATAGACAAAGAAGATGTGGTACATGCACATAATAGAATACTACTCAGTCATAAAAAGAATGAAGTATTGCCATCTGCAGCAACGCGGATGCACATAGAGATACGAAGTGAAAATTGAAAGGGCTAGTTGCTCAGTCGTGTCTGACTCTTTGTGACCCCATGGACTATAGCCCACCAGGCCCCTCTGTTCATGGAATTCTCCAGGCAAGAATACTGGAATGGGTAGCCATTCCCTTCTCCAGGGGATCTTCCCAACCCAGGGATCAAACCCAGGTCTTCCTCATTACAGGCAAATTCTTTGCCATCTGAGACTCCAGGGAAGCCCATACTAAGTGAAGTCAGAAAGAGAAAGAGAAATTGCATATGATATCACTTATATGTGGGATCTAAAGTATGACCCAGATGACTTATTTATGAAACAGAAACAGGCTCACAAACATGGAAAAGATTTGTGGTTGCCACGGTGGAGAGGGGTGGTGGAGGGAAGGAGTGAAATTTTGGGATTAGCAGATGTAGACTATTGTATATGAGATGGATAGACAAAAAAGTCCGACTGCATACAACAGGTAACACTCAGTACCCTTTCATAAACCACAACATAAAGAATATGAATTATATATACATACATATATATATATCTGAATCACATTGTTCTATACCAGAAACTAATACAACCCTGTAAATCAACTATACTTCAGTAAAAAATAAATAAAAATCAATCAAATAAACAAACACCCACCATGTAATACCACTGTATACCCTGTTGGATGACTGAACACAAAAAGTCAGATGATAACAATTGTTGGAGAGGATATGGAGCAATCAGAACCTTCACACTGCTGCTAGAAATGTGAAATGAAGCACTCACTTTGGAAAATCATAGGGAATTCCTCAAAACTTTAAACATATAACCTAGCAATAACCATACGACTTAGGAATTACACTCCCATGTATATTCCTAGGAGAGTGAAAGTATATATCCACAAAAAAACGTGTACATGGACATTCATAGTAGCATTGTTCATAGCAGCCCAAACAACCCGAATGTCCATCTGCTGATGAATGGATAAACAAAATGTGGTATATGCAGATAATATCCAGCCATAAAAAGAAATTAAGTACTGGTGTATATGACAATATTAATAACCTTGAACACAAAAGGCTACACGCTATATGATTCAACTTGAATGAAAAGTCTAGAATAAGCAAAGATACAGAGACAGAAAAGAAGTTAGCTGTTACTTAGGGTTGAGGCACAAGGGAAGGGGGGTGACTGCTATAAGGTACAAGTCTGTAAAAGTTCTAAAACTGTTCATGTTAGGAGTTGCACAAATCTGTAAATATATCAAAAAATGGTACATAAATATGTGAATGTGTACATAAATAGGTACATAAATTGTGTGTTATATGAATTATATCTCAATAAAGTTCTTATAAAAAATTATTGGAGCTTCCCAGGGGCTGAGACTGAAGGTGGAAATAAACATGGAATCACAGTAATGGACGGAATACAGTACAAAATGGGACTTTTGAGGTTGACAAGCATAGGTTTGAATTCCAATTAAAATACTTATTGTCTGAATGAATTTGGATAAGTCACTTATTCTCCCTAAACCTCAGTTTATCGATTCAAAAAGAAAGTAACAATTATGCCAAATGTACAGAAGTATAATGATGAGCACCATATTTCCAGTTTGCACTGAAAACAGAATTATCCTGTGTCAATGTCCCACATTATTCTCTGACAACCACCAGCAAGTGTAAAATACAAACAGCTTCCTTAAGAGGAACAAGTGCTTGCCAATGAGTTATGACTGCAACCTACAGAAATAAAATGCACGATAAATGCAGCGTGCTGGAATCATCCTGAAACCATCCCTTCACCTCATCCGTGCAAAAACTGTTTACAGCGAAACCGGTTCCTGGTGCCAAAAAGGTTGGAGACTACTGCTCTAGATCAACAAATGTGCCACTCTCGAAACAGTCATTATCTTAGGATTGGGAAGAATTACTCTTAACATGAAAAAGCAGGTTTTAAATACTATGTTACTAAGTCTCAAGGTCCTCAGCTCTGGAGTGGAGAATAACCATGATGGCTTGATTGGTTGTTATGAAGATGAATTAAGACACATGGAAACAACCGAACACAGGCAATGCCTAGTGTGTTAGAGCGTTCTGAGTGATTTTTTAAAAGCATTGGCAAAAGCCAGAAAATTGTGCTAAACAATAAAGGCTCTGGCTCAGTGTTACTATTCACTGATCAGTTTTAATACCAACTGAAGTTCTCCTTGACCCACACTAATGGGGCTTGGGGAGTGTGGGGGTGAAGGAACAGACCCTTGAAGGTCTCCCCAAAGTCAGCTCTTTGCCATCGAGGAAAGCAATTTCCCAGCCAGGTGCAGAGTAGCTATTTGGAAAGGCTCCTGAAAAATTCTTCTCTGGGTAATCAAAAATATTAAAAAAAAAAAAAAGCCCACACAAACAATTTTGTCCCTGTATTATTAATTACCTTTCAGGACAGAAATAAAACAAAACAAATTACCCCTGCTGAGTAGTGTGATAACCAGAGACGGTACCAGACGAGCTAAGCCTGTTTTATGCCAGAGACAAATAGGGCTTGCTCAGTGCCAGAGATAAATTAGACAGACTCATCTCCTAGAAATAACCCTCAAAATACAAAAGCAGGTTTAGCACTCAGCAGCTTAAACACACATACACACACACACGCACCAGCAGCACACGCAAATACATCACACTCTGCACTCATGCTTTGACTTCTGAGAGACCATTCGAAATGTAATTTAATGCTGGTTAGGCAAGAGCTTATCTTTAGGAAAAGAAAATTCCCTCTTCCCTAAACAAACATTTTCTAGAGTTATTCAAATAAATTCCTATCAGTGGTTAGTAATTATGTCCCTGGAATGAGCCCCTGACAACCCGTACCTCTGAGAGGACAGAGAACTTCACCCTCTAGCCCAGTGAGCCAAGTCTTCTGCATGCCCAGACTAGTCCTGGAGAATGATGGCCCGGGATGGGATGCTTCGTATCTCAAAGCATTTCTCACAAGCCAGAGGCTGGCAGCAAATGCCTGCTATGATAGCATGAAACATCTACCTTGGCCAAATAAAAAAAGCCATTCCAAAATAAGGCCCATAAAACATGTGCCAAGACCCTTCAGGCCTATGAAATTTTCACATTTTGTCAAAGGCAATCCTGGCGAATCTTTACCCCCAAATAAGTCACCCCTCAGGAATAGAGAATGAACTTTTTTATTTCCCTTATTAAATTCAGAACATTTCTTGGTTCCTAGCACATCAGAGGCCAAGATTTCAAGAGATTTTAAGGCATCCTATGATTCTATTTTCCTCCCTTCCAAACCAAGACAGCCTTACTAAAGTACAAGTTTTATCACTCCCTCTACTGCTCATGAATTTACAAAGGCTCCCTGCAGGCTGAACTGGGCAAAGAGCAGCAAGCTGTCACCAGACCATGGCTGAGTTCAAGGCAGGTCCTGCATCAACACAGAATTTATCAAGAATGAAGCAACCCTACCTTGGAAAGGTCAGGGCTACAGAGATAAGGGTGCTAAGTTGCTTGAATCATGTCCGACTCTTTGTGCCCCCATGGACCATAGCAGGCCAGGCTCCTCTGTCCTTGGGATTCTCCAGGTAAGGATACTGGAATGGGTGCCATGACCTCCTCCAGGGGATCTTCCCCACCCAGGGATTGAACCTGTGTCTCTTAAGTCTCCTGCACTGGCAGGCCAGTTCTTCACCATGAGCACCACCTAGGAAGCCCCATAAAGATAAGCTGGGTGGGGTTAAATAGGAGAGAAGTCAGAGTTGACTTCTGGCTTGAGGTTTGATCACAGATCAAATGGCCCAAAGCAGGCAGTTAGGCAGAGACACAAAATATGGACCACAGTGCCAAGAATAATTTTAATTGGTTTAAGGCCAGTACTCTGAACAGCTTTGGGGGAAGGAACTTAATAGTTAAAATTAAACTTCCTTAGAGCCTGCACTATTTTGTAAGTCATCAAGCTAACAACAGTAGAAAACATAGGTGGAGGAGCATCCTGGGAGGAAGAGAGAACCCGCGATCCATCCCACTGCCTCCCATAATGTGTGGTAATGGGGTACAGTGAAGGCATACCCCTTAATGGGAAGGCAAGGGAACTCACACAGGTCAGTATCAACACCCTTAACAAAATATGAGCCAAATTCTTCTGTAGAAAGTGAAGATGGAAGAGGGGAAGATTCAGTGGAAATGTTTGAAAGAGAAATGGGGAGGACTGAGATGGAGAATAAAGATTTAAAAACTATGAAAAGTGGGTTTGCCAACCAACAGTTAGGTACTACCTACAAAGTTGAAAGTGAAAATGCGTTAACTGACATGAATTCAAATTTTAATTGAATTCCTACTATAAGCTAAGTTTGAATAGGGGCACAGAGACATGCAAAGCAATGTAGAGAGCTCAGTGTTCAGTTGGGACAGATATGTAAACAGGAAGTTACAATTCAGTGTGTGGTCAGTGATTGTGCCAGACACAGGGCATTTGTGAATAACAATCTGTATTGGAGCTGTGATTTTTTTTTTTTTCCTTCCTCTAGTGGGGCTTGGCAATCTAAAACTATCAGGACTGAGGATTTCAGTGACCCAGAGGTTTGGATTGATAAACTGGGTGTGGAAACAGTGTGGTCTTTATTGTTTCAGCACCTTGGAGAGTACCGGGCTCAGAGAAGAGCTTTGACTTTTCCCCCTCTTTGGTGCAGGAATTAGAAGACAATTTCGTGAATTAAGTAATAAATCACCATGGCTCTTCACTGAGCAGGAGGCATGTGAACAGAGAAAGAAGACAAAGGATTGTGAGAATTCAATTTCAGGGGTAGGACTCAATGCAAACATTTCTGCTTTGCACGTGTAAATGACCTAGAGAACAGAGAAGTTGATTTTGTTTGAAATGATGAACTTTTGATAATCACATGAAGTCATTGTAGTCTCTGAGGATAATGATGAAGGCAAAGATAGAGAAGATGATGGTATGGTAGAACACATAGTTTGTGGGAAAACGTGTGGGAGGCTGGTAGATAACAGCTAAAAGCATGGATAGAATTTAGGGCAAGAGACTGAACATGTTCTTTAATCCTCCTCCTCCATGTTATGCTGAATAAGAGAGAAGCCTCTACTTGAGTTGGTTTCCAGAAAAGCAAATTCCTCTACAGTGAGTTGGCCATGGGCACACTCATAAAAACAATGAGAGTCATAGCCAACATTTGTTTAACACTTATTTATTCACTGTGTGTGCATTACCCCACATAATCCTCCTGTCCATAAGAACAGACAGCACCATCATTTGCCTCATTTAAAAATGAGCACACTGAGGCTTTCAGGATTTCTACTGAACTTACTTGATCATAAGCCCATAGCAGCAGAACCAGGATGTCAACACAAAGTGCTCTCTCTTAACCAGTTGTTGCTGTTAAGTTGCTCAGTCGTGTCTTACTCTTTGTGACCCCATGGACTGTCGCCCGCCAGGCTCCTCTGGCCATGGGATTTCCCAGGCAAGACTACTGGAGTGAGTCCCCATTTCCTTTTCTACTCTTAACCAACAGGTTACAGAGAAGGAGGATAAAATGCAAGATTTGGGATGAATGGGATAATTCATGTGTGTTCATATATTTCTGATTAAAAATATAAAATGGCACCAACTTTCCAAACTGACTCTGTGCATTCTGCCAACCCTCCAAGGCCTGCGCCGAGTCCCCCGTGGACCAGCCGTGAGGGTGGGTAGCTGCAGGATCAGTCAGCCCAGGCCGCTGCCCCGCCTGTCTGCTCAGAGCGCAAAGCGCCACGGGGCAGTGACAGGTGCAGCTTCCCTGCCTGGCCGGGCTGTGGGCGTCAGCTCAGAACACACTGACCAGAAGGTGGCCTAGACACGCCTGAGTGAACAAAGCAATACAAGCCTCAAAGAAAGAGCAAATCTGTCCCGGGAGGTGAGAGCACACAAACCTTTATCCCGGAAGGCACCTGGCTTCACGACAAAGGAAAACAGCTTCCAGCAACCACAACTTCCCATTCTCATTTAAAACTAATTTTATGGCCCGCAGTTGAAGTTATTTCCAACATGAAGTTATATAAGAATATTATTCCTAACCATAACCGAGGTAAACCTTTCTCCTTTCTGCACTTACCTCCTTCACACTGCAGTAAATACCTACTACACCATGGCAGTGACAATCACAGAAACTCCGAATCATTTCACATCATGTTTTCCAGGATAAGAAGTGTATCTGGGCTTATGGTATCTCAGCAAATTTCCAAGGTAAAGCACCAACTAGCTTCAGATAACACAGGAGTAACTTGGAATGAGATTTTTAAAAACTTTTTGGTCTCAAAGCTTCTGTGATGACCAAAGGATTGAAAAATTTGCCTCTGTAATAAAAGGTATTCTCTGCTAACATACTAGTGAATGAGCATAGTCAGACAAATGAATAAAAAGTGTTAACAGTGCTTTGATCCCCAGTGGAATCTTCCCCCTAAGTCACGAGCTTATGGGCAGCTAGCACATGAGGATCAGAGCGTGAAGAGACGATGCTTCCTACTTTCCCCAGTGCCAGCACCAGAAGCGCTCACAGCCATCTCAGGGACTGGCAGCAACACTCAAGACACACATGGCACACGGCTCCTCTTAAGGAGAGGGAGCTTGTCTGCCTTGTAACCAGCACCCATGGGCCACAGGAAATATAAAGTCTGGCACAAAAGCTGGGCCTAGGAGGACACACCTCTTTACGTTCAGAAGATGTGAGATCAAAGACTGGGGTCAGAATTAGGCTGTAGATGTTATCGTCATTCATATCATCCCCTAAGCCACTGACTTCTGCTCAATACCCTATAGCTATGGGTTTGAAATACACAACCACTGTTGCCAAAACCTCCGTTTTCTTTCCCGAACTGAATCCTATCCCATCTTGCCTCTCAGATGATAAAGAAATCGTGAATTCTAGAACGTATGATTCGGTTTTCCCATCACTGCCTCTCTAGGACTTAGATCTACTCCTAGTGTGGCAAAAAGCTCAGCTTCATCCTCCACTTTGCATATAAACTTCTTATTTTCATGAGAAATATCAGTCTTCCCACAAAGTAAGGCTGAAAAGTGCCTGGTAACTTCAGGCACAGAGCATCCCCACTGTGAATTCCTTCTTTCTGGAAGGAAACAAGATCTCCAAACTCTAAGCTCTTTTAAGCCGGTACTAGCGTCTTGTTATCTTAGATCCATGTAGAAACTCCCCAAATATTATTATTATAGTACTTCAAGAAGAAAGGATGGAAAGTATTTGATATTTGGACAAAATTTAGCCTTTCAACCAAGTGCAAAGAGGTGATGCTTAAAGTTGCAAAAGTACAACTGGAATGTTCATTTTTAGCCACTATACTATCAAATACCATAAAGGAGTAATACTATTCCTTATAAGCTAGAGATTTCTTTCTTTCTTTTTCTGTTTCTATTCTCTTTTATTCTCCCTCCCACTTCTAATTTCTTCTTTCTTTTCTTTCATCAGTAAATTTCTTAGTAATACTTTATCAAGGGTGTTAGAGATCATGTTAAAAGAAAAGCATAGCTTCTACAAGCAGGTGGCTCAGTCGTGGGACCCACCTGCAGTGCAGGAGGCGGAGGTTTGCTCCCTGGTCAGAAAGGTCCCTAAGAAGGAAACGGCTACCCACTCCGGTGTTCTTGCCTGACACAATCCTGCGGACAGAGGAGCCTGGCGGGCTACAGTCCACGGGGTCACAGAGAGTCGGACACTGCTTAGCGACTAAACGACAACTACAA